>NW_028270166.1:41071527-41709818 GCF_037043375.1 Chiloscyllium plagiosum | reverse complement strand
GGTGCTGGCAGGTGGGACTAGATTGTGTTGGGATATCTGGTCGGCATGGTTGGGTTGGACCAAAGGGTCTGTTTCCGTGCTGTACATCTCTATGATTCTATTTGGTCCTCCAAGTCTGTTCTGCCACGAATGATCTACTTTAACAACACCTTCTACATTATGCCCCATTCCCTTAATTCCCTCAGTATCCAACAGATCTGAAAAAAACCTCTATATTCAATGACTACTATGCTTTGGGATGGAGTATTCCAAAGAAAATCATGACGGTTGTTGGTTTAATATAGAATCATAGAATTCCTACAGTGTGGAAACAGGCCATTTGGCACAATAAGTCCACACCGACCCTCTGAAGTGCAACCCATGAACCACCCAGACCCATTCCCTTACTACTCCACATTTCCCCGAACTAATGCACCTGGCCTACACATCCCTGAACATGACGGGCAAATTAGCATGGTCAATTCACATAACCTGCACATCTTTGGACTGTGAAAAGATAATCAACCTGCATTGCAATACTTACTACAAACTATCTCAAACTGTAATCTGAGTGGTATCTTTGCTTCAAAAATGTGAACATGATCAAAACATGAAGTTACATCTGAACGAGCCCATCTCCAAGCTTCTTCCATGAAACTTTGCTATCCCACTACAAAAGCCCCATCTACCTCTCCAATTCTTCCAGAATGTTTCCTCCAGTACTGTACTTTGATCTGTGTACTTTGAAACATTAACCATATTGGTGTGGTACAGACGACTCTGGAATCAGAGCTGCTGTAGAGCATGCCATTTTACAAACACATAATTTGGAACTATGGATAATGATGGTAAAAGTTCTGGCTGACAAGGAAGCTCTCCCATACTTGCTGCCTGCTACTGGCGTGTGTTAAAAGGATTTGCAGGATAATAATGAATCTGTTTGGCCCTATTGTGAACATAACTTTTTAGCCACTAAGTCCTGGATACAACTTGAACCCAGAGCTTCTGACACTATCCATTGGACCACAAGGCCCATTATTCCTGTCACCAGCTTGTATTTACTCCCCTTTGTTTACTTTGAAACTGTGCTCTTGATCATCCTTATTTTTGCTTCTTTTATGTCATGCTTTTTCTCTATTTCTTCAGTTATTCCTCCGATTCTCTCTGCTCTCTCCATTGTTCTTTGTGCTGATTGAGTACTAACAGTAAGTTGCTAATATAACAGTATCCTGTGTTCTTAAGACACCCAAGGACATCTTATAAACATGCGTAATAGCTCATGGGAGGCATTCATCAAAATGATTCTATATAATTAATCTGCATTTTCAGTCATAGTTTGTTACACTTAAACTTTGATGAAAGGTCATTGATCCAAAACACTGGGAAGGATTTTCCCAGCCTGTGGAGATAAGGGCCAGGGCGGGTTGGAAAAATAACAGGGTGTACCATTTTGGAAAGCTCCTTGTTACATTCCTGTAGGAAGTTTCCCAGTTATTGAATGGGACGTAAACAAAAAGCAAAGTGCTGGTGATCCTGAAAAACTGCCTCCAGTTGGGATCTTAAATAGACTGCCCGCTTAAATAATTATGTGGATGAAGATGAAAAGTACAAAATTAGCAAGTAGTTACATAATTTTGATGTTACATAAACTACCCCCATTAAGTCCTGTGTATCCTTTGAATCATAGAAGCACTACAGCACAGAAAGAGGCCATTTGGCCATTCGAAGAGCATGCCACCCAGACTCTGCTCCCCACTCTATCCCTGTAAACCCAGTTTAACCATAGCTGATCAACCTAACCTGGACATCCCTGGACACAGCACACTATAGGGCAATTTATTGTCAGAGCATTGAACATAGGAGTTGGGAGGTCATGTTGCGGCTATACAGGACAGTGGTTAAGCCACTTTTGGAATACTGTATGCAGCTCTGGTCTCCCTGCTATAACTTGAAAGGGTTCAGAAAAGATTTACAAGGATGTTGCCAGGGTTGGAGGATTCGAGCCATAGGGAGAGGTTGAATAGGCTGGGGCTGTTTTCCCTGAAAGGTCAGAGGCGGAGGGTGACCTTATAGAGGTTTATAAAATCATGAGGGGGGGATGGTTAGGGCAAATAGACAAGGTTTTTTCCCTGGGGTGGGGGAGTCTAAAACTAGAGGACATCGGTGTAAGGCAAGAGGGGAAAGATATAAAAGGGATCTATGGAGTAACTTTATCATGCAGAGGGTGGAATGTGTATGGAATGGGCTGCCAAAGGAAGTGGTGGAGGCTGGTACAATTACAACATTTAAAAGGCATTTGGATGGGTATATGAATAGGAAGGATTTAGAAGGATATGGGCCAAATGCTGGCAAATGGGACTAGATTAATTTAGGATATCTGGTAAGCATGGATGAGTTTGACTGGAGGATCTGTTTCCATGCTGTACACCTCTATGACTCTAATTTCGTCTGGCAGTCTGCCTAACCTGCACATCTTTGGACTGTGGGAGTAAACTGGAGCACCTGGTGAAAACCCATGCAGACACAGGGAGAATGTGCAAACTCCACACAGTCATTCAAGGCTGGAAATGAACCTGGATGCCTGGCACTGTGAGGCAGCAGTGCGAGCCACTGAGCCAGAGTGCTGCCCAAATTTAGCCAAATGATATTAAAACTGACCCACAAATAATCAGTCACAATCAATTTCTGTTAAGTGTAATTAAGTAGTTGCCTCTTTGTAGTACTGAGTAGTAAATAATTCCATGATTCCAGTCTGTTCTCATTTGATCTCAGCCCAGGTAGCAGTTGGAAAGTATAACAAGCTTCTGCCTGAGGATGAGAGACAACAAGGGCAGAATTTTCAAGCCCCTGAATGTGGCCTTTTTGAAGCTGGCATGCCAGGAAATAAAGTAGTTATAGGCTTTTAACAGGTGAGTCAGCAGTCTGTGATGTATCAAACTCACTTCTGGTCCCGAGCTGTACAGGCCTGGTAACCTGCTAACCAGCAAGCACAAAATTAGATTGAGATGGGCCCACCACCAAAACTAAAACCTAGTGCTGGATATCAATTATTCTAGCTCTGTAATGTTGGATCACCTCCAGGTTTCATTGGGACTGCTGAGACTCAAAATTTATGGAACAGTCATTTGGATGAGGTACCTAAAGACACCCAAACATATGTCAGCACCTAGAGGAGAAGCGTAAAGAAATCTATAAGAATTGTAATGAGTAAGTAGCTTGTTGGCAGGTACACAATTGAACAAAGCCAAAAGGCTGAAAATCTTATATGAAAATAGACAATACTCAAGCCAGGTGAAATTTGTGGAGAAAGTTAACATTTCAGGTCAGTGCTCTTTCATCAAAAATAAAAATTAAGGATTTAACAGTTTATAAATAACTACAAAACCAGGGAATGAAAAGGGGAAAGGAGAAGAGAACAATAGGGAAGATCTTTTGATAGGGTGGAAGATGGTCATGTTAAATGGCTAGGAGAATTCTAGCACTTCAGAATGATCCCCTTCTGTTTTATCATCATCACACATTTGGTAGAGGGAGTGCTATAACAAAATAATGAAAGAGACATCATCATCCAAACATGCAACCTCTACCACCCAGAAGGACATGGGCAGAACATGTATGGGAGATCCCTTCCAAGCCATGCATCACCCTGACTTGGAAGTAAATCACTGGTCTTTCACTGTTGCTGGGTCAAACTCATGGAAATCATCCTAACAGCACAGTGGATTATCTACCTCATGTGGACTCCAGTGGTTCAAGAAGGCAGCTCATCACAACCTTCTCATGGGCAATTAGGGACAAGCAATAAATGCTGCTTTAGCAACATACATCATTATGCACCAACCACATCAATCAGCCCAGGTTTAGCTTTTTCTCAATGATACAGAGGCACAGACTCCATAATTCCCCAGTGAAATAGTTGTGGAACTATGCCAGTTGCTTTCAGGAGACCTCAGGACAACAGCCAACATTGGATGGCACTGTCAGTAGTAGTCAATATGACAACTGTGGCATTGCCTATCTGTTTCCCAGCTGGTGAAGAGATATTTACAGGGTTACCCACTTCATCACTTAGACTGATTTCAGCGAGTTGCTAGATTTCTCCAGTGTCTGGATTCACTACTCTGGTGTGTGAAGTATCTAAATTTTCACTGAACAGAAGTGCTGAATACACTGGAAACCTGAATACAGCTTCATTTCCTTGTCACTGAACAAAAGCATGGCTGACCTCAATCTCTACCAAAGAACAAGCAGCAATGGATGACATCCAGGTTGTCATCAAGGAAGTAATATCAGAATGACACACATGGTCAAACAGCATGAGGCTTTATTACACCAATTAATGAACATATTCACTGTGCCAGCACCCAGGATTTTCTCCTGTCCTGAACATTTTTCCAGCTATGCTTCCAAACATTCTAGGGCAATCAATTAAACAGCTTGTACCTTATGCAATTTAGTACATTTGGAATTCAGTGGGTGTTGCCATGTAAGCAGGCACCTGCAGACATAAATGCAGAAATATATCTCCTCAGAACAGTAACACTATAACTTTGTATTGTTCAGTCACAGGTTAAGTCTTCAAAGAATCTAGGCTGTCAGCAATGCATGCAAATCTGCTTTACATTTTGTTCTTTGCACAGGATTGCCACTGAAGCATGGCCTTCAAACTTAATGCACCGAGCAGAATCTATAATGAAGATCTGCAATTGATTTGTGTCTCATTCAAAACACAAGTTTGTCTGTGCCTATTGGATTTGCTGGCACTGCTAAGACATCACACAAGACACCCTGACGTACTGCCTGAGTTTTACCTAAAAGGAGTGGTGTCAAACTAGTTTTAAAAACAGTCCACTTTAGCTGTATAATCTTCCCATCCAAAACCTGCAAAGGCAAATTAGCAATAAAATGAGAATCCTATAATGTATTTTGGAGTTGAGTACTATTTTCATCTAGTCACTGCCATTTGCTGCTGCCTAAGATAATATGTGCGCTGGAAAGAGACATGTTTCTTGGATAGCTGGTTTGTGTTACAGAATGAAGACAACAGTGTGGGTTCAGTTCCCAACTGGCTGAAGTTACCATGAGGAATTCTCCTTCTCTACTTCTCCCCTCACCCTCAGGTTAAACCATCACCAGTCATCCCTCTCAGAAAGCCCCCATGAAAACAGAACTGCAACTATTTGGCTGACATCTCGCTGTAGGTTCACACTTTTTTTTTGTGAAATATCTCCGTTTTACGTTAGTGGTTTAGTCATCAGTAAACTTAAGGGAGTGTACGTGAGATGAATCAGCATCAGAATTCTATGGCATTAACAGAGCAAGAGAACTCACGTTACCCTCCATAAGATATCATAGGTCCAGAGTAACAGAGTCATGGAGATGTACAGCACGGAAACAGACCCTTCGGTCCAACCCGTCCATGCCGACAAGATATCTCAACCCAATCTAGTCCCACCTGCCAGCACCCAGCCCATATCCCTCCAAACCCTTCCTATTCATATACCCATCCAAATGCCTCTTCAATGTTGCAATTGTACCAGCCTCCACCACATCCTCTGGCAGCTCATTCCATACATGTATCACCCTCTGCGTGAAAAGTCTGCCCCTTAGGTCTCTTTTATATCTTTCTCCTCTCACCCTAAACCAATGCCCTCTAGTTCTGGACTCCCTGACCCCAAGGAAAAGACTTTGCCTATTTATCCTATCCATGCCCCTCATGATTTTGTAAACCTCTATAAGGTCACTCCTCAGCCTCAGACACTCCAGGGAAAACAGCCCCAGCCTGTTCAGACTCTCCCCATAGCTCAAATCCTCCAACCCTGGCAACATCCTTGTAAATCTTTTCTGAACCCTTTCAAGTTTCACAAAATCTTTCCGATAGGAAGGAGACCAGAATGGCATGCAATATTCCAACAGTGGTTTAACCAATGTCCTGTACAGCTGTAACATGACCTCCCAACTCCTGTACTCAATACTCTGACCAATAAAGGAAAGCATACCAAATGCCTTCTTCACTATCCTATCTACCTGCGACTCTACTTTCAAGGAGCTAGCATTTATATAAATGATTTGGATGTGAGCATAAGAGGTACAGTTAGTTTTGCAGATGACACCAAAATTGAAGGTGTAGTGGACAGCGAAGGAGATTACCTCAGATTACAACAGGATCTTGATCAGATGGGCCAATGGGCTGAGAAGTGGCAGATGGAGTTTAATTCAGATAAATGTAAGGTGCTCCATTTTGGAAAAGCAAATCTTAGCAAGACTTATACACTTAATGGTAAGGTCCTAGGGAGTGCTGCTGAACAAAGAGATCTTGGATAATCAAGTCTTAGAGAAGCAGTGCTGAGGGGACCTTATCTTTATATGGAAATGTCACCCACCTGCATCACCTACTGCAACCAGACTTGCAAACCACTGCATTCCCTGATTGTCAGCAACATATCATTCAAGTCTGCTCCAGTTAACTGGCAGTTACCATAACACAATTGCATTGAGGCAGTCCTCCATCCTCTCACTCGGTGAAGCTGCTTAAAGACCGGGGATATTTTCTGCACACTTTGTTCATGACTCCTCTTAGGAACACTACTGAATGGCCAAATTTCACTGCAACCAAATCCAGAACTCAACGAGAGCCTTCACTTACTAAATCATCTGAGTGTTCAAACAACATTTTCCAATACAGCCCAACAAAGTTATCAGTGTCATTGTGATATTCTGAGTGCTGCATTGGAAACAATGTGAAGCCAGAGGACAAAGCCAACACTGATAGCATTGACAATGGGCAACCAAAACACCCTGCAGCAAGGTGTGTTCTGACTTAATTTTCCCACTCTCCTCACGTTAACTGTCATGACCACCACCCATTACAATCCTAACTTTTCTCAGTTCTGATTAACGTCAGTGACTTCTGTTTCTCCCACTACAGATGCTGCCAGATCTACTAAGTATTTCTGAGTAATGACTATACTGGGGTGAATGTACAGTTGTTTTACCTAAAAATAGCTGACAAAGTTTGGACTGTGGATTCAAATACTGAAGGATAGCCACTCAGGCCTGCAAAAATGAATGTTCCAAGCATAAAGTTGTATTACGTGAGAAGAAGTTAATGTTGAAAACTTAAAATTTAAAAACTAATTTTACTTTATCTCTTTTTTCTCTCCAATGTTATTTTACTCTCTATTTCAATTTTTAAAAGTCATTTAACTCTAACTTGTATTTCTTAGATTTGTACTTCCTGGTTTTGGAGTTACCATACACATAGTGAAGACTTTTCAGTCAGATCAGTTGAAAAGCCTTGCTAATGGTTGGCCTGTTCGCAAAGCCTTCCAGATTCCCGATCATAGAGATGTATAGTTTGGAAACAGACCCTTCGTTCCAACTTGTCCATGCTGACCAGATACCCTACATTAATCTAGTCCCATTTGCCAGCATATGGCCCATATCCCTCTAAATCCTTCCTATTCATATTCCCATCCAGATGCCTTTTAAATGCTGTAATTGTACCAGCCTCCACCACTTCCTCTGGCAGCTCATTCCATACAAGCATCAACCTTTGCATGATAAACTTGCCCCTTAGGTCCCTTTTAAATTTTTCCCCTCTCACCTTAAACCTATGCCCTCTAGTTTTGGACTCCCCCACCCAGGGAAAATACCTTGTCTATATACCCTATCCATGCCCCTCATGATTTTATAAACCCAATAAGGTCACCCCTCAGCCTCCAATGGTCCAGGGAAAGCAGCACCAGCCTATTCAGCCTCTCCCTATAGCTCAACTCCTCCAACCCTGGCAACATCCTTGTAAATCTTTTCTGAACCTTTTCAAGTTTCACAACATCCTTTTTATAGGACAAAGTCAAAAATCACAACTCCAGGTTATAGTCCAACAAGTTTATTTGAAAGTATAAGCTTTCAGAGCACAACTCCTTCATTAGGTAACTAGTGGAGCAGGATCATAGGACAGAATTTATAGTAAAAGATCTAATTGTCATACTTGTGATGTGATGTATTCAACAAACCTAGATTGCTGTTATGTCTTTAATCACTTAGAATGGGTTGCAGATTTCAATTCATTAATATGTAAATCCGAAAACGTCTTTCAAGCCACATTCCCAAGATAACTAAAGATTTTATAAAACAAGGTGACATCACAGCTCAGACAATGTATTAAAGGTGTGAGGTTAGAGTCTGTTTGTATTCCAACATTGAGTCAGACTGGTTCTGAAAGGAGGGAGACCAGAATTGCACACAATATTTCAAAAATGGCCTAACCGATGTATTATACGGCCGCAACATGACCTCCCAACCTCCATACTCAATACTCTGACCAATAAAATACCAAATGCCTTCTTCACTATCCTATCTACCTGCAACTCCACTTTCAAGTAACTATGAACTTGCACTCCAAATCTCTTCATTCAGCAACACTCCCCTGGACCTTACCATTAAGTGTATAAGTCCTGCCCTGATTTGCCTTTCCAAAATGGAGCACCTCACACTTATCTAAATTAAACTTTATCTACCACTCCTCGACCCATGGTCCCATCTGATCAAGATCCTGTTTTATTCTGAGGTAACATTCTTCGCTGTCCATGACACCTCCAATTTTGGTGTCATCTGCAAACTTACTAACTATACCTCCTACGATCCAAATCATTTATATAAAATGACGAAAAGCAGAGGCCCAGCACTGATCCTTGTGACATACCACTGGTTACATGCTTCCAGTCTGAAATACCAAGGACACTGTAATTGAAATGAATTATCTGTTGGGATGAGATTGAGCGTGGTTGTCTGTGAGATTTACTCTCCTGCTGAATTTGAGCCCATCATATTTTGCCCTAAATCACAGCGCTCTAGTATAGTTTTATGCATAGGCAAAAGTGAGTGCTGGAGATTAGAGTCAAGCGTGTGGTGCTGGAAAAGCACAGCAGGTCAGGCAGCATCCGAGGAGCAGGAAATTCAACGTTTTGGGCAAAAGCACTTCATCAGGAATGAGGCTGGGAGCATCGAGGGTGGAGAGATAAATGGGAGGAGGGGGTGGGGCTGGGGAGAAGGTAGCTGACAGTGCAATAGGTAGATGGAGGTGGGGGTAAAGGTGATAGGTTGGAAGGAAGGGTGGAGTGAATAGGTGGGAAGGAGGATGGGCAGATGGGACAGGTCGTGAGGATGGTGCTCTACTGCAAGGTTGGACCTGGAGTAAGGTGGGGAGGGAAAATTAGGAAACTGGTGAAATCCACATTGATGCCAATGGGATTGGAGGGTCTAGAGATGGAAGGAGGCGGCGTTCTTCTACCAGGCATCGGGTGGTAAGAGAGTGGCAATGCACATGCAATAATGATTAGAAAATTATGCCAATTTCCCACTCCCTATTCTTAAGCATGCAAGTTAACTATTTTTAAAATCTTCATCTTTTATCCAGATCCATATTACCACAACTTCCCACACATTCTGGATGCATCGCCACTCTTTTGCCCAAAACATTGAATTTCCTGCTCCTCAGATGCTGCCTGACCTGCTGTGCTTTTTCAGCACCACACTCTTGACTATAATTTTATGCATACCCAGTCCCCTCCAGTACTGCTCAAATGGCCATTAATAATGTGTAAATATGGACAGGCTGTTAGATCATGAACAGGGTTTAAGACAAATCTGACAAACACATATCTACATTTTCCACCAGAATAATGATCAGAATCAGAAAATTATGCCAATTTCCCACTCCTTATGCAAGTTAACTATATTTAAAATCTTCATCTTTTATGCAGATGCATATTACGGTAATTTCCCACACATTCTAGATAACTATCCATTTCCTTTTTGAACATTTCAAGTTGATTCGGAACCCATGGTCTTTACACAGGGCAACCCAGATTCTCACAATCCTGTTTTTCCTGAATTCATTTTTTCTTACTTTAGCGCAAATTCTCAGATTGCACACTTTATACTGAATTCCTAGCAGAAGAGTCATTTTCTCTTTACTTTTCTAACTCCCATCAGAATCATAGAATGATTGTAAAACAGAAGGAGATATTTAACCCATCATATCCATGCCATCTCTTTACAAGAGCTTTACTCCCCAGCTCTTATCAGTAACTCAATTATATTTTTTGGCTCTGAAGATGTTTTCCCCTTTTGAAAGTGAGAATTGAATCTGCCTTCATCGTAGGTTAAGGCAGGGCTTTCCAGATCCACCACTAACTACAGGTTTTCTTCTTTTAACCATTGTTTCTTTTGCCAATCACATTAAATCAGTGACCTCTATTCCTTCTTTTTTATTGTCTCGTGGGCCATGGGCATCGCTGACTGGCTGGCATTTATTGCCTGTCCCTAGATGGCATTGATAACGTGTTGGTGAGCTGCCTTCTTGAATCCTTGCAGTCCATGTACTGTAGATAGATCATCAATGCAATTAGGGAGAGTTCCCACTTTGAATCAGCGACAATGAAGGAACAGCAATATAAATCTAAGTCAGGATGGTGAGTGGCTTGGAGGGGAACTTGCAGGTGGTGGTGTTTCCATTTATCTGCTGCCCTGTTCTAGATGGAAATGGTCATGGGTTTGGAAGGTATTGTCAAAGGATCTTTTGTGAATTTCTGTGGTGCATCTTGTAGATCGTACATACTGCTGCCGAGTGTTAGCGGTGGAGTAAGTGGATGCTTGTGGATGCAAATTAACAGGATACTTCCCATCCCTTACTCCAACAGCAACAGTTTCTCCCAATCTCCTGTGTCTAGATTACTCCTGATTTTGAACAGCTCTATGAAATGTACTCTCGCCTTCTCTTCAAGCAGAACAACCCCAGCTTCTTCAATCTGTCCTTGTAACTTAAATTTCTGATCCCTGGAACAGCACTTTTAAACTGTCTCTAATGCCTTCACATCCTTTCTGAAGTGCAAAGCCCAAAATTCTCATGGTTAACTGGGAAGGACATTAAATGCTGTTCTTGCCAGTGACATTCAAATCTCTTGAAGGAATAAAACTGGAAATAATGCCACAATTGGGGCTGAACTGGTGGTGTTTTATAAAGATTCATTATAATTTCCTTGCTTTTGTAATCTAAAGCATTTAGATATTAAGCCCAGGATCATTTATGCTGTAACAATAGTATTTTAACCTGTCCTGCCACTTAATTCCTCAATTAAATTTCTCTATAATTTGATGAATAACATAATACAGCATAGAATTAACTAATTGTTTAAGGTATCATCTTGGTAGATTATTACTGGGGATCCTGAGATCTTTTCTCAGGTGTGGCATCAAAAGTTCCAATGCCTCAAATCAATTCATCAAGTATGTAGAATGGATTTTCTATTTTGCAAGAGGAAAATAAAGTTCCAACGTAATTCCCTTGGCACTACTGATTTTAAGACATTGAGTGTCCTTATGTAATAATACAAAGACAAGAACGTGTACTTTACCAAGTTGCACAGGGAGTGTTACAGGAATCGAATTATTCAGCACTATTAACAGGTTGCCCTTTAAACCATTTCTTTATTAATTCAATTGGGTCATTAAACTCCCTTTTATGAGATGCCATTGGGAAATTATACTATGTGAAAGGCATTCTATAAATGTTAATTGCTGTTGCTGTGGCTGAGCAAATGTAGAGATGTAAATGCAGAGACAGAATCTATTATAAGAATGCCACAATGTGAAAGGTTGAACGTAACATCAGACATTTTCTTGAGCACCTAATTGCTCGTTGCATTGAAGGCTGTTTTAAACAGCTATGTGATAATTTTAATGATTACAAATTCCACATCTTTTGTAATGAAACCAAGTTAGTCACCAGCCATTTTGATTATTGTACACTGCGTTGTTAATTTATTTGATAATTTAGTACTCTGTTACTTCAGTGCTCTTAATTTAAAACATATTCCCATCCACTAATCTGTCATTGAAGCTCTTACCCCACCCTCCCACATAGTTTGATACCTTAGTACATCCACCATGATAACTGTTCCTTAGAAAAAAATGAAAATTCCACCCTGTATTCATAGACTTATAAATAGTGAAAGACTGGAGCCCAGAATTCATTCATCAGGGTCATGACTAATCACTTACTACTATCCTTCCTCTTATATTCCAGTTCTTATTCGGACTTTATTAACCAAAAACTGTATCTAATCCCATGCAACTAAATTTCTAATTTGATGACATGCTATTTTAAAAGACAACAGAGTATTTTCTACTTTTGCTGCTAATTCATTTCCATTCTACATGCAATTTAAAAATAATCTACCCTGTTGTACTATTCTCTCAACAGGTGTCCTTGACCTGTGCACTGACAAACTACTATCTCAGCTCACACTAATCTCAATCAATTTGTTTACCATGGATCTCAAATAACCTAAGAAAAATCCCTCTGGTGGAGTGCTTTGGGAACTATAGGTACAAAGTCACCTGTTTCTTACACGTCATGTTTCAAGTTACTTCTGTACCGTATAACAAAATGTTGATTTCGTTCAGAAAATCTATCTCATTTACACTTACATAAAACAACATTAACTGCTTCCACTGTCTTCACTGGGATGGCTACTCCTCAAATTCACTTGCTCACTGAAATAATGGCCCCTGATATTCACAGGAAGGTGGGAGTGAGTGAAAATAGCTGAAGGACAGGAATCAATGGCACGACCCCTCCTCCAACCCAATTTGCATTATCTATCCAGCCTCTAACTAAAATAAGAGTCTAACGGTCCAGCTGCAGTGAATGCCAGCAGCAGAATGCTGGGGTGGAAGAGGCTGCAACTGGGAGAGGGGAGAATGGGTTGAGAGCTGGAGAATGGTGAAAAAGATGATTGGCAGAGTCAGGAAAAGCCATGAACAGCCAAATGGAAAGGCAGTCTAAGCAGAAGGCAGACAGGATTAGATTAGATGCCCTACAGTATGGAAACAGGCCATTTGGCCCAACAAGTCCACACCAACCCTCCAAAGAGGGTAACCCACCCGGACCCATTTCCCTACACTTACCCCTGACTAATACACCTAACACTATGGGCAATTTAGCATGGCCCATTCACCTGACCTGCACATCTTTGGACTGTGGGAGGAAACTGGAGCACCCAGAGGAAACCCACGCAGCTATATGGAGAACGTGCAAAATCCACACAGACAGTTGCCCAAGGCAGGAATCGATCTTGGGTCCTTAGTAGTGTGAGGCAGCAGTACTAACCACTGAGCCACCCTGCTGCCCTAACGAGATCAAGTCAACCAAGCCACACGTTGCAGGAGAAACACTGAGTATGGCAACACCTGCAACAGTTCACAAACCGAGCCATATCTGGCCTGTACTTGCTTCCCATCACCAGAATGGGAGGGCCATTTAGTTTGATTTGCTTGCACTATGTGTTCTCTGTTCCAGGGCTGTGCAATTTAAAAACAACTGCCCAAGCAGAAACTTTGAACCCTAGACCCTCAGATTAAAAGTCTGATGCTCTACCAACTGATCTACCTGGAACTCCCTCCCTGATGGCATTGTGAGTCTCCCTAAATCCAAATGGACTGCAGCAGTTCAATAAGGCAGCTCATCACCATCTTCTCAAAGGCAACTACAAATGGACAATAAACACTGGCACAGCCAATGACCCCCTTGATCAGACTCTCACCCTGGATTCATGGCTAAGACTACCACTGGAATCAGAATGTCCTTAAATCAGACTTGTCCCCCAGTGTTGAGGATTGACCATTTTTGGGACTAATTCTCATTCTCTAGCTTCTGGGCATTGAGCTCAGATCCAACTGATCCTGTCTCCTCCTTCATATTGTTCCCCACTTAATTGGAAGCTTAGCAATCACAACTGACTAATATGGATGAGGAACAGGGCAATAAATTGCAGGTTGACCCAGATTTCCAAGTTTGTCGTATGCGGCTGGGCTTCCATTTCTCTTCATTTTCCATGTCCCACAAAATTTAAATGCTCATACATACCTCCTCGCTCAGCAGTCAGAGTCTGACTTAACTTGCTAATCTATCACATAGATTTTGAATGTGTATTTGAGTCTCAGTTTTGATGCATTAAGAACAGTTTTGTTTTGTATATTTTTCTAATTCTCATGGGATGTGGGCATTATTGGCCAGGCAGCATTTATTGCCTGAACCTAGTTGCTCTTAAGAAGGTTGTGATGAGCTGCCTTCTTGAATCACTGCAATCCATGTATTACATTTAGACCCACAATGTGTTAAAGGAGGGAATTTGAGTTTTTCACCCAGTGACACAGAAAGAATGGAAATATATTTCCTTCAGAATGGTGGGTGGTCTTGGAGGGGAGCTTGTAGGTGGTAGTGTTCCCATGTATCTGCTGCCCTTGTTGTTCAAGATGGAAGTATATTAGAGGAAAAAGAATAACTAGAAAAGAGAATAGGACCAAAGTGTAGAACCACAGGAAATGGACGATGTCCTCAATGAATATTTAGGGCAGCATGGTGGCTCAGTGGTTAGCACTGTTGCTTCACAGCACTAGGGGACCCAGGTTTGATTCCACCTTCAGGTGACCGTTTGTGAGGAGTTTGTACATTCTTCCCACGTCTGCACGGGATTAGATTAGATTCCCTGCAATGTGGAAACAGGCCTTTCGTTTGCTCCAGTTTCCTCCCATAGTTCAAAGATGTGCTGGTTAGATGAATTGGCTATGCTAAATTGCTCAGTGTTCAGTGATGTGTACATTAGGTGCATTAGTCAGAGTAATAAAGTTGGAGAATGGGTCTGGGTGAAATACTCGTTGGAGGGTCGGTGTGGACTTGTTGGGCCAAATAGCTTGTTTCCACACTGTAGGAATTCTATTATTCTAATCTTATGAATATTTCTCCTCTGCTTTTACTGTGGAGAAAGACATGAAGACTTGGGATCTTGGGGAAGTTAGTGGTCATATCTTGGGGACAGTCCATATCACAGTAGAGAAAGTGTTGGACCTATTAGAATGTACAAAGGTGGATAAATCTCCTGGTCCTGACCAGATAAATCCAAGAACACAGCAAGAGGCTAGAGACGGAATTTCAGGGGCCCTGGCTGATATTTTTACACCATTGTTAGCCACAGGTGAGATCCCAGAAGACTAGAGGGTAGCGATTGTTGTGCCCTTATTCAAGATGGGCTGCAAAGAAAAACCTGGGAACTATAGATCAGTAAGCCTAACATCTGAGTTGGATAAGTTACTTGAGAAGATTCTGAGAGATAAGATGTACATGCATTTGGAAAGACACAGCTTGATTAGGAGCAGTTAGCACAGGAGATCATGCGCATGGGAGATAATACCTCACAAACCTGTTAGAGTGCTTTGATGTAGTGACCAGGAAGGTTGACGAGGGCAGGGCTGGAGAGGTGGTCTATATGGATTTCAGTAAGGCCTTTGATAAGGTTTCTACATGGTAGGTTGCTCTGGAAGGTTAGATTGCATGGAATCCAGGGGAGCTGGGATATTGGATACACAATTGGCTTGATTGTAGGAAGCAGAGGCTAATAGTGGAAGGATGCTTGTCGGGCTGGCGACCTGTAACTAGTGGAGTTCCTCAGGGGTCAGTGCTGGGCCCATTGCTGTTTGTTACCTATATCAATGACTTGGATGAGAATTTACAAGGCATGATTAGAAAGTTTGCAGATAACACAATAATAGGCAGCATTGTGGACAGTGAGGAAGGTTGTCAGAAATTGCAGCAGGACCTTGATCAGCTGGAGAAATGGGCTGAGAAATGGCAAATAGAGTTTAATATAGACAAGTGTGAAGTCTTGCATTTTGAAAAGTCAAATCAAGGTAGGAGTTCCATGGTGAGTGGAGTGTAGTGGAACACAGGGACTTTGGATTTCAAGTGCATGGTTCCCTGAAAGTGGAGTCACGGGTAGACAGGGCAGTGAAGAAGGCTTTTGGCACACTGGCCTTCATCAGACAGGGCACTGAGTAAAGAACTTGGCAAGTTATGTTGCAGTTGTACAGGATGTTCGTGAGGCTGCACTTGGAATATTGTGTTCAGTTTTGGTCAGCTTGCTGAAGGAAGGATGTTATTAAACTGGAAAGAGTACAGAAGAAATTTACAAGGATGTTGCCAGGACTTAAGGGTATGAGCTATCGGAAGAGGTTGAACAAGCGAGGAATTCTTTCTTTAGAGCATAGGAGACTGAGGGGTGATCTTATCGAAGTGTATAAGATCATGAGAGAGATAGATAGGGTGAATGCACTCAGTCTTTTTCCCAGAATTGGGGAATCAAGGACTAGAGGGCATCAGTTTAATGTTAGAGGGGAAAGAATAAAAGGGAATCTGAGGGGCAACCTTTTTTGTAAAAAGAGGGTAGTATGCATATAGAATGACTTCTGGCACCCAAAGAAACCTAAACATATAAATAAAAAGCAGGAATCATCAGCAGTGCTTCATCCGGAGGCTCACTGAAGATGTTATCTAGTATGGTGATGAAACGTCTGAAAATGAACCTTCCAGCTCAGCGAGCAAACCTACATCCCCGGATAGGAAAGGTTTAGAAGGATATGGGCAAAGTGCACGGAAATGGGGTTGGACATTTTCATTGGCATGTACCAGTTTGTGCCAAACAGCCTGTCTCAGTGTTGTAGAACTCTATGATTCTGGAAGATGCTGTCTAAAGAGCTTCCATGAATTTCTACAGTATATCCTGTAGGTAGTCCACACTGCTGCTGCTGAATGAAGTGAATGTTTATGGTTTCAGTGCCAATCAAGAGGGCTGTTTTGTCCTGGATAGTGTCTTGCCACTTGGGTATTGCTGGAACTGCATTCTTTCAGACAAGTGGGGAGTATTCCATCACAATCCTTACTTGCAGATGGTGGACATGCTTTGGGGAGATAGGAGATGAGATACTCGCTGCAGGATTTGTAACCTCTGACCTCTTCTTGTACCACTGTATTTATAGCTAGTCCAATTCAGTTTCTGGTTCATAGTAACTTCCAGAATGTGAATCATGGGGGAATTAAGTGATTATAACGCCACTGAATGTTAAAGAGTGATGGTTAACTGTGTCTTGTTGGAATTGGTTATTGTCTGGCATTTGTTGGGCACAAATGTGGTTTGTCACTTTTCAGTCTAAGCCTGGATATTGTTCAAATCTTGTTGCATTTGGACATATGTTGCTTCAGTACGGTGCTGAATCTTGTGTAACCACCACTGAACATCTCCATTTCTGACCTTATGATGGATGGAATGTTGGTGATAAAGCAACTGAAGATGGTTGGGCTCAGGACACTACCCTGAAGAATTTAAGTGCTCTTGTGGTGCAGTGGTAGTGTCCTTACGTCTGAGCCAGGAGGCCTGGTTTCAAGTCCCAGTTGCTTTAGAGGTAAGTAGTAACATTACTGTGTAGGTTAATTATAAAATATCTACTCTGAGGAATTCCTGAAGAGATGAGTTGAAACTGAGGTGACTGACCTCCAACATCCAAAGTGAGGGTCAATGAGCAGATGCTGCTTGATAGTACAGATGATAACACCTTCCTTCACTTTACTGATGATAAAGGCTGATGGGCAGGAATTGGCCAAGTTGGATTTGTCCAGCTTTTTGTGTACATGACAGACCTAGGCAAATTTCTATATTGTTGTGTGGATACTAGTATTGTAGCTGTACTAGAACAATTTAGTTAAGAGTGCAGCAAATTCTGGGGTCCAAGTCTTCAGTTCTATTGCTGGAATATTATCAGGACCCATATACTTTGCAGTATCCAATGCATCCAACTGTTTCTTAATATCATACGGAGTGGATCAAACTGGCTGAAGACTGGCATATGCAATGCTGGGGACCTTTGGAGCAGGTCAAGATGAATTTATTTATTGTCTCCTTTGAAGGAAACTTGCAAAATTTTAGTCGCCCTTCTGCCTTGCTAGAATAAGAAGTCAATCCAATTTCAACTGCTACTCATGGTTTCCTCTTTGTACATCCATAGATCGCTGGTACCAGATTTAATTTAACATTTATAATCCTTTTTATGTTGCTGCATATGTAAGGTCATGGAATATGACCTTTCTCTTACCTGTATTTTTTAATCTTCATCCTATTTCCTACACCCTCTTTTTTCAGTTGTTCATTTTATTTCTTCCTGCTTTTTACCTGAAAGATGGAAGATGGCACAATGTGATGCAGGAGGGAGAAAAAACAATAATGGGTGCAGGTTAAATTTGGAGTGGGGAAAAGTGGGGGACATCCAGCTCTCACTTACTGCCTTTCCCTTTCCTCCTCCATACTCATATGTTTTCCTCTCTCCTTGTTGCAATCACATTCCCAACCCTTCATCTACCTCGCCTGGGTCCTCATGAATAGGGATGGGAAAAAGTTCATGTGGTGCTTGAACACCAGTAGGGAAGAAATGGGCTGAATGATCAGTTTCTGGTCTGTGCATTTGTAACAAGGAAATAGCTGCTGGTGGTGCCATCCAGTGGTGCAAATCTGTCATTGAATACAAGCTGATGATTTAGTCTCACAATCCATGAGCAATTATTGTGTGGCAGGCAAATGTAACACCTTTAACATTTTTAAAAACGATTTTGCAAGCACCACCTAATTCAAGCAATTACTGCCAATCAAGAGCTTTTGAAGTTGTAACGTTGGAAATACAGCTCCCAATTTCTACATCGCAAACTCCCAGAAAATTATAAAATTTTTGTTTTTTTTGTGATGTTGATTGTGGAATAAATATTAAGAAATGCTCATCACAACATGTAGGGCAGCAGGTATTTATGTTACCTTCTAACTTAATGTGCACCCTACAAACTGAAAAAAAAAGCAATTGATAAAGATTTTTAATTCTGAACAAGACTAAATTAAATAATATCCTTACTGCTTGTGTCTGAATCATAGTGCTTTCTGCTGTGGTTGCTTCTCAATGACTATTTAGCTTAGTCTCTAGCCTGCTGACAGTAATGTCCGTTCAACCTCATTCCTACTTGCTTCCAATCTCCCTGGGCCACTTTTCTCAGACTGCTTTTTTGAAGGCAGCAAATGTGTCTTTCCTGCATTACGTCACAAAGGGACCACAAGATTCCCAGCAGATAGCAATCAAAAAGACTGCCTGCTGGGTGGGAGGAGAACTCGGCAAGATACACCCCACACTGGTGAACAAACACACATGTTTGGAGCATAAAAGATGTTTCCATGGGCCCCCATCTACTCAAACTCTCAATTATATCAAATTAATATACAGCTCAGTCACAGGAACTGGTAAAATGTAAAAATAAATTAAATAGTTACAGATAAAAAGTTCATAATTAATTTCCCACAGTCATAAAGAGACGCACTTGAATTTATTCTAAATACAGGTCGTTTTGCTATAACACCTGTTTCGTCAGCACGAATTGGCTATAACGTGATTGTGGGCATTTTTTGGATAATGCAAACTTTCTACTGAACAGGTATAGCAATTTTCTATTAGTGATCCTCGACAGCACAATTTTCTAGAGCAGCTTTCCCCAGTGCGATTTTCTATCGCGCGAAGCTGCAGAGGAATACAACTGTCATGTTATAGCAGAACAACCTGTTTTCTATTTAATATATAACACAGAATATTTAATTCTATAAATGTTTTGCCGAAAGAAGATGCCATGCTGTTGAAAGTTTTTGTCTTGCACTCACTGGAATAAATGCAAGAATACCAAATTTCAAAGGGAGAAACAATTTATATTGCACTAGAAAGCATGCTTATCAATTGACAAATTGATTCTGATTAGGTGAGGTATTGCTATGGGGAATGACCTGGGCATTATTTTCTACATAGAGTCAGAGAGTCATACAGTACAGAAACAAAGCCTTTTAAATGGTGTCTGGATGTGTATATGAATAGGAGTTTTAATTGTACTCACCTTCACCACTTTCTTTGGGAGCTCGTTCCAGACACGAACCACCCTGTGTGTGAAAAAGTTACCCCTCAGGCCCTCTAGTTTTGGACTCCACCACTCTAGGATAAAGACCTTTGCTGTTCACCAATCATGCCCTTAATAATTTTACAAATCTTTATGAGATCACCCCTCAGTCTCTGATGCTCCAGGGAAAAAAGCTCCAGCCTAGTCAGCCTCTCCCTACAGCTCAAACAGTCCTAGCATCATCCTTGAGAATCTTTTCTGCACTCCAAATTTAACATCCTTCCTGTAGAAAGGCAACCAGAATTGTACGCAGTATTCCAAAAGTGGACTCACCAATGTCCGATATAGCCGCAACATGACATCCCAACTCCTACAGTCAATGTTATGACCAATAGAGGTTAGTGTGGCATTCTTCACCACCCTGTCTACTTGCGACTCTACTTTCAAAGAATTGTGTACCTGCAACCCTAGGTCTCTTTGTTTGGCAACATTCCCCAAGGGCCTACAATTTACTGTGTAAGTCTTGCCCTGGTTTGCCTTACCAAAATGCAACACTTCACATTTATCCAAATTAAACTCCATGTGCCAGTCCAAGGTCCATTGGCCCATCTGAGCAAGATCCCATTATACTCTGAAATAATCTTATTCACTTTCCACTACCCCACCTATTTTGTTTCATCTGAAAACTTACAAACCATACCTTCTATATTCACATTCAAATCATTTATGTAAATGACAAAAAGCAGTGGATCTACCACTGATCCTTGTGGCATATGCTTTCCTTTCATTTAGAAAAAGTTGCAATGCCTGGACCAAATCCTTTGATTGCAGAGGATATAAATGTCTCACATGAGCAAGCACAGTTTATTGTGGAGAGACTAGTTACAGAACAGCCTCATATAATCATACTTGCTGAAGTGCTGCTTACAATGTTGCATTATTACTATCTATGGGTATGTCCTAACCTATTGGTAGGACCAGAGGTGGTGGTATAGAGATATACAGTGGGAAGGAGTTGCCCTAGGAGTGGTCAATATCGACTCTAAACCAAATGAAATATCACAGCATGCCCAAAACATGGGCAAGGAAACCTCCTGCTGACTACAACATATCACTCCTCCATCATCTGTTAAAGCAGTACTCTTCCATGTTGAACACCAATTGGAAGAAGCAAAGAGAGTGGCAAAGGCACAGAATGTACTGTAGTTAGGGAACTTCAATGTCCATTACAAGGTGTGGCTCAGTAGCACCACAACTGATTGAGCTGGTCAAATCCTAAAGGATATAACTACTATGTCTGCAGCAGGTGGAGAGAGAGAACTAACAAGAGATAAAAACATACACTCCATGACCTTATCCTCACCAATAAATCTATCACAGATTCATGTGTCCCTGACAATATTATTAGAAGTGACCATTGCACTGACCTTGTGGAGCCAAAGTCCCACTTTCAGATTGAGGATATCCTCCATTGTGCTGGGTCATTTACTACCATGCTCAATAGGATAGATTTCAAACAGGTTTAGCAATTTGGAACTGTGCATCCTTGAGGCAATATGCACCATCTGTAGTAGCAAAACTGTATTTAACTGCAATCTGAAACCTTATGACCCATCAAACCCCTCATCCTATCATGACCACCAAACAATAGAAGCAGCATTTAATAGGGCTAATCACACAACCCCCAACATCAGATCTATTTTTATTTTCTTTTTTTTTCTTTCTTTTTTTTTCTTTCACCCGGGTGGCCACTCCTGTTTATTTTTTTTTCCTGTTTTTTTTGTTAATTTTTTTTTCCCTTTTTTTATTTTCTTTTTTTTTCAAATAATTTAACCCTCACACTACCACCTAAGTGCGGTAGTGCTTATTTTATCCCCAGCACCCATGGTGTGTGTGTGCAGGTGTGAGACACAGTGAAAGACACAAAGTGCACGAATCTTTATTCAATTTCCACCACCAGGAAGAAAGGAAAACATCAGATCTATTTTTTTTTTTTTTTTTTTCTTCTTTTAACCCCACACTACCGCCTAAGTGCGGTAGTGCTTATTTTATCCCCAGCACCCATGGTGTGTGTGTGCAGGTGTGAGACACAGTGAAAGACACAAAGTGCACGAATCTTTATTCAATTTCCACCACCAGGAAGAAAGGAAAACATCAGATCTAAGTTGTGGAATCCTGCCACATCATTGGTAGTCAATTAAACAACTAATGGAATAACAAGATTCCATTAAAAATCTGCATTCTTAACAATGGGAGTACACAGTATATCAGTGCAAATACGTTAGAGCCCGGGTGTCCTTGGAGAAGGAGCACGCGGTGTCGACCAACACCCTGGAGTTGTTCAGGGAGAGGTGGGCGCCGCAGGGAGTGGAGTGCATCATTTCTCCCTCCAACTCTATTTTGATTTAGTCCCTACCCTCCCCTTCACTGTTTTGATCACACAGCACTGCCCTTTGATGTGAAGGGCAGTGTTTGTCACTGGCCACCCGGGTGTTTTCCTATCTTCCTGGTGGTGGAATTTGAATAAAGATTCGTGCACCTTGTGTCTCTCACTGTGTCTCACACCTGCGCACACACACCATGGGAAAAAAAAAGAACAGGAGTGTCGCACGGAGTGGAGTGCATCATTTCTCCCTCCAATTCTATTTTGATTTAGTCCCTACCCTCCCCTAAAAAAAAAATATATAAATAGGGATTTGAATTTGAATAAAGATTTGTGCACTTTGTGTCTTCCACTGTGTCTCACACCTGCACACACACACAAAAAGATAAACAGGAGATTCCGCAGGGAGTGGAGTGCATCATTTCTCCCTCCAATTCTATTAAAAAAAAATATATATCAGTGCAAATACGTTAGAGCCCGGGTGTCCTTGGAGAAGGAGCACGCGGTGTCCACCAACACCCTGGAGTTGTTCAGGGAGAGGTGGGCGCCGCAGGGAGTGGAGTGCATCATTTCTCCCTCCAACTCTATTTTGATTTAGTCCCTACCCTCCCCTTCACTGTTTTGATCACACAGCACTGCCCTTTGATGTGAAGGGCAGTGCTTGTCACTGGCCACCCGGGTGTTTTCCAATCTGCCTGGTGGTGGAAATTGAATAAAGATTCGTGCACTTTGTGTCTTTCACTGTGTCTCACACCTGCGCACACACACCATGGGTGCTGGGGATAAAATAAGCACTACCGCACTTAGGTGGTAGTGTGGGGGTTAAATTAAAAAGAAAAAAAAATAAATTAAAAAGAGAAAAAGAAAATATATCAGAAAGTTGCTCAGGAATCCGCACCTCCGTACTCGCGGGTTCGAGTGGCTGTCGGAGGGGAGGGCCGTGGCGGCGAGGGTGACCAGGGTCGGGGACGTGCTGGGTGCCGGGGGCCTGGGCTGGACGCTGCCGCAGGACATAGCGAGCAGGGCAGCGGTAGATGTCCGGTATGTGGCCACCACCATCCGACGCCTCAAAACGGCGGTGCTCGGACCCGACATAGTGCACCAGTTGGAGGACGCTCAGGTGTGCGGTGGGATCCCGTCCGCGCTCACCCCAGCCCGGACGGAATTTCACATTGGCCCCAAGGTCCCGTATTTCCCGCGGGAGCCTGTGCCCCACAACCTGAGCCGCCTCCGAAATTTTAATTTTGTTTCGTTTAAGGAGGTGAAGAGAAAGGCCCTGTATCGACTGCTGCTGCACACTGTCCACCTCTTCTCCCTCATCCACCGTCCGGACACGCCTTGGCGTGCCCATTTGCCACCGGGCGGTGGGGATCCCCAGTGGAGGGCTCTCTATGCGGGAGTCCTCCCCCTTTCTCTCGGGTATCTGGGGTGGAGGGTGCTCCACGCAGCAGTCCCTTGCAACCGCAGATTGCGGTGGTTCACGGACTCCCAGCCCAACTGCTTACGGAGGAGGGAGGGCAGGTCTGAAGACCTCCTCGTGGGTCTGCTCCTGGGCCTGGCCAAACTGGTCATCAACAGGTCCAGGCAGCGGGCCGTGGAGGGGGTCGTTATGGCCAACTGCCTGCCCCTCTTCCGCGGTTACGTTAGAGCCCGGGTGTCCTTGGAGAAGGAGCACGCGGTGTCGACCAACACCCTGAAGTTGTTCAGGGAGAGGTGGACACCGCAGGGAGTGGAGTGCCCCACAACTCTATTTTGATTTCTCCCTCCAATTCTATTTTGATTTAGTCCCTACCCTCCCCTTCACTGTTTTGATCACACAGCACTGTCCCTTGATGTGAAGGGCAGTGTTTGTCACTGGCCACCCGGGTGTTTTCCTATCTTCCTGGTGGTGGCATTTGAATAAAGATTCGTGCACTTTGTGTCCTTCACTGTGTCTCACACCTGCACGCACACACCATGGGTGCTGGGGAAAAAAATAAGCACTACTGCACTTAGGTGGTAGTGTGGGGGTTAAAAAAAAAGAAAAAAAAATATCAGTGCAAAAGATAAGGCTGAAGCATTTGCAACCACTTTCAGAAAGAAGTCAACCTCTGATCCATCTCTGCTTTGTCTGGAGTCCCCAATATTATGTGTCAGTCTTCTGTCAATTTGATTCACTCCACTTGATATTAAGAAACAACTAAAGGCACTGGATACTGCAAAGGGCAAGGGCCCTGACAATATTTAAGCAACTAGTCCTTAAAACGTTTGCTCCAGAACTACCCAGGTATATTCTGTACAAAGAGCAGAACAAAAATAACCTAATCAACTGTCATTCTCAGTCTATTCGGAATCTCAGCAAAGTAGTGGATTGGGTAAGTGACAGCGTGATCGAATAGCACTTGCAAAATGATTTGCAAAACTCACTAAGGCTCAGTTTGGATTCTGTCAGGGCCACTTGTCTCCTGACCTCATTACAGCCTTGGTCCAAACTTGGACAAAAAAGCTAAAGTGACTAGTAGTGTTCTGCAGGGATCAGTACTAAGACTTCTGCTGTTTATGATATATATATATATATATATATATATATATATATATATATAAATGGCATGGATGAGAATGTAGATGAGTGGGTTAGTAAGTTTGCAGATAACACAAAGATCGGTGGAGTTGTGGATAGTTGTAGAAGGTTGTCAAAGGACAGTGGGATATAGATCAGTTGCAGATATGGGTGGAGAAACAGCAGATGGAGCTTAATCCGGGTAAGTGTGAGGTGCTGTACTTTGGGAGATCAAATGTAAAGGAAAAGTATACAGTTAATGGCAGGACCCTGAACAGCAATGATATACAGAGGGAGCTTGGCATTCAAGTCCATAGCTCCTTGAAAGTGGCCATGCAAGTCGATAGGGTGGTGAAGACAGTGTATGATATGTCTGTCTTTATTGGTCAGGGAATTGACTACAAGAGTCAAGATGTCATGTTGCAGTTTTATGAAACTTTGGTCAGGCTACACAGAGTACTGCGTTCAATTCTAGTTGCCACATTATGGGAAGGAGGTGGAGACTTTGGAGAGGGTGCAGAAGAGGTTTACCAGGATGCTGCCTGGATTAGAGGGCATAAACAAGAAGAAGAGGCTAGGAAAACTTGGGTTATTTTCTCTGGAGTGGAGGAGGCTGAGAGGAGACTTAAGAGTCAAACAGCACGGAAACAGACCCATACGGGACATAATCCCAAACTAAACTATTCCCACCTACCAGCTCCCGGCTATGTCCTGTAAACCTTTTCTATTCATGTATCTATCCAAATATCTTTTAAAAGTTGTAAATGTATCTGCATCCACCACTGCCTCAGGATCTCATTCCACACATGAATCACCCTCCATGTAAAAAATTTACTTCTTATGTCTTTTTAAAATCTCTCTCTTCTCACCTTAAAAATGTGCTTTCTAGTCTTGTCTTTTTCCCAAGTTGGGGAATTTCAACCACCATCTATACCTTTCGTTATTTTATGAACTTCCATCAGGTCACCTCTCAAACTCCTACACTCCAGTGAGAAAAGTCCCAGCCTATCCAACCTTTCTTTATAACTGAAACCTTCCATACCTAGCAACATCCTGGTAAACCTTTTCTGAACCCTCTCCAGTTTGATAATATCCTTCCTATAACTGGGCGACCAAAACTGGACACAGTATTCCAGAAGAGGCCTCACCAATGTCCTGTACAACCTCAACATAACGTCTCAACTCCTAAAATCAAAGGACTGAGCAATGAAGGTGTGGCAATGCTTTTTAATCATCCTGTCTGTACGCGATGCCAATTTTAAAGAATTATGTACCTGCACCCGAGTCCCTCTGATTTACAATACTACCCAAGGCCCTACCATTAGTTGCATAAACATTACTTTTGTTTGTTGTATCAAAACACAATACCTCGCATTTATCCAGATTGAACTCCAACTGCTACTTTTCAGCTCATTGACCTGTTTGATCAAGATCCATTTGTAATCTTAGAAAACCTCCTTCACTGTCTACTATGCCCCAAATTTGGTGTCAACTCCAAACTTGGTAATAACAAAAATAAAAACTTACAAACTTGATAGAAATCTATAAAATTATAAGATGCATAGTTCGGGTTCGCAGTCAGAATCTTTTTCCCAGAGTTGAAATATCAAAAACTAGGGGACATGCATTTAAGGTGAGAGGGGGAAAGTTCAAAGGAGATGTGAGAGAACGGCAGGATTGTAGAATGTGCTGCCAAGGGTAGTGTGGAGGCAGATACAATAGAAGCATTTAAGAGACTTTAAGATAAGCACATGATTATGCAGGAATTGGAGGAAGGGCACGCAGAAGGGATTAGTTAAATTTGGCATCGTGTTCAGCACAACATTGTGGGCCGAATGGCCCGTTCCTGTGCTATATAATTCTATGTTCTGTAAAGTCTGGAGGTGTGGTGAGAGTGACTGCCCTTGATATCAAGGCAGCATTAACTGAATGTCACATCAATGAATTCAAGCAAAACTGAAGCCAAAAGGAATACCCTCCAGTGGTTGGAGTGATACTAAGCATAAAGAAAAATGGGTAGTCAATCATCTCAGCACCACGATGTCACGGCAGGGGTTTCTAAGTGTCATTCCTAAGCACAATCATGTTCAGCTGCTTCATCTATGTCCTTCCTTCCTTCCATCATGAGGTCAGAAGTAGGAACTTTAATACAGGATTGCACAATTTCTGCACGATTCACAATTCCTCAGATACTGGAGCTATCAATATCCAAATACTGCAAGAATTGGACAACTTTCAGGCTTGGGTTGATCTCGCAAGTACCAGACATTGATCATCTCAAACAGGACAGAATCAAATCATCTCCCCATTGCATTCAATAGCATCATTATTGCTGAATCCAACACAACCAACAATCTGGGGTTTTTCCTTGCCTAGAAATTGAACTGGACCAGCTACAAAAGTGGGTCAAGAGCTGAGACTTCTACGCTAACTGTACACAAGATTCAAACCTGCTAGAATGGACCCCCATTCACCACCAGCCATAGGGCAAAAGAGTAACTAGAGAGAGTATAGGATTTCTTAAAGAACAACGAGGCCATCTATGCAATGAACTATTGGAGATGGGTGAGATCCTAAATGAATATTTTGCTTCAATGTTTGCTGTGGAGAAAGACATGAAAGCTAGGGAACTTGGTCAAATATCAGTGATATCTTGAAAACAGTACACATCATCGAAGAGATGCTGGAGGTCTTAAAATGTATAAAGGTAGGTAAATTCCCAGGACCTGACCAAGTGTATCCCAGAACATTTTGGGAATATAAAGAAGAAACTGCAGGATCCTTAGATAATTATATCATTGATAGCCACAGGTGAGGTGCCGGAAGACTGGACAGTGACTAATGTTGTGTCATTATTCACAAAAGGCTGCAAGGTAAAGCCAGGGAACTATAGATCAATGAGCCTGATGTCAGTAGTGAGTAGGTTGTTGGAGGGAATTCTGAGATAGGATTTACTTGTATTTGGAAAGGTAAGGACTGATTAGGGATATTCAGCATGGCTTTGCACATGCGAAATCATGTCTCAAAAACTTGAATGAGTTTTTTGAAGAAGAAGTGACCAAGCTGATAGATGAAGGCAGAGCAGTGGTGTTGTTTACATGAACTTTAGCAAAGCCTTCAACAAAGTTCCACATAGTAGACTGGTTAGTAAGTTAGATCACATGGAATCTATGGAGAGCTAGCCAACTGGATACAAAATTGGCTTGACTGTAGAAGACAGAGGATGGTGGTAAAGGGTTGTTGTTCAAACTGGAGGTCTGTGACCAGCAGTGTGCCATGAACATCAGTGCCTGGTTCCACTGTTGTTCATCATTTATATGAATGATTTGGATAAGAATTTGAGGGCATGGTTATTAAGTTTACAGATAACACCAAAGTTGGTGATATAGTGGACAGTGAAGAAGGGATCTTGATCAATTGGGCCAGTGGGCTGAGGAATTGCACATAGAGTTTAGTTTAGATAAATGTAAGGGGTTGCATTTTGGGGAGACAAGTTGGGGCAGGACCTGGTAACGGTAGGACCCTGGGTAGTGTTGTTGAACAGAGAGACCAAGCAGTGAAAGTACATAGTTTCTTCAAAGTGGCATCACAGGTAGATGGGGTTGGGGGTGGAGAAGACATTTGGCACAATTGCTTTCATCAGTCAGAGCATTGAGTACAGGGGTTAGGATGTTATAGCTGTACAAGACATTGGTAAGACCACATTTGGATCACTGTATACTGTTCTGGTCACTCTACTATAGGAAGGATGTTATTAAACTGGAAAAGATGCAAAATAAATTTACAAGAATGTTACCAAGACTGAAAGGTTTGAGTTATAAGGAGAGGCTGGATAGACTGGAACTTTTTTCCCTGGAGCGTAGAAGTCTGAGGAGTCACCTTATAGAGGTTTATAAAATCATGACGGGCATGGATAGAGTGAGTAGCAACGGTCTTTTGCCTAGGTTAGGGGAGTTCAAAACTAGAGGACATAATATTCGTGAGAGGACCAAGATTTAAAAGGAATCTATAGGACAACTTGTTTACAAGAGGGTGGTGCATTAATGGAACCAGCTGCCAAAGGAAGTGGTGGAGGTGAGTACAATCACAATATTTACAAAACATTTGGAGAGTTAACATGGATAGGAAAGGTTGTGGGCCAAATGCAAGCAAATCAGACGAGTTCAGTTTGGGAAACTTGGTTGACATAGACAAGTTGAGCTGAGGGGTCTGTTTCCGTGCTGTGTAACTCTATGATATGTGATATCAATTTAGCAAGGCACCTTCAACAGTACCTCCTAAACATCTACCACCTAATAAGGTAAGGACAGCTGATGCACTGGTATACCACCAGGTGCAAGTTTCTCCCCAAACTCCACACACACCTGACTTGAAAATATATTGCTGTTCCTTTTCTGTTATTGTTGTAGGATTGTAACGAGGTTAGCCAAGTGGACCTCATAGATTATGACTCCTCCACTCCCCATTAAATTAAAGCCCTCATCCAATTTTGCTTATCCTTGTCCAACTTCAAACTAATCTGAGGGCCTGGTAAAATTCACTCATAGAGTTTATCACATGGCACGCCATCACTGAACTGCATTTGGGGAAAGGTTAGTGACTGGTTTCTCACTTCCTTCAGCTTCAGTCTAGTTGAAGAAAAAATTATAAGTCTGAAAAGGCAGGTCAGGTCTACAGCAGATTTGAGTGAAATCCAGCAGGCTAAATCATAGACTAGGGAGCTTAATAATGATAATATGGGAATTAGTGATTGAGGGAACATCAGATCTAAAAATGTGAAAATTAAAGATGTTACATTTGAAAGTGAAAGCACACATTACAAGTTAGATAAATTAATGAAATCAAATTATAATTAATAACTAGAAGTAAATATGTAGCTAACATTACAATGTCATTACACAGTGACAAAGGTTGGGGACTCAGTATTCAAACTTGGTGGTGTAATGGACAGTAAAGAAGGTTGCCTCAGATGAGCCGAAGGGCTTAGGAGTCGCAGATGGAGTTTAATCTAGATAAATATGAGGCGCTACATTTTGGTATGGCAAATCAGAGAAAGACTTATACACTTAATGGTAAGACCCTGGGGAGACCTTGGAGGGCAGGTTCATAGTTTCTTGAAAGTGGACTCGTAGGTAGACAGAGTAATGCAGGAGGTGTATGGTATGCTTACCTTTTTTGGTCAGTGCATTGAGTATCCAAGTTGGAAGGTCATTTTACACCTGTATAGGACATTGGTTAGGTCACTTTGGGAATACTGCATTCAATTTTGGTGTCCTGGCTCTAGAAGCGATGTTGTTAAACTTGAAAGGATTCAGAAGAGATTTACAGGAATGTTGCCAGGGTTGGAGGGTATGAGCTGTAAGGAAAGGCTGAATAGGCTGGGGTTGTTTTCCCTGGAACATCGAAGGCTGAGGGCTGACCTTATAGACATTTATAAGATCACAAGGCGCATGGATAGGGTGAATAGTCAAGGTCTTTTCCCCATGATAGGGGTGTCCCAGGTTTAAGGTGAGTGGGGAAAGATTTAAAAAGGGACCTCAAGAACAACTTTTTCCATGCAGAAATTGGAATGCAAAGATGTGGTAGAGGCTGATACACTTACATTTAAAGGCATCTGGACAGCAATATGAATAGGAAGGTTTTGGAGGGATATGAGCCAAATGCTGGAAAATGGGACTAGTTTAGAATGTCTGATTGGCATGGATGAACTGGACCAAAGGGTCTATTTCCATACTGTACATCTCTATTGACACTCTTGAGTTGTAGCCATTTAATTAGTGAGCATTAGAGATCAGATCTGAGGACACTATGGGACAATGAGGATAGAATGAAAAAGAGAAATGGATGCAATTCAGCCAGGTCTTATTGAATGGCAGAGCAGGCGAATCGGGCTGCGTGGCTTACTCTTCGTATTTTGCACGTTCTCTCTCCATCAAAACGAGTATATTTGATATTCAGTTACCATTTCAGATTAACTAGCCATTTCCTCACTGATGTCTGTGGGATCCTTCTGTGTAAATCTGACAGGTCACTTCGTCTACTTTTCAGCACAGTAAAAATGAAGCACATCGAATCACTCTTATAAGGTCACGGTGTGGGATTTCCAGATTCAACGAACTGCTTTACCATTGGAACTAACTTGGGCAACCCACCTCACCTGCTCACCGCCATCTCCACCCTTCAAATAAATACCCGCCTCCTCGCCAAACCCATTGGCGAATCCCATTGTTGTACCGGCCCCTCGCGCACGGTTCTGTCTTCTCATTGGCTATTGCTAATGTCCGTTAGGGGCCGGTTGAGCCAATCGTCTCGACGGTTCCGCGGTGTGTTCTGGGGGTTGTAGTGCGACCGGCACGTATCACGTGACGCCTGACCACCAACACCCAGCATCCGCCGCGGTGGCGCATGCGCGGTGAGCCCCACGGGGTCGGAGCTGTCAGCCGGAGGGTCTCCATTTTACTTTCGAGAGATAATATCGGCCGTTGGAGCAGGGCCCAGAGCCAGGCTACCGACCGACGCCCTCTGTCTCCTCACCTTCCCCGCCACACCTCTTCCCTGTTGGGCCGGCCGGAGTTTAAATGGCAGCCGGGGCCCGACCATGGATATCAAGACGGCAGTTTTCAACGCAGCTCGGGACGGCAAGTTGAAACTTATGCAGAAGTTGCTGAACAACCGGAGCGCGGAGGAGCTGGAGGCGGTGACATTGGAGAAAACCAATGGCGGCACCCCCCTGCTCATCGCCTCCAGGTACGGCCACCTGCAGGTAGTCGACTACCTGATGGAACACTGCAAGGCCAAGGTGGAGCTGGGCGGCTCGGTCAATTTCGACGGGGAAACCATCGAAGGGGCCCCGCCGCTGTGGGCAGCGTCGGCCGCCGGGCACCTGTCGGTGGTCCGGACCCTGCTGGAGCACGGGGCGTCCGTCAACAACACCACCCTGACCAACTCCACCCCGCTGCGGGCCGCCTGCTTCGACGGCCACCTGGAGATCGTCAAGTACCTCATCGAGCACAGAGCGGACATGGAAGTGGCGAACAGGCACGGGCATACTTGCCTCATGATCTCATGCTATAAGGGGCATAAGGAGATTGCCAAGTATCTGCTGGAGAAGGGTGCGGATGTGAATAGGAAAAGTGTGAAGGGGAACACTGCTTTGCACGACTGCGCAGAGTCAGGAAGCCTGGAAATAATGAAAATGCTGCTAAAATGTGGGGCTAAGATGGAAAAGGATGGCTATGGAATGACCCCCTTACTTGCTGCCAGTGTCACAGGTCACATGAATATTGTGGAGTTTCTCATTAACCACGTGCAGACCAGGAAGGAAGATCGAATTGATGCGCTTGAACTATTGGGAGCTACGTTTGTTGATAAGAAAAGAGACTTGCTGGGAGCGATGAAGTTTTGGAAGAGAGCAATGGAGAAGAGGCACAGTGACAAAAGCAAAATAGTTAAGAAGCCACAGGTGGGACAACTGGTGTTAGCTTATGATTATGCAAAAGAGGTTACAACATCTGAAGAGCTGGAAGCCTTGATTACTGATCCAGATGAGATGAGGATGCAAGCCTTGTTGATCCGAGAGAGAATTCTTGGTCCATCCCATCCAGACACTTCCTACTATATTCGTTATCGAGGTGCAGTTTATGCTGATTCTGGAAACTTTGAAAGATGCATCAATTTGTGGAAATATGCACTGGATATGCAGCAGAACAATTTAGACCCACTGAGCCCTATGACTGCCAGTAGTTTGCTCTCCTTTGCTGAGCTTTTTTCTTTTGTCCTGCAAGACCGTCCAAAAGGCACCCTGGCCATGAAAGTATCTTTCACTGATCTTATGGGTATCTTGTGTAAAAGTGTCCGTGAAGTTGAACGAGCAGTGAATCAGCGGGAGAACCCACCTGATGTTGCACAGTTCACAAAAGCTTTATCTATTATTTTACACTTGATTTCCTTGTTAGAAAAGGTAGAATGTAGCCCTGATCAGGAACATTACAAGAAGCAAACCATCTATCGGCTTTTGAAGCTGAATCCAAGAGGAAAGGGTGGATTTACCCCATTACATCTAGCAGTTGACAAGGACACAACATCAGTTGGCCGTTATCCAGTTTGCAAGTTCCCTTCGTTGCAAGTGACCTCGGTACTGCTGGAATGTGGTGCTGACGTTGACTCAAGAGATTATGAGAACAACACTCCTCTGCATATAGCTGCATTCAACAACAATCTTGATATTATGAACATGTTAATTGACACCGGTGCACATTTTGATGCCACCAATTCTTCCAAGAAAACTGCTTGGGATTTGTTGGATGAAAAGAAGATGGCCAAGAATTTGATTCAACCCATCAACCACATCACTCTGCAGTGCCTTGCTGCTCGTGCCGTTGAAAAACATAAGGTCATTTACAAAGGATTAATTCCAGAAGAACTGGATGCTTTCATTCAACTACATTGAAGTGCTAAATTAAGTCTTTATAAAATTGGTTCACATGGGGATTGAACAACTCACTGACATAAATATGACAGACACTTCAGTGAGATTAAAATCAGTCTGCCTCCTGAAGGGCTATTTCAATCTTATAGGGCTAAGACCACAGAACAAACAAAATTTATTCTTGCAGAATGTATGCTGGTTGCTATCTGCTCTGTTGTCCGTTCTGAATTATACCAAAAGACCAGATGTTTGGGTGAAGGGAATTCTAATTCATTTAGAGAAAATTAGTTAATAATCTGCAATTTTTAAGAAGTCTTATAAACTCTTCACTTAATTTCCCTGTTACACCACTGCTGCCATCCTGGCTGAATGGATCACAGCTCATGCCATTTTATGTTTTGTGGATTTTTAAGTTCTATGCACAATATTTCCTAAGCTGTACTTCATTATTGTAGAAAAATCTAAATTTTAAAACACACCCAATAAATCCAGTGGCACCTGTGTATTTCAGCTGCTTTTTAAGATTGAGCAAATAAAATATCCACTAAGTGCAACAAGGTCCAAAGAACATGCATGAGTGTGAGTTACACTTTAAATTTCAATATGGAATAGGTTACCAAAATGAAACACGTCATAGATCTTTACCCTGATGTTCCATTGAGCCTGTCAGTATCTCCTGACTACTATAAAGCGGAAATAACATTAGAGCTGGAAACAAGCAGTGTGCTGTTCTATGTCAGATGTCTGTTCATTTCAGATTCCTATCAATCTATTGAGTTGCATCATTTACTGTCCCAACATTAGACATGGTTTCCAAGTTATGTACACTGATGTTATAATAAATCTTCAGAACGCTTGACAATTTTGGTAGACAGCGTTTAGTAAATCTAGATTCTATTTTTTATTGGTAGGCCTAAGAACTAGTTTGTTAAACCATTGGGCTTATTTTACCTTCAAATATTACTGTAATGTTGAAATCATTTGCAACCTAATGATTTTAACATTATGCCCTTCAGCATTCAAAAATCTTCTGTTTGAAACATTTCTTTTGAGATGGAGTTTATGAAGGATTCTTCAATGGTTAGGCAGAGGGATGAAACAATGGAAAGTAGTACAGGCACTTTGAAAGTCCTCTTCAGTAAATATCTAGCATGTTCTAATGTTTGGTGGATATGTCCTACCTACTTACTTCTGGCCATGATTTTCCTAAAAGTGTAGATTTTTACGATTTTTGTATTTTATTTTTAAACAATTGGAACTGAATTGGTTACCCTCCCTGCGGCTGATGGACTTTGTTACTGTTTACAAAGTAGTACCAAAATATTTCACTGCCTTTTGGCACCAATGTCTCACTTTTTACTGAAACACTGAAGTGACATCAGTCCTAAATTCCAAGAATTGATCAAGAATTTTTTTTAAAAATTGAGGTTCACTATTGGAGCTAAGCTCATCTTTCAGAAAATATCATACTCCACTCAACACAACTAATACTTAAAAAATTCACTTTGGACAGGATCATCTCTTGTTTTTACGAATAACTTCATTTATATGAGCATGCTTCTAGAGCATAGAACATTACTCTTCGGCTCTCCATGTTGCACCACCCTGTGACAATAATCTGAAGCCCATCTAACCTACACTATTCCATTCTCATCCATATGCCTATCCAATGACCATGTAAATGCCCGTAAAGTTAGCAAGTCAACAATTGTTGCAGGCAGTGTGTTCCACATCCCTACTACTCTGAGTAAAGAAACTATCTTCAATCGCCCTAACAGTCTTCACATCTCATCCTAACATCAGCTGCCTTTTTCCTCTTGACAAGAGATTCAACTTCCTTAGTAAATCACGTTCCTGCACTCAACAACATCCTCCCTGTCTGACAGGTACATACTTATCAAGGACACATAGTAGCTGTTCCTTGAATAAACTCAACGTTTCTATTGTGCCCATTCCCTGCAGTTTCTTTTGCTATCCTAAATCTTGTCTAATCGCATTGTAATTGCCTTTCCCCAGCTGTAGCTCTTGCCGTCTGATGTATACCTATCCCCTTCCAGGGACTAACCGTTTTAGTTATAAGGTCTAACTCTCAACTTGAACCTTCGGCATCAGTGAATGGTACATGTCTATTAGAAAGCAGACATGTTTGTTTGAATTCTGTAATAATCCAATTATTTTTGTACTTTCCCTGCATCCACGTAGTCAGTCTTTAGATACTACCCTTCACAAATATACACACACCTTTTTGTTTTCGCTCTGTTGTCACAAAAACATCAAAAGGCTATGCAAAACTAGATTTAAGTCAAGATTAGAGTGGTGCTGGAAAAGCACAGCAGGAAAATCAATGTTTCGGGTAAAAGCCCTTTGTCAGGCCTGAGGCTGAGCGCGTCGGGGCTGGAGAGATAAATGGGAGGGGGTGGTGGGACAAGGGAGAAGGTAGCTAAGAGTCCAACAGATGGATGGAGATGGGTGTAAAGGTGATAGGTCAGAGAGGTGGTTGGAGTGGATAGGTGGGAAGGAAGATTTACAGATGGGACAGGTCACGAGGACAGTGCTGAGCTGGAAGGTTGGAACTGGGGTATGGTGGGGGGAGGGGAAATGAGAAAACTGGTGAAGTCCACATTGATGCCCTGGGGTTGAAGGGTCCCAAGGCAGAAGATGAAGCATTCTTCCTCCAGGCTTCAGGTGGTGAGGGAGTGGGATGGAGGAGGCCCAGGACCTGCACGTCCTCGGCAGACTTGGGGTCAGGGATGAAATGTTCGGCCACAGGGTGGTGGGGTTGATTGGTGCGGGTGTCCTGGAGACATTCTCTGAAGCGCTCTGCGAGAAGGTGTCTGGTCTCCCCAATGTAGAGGAGACCAAAAACTAGATTTAAGTTATTTACTGCAAATGACAATTAGCAGCCTGAACACTTCACTTGGTATTTCACCAAACTGTAACCCTTTGATGATTTAGAACATTTGGAAAGGAAGTGGCCATGCAATTTCAGTTTCTTGATTTGCGTATGTTCAGGGAAAAAAACGTTCAAATGAATGTGTTGTAACAGCAGTGAATTGCAATAAAAAAAAGCAAGGAAGATGTTTTGTCACAGGCATACATACTGAAGTGAAACAGAGCAGATACCGTTTTTGGGTATATAACATCTTTTGAAGCTTGCACGTTTGTTAACTACAAAAAGCGTTTTTCTTCGCACTGGATATGTTTGTCATTTGACCTTTATGAACAGCTTTATGGCTCAGTAGATCAGTTGTTCTCCGAAAAAGTGAAACAGATGTGTGTGGGTTTTATTTTAGTGTAAAAGTGTAACTATAGTTACAATAAAGATATTTTAATTTTAAAGGAAGGCAGAGATTTTAAACACTGTTGTAAATACTTGGAATGTTAAAGGCACTATGTATAGATCTAATTTGTTTTAATAGGGCTTTATTTTATGGGGATCTTGCAAACCCACTGTGTGGCTGTATGTTTTCACACATGCACAAGAATGCTAATATTGATTCCTTTTTCAGAATACTCTTAAATGTAGCTTTTGGAACCTATTTATTTTAGCACATTCTTTGCCCAGAGTTTACACTCAATTGTTTGGCTTGAAGAGTATTAAATGTAAATTGCTGCTGAGCTACACTTGTGACTGTGTGGCTCTTACAATAAATGTATACCTAAAACTAGCTGATTTAGAAAACTAATTATTCATGCCTTAAAAACAAGTGATAAATCTAGGAAAAGGATACCTATAGATCAAATGAGGAAGGAAAGACCAGAGCTAGGGAGTTGAACTTTAGGATTCCACAAATGCTTATGGAAGAAGTCAATGCCTCCTTGACTTCAACGGGAGAAGAAAGCAAAACAAGTTCACAAACAATGACCATCATATCAATTTTGTAAAATGATTAAAAATGTTAACACTCAAGTCCCTCGAGATATTAAAAGGAGAATTCAGTAGTGCCTCATTATATGGTGATCAATGCTAAAATGTTGGATGGATAGTGTTCTAATAGTTAGCAGAAGAAAAGTAGATATTTATAATGTTGGAAAAATTGAACTTGTTAGTAACTTTAGCAACAGAGACTCTAAAATCTGGATAATGGAAGATACAAGGATCTATTCTCTTGTTTTTGAATGTCTCTGTTCTTAAGCCATCAACTCTTTGTAAAGTCCTCATCCCATCACCCTCCAACTTTCCTGGTCTCTAAGCATCCACAATTTTAACTGCTTCCTTGGTAGCTTCAAATTCAGATAGTTAGGTCCTAGGATTGAGAGTTCCTTCTTATAAAATCCCTTCTGCTTCTCATTGTACTTCCTTTAAGAGAGGATTACTTTACCCTTTTGATCAAGCTTTTGATTATCTCTTCTAATATCCCATGTTCTGACATCCATGTGGAAGTGCCTTACAACACAGTGATAAAAGACATACAGCACAGAAGCAGACTGTTCAGTCCAACTCATCCATGCCGTGATAAAGTTTCCCAAGCTAAACTAGACCCACTTGCCTATGTTTAGCCCATAATCCCTGTAAACCTTTCTTATTCACGTACCTGTCCAAGTGGCTTTTAAATATTGTAACTGTACTTCCCTCTACCACTTTCTTTGGCAGTTCATTCTGCATACAAACCACCCTTTGTGTGAAAACATTGTCCTTCAGGTCCCTTGTAAGTCTTTCTCCTCTCGCCTTAAACAAAATATTTTAGGTGAAAGGTGCTGTATAAATTTGTTGTTGGAAAACTCAGGCTATCCTTAAAGGTGGTAATTGGTCGCTTTGAATAAAAAGGACTTTGCATCTTCAACTATTCACTACTTGAACTTTTTCACTGGCATTCTCCCCTATATAGTTTTCAATTCAAAGAAATATAGAAGCAGGAGTAGGCCATTTGAGTCTGCTTCACCCTTTCGTATGATCATGGCTGATTATCCAAATCAATATCCTGTTCCTGCTTTCTCCCCATACCCTTTTAAAAAAACTAACTCCTTATTGAAAAATATTCAATGTTTTGGTTTCAGTTGCTTTCTGTGGCAGAGAATCCCACAGACTCAATACTCTGTTGGTTAAAATTCTCATCTCAGTTCTAAATGGCCTGTCTCATGTCCTTAGACTGTAACTCCTACTTTTGGATTCCACAGTAGGGAGGCAATGGCCCAATGGTATTATTGCTGGACTGTTAATCCAGAGACCAGATAATGTTCTGGGCATCTGGGTTTGAATCCTGCTACAGTAAATGGTGGAAGTTGAACTCAATTTTTAAAAAAATCTGAATTAACAGTCTGGTGATCATGAATTCATTATCAATTATCAGAAAACCCCATCTGGTGCACTAATGTCCTTTAGGGAAGGAAACTGCCATCCTTACCTGGTCTGGCCTATATGTGATTCCAGACCCACAGCAATGTTGTTGACTCAACTGTCCTCTAGGCAATTACGAATGGGCAATAAATGCTGGCCTAGCTAGTGATGCCCTCATCCTGTCAATAATTTTTTTTTAAAAGTCAACAAGAACATCCTTCATGTTTCCCCTGTCTAGCCCTGTTAAGAGTTTTAAAGGCTTCAACAAGATAACTCTTCATTCTTCAAATTCCCAGATATAGTCCCACTGGTCCAGTCTCTCTTTGAACATCAGTCTTGTCATCCCAAGAATCCTTCTGGTAAACCTTTGTAGCCAGAATATACTTCCTCAGATAAGGAGATCAAAACTATACACAATACTCCATGTGGTCTCATCAATAACTTGTACAATTGCAACAAGATATCCCTGCTCCTGTAGTCAAATCCTTTTGCCTTGAAGGCCAACATCCCATTTACATTCCTCCCCATCTTCATGCTGACAAGGATACCCAGATCTCACTGCACATCCCCCTTTCCTAATCTATCAGTAGTTACGACATAATCCGCCACCTTGTTTTTGCTTGCAAACTGGATAACCTCACATTTAGCTATATTTATCTATTATGCAGTTGCCAACTCACTTGTCCAAATCACACTGCAGCATCATTGCTGCATCCTCATAGTTCACCACCTAACCCAGCTTTGTGTCTTTGGAAAACTTGGGAGATTTACATTTAGTTCTCCTTATTTATATTGTGAATAGCCTAGGTCCAAATACTGATCCCTGTGATCATGACTGTCACTGGGGAGGAAAAGACCTATTTATTCCTCCTCTTTGTTTCCTGTCTGCCAACAAATTCTCCAACTGTGACATGCCACTATCCCCAATTCCATCCTCTTTATTTTACATGATATTCTCTTATGTGGGACCTCAATGAAAATGGCCTGAAAGTCCAAGCACATGCATTGACTCCCCATCATCAACTCTACTAGTTAAACCTCAAAATTCCAATGGTGGCACAGTGGTTAGTACTGCTGCCTCACAGCGCTAGAGACCCGGGTTCAATTCCCGACTCAGGCGACTGACTGTGTGGAGTTTGCACGTTCTCCCCGTGTCTGCGTAGGTTTCCTCCGGGTGCTCCGGTTTCCTCCCACAGTCCAAAGATGTGCAGGTCAGGTGAATTGGCCATTCTAAATTGCCCGTAGTGCTAGGTAAGGGGTAAATGTAGGGGTATGGGCGGGTTGCGCTTCGGCGGATCGGTGTGGACTTGTTGGGCCGAAGGGCCTGTTTCCACACTGTAAGTAATCTAATCTAATTTGTCAAGCATTATTTCCCTTCCATAAATCAGAACTGACTGTCCAATCCTGTCACTGTTTCGAAGCTGCTTTAATTCATAGTACCCCAGCGTTTTAAGAGGAAGTGTTCAGGTCAATTTTAACTCCTTATCCTTTGGATTAACCAGTCATTCAGAGTGAGGAAATGGCAGTGACAACGCACAAATATTTTGTTTGTACAGTGTAATACAATAAGTTGCATGGTGTAAAGTGTAACCCCTTTGCTTAAAAAAAAGGAAATTAAGGTAAGCCCACATAAAACATTAATCTCTTTTTCTTCTTCTTTCAGTCATCCCTTGAGCTTCAGTTGCTTCTAGTTGTTTCCTTTAAATTCCAGATACACTTTGACCTTGAGAATATCAACATGCATAAATTTGACCCATTCAGTCTGAAATGTGTCTCTTCATTATTTTAGTAAAAGTGTCTAACTAAACATTAAATGCTTGTAACTATCCCACAACACAACTTCAAGACCACAATTTTCTGGCTGTTTGTACCACAGTAGCAGGGAGCATTTCCCCTATACATGCAATCACAATGTCAGTGTCAGAGTGGCAGCTGCTGCATTAAACAAGTTGGCTTGATGCAGACTAATAATACTGTGTAGTCTTTAACCAATGAAGAAATATAACCAAAACGTTTAAGTAAACGAGAGGAAAACTGATCATAAAATGTTTAGATAAAAAGAAGAAAATCAATGAAAACAATTTGAAAACTGAAATGTATTAGCTCATGGAGGATTTGAAACAATACCACTGAGATTAAGAGTTTGACCATTATCCAACTGAAGCTAAGTTTTCTGGGCTTCCCCGGACAAAGTCTCAAATGACTGGGTAAAAATGAGCATATAAATAAACTCATACATTGTTTATTTTTCATGGGCTTATTTATTACAGATTAATAGATATTCTCTGGGGAATGGGGCTGTTGATTTCTTGATGTGTAGTCATTTCTCTACCTTTAATAAATCAAGTTGCCAAATATTGTATCAACATTCATTCAGTGTGAATATAAACAGGCTGCTTCACAAAAATGGCAGCAGGAATAGGTGCTCTCATGCCAGAGACTGCAGTGAGAGTGGAGTGCACAAATGCAATTTGCTGCGTGTCCAGTTGGTAGCAGGAGTTAGTCACATTTTAATAGATCATCTGGACAATTAAAAATTTACAGAGCACAGGTTGCTTCTCAAATTTTGTTTGACAATTAAAAATCTGAGAAGCAACCTGTGCTCTGTAAATTTGTCCCTCAAACCATTTAAAGGTGTTTTCACCATTTGTAACCAGGAAATTCAATTTTTCTAAACAAATTTTGATCATTTGGGAATCTAAGTAGAAGAAACCCATCGTTCAGAGACTAAATTATTGAAAAATCATTAACAGAGTTTCCGTTTCCCTAATCCAGAGTGTACACAGTGTGTGCAAGGTTACGCTGCTTTCTCAAACTAAACCCAAGAGTTAAGGTGCAAATTGCCACTGCTGGAGTTTAAGAAGGGCTCAACACTGGTAATCTGTCCACAGCTTGTCTGGCTAGGACTATCTTAAAAACTTGGGCAATAGCTGGGAGGATTATCCAGTGTTGTGTGGAAAGAATCCTTGCTTGCCACTCCAAAATCTAAAATAAATCAGGACTGGCTGGGTAAGCATCAACAGAAACCCAGGATATTGTAGATTTGCCTAGTTCAAGTAATATATTACAGATGCTGAGAGTATTTAATTCCAAACTTTTCTCCAAGCATTCCTAATCAGTGCCTGGGCTCACTTCATCTGCTCCCCAAGAAGGGTCATTTCAGCCTCAAAGGATCATATATCATTGCAGATTACATGCAGCTTTCCAGCATTTTTTTTTGCTGGAAACAAGTCTTGAATTCTAATTGCCAGAAGGGACAACTTTTCATCTAATTTGATTCCTTGACCTTCATACAAAAACCAAAAACGTTCACTTGCCGGTTTTCACCCTCCTGTACTGACAGGTCACGTGGGTAGAGCAGCTAGAATGTTTGTCACTGTGGAACAGACTTGCTGCTTGGGCACATCATGAATGGTGGTCACTTAGGGCAAATGAACAGTGACCTTGAAATGTGCCTCGAGGGAGGCCAGAGGTGAAAAGCGAAGCTAAGATTTGTGACTTGCACAACTCAGTATCAGATCTGTACCGACTGGGTTGTTGATTTTCAAAAGTTTTACAAAGTCAGATAACTTGTGTCAACAATCAACAATGCCAGCTCCACCAACTTTACGATGCATATATTTGGCTTGAAACAAGAGTTAATGCACAGTAATAATGTTGACCAAGGGTGAAGTTAATCATTTTAAGTAGTTCAATTTTAGGAATTAAATAAAGCTACTGTGGCCGTCACAAGCAAACTAGATACAACTGGCAAGGTTCTTCACACTTTCTCGTACAGTCATACAGCATGGAAACAGATGCTTCAGTTCAACTAGTCCATGACAACCTTCTCAATAAATGTTATTCATATTTTAACGACTGGATGTGTAGAAAAAATGTTTTTCCTCACAATGTTATTAGTTCTTTCAGCAGCTATTTTTCCATTGAGGCATTCAGTCATCATTACTGTACAATATTAAAGTCTCAACACTGCTGGACAGTAATTTTCTTCTTTCCAAAGATCAAATGATCATTCTGCTTCATTGACTAACAGTGGCATTGTGGAAAGGATCAGCACCCCACACTGTCTACTTTGATACACATTTATCAGACACAGAGTCAGTGGGTTGCAAACAGGAGCAGATTGACTAAGCTGCAGCAACTCATGGCTAATTGCAGCTTTCCTGTCAAAGCCTTGCGGGAATCAGAGAACTGAGCTCAGAGTGGCAAAGTACACCATATAATAAAAACAGATGATCTGCTTTGTCAGCGGTCACGTTTCTGTACAGCAGTTACCACCAAGGTAAAGAAAATTTACATTTGGAATCACAGAATCCCTATAGTGTGGAAAGAGATCATTCAGCCAATCGAATCTGCACTGAGCCTCCGAACTGCATCCCACCCTGACCCAGTGCTAACCTGTCCCTGTAACCCTACATTTATCATAGCTAATCCACCTAAGCTGCACATCCCTGGACCATGGGAGGAAACCAGAGGACCTGTCAGAAACCAATGCACACATGGGGAGAAGCTGCAAACTGGTAATCAGCTGAGCTGCCATGCCGGGTGGTTACATTGAGTTTCATTTCAGAGGGTACATTTAATAGAATCCACAATCCTACAGATCTTTGATTTCTCCAATGAAAAAAAAAGTTGCAAGACATCTAATTGTGCTCACTTTCTCTGTCCTCATCATCTGTGCTCTCACAACTCTCAGTCAAATCTGTTATTGTCATCTGGTTAGAGTCTCCTATCTGTACATTTTTGGCATGCTGAATCTGGATTATGTTAGTGCCTTGACCTTGCTGTTGTGTGGAACTACTGACATTTACATTTTGGTTATTGCTAGGGTTAATGAACTGAAAGGGTGGTTGCATAATCTGGTACATGGCATGCTGCGGGTTGAAATTTGGCTGGTTTGGTAAAGATGATAGAGGAATATTAAACCCAGGAAATACAGGGAGGTTGGGATAAGGTGGTGGGTGTAGCACTGGCTGTGCATGTCCATTAACTGCAGCAGGTCCAGGATGGGGTGGATGCGTTGCTTGGAAGTGATGATAACTCTGTGCAAGTTGGCTACAAATCTGCACATAATTCCAGTTAGCTGATAGAGTTTTCAAGGCACTTTGATAGTCTTTTTGGGCCTGTGCTGTTTTTTCTTCTATCTGTTTACGTTCTTGCTCTTGAAGCCAACTCTTTTTATGCCTCTCAAGTACATTCCAAGTAAATGTCTTTTTTACATGTCTTTCAAAGTGTCTCGAATTCTCATCGAGACTATTGATAGCAGTCAGTGCAAAAGGGATGTCATTTTTACACATCCGACTCTTCTTCGGTAGCAGTGGAATGACTGTGTTGTACTTGTGCTCATTTCTAATTGAATGCATCAGAACACTATTGGTCTTGTACTCTTCCCAGCGACTGTTAAACTTGTGTGTGAGGAGGAGGATTGTGAATGCAGAATTGTTAATTGCATCTTCAATACACTTTATTGGAGATCGTCCTGGAAGACAGAATTCCTCAGAAAACGTTGCCCCCTCCATTTTCACTAACGATTCTAGTCTCAACTGAACATTTTCTGCAATTTCCGCATCTTCTCGGGCATGCAAAACAACAAAAGAGTAAAATTTATTCTCAAAGATTTCCTCATCTGCCGGAGGAGGAGGTGTTGAAGGACTGAATTTTCCAGATGTGGTTTCAGTGGAGTTTGACTGGTCACCTGTTGGCAGCTTGGTTGCTCCCAGTGAAGGGTCGTGTGAAATGGAATTGGTATGTTCTTCATTCCCTGTCTCCCAGTCTTCTGACATTTTTGACTTTGAACTAACTAGCTGGCTACTGTTCCTTTCTCCTGTACATTCTGTTGGTCTCACTTCATTCACTTGTGTTTGTGAAGACCCTTCAATTAGACAAGCTGAAGGAACATTCTTCTGTTTTACACATTTAACTCTAATGCCATTGGTCACCTTCACCTCTCCCAAAGATTTGTCAGAAGACAGATTCAATTGTCTTTTCATAGAATGACTGAGGTTAACAGTACTCTCTTCAGAGTTTGCTATTGGGGAATTTAAGTTGTCCCTGTGTGAATTGGAAATGAATGATGCAGTGGGAGATGCACTGATTTCAAAGTGAGTGGGAATCGTAATTTCTGAATTGTTCAGTGAGTCAGTTGCTGGTTTACTCGGGACAGTTACTGGATTAGTCCTGCATTCAATTGTTGATCTCATACTTGGAATTTGTTCTTCAGTTGACTTCAGAGCTGATACTTCAGCATTCTCCTCACCTTCAAAAGACATGGGACCAAACTGCCACCTAAATTCCTCAATAAGTTCCTGAAGATCCATTTTGTGGTTTTGATTGTTGGACTTGAATGCTTTGATGGCAGCTTGGCATGCTTGGTTCCTCATGGAAGAGTTGCACAAATTTTCTTCCACTAGCAATGCAAGCATCAAAGCCAGGTCTCTGAGAACATTACCATCTTCTGCAGAAAACTCTTCATTTGATATTTCAGATGTTTTCTGTTCTCGCTGTGCACCACCTTCTAAACCCCGAATTTTGTTGAGAATGTACAAAGCCGATCTGTCATTTGGCATTTCATTTAACAATAACATTGCTGCTCTCTCGGCCTCATCTGTCTTTTTCAAGAAGAATGATATGATGCTATAAAGTAGTTGATGGACTTTTGAAGTTCTTGAGTTGTTAGAATAAAACTTATACCATAGGCTGAACAACCTTTGCTCAGTGACTTCAGACAAAATGTTAAACAAATCATCGAGAGATGGAATGTGATCACAATCTTCTGCCATAATTGCACCTAATATCAAGCTGGGATCAACCTAATGGAACATGAAGGAACCAGCCTGTATTATGACTTTACTTCCAATTCCATTTAGGCTGATCTGACAATGGAAGCTAATCTCTTGGGTGCATCACTGGATGTGAAGTTTGTTCGTCTACAGATGCTAAGGCAACTTGTAATGCCAATTCTTAGGTTGATTAAAATACTTTGCTAGGCTTCATCAGTTCAGTCTGAAACAGAAAGGGAACACAATAATTATTTTTCTTTTTGACAACATTTTCAAAATTAATACTGTACATGTTTCTCTCTCCTATTTTGTGCTTTTCTTTGTACAGAGAACCAATTCCATAGCTAGGTAGCCACTCTTCAGGTGTGAACCTGAATTAACCATCGAGAATATCACAGGATAGAGCTCTCCTCCCTTCAATTATGACCATACACTCACATTACAATGGGAGACAATGAATGACACTCAAGAGTAAGATGCCCATCTTTGTGCATATTGCACGATAGGAGTCTAATGTCACTCCAGTTGAAGCCAGCTAATTCAATGCGATTTGGTGTTCAAATTCATATCTTTCATTGGTGCGGTTCACTGCTACATTGAATCATATCAATGAGCCACATCTGGTTCCATAGTGTCATTAGGACAATTCTGCTTTATACAACAGAAACAAAATAAACTTAAGCTTAAACAATCCTCTCATTATACTCTAAATTAATGAAGTCTTATTTCCCCATTAAATATATTATGGTTAGAAAATATCCCACGGCATTGCTCCTCATACACCAGATGTTGAACTGTTTTACAAATGGGAGGGGTTGTTACATAATATAAATGTACCATTATCATGATCTTGGTAGAAACTGATAACATTTTGGTTATTTGTTTTGGAAATTCAAAAACCAAGGTATTTATTGAAATATAGCCACATGGTTCATGGTTTAAAACAGAAGAATTTAACAACACAAAAATCAGTGAACATGTATATCTATTATTATTATGTTAGTTCAATTGAAGATATTAGAAGTACTTTTGCTGTAAACCAAACTTAACTCAATGTCTTTCAACAACATATCAGAGAAACAGAGTTAACATTTCTAGACTATTTCCACAAACTAGTGAAACAGAGGTCAGACTGCTACTGACTGAACCAAACTGCTAATTTCAAATCAACTGGGTATTATGCACCTTTATATCATTATTCATATTTGGATGAAAAGTCGAGAGATTTAAGCTGCCCAAACATTCATTAAAACTGATGCTAGAATTAACACCCTTGCTCTTCCTTCCCTTCCTGCAGCAAACTGCCTGGTTCTCTGCATAACATCTCCTGATATTAAAGGAAACAGATAAAGTAGAAAGGAACTAGATCCACCAATTGGCAAGTCTAGGACTAGGGAATGTAGTCTAAAAAATAGAGCTAGACCTTTCAGGAATTAAATGAAGAAACATTCTACATAAGGCAACTGTTGCCAGGCACCAATTGTTATTTTTAAATTTGAAATTGATAAGTATTTATTAACAAAAAAAATGTCTAAGGTGATATATGAAGTTAACTCACAAATCAGCCATGACCTAACTGAACTGGGGATTAGGCGCAAATCAAAGGGCTACATGACCTATTCTCATTCCAATGTTGTTGACATGAAGATGTTTATTTTTAATTCATTAATGGGATTAGGGTGCAGTTGGCTAGGCCAGCATTGATTGCCCATCCCTAATTGTCCAGAGAGCAGTTAAGAGTCAATCACATTGCTCTGGAGACACATGAAGGCCAGACCAGCTAAGGTATGTCAATTGCCTTCCTAAAGAACATTCATGAACCAGATGGTGTTTTCATGACAGTGGATTTGTAGTCATCGTTAGATTCTTAATTCCAAACATTTTAAAAACTGAATTCAAATTTAAGAATTTGCCATGGCTGGATTCAAACCTAAGTCCCTAGCACATTACTTGGGTCTCTAATTTCAGTCTAGTGATAATACCACTAGGCCATTGCCTCCCCTTGTATTGAGATGAAAATTCACTGTGTTGATGATTAAGAATCTAGTTTCACATCAATATACTGTATCACCCCTCAGGATTCCAACTGTATGTTTCTAGTATTGTACAATAGGAGTTAGTGGTGTAATGGTGTTTATTCTGCACCTTGGGTGGTAGCAATACATTGTGATTCACAATCCTATTCAAACCACTCCCACAACAGTCTCCCGAGCAATTCAGTCACATTCACCACACACAGGGCCCGGAAGAGAAATAACGGGTTTATATCCAACAACCCCAATTTTTAACTCTTGACAGGTCTTGTTAAGCAACTTTCTGATGCATTTTGAGACATAGATAATAGAGTAGTGCAACTCAGGAAATCATTCAATCCATCAGGCCTGTCCAGTTATTTCCAAGAGAAATTCTGTCAGTTCAACCACTGCCATCCAACGCCAAAATGTTTTTTCCTTTTTTCTCTCTGCAAGTGAGACACTTCTCTGAGTGAGCTAGGCCTTTCCAATTGGGAACACAATTCTGCAAGCAAATCCAATGCAGCTTTAGAGTAAGTGAGCATGCATTTGCTGAGTATGTAGGTATTTAAATCTTCAATAGATTGTAATTTGTAGTTTGCTTTAGAGAAATGCAAGCTTTGAGTAGGCTTATTTTCAGGTGGTGCATTGAAAGAGTCTAATTAAGAACTGGCTGAAACTGGATCCTCATTTACTGAGTGAGATAGGTCCTTTGTGTTGCGAACAAATTTAAGTAGCTAACTCAGTACAACTGAGCACTTGAATGCTTCTTACAATAAGATTAAAAATCACACAACACCAGATTATAGTCCAACAGGTCTATTTGGAAGCACTAGCTTTCGAGGCACTGCCTCTTCATCAGGTGGTTGTGGAATAGGACCATACAACACAGAATTTATAGCAAAGGGATTACAGTGTCATGGGGTTGTAATGATATATTAAACAACTTCAGTTAAAAATAAGATGCAAGTGTGAAGTCATAACATCTGTAAACAAGTAAATGTTTAAAAAAATCTGTGGGTGTCCAGCATCTGAAGGAATTCAGCAGAGGAAAGAGAGAGGTGTTCAGTTGATTTTTGCCAAAATAAAGCAGCTGATTGGTGAGTCTCTCTAACCTTTAAAGAAAAAGTAATGTTTCTAATTCATATTCAGGTCTTTTCCTTGTTTTTATTTAAAAATAGCTTGTTAGGTAGGAGATTGATACTAGTGCTTTAAAAAAAGGAAATACAATAAAGTATAAACAGCAAGAGTACAGGAGTAATTGTAGTTAATAACTTCACTAAATTGGATACAGACAGCAGATTGGATGATGTGAGATCTGTGAGGGCACCAGGATCAACATTGAACACATCAGTAACAAGCGTTTGCAGGTTGAGCAACTTCAGAGGCAAGCTGGGGCTCTGGAGTTTGAGCTGTAGACATTGCGCCACATCAGGGAGGGGGAAAGTCACCCCCTCCCTTTGCTCCAGGAGGCACTCAATGAGGTAATTCGAAGTTGGACTGTGATCAAGGACAGGGGGAGGTGATTGTAGGTGAGACACATGTCGGGACCCAAAAGGGCAGCTCTCGTGGGGCCTCACTCCCTGCAATTGTTCCAGCAAAAATGAGGTTCTTGCAACCTATGTGGATGAGAATGGGGATGTCAAGGAGGATGAGGTATCTGACTACAACACCATGGTACAGAAGACCATTCAAGTGGGATGAGGAAATAGGAATGTAGTAGTGGTTGGGGACAGTATAATTAGGAGGACAGATTTGATCTTTCAACCAGGAGCATGAGTCCCGAAGGCCGCATTGCATGCCCAATGCCCGAGTTAAAGACTGAGGCATGGTGGCTCAGTGGTTAGCACTATTGCCTCACAGCATCAGGGACTTGGGTTCGATTCCAGCCTGGGGTGACTGTCTGTGTGGAGTTTGCACATTCTCTCTGTGTCTGCATGGGTTTCCTCCCACAGTCCAAAGATGTGCAGGTTAGATGAATTGGCCATGCTAAATTGCCCGTAGTGTTGAGGGATGTGTAAGCTAGGTGCATTAGTCAGGGGAAATGGACAGTACCAGAACATGGAATGGATCTGGGTGGTTACTCTTCGGAGAGCCAGCGTGGACTTGTTGGACTAAGTGGCCCGTTTCCAAACTGTTGAGATTCTATGATTATCTCCTCAGGGCTGGAGAGGAACTTGGTGCAGAAGGGGAAGGATCAAGTTGTTATCATCTACATTGTTACTAACAACACTGATAGGACTGGGGAGGAGGTTCTGCTGAAAAATTTTCAATAGTTAGGAGCTAAACCTCCAAGGTGATAACCTCAGGGTCACTAACATGGCAAACTGGCATAGGGTACACAAAGCAAAGTATTTAAATGCATGTGGGGGGAATGAGGTTCAGCTCATGAGCACAGTAAAGCAGGTAGTACAATTGTGTGGGCTTCATTCAGACCGGTGTACTGGTGACCTGCATAAGGGCTGTAGAGAGGGCTTGCAACTATTGGGTGGGGGTGGGGGTGGGGGTGGGGGGAAAGAGTGAAGAAACATAGGCTTACAAAGCAGAAGGGGATGGCAGCATTGCAGGGCAGCTGTTTTAACAATGATATCCAGAATGGACAAGAAGGGACAGAATATACAAGCAAAAAAAAAAGTCGGAAAAATGGACACCAAGAGAATAAAGCCAAATCTATGGTTCTTTTCTTGAATGCACATAGTATTCAGAACAAAAGAAATGAACTAACTGTATAAATAGAGATTAATACACATGATTTTATAACTTGGAGGTGCCAGTGTTGGACTGGGTTGTACAAAGTTAAAAATCACACAACACCAGGTTATAGTACAACAGGTTTAATTGGAAGCACTAGCTTTCAGAGCGCTGCTCCTTCATCAGGTGGTCATGATTTTATAGCCATTGTAGAGATGTGGTTATAAGGAGATCAAAGCTGGGAACTAAATATTCAGGGGTATGTGACCTTTCGAAAGGACAGATAGGAAGGGAAAGAGGCAGCATGGCTTTGGTTTAGATGAGATGGAATTCTCTTGGATCAGATGATACAGAAGTTATCCCAGAATAAACGATTCCCTGGGAACAGAGGTCATAACATGGTAGGATTTCGCATTCACTTTGAGAATTAGAAACTTGGGTTGGTGAAATAACTCCAAGGAGGCAGGTATCCTGTCACTATGTCACCTTTTATTTACTGCAGTCTGTGGACTCTGACTAGATTGCTCAGAGCCAGTCCCAAGAATGAGGAGACTCTCTGAATCTCCTGTTCAGCCAGGCTCCCTGATTGGAGTTGTTAACCTGGCCAATCAAGGATGTCACAGTCAATGAGATCCACCTGGCCTCCGTTCCAATCACTACAGTTGGAAACAAATGTTCTAAACCTAAACATGGATAATTATATGGAAATAAGGGCAGAATTGGCTGCAGGAGACTAGGAAGGCATTTGATAGAAAAGATGGTTGATGAACAATGGCAGATGTGTAAAAATTAGCTCACGACTCACAGCAAAGATACGTCCCAGTGAGGAACAAGGGGTAAAGCGGCAACGGTTAACAAGGGACATCAAGAACAGCATCAAATTGGAAGTAAAATGCCAGCAATGTGGCAATGATTAGTGGGAAATCAAAGAATTGGGAAAGTTTTAAAAATCAACAAAAGATGACAAAACAAAATGATGTGGAGGTGCTGCTGTTGGACTAGGGTGGACAAAGTTAAGCATCACATAATACCAGGTTATAATCCAACAGGTTTATTTAGAAGTACTAGCTTTCACAGCACTGCCCTTTCATCAGCTAACTAGTACTACAGATCATTTCTGGGGCCATAATTATTTATAATACAAGGCTTGATTGATGGAAGTGAATGCACTATCATCAAGATTACAGACAAAACAGGTGGTGAGGCAAGTAGTGAGGATGACACAAGTAGTCTACAGAGGGATAGAGATTGTTTAAATGTGTAGGAAAAAAACTTGCCAAATGGTATCTAATGTGGAAAAAATAGGAGGTTATACACTTTGGCAGGAGGAATAGAGGAGCTGAACATTATTTAAATGGAGATAGACTCTAGATTCTGCAACACAAATGGATTTAGGAGGGTTTTTTGTGTAGAAATCCCGTATGCACAGATTCAGTTTCCAGAGTTTCAGTTATCCGCGGCCCAAAAATGTTACATGGAACTGTCCAGAAATAATTCCAGGGGCCTGCCGGGGAGGCAAATTTCCCATTTAAATGATTGGGTTCACTTCTATCCGCGGTTTCGAGCATCTGCAGTAGGTCTTGGAACGTATCACCCCCCCCCCACCACCCGACCAAACAACCCCGGGAACGGGGGGAACCTGTATATCACAAAAATCTAATGGGTAATCATATCAACATTCAAGTTTTCCTGGGTCCCAGTTAACTGAGTTTTCTTCTGGCAATAAATTTTAAGCTGTTCAATCTTCATGCACCTTTCAAACTTCTCCCTTTTTCCCTCCACTTTTGGACCTCTTTCTTATCACCCCAACGTGCAGCCCCTACATCCCCTGCAGACTCTTCCTTCCTCATCATCTGTGACCTCCATCACCAGTTCCTGCAGCCTGCTCTTCTCCTCGCACCACCTCCTCTCCCCTTCCATCGCCCTCCCCTCCTACCCACATATACCTCAGGATCCAGACAACAGCAATCCCTACACCCAGGCGACTGCAACCCTGAGGTTTGAACCCAGGCGAGAAACAGCCTGTGATTGTTGAAAAATGAGAGAGACAGAATTTAATCTGAGGAGCTGATTCTCAGATTCTGTCTCTCTTAGGTACACACAAACAGGAAACAAGAGTGGGCCACTTGGCCCTTCAAGGCTGCTCTGGCATTCAATAAGACCTTGGCTGATGAGTTTAACCTCAATTCTACATTCCAGCACACCTCCAATCATCTTTCATCTCCATTGTAATCGAAAATCTACCTCTGCCTTAAGAATAATTAAAGATTCTGCATTCATTGTTATTTGAGAGAGCGAATTCCAAAGACACTCAACAGTCTAGGAGAAAAATATTTCCTGATCTGTCTACAAGGATGACATTGCTCTGGTTGGTTCTCTCTTAGAGTGGGCAGTTCTGCTGAGCTTGCTTTAAGACATAGGGTGGGACGCCAGTAATTAACACCTAATGTACTCCCTTCCCCAGGCCCTGACCACACCAAATGTGTTATTGAAGACTTTAACTTCAAATGTGGAGAAAAATAAATGTGTATCAAATCCTAAATATAAAGATGTAAAATTTGGTGACCATCAACACAGCCTTAGAGACATCTTTAGATAGAGGCAACTTCTCCCCTAATTCCAAAGACTGTGTATGGCCAATAAAACAACACTTGTAAAAATAAAGAAGGCTCCAATCCCTGCAAAAAACACTGACATATTTAGGAAGGAGAACTTTTATATCTCATGACACTGACTGGAGTTGTGCCAAGGTACGATGGTCAAACCAAGCTCACAATAACTCTGGAGAGGTGTCACTGGACCAGAAACATTAACTCTGCTTTCTCTACACAGATGCTGCCTGACCTGCCGAGTTTTTCCAAGAAATTTGTGTTTTTCTTTCTGATTTCCAGTATCCGCAGTTCTTTTATTTTTTTCCACAATAACTCTCCAATATTAAAAGGTTACAACAGGTACCAAATTTCAGTTGGGAACAATGTGTTATAATTGCTCCGAAATGCATTGTTTTTGGTGAAATTTCATATTCACTACTATCTCTGATGTCAGTTTGGTTTTCCCCTCAGCCCCCAAGGCCACACAATAACTGCATCTAGAAACTACTCTCAGGCGTCGCTTTTGAAATGGTTGAAACAAAAGACCCTTCAACATACTCACCTTTTTTCACAAGAAAAATTGTCGGGCCTCCTTTTAATATTTGCCGTTGGGAAGGAGAGACGAGCAGAGAATTATTGTGACACTCTATGGTAGGAATAGAAACTGTACAAGACAGAGATTTCAGGAAACAATATGACACCTAAGGAAAGTCATGAATGGAATGGGGATATAGACACTGAACAGAACAAGAAAATAAAATAGAGGGAAAGAATCTGAGTGACGAGAGAGGGAAACATTGTCGATCCTACCACTCCCAAATTAGTCACTCTTGTTTTCTTTCACTGAAATGGTGCTGAAAGACAGAGAAAAAAAACTGGTTCTACTGATAGCAAAGAAAGAATGTTATCAATTTCACTGTGTGGCTACAGAAACCTACTGTGGAATTTGTAAAATGATTTACAAACTTGTTTTGGGTGGCACAGTGGTTAGCACTGCTGCCTCACAGCGCCAGAGACCCAGGTTCAATTCTTGCCTCAGGCAACTATGTGTGTGGAGTTTGCACATTCTCCCCGTGTCTGCGTGGGTCTCCTCTGGGTGCTCCGGTTTCCTCCCACAGTCCAATAATGTGCAGGTGAGGTGAATGCTGCTAAATTGCCCGTAGTGTTAGGCGCATTGGTCAAGGGTAAATGTAGGGGAATGGGTCTGGGTGGGTTGCTCTTCGGAGGGTCGGTGTGGACTTGTTGGGCCGAAGGGCCTGTTTCCACACTGTAAGTAATCTAATCTTTACCTTCATTATCTCTACCTTTTCTCCAGCAATTTCCCCTTATTACTATTCTTTATGACTATCCCACAATCAAGTACAAAGCCATTGGTTTGAAATCTACGACCCGATAATGTTCGAGTTTTTCATCTATCTGATAGCTGTGAAACTCTCTCAGATTCCTCGGCCAGTGCTTTGTGTGTCCATTGCTCTAGGTGAAGGTCACACAACTGCAGCACGAGTCCTGATACTAACTTGTGCAGCAGCAAGGTGTTCAATGGTGTAAACGTTGGATTGGTGAAGCTAATATATTATAACTACTAACATTAGTTAGCTGAAACCATTCAACTACAGGTGTACTCTGCTTTTCAAACGTCCGCTTTACGCAATTTCACTTTTATGAAAGACCCACATTAGTACCTGTTTTTGCGAATCCGAAGAGGATTTTCGCTTTTACGCGAAACTGAGATACTATTTCCCATATTAATCATGCATCTTTGCTTTATTCCATTTTCAGCTTATGAGGAGTTCCTGGGAATGCTCTACTTTTGGATAGTAGGGGCTACCTGTTTTCCTGTTGGTTAACAGTACTGCCCAGTCTGATAGTGACACAAAGTCTCACCTGTCCGTCAACGGGTAAATATAGTACCCCATATGAAACTGAACTAAACAGAAACAAAAGGCCCACATTTGACTTGCTCAATGCATTCCAGATCCTAAGCACTTGCTAAATTAGTCAATCACAGCCGATGATTCCCATAAAGAATCCAAAAAAATCAATGAATTCTGATGCTAATAAATATCTACCATTATCTGTACATGGATATAACAGGTGGGGATAAGGTTTTGGGAATCCGGTTACAGAGTAGACATTAAAGTCACAGAAAGATCACATATATCATATGTTCTCCTGGATGATGCCAGAGCTAAGAAACTATAATTACAAAGATGAAGATTTCTGCTACTCATCTCCACTGTAGCAGCACTGACAGATGTGTCTTTCACTTTCTATGTTTTCTTCCTCTTCCTTAGGTTAGAGCAAGGACATTCCCTTGATGTGTTGTACCTCTAGCAACATTACTGAAACAGATTATTTAGCCATTTAACAGTCAAAGAAACGACCAGAACACAGAAGGTCGCAATTTGGGTAACCACGTGCATGTCAGGGTCTTGCAAGTGCTACACAGCTGGTCCCAGTCTCCTATCTTCTCCCCCAACCTGCAATTTTTAAACGTCTATGTTCAAGGTAGTGTCCAAACAACAACCACTGAGGCATGTTATCAAGAAGAGCCACCACTAAGGTGACCACACCGCAGGAAGGTAGATTAACATGAGAAGCCACTGCAAGGAAAAAAACAATAAAAAGCCATCCACTCCCTTACCCCTTCCCAGCCTAGCCAATATTGAAGTGTGTGTATTGCAGTTCCAATATGAAAACACACCATTCAGCCCAAGTGGTCTTTGACTTCATTAATACTCCAGACAAGCCTTCTCTTAACCCTCTTCATCTCACCTCATCAATACATTCTATTTCGTTTCATCTCACATATTCTCACATTGAAATACAGTAGCGCCTCGACATATGAAAGACCCCATTCACGAACAAATCGGTTTACGAACAGGATTGTACGTAAAAGTTTGCTTCAATGTACGTACAAAATTCAAGGTACGAACGAAGGTGAACATGTTAAATGACAATGGGATGTCCCATTTTCGGAAAATTCTGCAACAAAGAAAAAAACAAGTTCCTCTGGATCGTTTTCTTGTGGCATCACCAACCTCCAAGAGACAAAAAAAGAGGAAAAACTCTGGAAATATCCGAACAATGGGAAAATTGATTCAGTTCGCGAACTTTTCGGTTCACAAACTGGGTCCCGGAACAGATTAAGTTCATAAGTCGAGGCACTATTGTATATCTATCCTATTCACTTCAACTACTTCATGTGATAACAGGCAATGTATGTTCTAATTTTATGTTCGAAAGATTGTTTCTGCACAAAATCCCTTTAACGGGTTGGACCGAAAGGTCTGTTTCCATGCTGTACAAATCTATGACTATGAATCTATAAATTTGAAGAGAACCCAAGAGATTTTTCAGGTTGCTGGCCTTGATGTTTAGAGGTGAAAGTTCCATATTCAAATGTTTCTTCTGTATTCCTTATGGCATTTATTAGTGGACATCTTAAATATATGGTGTCTGGTTTCTCAAAGCGTCAGAAGTGAAAACAGCGTCTCCACACCACTATTAAATCCGTTCAGAAATTAAAACTCATATTACACCACCAAATCAGGTATTGTGCTGCTCATAGAATCCCCAAAGTGTGGAAACAGGCCAGTCTGCCTAACACTCCACACCAAAGAGCATGCCATCCAGACCCATTCCCCCACAACCCTGCATTTCCCACGGCTAATGACCTAGCCAACACATGCCTGAACACTATGAGCAATTTAACGTCGCCAATCCACCTAACTTGCACGTCTTTGGACTGTGGCAGGAAACTGGAGGATAGTCATAGAGATGTACAGCATGGAAACAAACCCTTCGGTCCAACCCATGCATACCAACCAGATATCCCAACCCAATCTAGTCCCACCTGCCAGCAGCCGGCCCATATCCCTCCAAACCCTTCCTATTCATATACCCATCCAGATACCTTTTAAATGTTACAATTGTACCAGCCTCCACCACTTCCTCTGGCAGCTCATTCCATACACATACCACGCTCTGCATGAAAACGTTGCCTCTCAGGACTCTTTGATAGCTTTCCCTTCTCACCTTAAACCTATGCCCTCTAGTTCTGGACTCCCCCACCCCAAGGAAGAGACTTTGTCTATTTATCCTATCCATCTCCCTCATGAATTTAGTAACCTCTATAACGTCACCCCTCAGCCTCTGACCTTCCAGGGAAAACAGCCCCAGCCTATTCATCCTCTCCCTATAGCTAAATCCTCCAACTCTGGCAAGATTCTTGTAAATTTTTTCTGAACCCTTTCAAGTTTCACAATATCCTTCCGATAGGAAGTAGATCAGAATTGCACGCAATATTCCAAAAGTGGCCAAACCAATGTCGTGTATGGCTGCAACATGACCTCCCAACTCCTATACTCAATACTCTGACCAATAAAAGAAAGCATACCAAACGCCTTCTTCAAAGGAAACCTATGCATACATGGGGAGAACATGTAAACTCTACAAAGACAGTCATCTGACCTGGAATCAAACCCGGTTCCTGGTGCTGTGACTGCTGAATCAGATATACCACTCCAGCACCTAGCAGTCAAGGAAGGCATATTCGTAACACAACTAAACAGACTGAGTATCAGCTTGTAAATCCTTCCAACACAACGTATCAGCAAGCAGGAAAATCAGGAAAGATTCATAGTCATCAATGAAATGGGAAGAAATTGGAGCTTCTGCAATCACCATTTGTACCTCGAGGACTATACAGCCTGTTCAGTATTTCCAGGTGGTTAAATTTATTTAATGTTTAATGATAATTTTATTATAATGCTGGTACTAGGAGTGAGTTCAAGGCAACAATCAAGAAGACTCAGGGTTCACAAACAGATAAAGCTTCACTCGAGACCCTGATGTTACCTAAAACTCTCGATAGGTTACAGTGTCTTTAAAGCTCTCCACATTTCTATATATAACCTCTTCTTCCAAGTGATCCATTAGTAGACAAAATTCCCTTTTTGGATTCCCAGTGCTACAGCGAGGGTCAGCTGCACAGCATGGAAATATCAGTATGGAATGCTGGGAGACAGCAATACTAATACAGAAATGGCATGAATGGGCATGTACTCATCGTATTTCCTTCTGTTGTGAACAGTAAACGAAGCATGTTATATTTCCTAACACTTGTTTATATTCTATAATGTCCATAATTCTTAGAAATATAGAAAGAAAAGCTAAAGGTCATCTTTCATAGGGGCACAATTCCTGTGCTAATATGTTTGACAATATTTCTTGTCCTGTGACACCAATTTTAGTTTTAATTTACATAACACTAAAATCATACAACTGTTACACAATTGCTCACAACAGGAACAACTTGCTTTATCGTGAAGGCTACAGATTTTTGCAGAGAATCTGATATCCAATAATATCAAATCAATTTTTTTTATATTTTATGTGACTGCAGGAATCTTATTGATGATTAGGAATCAAATTGATTTATTTTCTAATTAGTCCTGTTGATTTGCAGTGAAATTGCTATTTTTTATTGCACAAAATCATAGGTTTTTCCATTTATATTATTGGATTTAGGATAACAACCACTAATTAACTTTACCATAAAGACTACAAATCAGCAATCAGAAATGTTAACTGTATCTGAATATATTTTTTCAAATTTTACAACTTTAACATAAGAACTTAAAAACTTGCAAAGTACATTAATTCCTCACATGGTGATTTTCCCATGTCTTTATTACATAGAAGTCCATCTCTTTATAATTGCATTCCACATGCTCTGAACGTATATCTTCAGCAAGATTAGTCCATTTAATATTTCAGATCATTTAGCTTCTAATCCATATCATCCCTCATTCCTTTCAAGTGTTTAAGAAAATAATTCAGCCTTTCAAGCAACAAAAACTAACACCCTACAATTCCTCTTCTCTTTCTTCCAATCCTCTCTCCTCACCTTGTCTTTTACAACCTCTCCTCGATTTTGCCGTTTCTGACCCTTACAGAATACTGAATGGCCTGGACAGAGTAGATGGAAAGATGGTTCCATGAGCAGGAGAGACGAGGAGTAAAGGAAAGACACTTACAAAGGAGATGAGGAGAAACTTCTTCAGCCAGAGAGTAATGAATCTATGGCATTCATTGACACTGAAAGCTGTGGAGGCCAGGCCATTGAGTATATTTAAGTCAGAGACAGATAGGTTATTGATTGTCAAGGGCATCAAACATTATGTGGAGAATGAGGTTGGGAAACTTATCAGCTATAATTGAATGGCCAATGGATTGAAAGGCCTAATTTCTGCTCATACATCTTATAAAAGACCTTTTATCCTTTCTCAGAATAGCTCTTTCAACTGATGTTGTAAACACGGTATCTTATTTTGTTGTCCAGGAGGCCAATGACACCTCCCTCAGTAAATCTGCCATCCTGGCTGTCCTTCCTAATTCTCCTCCACCTTACCCTCCAGCCATTTTAATTGGACATCTACCACTGTCATATCAACCATTTCATTTTCACTACTTCTCTCACTCCCTTCAATCTAAATCCAACTAAATTTACAACACTCCACTGTCTCAACTCTAGTCTATCAAATTCCTTGTGACCTTTCTGTTCCCCTCCAGCAAGGCTTTCCCAAACTTTGCTTCTTCCTTCAACAGTAGGCACAACCACAACAGTCCACTCTCCAACTCACCAAACCTGTTCTTTTCCTTATATCCAGCAGCGCTGTTACACAAAACTGAACGTTCTTTACCCCATCACCAAATCACTCGTGGTATTTTTTAATCTATTAAACATGGCCAGTAAATCACCTGTGCTTTACAATTGATTGATTTATGCGGACCAAAGGTGAGAGAGAGGGAGGTTAAATGAAAAGTGGTGTTGGAAGAGCACTCTACTCCCTGCAGTGTCCACCTCTCTCTAAAGGCATGGAGACACCACATCCTCCATCTCTAAGGACGTGAATGTAGCTGTGGACTAAACCTCTTCTGATCCCAGATAAAAGAGGGAAGGGGGTGTAACACATGGATCCTAGCTACAAGCCTGTCTTTTGGTGAGAGATATGAAATACTTTGTTGTACTCAGTATCCTCCCGACTCTGCTCCCTGCCCCATGGATGGCAACCTTCCCAATCTAAAGTGAAATCATTTTCCTTTTCCCTGACCTTCGATGGTGTCCAAGCCTCTCCCCTTTCCTGTTGACTGTTTCTTTTCCCCTCAACGCCTGGTGACAACAATATATTAGCTGGCTGACCCGCATGAGTATCTTTTAGTGTGTGTGCTTTTTTCCCCCCCCCTCCCTCCCCTAAACGCTTCCCCAAAACGCCTTTAAATAAGCTTCCAAGGCTGCCCTCGAGAGTGAGTGGAGGAAGACCTCAAGTTTGTGGAGGAGATGGAAATGGAAATGAAACGCAAGCCGGGCCAGGCGGAGCAGGTTCGGGACTGTCCCCGGCCTGGAATAGAGAAGCTTTCATCTCCCCCGACTGCTGTTCTCCAGACACTTACCTCTCACTTGTCTGGGTCGCTGGCGCTATTCTACCTGATCCAGAGGTATTTTTTTTTAAAAAAAAACACACCTCAGGGTGCAGGCGGTACTTGAACGCCGGCCTCTGAGCCCAAGGGTCGGGACACTACCACTTCGCGAGAAAAACGCCCACAAATCCGGAACCGACCTGTCTCCGATTCGCAGTTTGCTGACGAGAGCTGTGACACCGAACAAAACTAAATGGTAATACGAAAGCAGAGACACCCCTGCCCCCTACCCGGGGGGGCATTCTGAGAAGGTGAGACCCTTCCTCCGTCCACAGGGATTCAAGCCCTTTGCTAAGGCAAATTCCCGCCTCCGAAAACAATTCAACTTGATACTAAGACTTGCATTTCTATGGCGCCTTTCGTGACCACAGAGTTTGGCGAGATTCCAAGTTTCCGAAACGTCATCAGTAGTGTGTGCGCAGCAAGATCCCACCTACGATGCTGAGCTAATTATTTTCAGTTATGAGAAGAATATTGACCAGGAGTCCGGGCGCAATGTCAACTGCTCTCTTTGAACACGTTAATGTTCAAAGGAACCCTTTGTTCCTTCGCAAAATACGTCCTGAAATTGTGCAGTCCAAGCACTGTGCCCCAGAGGGCGTCCACCTTCAGGAGAGAAAAGTGGGAAGCTAAACACAAGACACGATCAAATCCAGCCGAGCTGTGGAGGGACGGAGGAACCTGAGAGGCAGGGAAAGGGAATTCTTCCACCAACCTCACACACTCCAGTGCTGCCTTCTGCCATTCTTATCACTGCCCTGGGAACAAGAAAATGCAGTATAAAATGTTTCGTCAGGGTATGAAAGGCAAGCTACTCTGACCTTGAGAGGGGAGCATGAACTCTCATTTACTTCCGGACATCCACTAAGTAACCAAAAATGACAGAAGCCGAAGACTATGTCCCCAGCTGCTCTCTTTACTCTTCCTAAACTGTGGTGTTGAGTGACCAAATATGCTCTTATGTCCAGCAATTAGCTGGACAAGTGTGGAACTTCCACAGACATCAGCAAACTCATATTTTAAAAATATTTAGAAATGTATTCTCACGTAATGAGCATTGCTGCCAAAACTACATTTATTTACGATTCTTAGCAGTTTTTCAGAATGTGATGGTGGCCTTTCATCTTCAGCTGCTGCAGTCATAATGGTGAAGCTATCCCATAGTGCTGTCAGGGAGTTAGTGATTTTTGACCAATGAAGGAACAGTAGCAGATGTTCAAATTGAAATGGTGAATGACTAGAAGGTGGTGCCTGTTGCTCTGCTTGGCATTGTACATTTGGAAAGAGCTGTTGAAGAAATCTTAGCAAGTTCCTGAAGTGTTCCAAATGGTAGATACACTCCTGTATCTGTGTGCTGAGGGAATGCATGTTTAACCTAATAAATAGTGCACTGATGAAGCAGACAGCTGTGTTTTTTGTTAGTGTCAAGCTTCTTGAGTCCAGGTCAGTGAACAGAACATTAACCATCAAACATCAGGCATTTACCTGGTAGCAAAGTTTTTAGGGGGCAGGAAGAGAGCTGTTTACTGCAAAATGTCCAGCCTCTGACAACCCTTTGACCTCTTGGCACTTATTTGACTGTGAGCTTTTGGTCAGCGGTGACCCCAGGATGTTGATTGATTGATAGTCAGTAATGAGCATGAAGAGAAGGTGGAAAGGTTTGTTCTTTTCAAAGAATTTTATAGCATGACATTTCTGTGAGGCATATTATTTTGCTGTTTTCAATGGAGACTGGATGGCTTTGAAATCTCACATTTTTGCCGGTTTCAAGAGCTGCACCATCAAGGTCACAAAACTGGAGCAGGATTGCAAGGGGTATAAGGGTCTCCTTCATCTGCTTAGTTTGACTGGAACAACAGCATCATGTTAACAAACATGAGCAGCAGACACGGTTGCAAGTTTATGTTTGAGCATTGAGCCCTGTAAATATTGTTAAATCTCAACAAAAAGAAAGAGGAACAGGAGAGAAATAGTTCAACAAAGAGGAAGTCTGACCTTAACAAAGAGACAAAAGTTAAATCTTACATTCTGCATTCAATTAAATCTGATTGGAAACTGAGGAGAAAATCCAATCTTTCTTCAAATGCTAATTTGTATTCAAATTATTTGGCATTCATATGCAAAATTCATAATTTTTGCTGTTGCTCAATTTTCAGTTGCTTCTAACAACTTTAATGTCTTTTGTGAGTTATTTCCTATTTTCTTCCTTTATACCCCAGACTCTTGTGAAATCACATCCTGACATCTAAGTAATCAACAATCTCAGAGGCCAAAGACTATGTCCCCAGCTGCTCTCTTTACTCTTCCTAAACTGTAGTGTTGAGTGACCAAAATGCTCTTATGTCCAGCACTTAGCTGGACAAGTGTGGAACTTCCACAGACATCAGCAAACTCCATATAAAAGAAATATTTAGAAATGTATTCTCAAGTTATGAGCATTGCTGCCAAAACTACATTTATTTATGATTCTTAGCGGCTTTTCAGAATGTGATGATGGGACCTTCATCTTGAGCTGCTGTAGTCATAATGGTGAAGCTGTCCCATAGTGCTGTCAGAGAGTTACAGTGATTTTGACCAATGAAGGAACAGCAAACTGGCTGAAAGGGTAGTCAAGCTGGTCAGTTTTGCTTCAATTCACTTTCAGTAATTCTGCCTTGCCCAGGTCTGGAACAGCTCAGCTTATGCCAGCCACTTTCGACAGTGTAATTAGGCACTCCAAATGAGGGGCACAAATCCATCTCCATCATTGGGCAACTTGGAGCTCAAGACTCTTCATATGATTACACAAATACAACTGTAATTTACTGATGGAAGAAGGAACAAGTTACCAGGTTAGTAAATAGGGTGTGTGAAAATGTCAGCCTGAGCCACATGGTAACACACTCACCTCTAAGTCAGAAAATCATGTGTTCAAATCCCATTCAAGAGACATGAGTACATAGCTCAAGTCACCCTTCCAATACAGTACTGCAGCATTGTTGAAGCTAATGTCTTTCAGATTAAATGTTAAACTGGGGCCCTGTTTTTCTCCTTGGGTGGATGTTAGAAAATCCTTAGCACTGATTGAAGAGAAGCCACAGTTAGGAGTGGTGCAGTGCCTTAACCAATGTTTATCCTGCTATTAGTATCATTAACACATCATCTGGTCATGGGAGCTTGTACAATTTTGTTTCACAAATTGATTGTCATGTTTCTGAAATTGCAACAGTACTAATACTTTAAAAGTACTTCATTAACTAAAGATATTGCCTGAGGTTTTTAATTTCTAAGCTGGTATCTTAGGTACCTTTGTACATTCCCCATCTTTCGTAAAAGACCATCTTTCTTTTCCTTGTCCTCATTGTTCTGGTATTTATTGCAGGGTGGTAAACCCACAACACATTCATATAGTCACCTTATAGGCGTGGCATTTTTCATCACTAGCCTGATGGCTTGGGAGAAGGGGTAGACTAGAAAATTAGAGCAGCCCAGCAATGGATCAATTGCCAACTCAATGGAAACAGGCAATGAATTTAAGTTATAATATCCAAGTGAGAGGCAAATTTCTACTTCTGGTGCAGTACCCCCTCCCCTCAACATACGGTGACAAAATACTAGAAGCAGCCTCCCTGCAGTGGTCTAGAGAGCTCCATCCTTAAAGACAGAGTTGTGTGTAGGGAAGGGCCCATGACACCAACTTTCTCTCCAATTGAAGGGCTGCCTCTTTGGCTGCTACAAATATTTAGTAATTTCATAACTCCAAGAGAGCCCTCCTATTATTTGTCCTTCCCCAGCATGCCTACCTCTCCCGATTAGGCTTTTGAGGTTGCAGATCTGCTGACCCTCTGATTGATGAGTCAGCCTACCATCTTTTATTGGATAACAACCAATTTGGAGATCTCCAATAATATCCAACAAGGCCCCTTTCCCAGCGGGTGCAGAGTCTAGATCCCCAATCAATCCTCCCAGAGACCCAAAGTCCAGAGGAAAATTAAGTCCATTGTGACAGTCTGCTATACTTCTGACCTGCGATTTAAATATTTGAATAATCTGACATGACATTGTTTGGAATTAAGACAATTTGTTGGATTGACACCCTTATAGGTCTACAAGAAGATTTTGCCTCTTTGAAACACCATTCAATTCACAGTAACAGTTTACCAAATTGAAATTATTGAGAAAATGTTTATTTCTACCATTTTTCCAGTGCACCTTGTTAATAGATCACACAAATGTTGTTTATTTTAATACCACTTAAAATCTATCTTCAAAAATTAGTATTGGAAGATTTGATCAGAGGTGAATTGGAAAGGATTAGCAGGTAAATAACCTGAAACACTGCATTTTGTCAATATTTAGTAGAAGGAAAACAAATCAAAATTTACTGGAACTTTCTGTTCTCACTTGTTCATTCTCAGAACCTCAAAAGTATGGAACTTCTTTCCTCCTTCAGCTTTCACTTCCTTGTCCAATTGACACAACTTAAACTGTAACCATGAGGTCACCCAATGCTCACTTGTAATCTCGTTTTCTCTATTACTTTTTCTAATCTCGCTAGTGTGCAGCACTATAGACTTTTATCTACCTTTCTCAATAAAAGAGTAGGTACCTCTTGGAACCATTTCAATTCTGAAATTAGGGACAAAACCTAATCCCAGTAGCTCTCCTTGCTCTTTTTTTCAGCTTTTCCCATGTTACATGAGACTTCCACAATACTGGTTGATCACCTTCCTCCATTTTGTTTGTTCATGAGACGTAGAAGCCTTCTTCTGCAGAGTGCAGTGGAGGCAGAGTTTTACAGCAGAGGGAGAATCTTGACTAGTAACAGAATCAAAGATTATTGGGAATAGGTAGGAATGTGGAGTTGAGACCATAGTCTGATCAACTACTGAATGGCTGAGCAGGCTCAAGAGGCCTTTTACTTCTAACGTGTGTTTGGAATATTATTTTGTAATAAAAACATCTGGAAAGAATATGAAAAAAAAGGACATTTAGAAATGCATAATAGGTAGTTCAGCATCTTAAAAAGAGTCAAAAAACATCTGAGAAGCAGGGGAATCGATGTTTCATGCATAAGCCCTTCGTTAGGCAGATGCTGCCTGACCTGCTGTGCTTTTCCAGCACCATACTTTTTGACTCTGATCTCCAGCATCTGCAGTCCTCACTTTATTTTAAAAAAAAGACGGGTTAACATTTCTGCTGTGACCCTTCATCACAGCCTGATGATTCCATAACTAGTGTTAGAATTTATTTCCTTCTTTTGATTTATTCACCCCTCCCACCATGGTATTTTCTCCAGGCAGAGCATTATTCCCCAGCAACTTTTACCCTCAAGTACCTCATTAGAGACTGATAGCCAGGTTCAGTACCCTTGAGAATGGCCTCAACCAGGATATTGGGTTCATGTCACACTACAGGTGACCCCACTACACTATACACTCTCACACACAAGCACACATACATACACAGGCTTACACACACATACACAGACGCTCTCTCATATAAATGCTCTCAGACCCACACACGTACCCCTCCACTTTCACACCCACACGCACACGCAAACACACACACTCTCTCTCTCTCTCTCTCTCTCACTCACATACACACACACATACATATGTCTACGGGGTGAATTTGCATTTGTAGAATTGTATTTGCAGATACATTCTATTTTGCTCAAAAAGCACACAATCTGCAGACAGTCAATCCGTATAACATTTTATAAATTCCTACTTTGGAGTTAAAACCAGTCTGACTCAAGATTGGGATACGGACAGACTCTAACCTCACATGTTTAATACATTGTCTGAGCTGAGATGTCATCTTTTTTTATGAAACCTAAAGTTATCTCGAGAATGTGACTTAGAAGTTCTGGGATTTTCATATTAATAAACTGAAGCCTTCAATCCATTCTAAAAGGTGAAAGATTTAACAATAATCTAGGTTTGTTTAATATATTATTTTAACTGAACGACACTGTGATCTTTTGCTATAAATTCTGTGTCTTATTATCCTGCCCCACTGGTTACCTGATGAAGGAGCAGTGCTCTGAAAGCTAGTACTTTCAAATAAACCTGTTCAACGATAACCTGGTGTTGTGTGATTTTTAACTTTGTCCTCATTGGAGTCACTGGATATTAATCAGGAATGATTTTGCTCTTCCCTCACTCAGTAGGAATGGAAAGGGCTGACATTAGGATTATAAAATCCATCCAATTACGTAGGCTCTTCATAAATCATTTATCCTGATCATCTGATAACCGATTACAGACGTTACCTATCACAAACATATCTTTTGCTAATCCTGCTTGTGGATTTGATGTTGGATTAAATCAGTTGTATCCAGTAAACCATATCCAGGCCAATATCAATCCTGACCAAACATTAATCATCACAGGAATCAGCAAGTGCAGAGGTTGACCAATGGCAATGAAAGGTCATGCTTGAAAGATCCACCTCTCATCCAAGCGTTTCCAACATATTATTTCTGATTTCCAGAATTCTCAGCTTTTTGTTAAAATTACACAGAATTTAGAGATTTTTTAAAGCTTGCAACTTGTTGACTACTCAACAGTGTTGTTGGCTGGTGCCCTGAGTGCTGCTTTTCTGCATGCATTCAACAGAGATCTCATCGTAAAGTACATTAATGGCTTCACAGTTAAGATTTGGTCCAAGTTTCTTCACTCTCATTGGATCAAGATCCTGGAACTCCCTAGTAGCATTTGAGTGGAGGTACAGCAGATCATGTTTAGTAGTTTAAGATGGCAATTCATCTACACTTTCTCAAGGCTAATTAGGGATAAGCAACAAATACCGGAGATGTCCACAGCCCATGAAAGCATAAAAATAAAATGATCTCTTGGACTTACTTCCATAAGTCAGTAGCAGCAAAAAGTAGACTATTCAGCCCAATAACTGCACAACAGAATCAAGAACATTTTTCAGAGTTTTCTCTCTCTTTTGTATCTTGAAGGAGTTTGGACAGCAGAGAAGAGGGAAATGGGGTGAGGCAGGGATTGGATGGTGGTGAAGAAGTATGTAGTCACATGAATGTGAGCCAGGCTTGATGGTCCTTTTTTAATACAGTCATACAGCACAGAAGTAACTCTTCAGTCCAATCAGCCCATGCAGACCATAATTCCTAACTAAACTAGTCCTGCCTGCCTGCACTTGGCCCATATCCCTCCAAACATTTCTTGTTCATGTACTTATCCAAATGTCTGTTAAATGTTGTAAATGTACCCGTATCCACTACCTCCTCTGAAGTTCATTCCACATGAACCACTCTTTATGTAAAAAAGTTGCCCCTCATGTCTTTCTCTTTTATCTTTCTCCTCTCACCTAAAAAAATACTCCCTCATCTTGAAATCTCCCACTTTTGGAAAAAGACATCTGCCATACATCTTATCTATGACCCTCATGACTTTATGAAACTCTATAAGGTCACCCCTCAACCTTGTATGCTGCAGTGAAAAAAATCCCAGCCTATCCAGCAGTACTCCAGAAGAGGCCTCACCAATGTCCTGTACAACCTCAACATGATGTCTAACTCCTATCCTCAAAGGTCTGAGCAACGAGGGCAAGCAAGCAAAACATCTTCTTAACCACCCTAGCTATATGTCAGGAATATGCTATTGCTGAAGAAGGGCTCATGCCCGAAAAGTCGATTCTCCTGCTCCTTGGATGCTGCCTGACCTGCTGCACTTTTCCAGCAACACATTTTCAGCTCTGATCTCCAGCATCTGCAGACCTCACTTTCTCCTATCTATATGTCATGCAAACTTCAAAGAATTATGTAATTGAAATGCCAGGTCTCTGTTCTACAACACTACCTAAGGCCCTACATTTAATTATATAAATCCTGCCTGTTTGTTTTACCAAAATGCAATACTTCTCATTTATCCAAATTAATCTCCATTTGCCACTCGTCAGCCCATTGACTCAATTGATCAAGATCTCTTTGAATTCTTAGATAACCTTCTAGGTGATTTCTTCAAATTCCAGGAGCAGCAATTACGCTTTTGTATGCCATGATTCGGAGATGCCGGTGTTGGACTGGGATATACAAAGTTAAAAATCACACAACACCAGGTTATAGTCCAACAGGTTTAATTGGAAGCACCAGCTTTCGGAGCAATGCTCCTTCGTCAGGTGATTCATCACAATCCTTCATCACAATCACCTGATGAAGGAGCGTCGCTCTGAAAGCTAGTGTGCTTCCAATTAAACCTCTTGGACTATAACCTGGTGTTGTGTGATTTTTAACTTTGTTTTATATGCTGTTGCATTGTTTTGCAACTTTGGGAAAAATAAAATCAAAACAACAGCACTTTTAAAAGGGAGAGGTACAGACAAAGGAAGCACATGTGAGGTCAGTGCAGGAGAGAGAGAGAGAAAGGAAGAAAGAAACCCACACTGCCAACTGACAGAGCAGTGAACCTGCACAGTTACTGCCTTTGCTGTTTGAATTTGTGTATTCGTGGACATCAGAGTGTATCTGGGAAAATAAACAAACAGTGAAATTCACAACTGATCTTGGAGGAACCTGTTTGGGAGTGAATATTTCAAATGTGGCCTGATAGTAAGTCTGCAGTAGTGAGTAGAGTGGGTTCTTTCTTGATTATATGTTTTATTGAGATATGTCTCTTGATTAAACTTAAAATATAAACCATAAGTATTAATTTAATCTGGAGCAGTGTTTTGTAGAGCAATAAGACAGTGTTATTTTCTGGGTCTGCAGATTGAAAGAAGCAAAAATGGCCTTTAGTAGAGTGAGATGCTCTTCCTGTTGGATGTGGGAGTTTAGGGAGAGTTTTTGTGTTACTGAGAATTATATCTGCAATAAATGCTGTTGGTTACGAATCCTATCAGATCAAATGGATCAGTTGGAGAGACCGTTAGAGGCAATGAGGAATTTACAAGAGCAAGGGGATGTGATGGATGGCAGGTATAGGAAGGGGGAGAAGTTTCAGATACAGTCACACAGATGGGTTAACTCCAGCAAAGGTAAGAGAGGTAGGCAGGTAGTGCAGGGGTCTTCTGTGGCTATCCCCATTTCAAACAAGTATGCTGTTTTGGAAAATGTAGGGGGTGATGGACTTTCAGGGGAATGTAGCACGAACAGCCAAATTTCTGGTATTGAGACTGGCTCTAATGCAATGAGGGGTATGTCGGGTTCCAAGAGATCAATTGTGTTAGGGACTCTCTAGTCCAAGTTATAGACAGACGTTTCTGTGGCCAGCAGCGAAATATCAGAATGGTGTGTTGCTTCCCTGGTGCCAGGATCAAGGATATCTCAGAGAGGGTGCAGAATGTTCTCAAGGGGAAGAGAGGCCAGCCGGAGGACATTGTCCACATTGGAACCAATGACATAGGAAGGGAAAAGGTTGAGATTCTGAAAGGAGATTACAGAGAGTAAGACAGGAAATTAAAAAGGACGTCTTTGAGAGTAGTAATATCTGGATTACTCCCAGTGCTACGAGGTAGTGAGGGCAGGAATGGGAGGAGAGAGCAGATGAATGCATGGCTGAGGAGCTGGTGTATGGGAAAAGGATTCACATTTTTGGATCTACTCATTTGGTGTAGACATGACCTGTAAAAGAGGGACTGATTGCACCCGAATTGGAAGGGGACTAATATACTGGCGGGGAGATTTGCTGGACCTGCTTGGGAGAATTTAAACTAGTAAGGGGGAGAGTGGTTGGGACCCAGAGAGATAGTGAGGAAAGAGATCAATCAGATACTGGTACAGTTGAGAACAAAGGTGAGTCAAACAGTGAGGGCAGGCAGGGACAAAGCAGAGAACGAGGGAGGACTGATAATTAAACTGCATTTATTTCAATGCAAGGGGCCTAACAGGGAAGGCAGATGAACTCAGGGCATGGTTAGGAACATGGGAGTGAGATATCATAGCAATTTACAGAAACATGGCTCAGAGATGGACAGGGCTGGCAGCTCAATGTTCCACGATACAAATACTATAGGAAGGATAGAAAGGGAGGGAAGAGAGGAGGGGGAGTGGTATTTTTGATAAGGGACAGCATTGCAGCTGTACTGAGGGAGGATATTCCTGGAAATACACCAAGGGAAGTTATTTGGGTGGAACTGAGAAATAAGAAAGGAATGATCACCCGATTGGGATTGTACTGTAGACCCCCTAAAAACCAGCAGGAAATTGAGAAACAAATTTATAAGGAGATCTCAGTTATCTGTAAGAATAATAGGGTGGGTATGGTAGGGGATTTTAACTTTCCAAACATAGACTGGGACTGCCATAGTGTTAAGGGTTTAGGAGAGGAATTTGTTAAGTGTGTACAGAAAAGTTTTTTGATTCAGTATGTAGATGTACCTACTAGAGAAGGTGCAAAACTTGACCTACTCTTGGGAAATAAGGCAGGGCAGGTGACTGAGGTGTCAGTGGGGGAGCACTTTGGGGCCAGCAACCATAATTCTATTTGTTTTAAAATAGTGATGGAAAAGGATAGACCAGATCTAAAAGTTGAAGTTCTAAATTGGTGGAAGGCCAAATTTGATGGTATTAGGCAAGAACTTTCAAAAGCTGATTGGAGGCAGATGTTTGCAGGTAAAGGGACGGCTGGAAAATCGGAAGCCTTCAGAAATGAGATAACCAGAATCAAGAGAAAATATGTTCCTGTTAGAGTGAAAGGAAAGGCTGGTAGGTACAGGGAATGCTGGATGACTAAAGAAATTGAGGGTTTAGTTAAGAAAAAGAAGGAAGCATATGTCAGATAGGATAGATCAAGTGAATCCTTAGAAGAGTATAAAGGCAGTAGGAGTATACTTAAGAGAGAAATCAGGAGGGCACAAAGGGGACATGAGATAGCTTTGCCAAATAGAATTAAGGAGAATCCAAAATGGGTTTTACAAATACATTAAGGACAAAAGAGTAACTAGGGAGAGAATAGGGCCCCTCAAAGATCAGGAAGGTGGCCTTTGTGTAGGAGATGGGAGAGATACTAAATGAGTATTTTGTATCAGTGTTTACTGTGGAAATGGACACGGAAGATATAGACTGTAGGGAAATAGATGGTGACATCTTGAAAAATGTCCATATTACAGAGGAGGAAGTGCTGGATGTCTTGAAACGCATAAAAGTGGATAAATCCTCAAGACATGATCAGGTGTACTCTAGAACTCTGTGGGAAGCTAGGTAAGTGATTGTGGGCCTTTTACTGAGATATTTGCATCACCGATAGTCACAGGTGATGTGCTGAAAGACTGGAGGTTGGCTAACGTGGTGCCACTGTTTAAGAAGGGTGGCAAGGAAAAGCCAGGGAATAATAGACTAGTGAGCCTAACATTGGTGGTGGGCAAGTTGTTGGAGGGAATCCTGAGGGATAGGATGCACATGCATTTGGAAAGGCAAGGACTTATTAGGGATAGTCAACATGGCTTTGTGTGGGGGAAATCATGTCCACAAATTTGATTGAGTTTTTTGAAGAAGTAACAAAGAGGTTTGATGAGGGCAGAGCAGTAGATGTGATGTATATGGACTTCAGTAAGGCGTACAACAAGGTTCCACATGGGAGACTGGTTAGCAGTTACACCTCATGCAATACAGGGAGAACTAGGCATTTGGATAGAGAACTGGCTCAAAGTAGAAGACTTTGTGGTGGTGGTGGAGGGTTGTTTTTCAGACTGGAGGCCTGTGACCAGTGGAGTGCCACAAGGATTGGTGCTGGGTCCTATACCTTTTGTCATTTACATAAATGATCTGGATGTGAACTTAAGAGGTATAGTTAGTAAATTTGGAGATGACACCAAAATTGGAGTTGGAGTGGACAGCGAAGAAGGTTATGATCTCGATCAGATGGGCCAATGGGCTGAAAAGTGGCAGATGGAGTTTAATTTAGATAAATGTGAGGTGCTGCATTTTGAGAAAGCAAATCTTAGCACGACTGATACACTTAATGGTAAGGTCCTAGGGAGTGTTGCTGAACAAAGAAACCTTGGAGTGCAGGTTCATAGCTCCTTGAAAGTGGAGTCGCAGGTAGGTAGGATAGTGAAGAAAGTGTTTGGTATGCTTTCCTTTATTGGTCAGGGTATTGAGTACAGGAGTTGGGAGGTCATGATGTGGCTGTACAGGACATTGGTTAGGCCACTGTTGACTATTGCGTGCAATTCTGGTCTCCGTCCTAACATAAAGATGTTGTGAAACTTGAAAGGATTCAGAAAAGATTTACAAGGACATTGCCAGGGTTGGAGGATTTGAGCTATGGGGAGAGGTTGCATAGGCTTGGGCTGTTTTCCCTGGAGCGTCAGAGGCTGATGGAAGACTTTATAGAAGTTTATAAAATTATGAGGGACATGGATAGGATAAATAGCCAAAGTCTTTCCCTGAGGTGGTGGAGTCCAGAACTAGAGGGCATAGGTTTAGGGTGAGAGGGTAAGATATAAAAGAGACCTAAGGGGCAACATTTTCACATAGAGTGTGATACATGTATGGAATGAGCTGCCAGAGGAAGTGGTGGAGGCTGGTACAATTGCAACATTTAAAATGCATCTGGATGGGTATATGAATTGGAAGTGTTTGGAGGGATGTGCAGCAGGTGCTAGCAGTTGGGACTAGATTGGGTTGGGATATCTGGTCGGTATGGGCGAGTTGGACCGAAGGGTCTGTTTCCATGCCGTACATCTCTATGACTATCCACTATACCCTCAATTTTTGTGTCATCCGCAGAAATATTTGCCCATGTCTTCTATCTTCTCATCAAAATAATTTATTTAAATTACAAACAAAAGTGGACCCAGCATCGATCCCTGTGGAACACTGCTGGCAACAGACCCCCAGTCTGAAAAACAACCCTCCACCACCACTCTCTGTCTCCTGCCATTAAGCCAATTTTGTACCAAACTGGCAAGCTTACCTTGAATCCCATTTACTAAATAATCTATCATGCGGAACGTCTTTAAAGGTTTTACTGAAGTCCAAGTAAGAAATGTCTACTGTTTTGCCAAAATGAATCTTCTTGGTTATTTCCTCAAAAAACACAGTCAAGTTTGTGAGACAATATCTCCCTTATGCAAAACCATGCTGACTATTCCTAATCATTGCCTCGCCAAATGCTTGCCTGTCATTTTTGTACCACGTCCATCAAATAAAATGACACAGCTGAAAACTTAAATAAAACATTTATTTTAGAAAAAGATACATACTTGCTTGAATTTAGTAATGTTTATACCTACGTAACATACAGAATTACCTGGTCCTGGGTTCCCATATGAATTAAATAGAAGTTGATTATTTAAATGATACAATTGTTAGTTCTAAAGAGAAATGTGCACTGGAATTGTTCCAATCTTAATGGGGGCTGAGGCTGACACTGTGACGTGATACGCTGGAATGGGAATTGTAACATGCAGCTGATATGAGATTGAAATAATCTTACACCTTGACATGTCGCTGATAAACATTGGTTTAGGCAGCTGTAAGGATCCGAGGATTTTTGTAACTTCTCTTGGTGGAGCCTCGATCACTGCCTCCATCTTCTTAACTTCGCTATTCTCAATGAACTCTCGGTAATGGTCGCACAGTGCTTCCTGAACAAATGCCTTGTACTTGACCTCAGCTGCAATGGAGTAACAGATTATCCGGAGAAACCTCATTGTTCGGTTGTCGATTTCAGATGTGATGATGATGTCTTCACCAGGGACGAACCCACTCTTGTCCACTGTTACGTTCATAGAAATCCCTGGCATCTTCCAGCACCAGTATGAAATTTCTTTCTCAGCTGTCAACTTCAGAGGAAGCTGGAGACAGAAGGAATAAATGGGATCACTGACACTGTTGAGAAATAGAACAATACAGCTTTAAATATGAAATGAAAAATGCCGGAGGATCACAGCAGGTCAGTTTAGAGTCATAGAGATGTACAGCACGGCAGCAGACCCTTCGGTCCAATTTGTCCATGCCAACCAGATATTCTAACCTAATCTAGTTCCATTTGCCAGCACTTGTCCCACATCCCTCTAAAGCCTACCTATTTCTATACCCATCCAGATGCCTTTAAATGTTGTAACTGTACCAGCCTCCACCACTTCTTCTGGAAGCTCATTCCATACACGTACCACCCTCTGCATGAAAAAGTTGCCCCTTAGGTCTCTTTTAAATTTTTCCCCTTTCACCCTAAACCTATGCCCTCCAGTTCTGGACTTCCCCCACCCCAGGGAAAATACCTTGTCTATTTACCCTCTCTATGCCCTTCATGATTTCAGAAACTTTTGGAAGGTCATGCCTCAGCCACACTCAAGGGAAAACAGCCCCAGCCTGTGCAGCCTCTCCCTATAGCTCAAATCCTCCAACCCTGGCAACACCCTTGTAAATATTTTCTGAATAGGGTTAGCTGAAGTGCAATTGATAACATTCATGTGAAGCATAAAAACCAGCTTGGACCAGTTGAGCCAAATTGCCTGTTTCTGTGGCATTGGCCTTTATGCTGTAAGATCACATTGCTTGAGGTACACATTTTCCCTGGAGCATCGGAGGGTGAGGGGTGACCTTATAGAGGTTTACAAAATTATGAGGGGCATGGATAGGGTAAATAGGCAAAGTCTTTTCTCTGGGGTCAGGGAGTCCAGAAGTCAATTCTAGAGATTTGAGCACAAAATAGAAACCTGGTTTTTACACTCCACTTGCAGAGAAGATGAATGAATCTTATAAAATGCAGTAAGTGGCACTCCCAGACACATACCCTGACCCACTTTACAAAGGGCAGTGGCGATATTAAATGGCTGACATGCCCAAGTCTACTGAGGCATTAAAGTGGTCAGTTAATGGCCACACTTTTTCCCCTTGGCTATTTGATCAGAGGCAGGGTGAGTATCATGCCAAAGTGAGAATCCAGCATAGTTGGGTGGACTTGTTTCAAACAAGAGGGTGATTGAGGAATGTCACTTTGAAGAGGTACCCTGTGCGCATGGGATACACACCCCTCTCACCCCCTTTAAACCAGCCCCATCATGTCCCACACCTGGTACTGCACACCCCATGTACCCTGACTGCGGCCTGCAGCCAGGGCCTGGCTTCCACAACTTTTGTCTTCTTTGTGGCACTGTTTGCAGTCCCAGCAGTGGCCACTACTTGAGCATGGCGTTGCTGCTACAATCGACTGACAGCTCACTTATACAGGATATATTATATCTGTCCAGGCAGGGGTGGAGATTTCGCATTGAACAAGTTAATGATCCGCTGAGTGTAAAATGACTCCAGGATTGGTGTTGATTTTTTTTTAAGTCTCAGAGTGGGGACAAGGACCATTGTACCCATAAAACCAACCCACAGATTACTCTTTGGGGCAACACGGTGGCTCACAGCACCAGGGACCTGGGTTCAATTCCAGCCTCAGGTGACTGTCTGTGTGATGTTTGGACAGTCTCCCTGTTCTGTGTGGGTTTCCTCTGGGTGCTCCGGTTTCCTCCCACAGTCCCACAGGTCAGGTGAATTGGCCATGCTAAATTTCCCATAGCGTTAGGTGCATAACTTAGGGGGAATGGGTCTGAGTGGGTTACTCTTCAGAGGGTCAGTGTGGACTTGTTGAGCCGAAATCCTGTTTTCCGCACAGTCATGGAATCGTTACAATACAGAAGGAGGTCATTTGACTCATCGTGCTTGTACTGGCTGTCTAAAGGAATAACTCAACTTGTACCTCTCCCCAGCCTTTCCCCTGCAGCACTGTATATTTTCCCTTTTCAGGTAATGATACCATTTTCTGTTGAAAACTTTAATTTTACCACTGATTGAACACGCGTTTAATCAGTACGCTCCAGAGCCTTCCCATTCCCTGTGTGTAAAACCTTTTTTCACACGTTGTCTTTGCCTCTATTGCCAGCTAGCTTAAATTCATGCCCTCTCGTTCTTCATCCTCCCATCTCCTCACCAACTCTCTATAAATGCTTCATGATTTTGAATACCTCCATCAGATCTCCTCTTAATCTTCTCTTAAGGAGGGCTTAAGTCCAGTTTCTCTACTCGATGGACAACTGTTCCAGACTTTAAAATCTATTTAGATAACTGAACTTCTTCAACGCTGGAATCATTCTCTTGAATTTTTTCTCCACTCTCTCATGCCTTCACAGCCTTCCTGAAATGTAGTGTCTAGAAATGGTCTCAGTACTCAGGTGAGGTTGATCCAGTTATGTTTAATGTTACTTCCCTGCTTTTGTGCTCTGTGTCTCATTTATCAAACCCATTATCCCTTATGTTTAGTTAACTGTTTGCTTCACCTGTCCTTCCCATTTCACAGGTTTCTGTATAAACATCCAGGTCCCTCAGTTCCCGAAAGTCCCCCAACGCCTTTAGAATCGTACCTTTTTTTTATTAACTTCAATCCGATCATTGCACACTTCTCTGAATTAAGTTTTATCTTCCACCAATCTATCCATTCCAGCAGTTTATGTAAACTTTACTTCTACCTGCTGAAGTTCTACTGACACCCTCCTAGGTGACAATATTTATAAGTTTTGTATCATCTCAAAATGTTGATATTGTTCCATGTTCATCAAGATCTAGGTCATAATGAAGAGCAGGAAAAACAGAGATCCTAACATTGACCCCTGGAAAGCACCAATATAAACCTTACTCTAATCTGAAAAGCAACTCTTTACCGTGAGGCAATTTCATATCTGTTTTGATTTTTTTATTATTACTCCATGAGCTCTAACTTTGCTGACAAGTCGGTTGTGCTACACTTTATGAAACGCCATTTGGAAACCTGTCTATACCACATATTATCCTCACCAACCCTTTCTGTTCACTTGTCAAAAAAACGCAATAGCATAGCTAAACATAATTTGGCCTTAAGAAGTCCAAGTGATGGGAGTGTTTTGTTAGCTCTACAGTTTATTGGAGATAGTGTGGACTGGAGCTGCTGAAAAGTCAGAGTCGATAAAGTGTGGAGCTGGAAGAAGCACAGCAGGTCAAGCAGTATCAATTTATCCTTTATTACACTATTAGCTCATTCTAGAATGCGTCATAACTAGTAGCTACCTTGTTACTGGGATCGAGATTAAGGTTGAATGTTTCCTGTATCTTCAAGATCTTCTCCACCTGTGCTAGAGTTCCCCCAATTGCTGTGCAGAATGCCCGTATGAAATATCGGATTTTCCCATGACTGCCACTAAAGGTAGATGGGAGGGCATCTTCTAGTTTGTAGCTGAACTGAAAAACATGGGGGCCAGCTTCCAGGGCTTGTTCCAATCCCTCAGCATCATGATCTATGGAGAAAAAAGTTGGATATTGTGATTAGTGAATGTATTTTAGGTAAAAGCTAGCTCTCGGAGATAAGAGTTATGTTTGTACAGCACTTTTTATGATCTCAGAACATCCCGAAGTGCTTTATTGCAAATGAAGCAATTTTAATTTCAGTTGCTTTGGTACTGTAGGAAATATGGCAGTCATTTATTGCACAGCAAGCTCTCATGTTTATGTAATAAGTGGACAGATAATCTGTTGGTGATGTTGGTTGAGGAATAAATTGATAAATATTGACCAGGACGTTAGAGAAAGAACCCTGCTCTCTTTGAATTAATGCCTTTGGATTTTTTACGTTAATCTGAGAGATGTGAGGCCGTATTTTCATCACCAAAGCATGTAGCTTGGTGTCACACACCTCAGTTTAAAGGGCTTTTGTTACACCAATTTTCACTCCTGTGGGGTGGGTTTTGCTGAGGCTGAATAGAGTTAGGACCATTGACTCGAAAGTAGATAGTGGACAGTACTCCCAATCGACCTGACAGCGAAAAAATCTCCCTTTCGTGAAACTTACAATCCATTCAAATCTTTTAAAACTCTCAAGTGGGTAGTCTTTATATCAAAGATAGTTACTCCTTTAACATAGGACAAAGAACTGTGGATGGTAGAGATCTGAAACAAAAACAAATTGTTGGTGAAATCAAGTCTGTGAGCATCTATGGGGAGAAAGCAGAGTTAATGTTTTGAGTCTGGTGACGTCATCAGAACTTAGTACTTTATTAGCCTCTTTAAACTGTCAATACATTATTTCAATATCTCCTGCTTAGATAATTGTATCTTTTGAAACTCTATTAATCATTCCAAGATGACATAATTGTTCTTGGAGAATGTCAAAGAACTCTGTTTAAATTGTGGAGTGGGTAGTCATGTTTCATATTTTCATCTGTTCTAGATGGCTACTTAACCAAAGGATTTCAGCAGATCATCATTTCTTTAACTCTGACTGATAGCTTAGCCTCTTTTGTGTTCTGGGTTTAAGGAGCTGGGGATGGGGATCATGTCACTTGAACAGATCTGATCCAAACCCCAAGAGTTTGCATCCACTCCATGACTTGTCACTCCTGCACTCTGAATCTCCAGCATCTGCAGTCCTCACTTTCTCCACTGTGAATTAATAAACAAACTCAGTACTAAATTCAAATAGCCCTGCTTTGCTTGAATCTCTCCTGAGAATCATTCCCTGCACACGTTCAATTTAGCAAGAATTACTGATAGCTGTTTGATATAGAGGGCAGGATTTCTGCATTTGCCTTCTGACCCCCAATGATCAAGGTCCGTAGTCTTCCTGACTTCAGGAAGCTCTGTCCTGCGGGCCTCTGTTTAACATATTATCCAAAATGCCACATCTCCTACATTGCACGATTCCCAGAATGCTGCACTAGATTTCATGCTCAATAGCTTAAACCTGAGCCACCGCCCCGTGGCCGAAAACTTTAACTCTCCCTCCCACTCTGCCAGGGACATACAGGTGCTGGGCCTCCTCCATCGCCAAACTCTAACCACTCGCTCCTGGAGGAAGAATGCCTCATCTTTCATCTTGGGACCCTCCAACCACACAGGATTAATGTGGATTTCACCAGTTTCCTCATTTTCTCTCCATCCCACCTTATTCCAGATCCAACCTTTCAACTCAGCACTGCCCTGAATACCTGTCCTACCTGTTCATCTTTCTTCCCACCTCTCTGCTCCATACTCCTCTCTGATTACCCCCACCTTCATCTACCTATCTCACTCTCAGCTATCTTACCCCAGCACTAACCCCCTCCCTTTTATCTCTCCACCCCTTGGTCCACAAACCTCATTCCTGATGAAGGGCTTATGCCCAAAATGTCGATTCTCTTGCTCCTCGGATGCTGCCTGACCTGCTGTGCTTTTCCAGCACCACACTCTCAACTCGATTAAGAGTGTTACCACTGAGTCACAGCTGACAATATACTCAGGTCTCATTAATACCTCGTTTGAGAGTTTTAAACAGTGAAGACTTTGTAAGGTGGTTAGCACAGCATCGGGAGTTGACATTGTTATTTTAATTGAAAAATCAATTAAAATTCTGCCCATAAAACTGGGCAGAACCAAAACCGAAAGTGATTGAGTCATAAAAGTTGAAAGCATAGAGACCAAGGGAGGAGGCCAGCCAAGATGAAACAGAATAGAGGGAGTGAGTAATCATCTAATACAAATGCCAGAGCACTCTCGGAATTTAGATTGACATCACAATATTTAATCAGGTGGAATTTGGAGGGCGGGCAGATGGGGTGGGTGAAAAAAAAGTAATTTCTTCCTTTTGGAAATTCAGAAAGCCTGGAGGTGAGGTGCTGAATGACTTCAGGGCTGGTGCAGTGAACACAAGTGTCAGGGAGGGAGGTTAGTGGAAACTAAAAATAACATCAGCACAAGGAAGGGTGCAGAGAGGATTCTCTTAATGATATTCTTTTGCACTTCTTTCATATATTTCTATTGAAGTTTAGTCAGTCTGATAAATAAAGGCAGAACACACCAGTTCAGTGTAATGCACACCCTGTTTCAGGATGCTGCTTGTCAGTTTCAGCTGTCATCAGCCACAAGAGTCTGTGAACTATGTGGAAAGTATGTTTCTGGGTGCAGTCACACTGTAACGTCAGAGAGTGCTGTAGGAAAGGGAAGGACTGCCTACTGGTGCCAGTGGGAAGTGGCCTCCTGGGGAGTGCAGCTACAGCAATGTGTGGATCAGCTATACAAGCAAAGGAAAATGTTTGGGACAGCAACTTTAACAGGAGATTTTGTGGTTAGAGAAGCTGACCTGTCTTTCTACAGCAGCAGACATGAACCCATGTTGACATATTGCCTCACAGTTAAAGATGGAACCCGAGGCTTGCAAAGCTGTCCGGGGAAGCTTGAAGCCATAGTCCATATCAATACCAACAATATCAGTAGAAAGAGAAAGAAAATCTTGCCAGCTAATTTTTGGGGAGCTAGGAAAGAGACATGCAAGCAGGACCTTAGAGGTAATAATCTCTGAATTGCTCTGTGCCACATGCTAATGAGTGTAAAAATAGGAGGCTGGAGCAGGATAAAGTTGTGCCATTATAAAAGATGAAAGGTTTAATCTAAAATTGCTTAATGTATCACACTTCCATGGCACTGGACTCCTTTGGCTATAAATTCTGTGATCATGACCTTATTCTCCACACTCATCTGATGAAGGAGCAGTGCTCCGAAACATAGTGCTTCCAAATAAACCTGTGGACTATAACCTGGTGTGGTGTGATTTTTAACCAAATTGAAAGTGTTCAAAAAAAACAAAGTGGGAAACAAAGGAGGGTGACAGAAAAGATTATGGGGAATATTACAGTACTGAAGAGAAAAGAAGTTCTGGGAGGTATTAAAAAAACTTTGGTGATAGGGTTAAGAAACACTTGAAGTGCCCATATACCACTGACATGATCTGTTATGGGAAAAATAATAGGGGAGCATCTTTACAAGGAAATTACAGAGGTACTATAAAGTTATGATAACGGGAAATGTTAATATAAACTGGGATATTAACATGAAAAAGGACAGAGTGAGTAAAGAAGTGTATTTAAGATGATCATATTATTGTGATGCTCTGGCCCAGTGGGATCTGGTCTGGTTCTAGAGAATGAGGCAGGTTGGGGATTAATCAGGATACATTTAGGGAACAGTGATCATTGAATAATGTGATTTAGCTTATTTATAGAAATAAAAATGGACAATCTAGAGTTAAAATAAGTGGCTTCATTTTAAGTGGCACCATAGTTAGCAATGTTGCCCCACGGCACCAGGGACCTGGGTTCAATTCCACCCTCGGGCAACTGCCTGTGAGGAGTTTGCACATTCTCCCGGGTCTGTGCAGGTGCCCTCGGGGTGCTCCTCCCATAGTCCAAAGATGTGCAGGTTAGCTGGATTGATAATGCTAACTTGCCCACAGTGTCCAGGGATATGCTGCCTGGTGGGTTTGTCATGAGAAATGTAGGGTTATGGTGATGGATGGGTCTGGGTGGGATGCACTTCGGAAGGGCAGTGTGGACTCGATGGGTCAAATGGCCTGCTTCCATACTTTAGGGATTCTATGATTTAACAAAGGACCTTTAACTCAGGTAACAGTACTTGGAGATTACAATTAGTTAAATCCTTAACTCCTGGTAAAACATGTTGGCAGTAGAAAAGGTAAATTCAGACATTAAATGCAATTCAAGTGAACCTCATGGTCGAGAAGGAAATAAAGAACATTCTTCAATATCTCCAGGATGTCAGGGAATATCACGGGGACTGTCGAAGTATGGAAAAGAGACCTGGAGATCAGAGAGCAAGTAACAGATGAAATTTAATGTAGCAAAGTGTGAAGTGATAAATATAGCTAGGCAGAACAAGAAGAGGCAATATTACATTTTAAAACTACAGTAATATGCAAAGGGACTTGTGGGATTACGTGAATACATCATTGGTGACTGGGTAGATTGCCAATGTGGTTAAAATGCATAGAGATCCTGGGTTTTTAAAATGGAGGTTTTGATTGCATGAGCACATGAGTTATGATAAACCTTTGTAAAATACTCATTGGCCTTCAAATGGAGTACTGTGTCCAATTCTAGATACTGCATATAAGAAAAATGTAAAGGCGTTTGTGAAGATGCAGGAAAGATTTGAGAATGGTTTCAAAACAAGAAACTTCAACTGTGAAAGTAAATTATAGAAGCTGGGTTTGTTCTCTGCAGAAAGGCATTTCAGGAAATTTGATCGAAATATTCAAAGCCATAGTAATTATGTCAGAATAATTAGGGAATGTCTGTTCCAATGGTTGGAAAGGTCAAGAACCATAAAATATCAACTTAAGGTGATTGACTAAAGAAAACCCTGCAATATAAGAAAAATATTTTTATGAAGTAAATGTTTAGGAACTGTAATGAATGCTTGAGACTCTAGTGGAAGTAATTGGGTTTTCAACATAGAATTCGATCAGCAACTTAGGGGAAAACATGTTTCAGGGCGTCATTAGGGAATGAGCTGGGCATTGTGTTTAATTGAATGGCTCTTGCAGAAAGCCAACAATGGCACAACAGGCCAAATAACCTCTCTGTCATTATTGCTGTACCTCTATATGTTTTGTAAGAGGACAGGATGCCACTGAGCCAATTTAGACAATTGAAAATATGTTAGGGTTAAGTTAATAAACACTTCAAATTGACAAGATGAAATAAAACTGGTGTCATTCCCCAAATAAGGACTTAGTATAAACATGTGGATAGAGCAGATGAATGCATGGCTGAGGAGCTGGTGTATGGGAGAAGGATTCACATTTTTAGATCATTGGAATCTCTTTTGGGGTAGAAGTGACCTGTACAAGAAGGACGGATTGCACCTAAATTGGAAGAGGACTAATATACTGGCAGGGAAATTTGCAAGAACTGCTTGGGAGGATTTAAACTAGTAAGGTGGGGGGGGGGTGTTGGGGGGGGGTGGGGGGAGGGAACCCAGGGAGATAGTGAGAAAAGAGATCGATCTGAGACTGGTACAGTTGAGAACAGAAGTGAGTCAAACAGTCAGGGTAGGCAGGGACAAGGTAGGACTAATAAATTAAACTGCATTTATTTCAATGCAAGGAGCCTAACAGGGAAGGCAGATGAACTCAGGGCATGGTTAGGAACATGGGAGTGAGATATCATAGCAATTACAGAAACATGGCTCAGGGAATGGCAGGACTGGCAGCTTAATGTTCCAGGATACAAATGCTACAGGAAGGATAGAAAGGGAGGCAAGAGAGGAGGGGGAGTGGCATTTTTGATAAGGGATACCATTACAGCTGTACTGAGGGAGGATATTCCTGGAAATACATCCAGGAAAGTTATTTGGGTAGAACTGAGAAATAAGAAAGGGATATCACCTTATTGGGATTGTAAAATAGACCCCCTAATAGTCAGAGGGAAATTGAGAAACAAACTTGTAAGGAGATCTCAGCTATCTGTAAGAATAATAGGGTAGTTATGTTCGGGGATTTTAACATTCCAAACATAGACTGGGACTGCCATAGTGTTAAAGGTTTAGATGGAGAGGAATTTGTTAAGTGTGTACAAGACAATTTTCTGATTCAGTGTGTGGATGTACCTACTAGAGAAGGTGCAAAACTTGACCTACTCTTGGGAAATAAGGCATGGCAGGTGACTGAGGTGTCAGTGGGGGAGCACTTTGGGGCCAGCGACCATAATTCTATTAGTTTTAAAATAGTGATGGAAAAGGATAGACCAGATCTAAAAGTTGAAGTTCTAATGTGGAGAAAGGCCAATTTTGACGGTATTAGGCAAGAACTTTCGAAAGCTGATTGGAAGCAGATGTTCTCAGGTAAAGGGACGGCTGGAAAATGGGAAGCCTTCAGAAATGAGATAACAAGAATTCAGAGAAAGTATATTCCTGTCAGGGTGAAAGGGAAGGCTGGTAGGTATAGGGAATGCTGGATGACTAAAGAAATTGAGGGTTTGGTTAAGAAAAAGAAGGAAGCATATGTCAGGTATAGACAGGATAGATCGAGTGAATCCTTAGAAGAGTATAAAGGGAGTAGGACTATACTTAAGAGGGAAATCAGGAGGGCAAAATGGGGACATGTGATAGCTTTGGCAAATAGAATTAAGGAGAATCCAAAGGGTTTTTACAAATATGTTAAAGACAAAAGGGTAACTAGGGAGAGAATAGGGCCCCTCAAAGATCAGCAAGGCGGCCTTTGTGTGGAGCCACAGAAAATGGAGGAGATACTAAATGAATATATTGCATCAGTATTTACTGTGAGAAAGGATATGGAAGATATAGACTGTAGGGAAATAGATGGTGACATCTTGCAAAATGTCCAGATTACAGAGGAGGAAGTGCTGGATGTCTTGAAACGGTTAAAGGTGAATAAATCCCCAGGACCTGATCAGGTGTACCCGAGAACTCTGTGGGAAGCTAGAGAAGTGATTGCTGGGGCCTCTTGCTGAGATATTTGTATCATCAACAGTCACAGGTGAGGTGCCGGAAGACTGGAGGTTGGCAAACGTGGTGCCACTGTTTAAGAAAAGTGGTAAGGACAAGCCAGGGAACTATATACCAGTGAGCCTGACCTCAGTGGTGGGCAAGTTGTTGGAGGGAATCCTGAGGGACAAGATGTACATGTATTTGGAAAGGCAAGGACTGATTAGGGATAGTCAACATGGCTTTGTGCGTGGGAAGTCATGTTCACAAACTTGATTGAGTTTTTTGAAGAAGTAACAAAGAAGATTGATGAGGGCAGAGCAGTAAATGTGATCTATATGGACTTCAGTAAGGCGTTCGACAAGGTTCCCCATGGGAGACTGATTAGCAAGGTTAGATCTCATGGAATACAGGGAGAACTAGCCATTTGGGTACAGAACTGGCTCAAAGGTAGAAGATAGAGGGTGGTGGTGGAGGATTGTTTTTCAGACAAGATTTACATGGATGTTGCCAGAGTTGGAGGATTTGAGCTACAGGGAGAGGCTGAACAGGCTGGGGCTGTTTTCCGTGGAACATCGGAGGCTGAGGGGTGACCTTATAGAGGTTTACAAAATTATGAGGGGCAAAATTATGAGAGGATAAATATACAAAGTCTTTTCCCTGGGGTCAGGGAGTCCAGAACCAGAGGGCACAGGTTTAGGGTGAGAGGGGAAAGATATAATAGAGACCTAAGGGGAACTTTTTCACGCAGAGGGTGGCACGTGTATGGAATGAGCTGCCAGAGGATGTAGTGGAGGCTGGTACAATTGCAACATTTAAGAGGCATTTGGATGGGTATATGAATAGGAGGGATTTGGGCCGGGTGCTGGCAGGTGGGACCAGATTGGGTTGGAATATCTGGTCGGCATGGACAGGTTGGACCGAATGGTCTGTTTCCATGCTGTACATCTCTATGACTCTATGTGCAATCACCCAAATTACACAAGAGAAACATTTTCCTTTTAGGAGTCTCTTGCTTCCCCTACTGTCAACATCCTGGTGGTTACCATTGAACAGGTGTTGAACTGGAGTAACCATAAATATTGTTGTAATTCAGATGCAAGGAATCCTGCAGGGTCAAACTCATATTCTGACAGCTCAAAACCTACTTACCATGTACAAGGTAACGGTCAGGAATGATGTGGAGGTGCTGTTGTTGGACTGTGGTGGACAAAATTAAAAATCACACAACACCTGGTTATAGTCCAGCAGGTGTATTTGGATGCACTAGCTTTCGGAGCACTGCTCCTTCATCAGGAGCTGTGGAGCAGGATCATAAGACACAGACTTTATAGCAAAGGATTACAGTGTGATGCAACTGAAACGATATATTGAACAAACCTAGATTGCTGTTAAGTCTTTCATTTTTTAGAATGGGTTGTAGGTTTCAGTTCATTAATATGTAAACCCTGAACTTCTTTTAAATCACATTCTCAAGATAACTTACATTTTTATAAAAAAAGTGACATCTCAGCTCAGACAATGCATTAAAGGTGTGAGGTTAGAGTCTGTCTGTATCCCAACCTTGAGTCTGACTGGTTCTATTTCAAAAGTTTTTTTTTTAAGATTAGATTCCTTACAGTGTGGAAACAGGCCTAACCAGTCCACGCCGACTCTCTGGAGAGTAACCCACCCAGACCCATTTCCTGCTGGCTAAGGCACCTATCACTATGGACAATTCACCTGACCTGCACATCTTTGTGATTGTGGGAGGAAACAGGAGCACCCGGAGGAAACCCACTCAGACATGGGGAGAATGTGCAAACTCCACACAGACAGTCACCCGATGCTGGAATCGAACCTGGGACCCTGGCGCTGTGAGCCACTGTGCCACCCCAAATATATTGAAGCTGGAATAGTTATGTGAAAACTATTTACATTACTGCGCCAACATGACTTGGAAACAAATACATGTTGCTAGGTCTTCTAAATGTTACTTCCCTGACAAGGAATCAAACCCAGGGCTGCAGCAGTGAACTTATAAAATGTTATATGGATTGACTACCTGCATTGATTGCAGATTGTGCGCTTTTTGAGCAAAATAAAATGTATCTGCAACCACATTCTGCAAATGCAAACTCACCCCATAGAGTAATATGTGTGTCTGTGCGCATGAGAGAGAGTGAGAGTGAGAGTGTGCGTGTGAGTGCACGTGACAGAGAGTGTGTGTGTGTGTGCGTGCATAGTGGGCTCACCTGTGGTATGACATGAACCCAAAGTCCCAGTTGAGACCATCCTGATGGGTACTGAACTTGACTATCAGCCTCTGCTTAGCCACTCTGCATTGTTGTGTATCCCAAAGTCCACCTTGGAGGATGCTCACCTGAAGATCTGAGGCCGAATGTCCCTGAACGCTGAAGTGTTCCCTGACTGGGAGGGAACAACCCTGTCCAATGAATGTTGTGCGGTGTCCACTCATCCATTGTCATAACCTCTGCTTGGTCTTGCCAATGTACCATGCCTTGGGGCATCTTTGCCTGCAGTGTATGAAATCGACAATGCTGGCCGAGTCAATGAGTACATGCCGCGTATATGATGGGTGATGTCCCCACATTTAATGGTGGTGTCTGTGTCAACGCGCTGACATGTCGTGTGCTTGCCTTGACAGGGTTGTACGGTGTTGTGGTCAATGTTGTCCTGAAGACTGGGCAGTTTCCTGCGAACAATGGTCTGTTTAAGGTTTGGCAGTTGTTTAAAGGTGAGACGTGGAGGTGTTGGGGAGGTCTTGGCGAGGCGCCCATCCTCATCGATAATGTGTTTCAGGCTGCGAAGAACATGGCAGAGTTTCTCCTCTCCTGGGAAGAACTGAACACAGCAACCTGACGAAGCTGCAGCGCTCCGAACGCTAGTTCCAAATAAACCTGTTGGACTATAACCTGGTGTTGTGTGATTTTGAACTAAGTCAGGAATGTAATGGAATGCTCCCCCCTTATCTGGGTGAGTGCAGCTCGAACAACAATCAAGAGGCTTGACACCACAAAGCAGCCTGTTTTATTGCCACTGCACCCGAAACCATTGACTCCCTCCGCCATCAATGCATGATTGCAGCAGTGTGTACTATCTGTAAGATGCACTGGAGAAATGTAGCAAGGCTCCTTCAACAACACCTTCCAAATTGTCAACCACGACCCGTGAGGAACACGAGAGAGGCAGATACCACCTGCAACTTCTTCTCAAAGCTGCTCACCGTCCAGATTTGGAAAGATATTGCCCTCACAATGTTGGGAACTCCCTCCCAAACTGCACTGGGTATTTCTACAACCCAACAACTGCAGCAGTTCAAGAACGCAGCTCAATGCATCCTCTCGAGAGCAACAAGAGATTGGCAATAGCTGCTGCTCAGCCACGCCCCCGAATGAATTTTTAAAAACTAGCAATTAATATTTGTCCTAATTTGCTTAGCATTAAATGAACATCTCTATAGCAAATCCTTTCTTTTCACCGATTCAGGAATTTCATGGGAACAATACTGTGAGAACTCAGAAGTTAGTCTAATAAAGGAGGAGATCTCTAGGGGGCAGTAATAGGACAGAAGTATTATTTTCAACTCCTGACACATTACAAACGAGAAATTTTCTGCTCTAAATTGTGAATTGAATCCACTACTCACGGCCCTATGTTTTCTCATTGAATCCTTGTCTATCACTCTTAAAATTTCTGTTGCAATCAACCTAGATAATCTTCCTTTGCAACCCCATTGAACCAGCTACCCTCCCTGTGAAGTACTTACATTTGACTTTTCTATTTATTTCTTTTTTTCAGAGCTGCGTTACATGAACACCTCCCCCACCCCACAGCCAATGCTTTTGAGTGTGATGAATAGTATTTTTCCAGGATCAGCTAGGCAAGATCTTAAGGATTTTAAATGTGTTAGTAAAGATCTCATCTCACCCTTCAATTAACTGACTTCAAGCATACATTGATGCCATAATGCAACTGCTTTCTAATTCTCAACAACGCAGAAGACACAGGAAATCATTCTTTGCAGTCAAATATGGGGACTGGAAGATTTCAAAAAATTCAGTGCAAAAATATCATTTTAATGAAAATCAGTAGCAACATGCTCTCTATGAAACATACAGAATATACAGATTTTTATGTGTCATTTCCGAGAATGTTAACAGAAAATTGAGGAGAAAACCAGGTGGGCTCACAATATTTCATCTGAAGAAGAATTTCTTGGGAACTCCTCTGAGTTGGAAGATGATGGATTTTGGACCTGCTCACTCATAGCACTCTAGTACTGCACTGTTGCAGGAGTCATTTTTGAATGAGACATTAAATTGAAGCCACATTTACCCTTTAGTATAGCCCTCCTGCTGTACTGGCTAACATTTAGTTCTAGCCAACACCTAAGAAAGATTATCCAGGCATTTCGTTATTACTATATCTGGGACTCTGCTGTGATCAAATTGGCTGCCATATTTGTTAAATTACAGCAGTATCTGCACTATAAATTCTTCATTGACCTTAAAGTGCTTTTGCATATCCAGAGGTCATCAAAGGTGTCATATAAATGTACACTTTTCTTTTACATCCAAACCCCATCCTATATTTACATTGCAAATTTCCTATGCTTACTGAGTTGAAGTGCTGAGATGAGGTGGACATTCTTCAGCCAGAGGGTGGTGAATCAATGCTGCAGGAGGGCTGTAGAGGCCAAGTCATTAAGAGTATTTAAGATTGAGTTAGATAGGTTCTTCATTACTAAGGGGATCAAGGGTTATGGGGAGAAGGCAGAAGAATGGGATTGAGAAACATATCATGATCAAATGCTGGCGCAGACGTGATAGGCCAAAAAGCCTTATTCTGTTCCTACATCTTTTGGCCTATAATAGCCCTGGCCAAGATTGCAGCTGGCAGGCCAATCAGTGGTTAGGCATAGTGACCAGCCACAGGAGGCTTTCATGTGACAGTTTGGTCTAAGTACCCTGGATTTTCTGACTTCCCCAGCTTTCGGAAGGCACTGGGCTTGTGCTCATTCCCTTCACCTAATCAGGGGCACAAACTCCACATCCTCTCATACCGCGCCTAGGTCCATTGCAGCTGCATAACCACATACAGTTTTATTCAGTCCACGTGTTCAGTGCTGGTGAATCCATTTACTTCTGCAACGAAGGTCAAAGTCGGAAGCACTTTATATACAAAGAAGAATGTTTCAAATGAGCTGGAGGATTACAAATTAATGATTTATATAGATTTATCTGGTGGTTTGTGAGATATGCTGGGGTTGAAAGATGACTCAGTGCAGATATATTGGGTCTATTTTAACACTTGTAGTGCTGCTGAGAATCACATAAAGTAAAATACACCTGTAATCCATTTTTCAATTTGGTGGCTTTAAAGTTGTAGCTGCTGCTTCTCTGGATTATAGTGCCCAGCTCTGGGGGAGGGGGTGTGGTGGGGGGAGGTGTCTTATGGTGTGGTGCAATGTCCTAACCTCTGTCCATGTAATTCAAAGAGTCTGTAATAACATCTCTGAACAGGTTAATTAGAAAATATCTCCAGGCATTTCTCTTCTGGCCTGTTCTGTTCTGAGTCATTCAATGCTGCAATGTGTCCTGTTCTTTTTTTAAAGATTAGATTCCCTACAGTGTGGAAACAGGCCATTTGGCCCAACAAATCCACACTGGCCCTTTGAAGAGTAACCCATTCAGCCCCATTTCCCTCTGACTGATGTACCTAACACTCTGGGCAATTTAGCATGGCCAATCCACCTGACCCGCACATCGTTGGACTGTGGGAGGAAGCGAGAGCACCCACAGGAAACTCACGCAGACACTGGGAGAATGTGCAAACTCCACAAAGACAGTCACCCAAGGCGGAAGTTGAACTTGGGTCCCTGGCACTGTGAGGCAGCCGTGCTAACCACTGAGCCACCGTGCCACCCTATCTCTCAAAGTTGTCAATTCTGACTCAGTCAAAGACAATGTCATCTCTGAGGCCAGAAGTTTGTGGGTTTATGAACCGCTTCAGGGATTTGAACAGAAAATCTACACTGACAATCCAGTGCAGAACTGAGGGTGTGCTGCACTGTTGACATGCTGTCTTTTAGATGGGACGTTATATTGAAGTCTTATCTGCTTTCTCAGGTGGTTGTGAATGATCCCTTGGCACTACTTGAAGAACAGGGAAGTTCTTCCTAATGTGCTGGCCAGTATTTATTCTGCAACCAACATGACTGAATGATGACTTGGTCATTATTACATTATTGTTTGTGAAAGTTTGATGTGTATAAATTGGCTATTGTGTTTCTCTACATTATAGCAAGTGACAAAATGTCAAGACTTGGTCAGTCAAAAATGGAGCTGGAAAGGCACAGCAGGTCAGGCATCATCGGGGAGTAGGAAACTTAATGTTTCGGGTCAGGATCCTTCATTAGGATTTCCAACTCCACTATTTATCAATTCTGTCTTCCAGCATCAGCAGTCCTCACCATTTCCAAGAGGTACCCAACAGATGTAAAAACCTTTGGAACAAAGTGAGGTTTTTCTCTCTGTCCTTCTGCGTACTTGGTCCTTTGATATTTCTTTCCTTGTGTGGCTTTGTTCTGGTGACACCCTCCAATTCGCCCTATCTGGTCGATCATGATTTTACCCTCTCATCTTCCCTTTTATTGCCCTTCTACTCTAACATCATCATCACATTGAAAATCTCTCCCTACAATCTCCTCATTTTTATAATCTTCCTGAAAACCTAACTCCTCGTTGTGCATTCGACCAGTTCCAACTTCTTTTCTGTCCGTGAAGCACCTCAGAGTACTTTCCTACATTAAAGTTGCTACGTAAATGCAAGTATTTATTGTTTCCTCCATCATTTGCTTCAGAATTTTCAGAAACCCCTGTGCATTCGGTTCCCTCGATCCTCATCATTCCTTAATTGTTATCCCATCTCATGTATGCTCCACAACATAAGATTCCGCATAATGGAGGCATGTTTTTGGCAGCTTGCATATCACTACTGCCTCACTGCTGTTGGCTCTACTTGGTGCTTTTGTGAGATTTGTTTTCCTGCTTTTGCAACCGTACTCTGTGCTGCTATGACAGTACTGTTGCTTCTCCTGTGCTGTTAGCACTTTGATTTAATTTAGATTTTGTTAACATCTCCCAAATGCAAGTAAAAAATATATCTTTTAGTACAGGATTGGAATCTAAAAATGCCGCATATTCCCTCTGCTCAGAGGCAGATTACATTTTACGGTAGAGTAACCTTTAACCTGAAGAGCAAAGGTCAGTTTGTGATCTATATCTCAGTGCCAATATCAAATTTCTGCTTCACCTTTAGAAAGTAACACTATACGGTAGAAATTGGATCTTGATGCATCTATTTTTTGAATATAAAACAGATCAATGCGGCTCAACTTAGGATGCAGGTTCCTGTACCCCATGGGTGCCTGTCATAGAGAGGTATAGCATGGAAACAGACCATTCAGTGCAACTCATCCATGCTGACCAGATATCATAAACTAATGTGGTCTCATTGCCAGCACCCGGCCCATATCCCTCCAAACCCTTCCTATTCACATACCAATCCAGATGCCTTTTAAATGTTGCAATTGTATCGGCCTCCACCACTTCCTCTGGCAGCTCATTCCACACATGTACCACCCTCTGTGTGAAAAAGTTGTCCCTCTCACCCGAAACCTATGCCCTCTAGTTCTGGACTCCCCCATTCCAGGGAAAAGACTGTGTATTTACCCTGTCCATGCCCCTCATGATTTTATAAACCTCTGTAAGGTCAGCCCTCAGCCTCAGACGCTCCAGGGAAAACATCCCTAGCCTATTCAGCCCGAAAGATGTCTGATCTGACATTTAGGATTTCTCATCATTGAGGAATGACTGGAAGATTCTTGAACTCATGAATTCCCGAATGAATCTATACAAATTAGGAGACGCAGGTCATTTGGCCCCTTGAGCTTGCTGCACCATTCAGTAAGATTGTGACTGATGTAATTACTGTTGTAATGGCACTCTGCTCACAATGCTGCATGAGCTACTGCTCATGATGCAAATTACCACCTCAATCATCTTAAAGTCTATAGGGTCTGCGTTTCTGCTGAGGTAGAGGAAAAACCACTTCCTGGTATCTTACAATTCATACTGTTTACTGTTAGTTAGCAACTAGTTACCAGTTACATTGTTATGGCAGATCACTAGTTTTCAACCAGTGTACAACAAGGTGAGAAGTGTGCTGCGGAATTTTCACATCTGTGCATCTGATCTGCTCTGGATCCTCACTGGCCAATGTTGAAAGCAGTATCTGCTGACATTTGTCACCATGCATGCGCAGGAGAGAAAACATTTGCTCAGTTATGCAACAAGTGTGCCTTGATAACTAGAAAGGTTGGGAGCCACTGTGATAGATATTCTTACAGAGGCTAGGAGGAGCACTAGATGTTAGGTTTTGCTCCCTTGAGATCCTCAGCTGTTCCATTCACAAGTCCATATCACATCATGATAGGTTGGTGTTTATATCATTCCTCAAAGTTAACCCTTTCAGATCCGTTTATATCGATATACCATGTAAGGACATAAGAATTAAGAGCAGGAGTGGGCCATCTGGGTCAGATCCACTTACCCGCGTTCTCACTGTATCCCTTAATTTCTTTATTGTTCAAAAAAAATCTACCTTAGCTTTAAAAACATTTACTGAAGTAACGTCAACTACTTCTCTTGGCAGGGAGTTCCATGGATTCACAACCCTCTGGGTAATGAAGTTCCTTCTCAATTCAGTCCTAAACCTGCTTCCTCTAATCTTGAGGCTATGCTCTCTTGTTGTAGTCTCATCCACCAGTGCAAACACCCTCTCTACTTCTATTTTATCGATGCCCTTCATAACTTTATATGTTTCTATAAGATCCCCCCTCATTTTTCTGAATTCCAATGAATATAATCCCAGTCTACTCAGTCTCTTCTCAAAAGCCAACCCCTTCAACTCTCGAATTAACCGAGTGAACCTCCTCTGCACCCCCTCCAGTGCCAGTATATCCTTTCTCAGGTTAGGAGACCAAAACAGCACACAGTACTCCAGGTGTGGCTTTACCAGCACCTTGTACAACTGTAACATGACCTCCCTGCTTTTTAAAGTCAATCCCTTTAGCAATGGAGGACAAAATTCTATTTGCCTTCCTAATTACTTGTACCTGCAGACCAACCTTCTGTGATTCATGCACAAGGACACCCAGTCTCTCTGTATTGCAGCATGCTGCACACATCTCCATGCCCAAATGTTTATTCTCATTATAAATATTGTACATTTGTGTGTATAATTACAATTACCTCTAAATCTATGGCTTTAAAAATTCAGGTGATTTGGAGGTGTCACCTTTTCTCTCGGGAGACTGGTAGCTTGATAGGTGGAAGACTACTGTTTTTGATCTTCTTCCTGACAGTCTGAGGGCTTTAGGAGTACTTGTATTATTAAGTTCACCACTGGCTTCATCCCCAATCAACCAATGTGTTGGTCAATTCACCTGTAATGGAATAAGTTTTCTGTGGTTCCTTTGTACGATTCCACTGGGGGCATGAACAATGTACAATCTCTGTGGGTCTCCAGCTCTGTGGCTGACTGTTTGTTTATTTTCTGTTCAGGTCCTGTGTCCCTGTCCTAAGTGTTACGATTGGCTTGCACGCTGCTGCTTAATACAGTGTGTGGCCAGTTGCGCACCACAGAATGGCTCCTTATTGTGAACATTTTGGTAATACTGTAGGAGTTAATATAGAATGGACATTTTTTGTAGAGCAGGGAAATAAGACTCCAGCTTCCTGCCCATCAGCAATTCTGATGGTATTACACCAAACTGGAGTGTGATGGATCTATTAATTTGCATTGCCATATAGATATCAGTACTCTTTTTCAAAAGCAATCTGACTGTCCTGACCTACTCTTGGCATCCTAGTTCAACTGTGGATATTTTTGATTAGATCACATTACAGTATGGAAACAGGCCCTTCGGCCCAACAAGTCCACACCGGCCCGCCGAAGCACAACCCACCCATACCCCTACATTTACCCCTTACCTAACACTACGGGCAATTTAGCATGGCCAATTCACCTAACCTGCACATCTTTGGACTGTGGGAGGAAACCAGAACACCCGGAGGAAACCCACGCAGACGCTGGAAGAATGTGCAAACTCCACACAGTCAGTTGTCTTTTCAAGGCCAGAAGGCCAGCTTGCTGGGCCTTTATCATATGGACATTCCTGGCCCCTCAACTGCTCCTAACGGATCTAGCTGAGTTAATTGTGCCTTAATGGCCATTATGTTGCCATGGACAGTGTGTTTGTAAACAAACACAATGTCGTGCCCAGTAAGACTATTGCTCTGGATTGCACATCTGTTATGATCTGTAGTTTTTCCCGCAAACATACTGTTTCAGCGTATAACTTATGAGATAGAGTCAAAATCTTCATATTACTGGATGCATCCTTATTAATTTTTTCTCATCCACTAGAGGGAGTGGTTTCTCAGCACAGATAAATTGGTAGGTTTAGCTGCAGGAAGGACATTTGGCTTTTAATCCACCCGTCAAATCCATAAAAGAATGGCTGATATGAAGCCTCCAATTCATTGAGAGATGTTCAGTGAAACCTGCCATTAGTCACAGGCTGAGCTGCAGCGTGGGAGCAGGAAAAGGATAGCATTGTGTAAAAGTGATGGTGGCCATGTGTGTGTATATCCATTATCCATCAGCTGCCACACACCCTCCTCCCCCCAACCCCCGTGCCTTTGTGGGCTGTGGAGGAACTATGATATGAGAAGGAAGAGGATTAAGTATGAGCGTGACTGTGTCTGGGGTTATTGATTTTCATGGTTGAATAACTTGCAGTGTGTTCAAGCTGTGAGATGTGGTTGTGAGTCACGCAGCAACACTAAGTTTGTGGGAATGATGTAAAATTATGAATGTCACTTGTTGGTCCTGATTGAAAGTAATTGTGAGTAAGTGAGTGATTTGTGCATGATGAATTGAGTGGTGTGTGTACGATGAGTGGTTCATTTCTAAAGCTTCCATTCTCCGTGTCTGTCTGGCAATAAACAGGGAGGATGTTTGCTCCTCTTCGCCCTTGTAAGTAGCAGACCACACTCTTTCCTGTCCAACTCTTACAATAAGAACTCCAGAACTGAGTCAGAGACTTTGGGAGCTCAGTTACTTCCCTTTCACAACCCATTCACTCCCTTTCTCCAAGAATTTTACTTTCAGCCACTTCCAGCACATTCTGGAACCAGAATGCACTACTCCCCACCTTCAGGAGGTGCAGCTCAGCTTGAATTGTTCCTCCTTTTCACAAGAACATCAGCTCTGCACATTCAGCGCTGGGCTTCATGCTCCTGTGATTTAAACCATCAGGCAATCTCATATTTAAGGGCTGCCTGCATTAAAAGAAACAATTGCAAATTAATTCTGCATTATGATCCTTTTGTTAGCTTTTTTCCCAAATATCTTTATTTTGAAGGGAATGATGTAAATAGTGGGCAAGTGATGTTACATGACCCAACCCGCAGGAATGCCTCCAAACAAAACAGGTGACATTGTCAACATTGGATGGGACCATGTATTAACTGTCTGAGATAATTCACTAAAACAGTCATACAGCTTTTTGCATAGGGAACTCGGAACAAGAAAACTGGACAATATCATTCTGTATTATTTGAAAATGATTCATTGTGTTTTTGCTCGTATTATCCCATTCATTAAAACTTTAATCAATCCCTTTCCAAGATTGATGCAATATGTTATGACATTATTTGAGATATAACGGCGTTGGAGGGAGGCAGAGGAAGTTCACTAGGTTGACTCCGGAGTTGAGAGAGTTGCCTTATGTGGAGTGATTGAGTAGACTGGGACTACATTCAGTGGAAGTTGGAAGGTTGAGGGGAGGATGTTATAGAAACATACAAAATTATGAAGAGAGTAGGTAAGAGAGAAGCAGGGACGTTGTTTTCACTGGTTGGTGAAACTAGAATTAGGGGGCATAGCCTCAAAATAAGGGGGAGAGATTTAGGACTGCGTTGAGGAGGAACTCCTTCATCCAAAGGGTTGTGAATCCGTGTAATTCCCTGCCCAGTAAATTAGTCGAGGCTACTTAGTTGAATGTTTCTAAGGCAAAGATAGATTTTTGAACAGTTAAAGGAATTATGGGTTATGGTGAGCAGGCGAGTAAATGGAGCTGTGTCCACCATAAGATCAGCCATGATCTTATTGAATGGCAGAGTAAGCTCGAGGGGCCTGGTGGCCTACTCCTGCTCGTATTTCTTACGTATTTATTTGTCTTCAAAAAAGAAAATCGTGATAGAGCGAGGTTTTAATTTGAGTACTACTAGAGTTTTTTGAGGTGAGTTATGGTTCAGTAGTAGCACTCTTACCCCTTTATCAAGGAGTTGTTAACTACCTTGAGAGCCTTGAGTGCAGAAATCCAAGCTGACAGCTCAATGCTGCATTATCAGTGAGGTTGCCTTTCAAATGAAAAACTCTGAAGCCTTATTTGTCCTCCTAGGTGGATCTAAAAGATCTCACGTCACTTCTTCGATGAAGTGGTGTTCTCCTGAGTATCCTCACCAACAATTACTCCTTTATCAACAGCACAAGAAAGCACATCTCTGGACTTTATCATGTTATAGTTTCTGGGATCTTGCTGTGAGCAAATTATTGCTGTGTTTCCTCTATTATAACAGTGATCTAATATCAAAAATTATTAACTGGTTTTAAAGTGCTTTCGGACATCCTGTAGTCATTAAAGAAAATATATTTAAAGGCATTTTTTTTATATAACACCAAAGAGGCCAGCTAAAAAAAACATGCCTTTTTCAAATTCTATGTTTGTCTAAAATACTTTAAAGTTTTATATTGTATTGCATGTAATGAATATCATATTTACTCTCTGTAACAAGTTTATCTGACATGCTTTCAGCCACATATTCATGGTCAGATTTTTTTACTATCATCCCAAGTTAATTATAATCTGAACTCATTTATTCCACCACAATACAGCATTACATTATCGTATACTACAGACCCCACTTAAGTGCATCAAAATTTTAAAAAGGATCTGAAAGAAAGGCACAGTATTTTTTTCTACCACAAAGTATGAATAATCCTGTTTGTCAGATTTCACATCCCCGTCTCCAAATGCTGTCCTGTTTTCCGTTATTGATCTCAACTTTGTACCTGCTCCCCAAAGAGTGAAGATATGATGAAAATAATCTTCTCTATTACTGCAGTGGATTTTCCTGGTGTAATCTAGATTTTCGTCGGATTCTCCAATCCACTCCACAAATCCTTTTCCTGCGATCTTCAACTTTACCGAATAAAGGAACAAAGGTTCATTCAGCTCCAAGATAACCTTGCCATCAATTGTCTCACCAGCCAGATAAACTTGATCTTTAAAAATCAGTTCCAACTTCGTAACCTTTGGTATGGGGACAAATATAGAAACTGTCCCCATGACAGGGACAGGCCTTTGAACGGCCCAGGTACTGATTGTTTTCGCTTTGGATACCTTGAGCAGTTTAGGAGCTCCTCTGCTCAAAGGTCAAAGATGATTATGATGTCACGAATGGAATGACAGCTCGTCTCACAGCATTAATAGTTGAATACTCTTTTGTTGTGTAATTATTTATCTGATGTCACAACAGTGGGCATCAAAACAGACTAATTGAAAACACTACCATGTACGTCTTCAGTATTACTTGCATGAAGATTGGTGGTGTTAATCTAGAATGTGTTGTTTTCTTTTTCCATATTTCTTTATTGTTCATAATGTGGACTGTGATGATAGTTGTGTGCTATAGACAATTGGGATGGGATAAGGAAGAGCTCAGTGGCATCACCGTAAACTCTCTTAATTAAAAAAAGTCTTGCATTCATGCAGCCTCTTTAAGAGCTTAGGGCGTTTGCAGCCAAATGGATATGGTTTTTTTTCAAATCTGTAGGAAATGCAGTAGCTAAATGGAGCACAGCAAGGCTCCACAAACAGCAATGTGAGTATCACTGGATCGTCTTGTTTTCATGATGCTAGCTGAAAGACAATGGTGGTGAGAATACCAGGGAGAACTCCTCTAAAACCATCAACAGTCCAACATGCCCTAAACACTGAACTGGAGAGTCAGCTGAAGTATCTCACGATCGGGTTAAGAACACAAAGCAATTTAGAAAGTAGGAGCAGGAATAAGCTATTCAACCCTTCAAGGAGAAAGTGAGGACTGCAGATGCTGGAGATCAGAGCTGAAAATGTGTTGCTGGAAAAGCGCAGCAGGTCAGGCAGCATCCAAGGAGCAGGAGAATCGACATTTCGGGCATAAGCCCTTCTTCAGGACCCTTCAAGCCCATTCCCTATTCAATATGATCATTGCAGGTCAGCCTAAGGGCTACATGTAACTCTTTCTTGAAGATGATTAATATTTTGGCCTCAACCACTTTCTTGGCAAGAGTTCCACAAGCTCACCATTCTCTGAGTGAAGAAATTGCTCTTCATCTCAGTCCTAAATGGCCTACGGGTCATTCTGCTGTAAGGCGCCCTTCGTTAACACAAATTTGCTATAACGCAATTGACGAATTGGGGTCACTATTTCTAAAGCATGAACTTTTAAAATGTCTGTTGGCTGTAATGCAATTACATCACCAACACTTTAAGTGCTGTGTCTAAAGTGTGATTTTTCTAGAATACAGGGTTGCACAAGAATGCAGACATCCTGTTATAGAAGAACTCCCTGTAGCTATATTCTTCGACTGTGACCTCAGGCTCTGGACTCCCAGTCATCAGGAGTATCCTTCTTGTCCAGTCCGGTTAGAATCTTATGGGTGCTTATGAGATTCCACCCCTCTCATTCTTTTAAGCTGCAATGAATAAACTCCTAGCCAACTCAGTGTCTTTATATGTCAGACCTGCCATCGTAAGAATTAGTCTGGTAAACCTTTGCAGCACTCCCTCCATAGTCAGAACATCCTTCTTCAGATAAACAGATTGAAACTGTACACAGTACATGAGATGCAGTCTCACCAAGGCCCTGTACAACTTCCGCAAGACATCCCCTTTCCTATCCTTGAACCTCTCACTATGGAGGCCAACGTACCATTTGTCTTCTTCACCACCTGCTTACCTTTAGTGACTGATGGAGAAGGACACCTATCCCTTTCTCAACCTATCACCATTGAAAAATTAATCTGGCTCTCTGTTTTTGTTACAAAGTGGAAAACCAAATATTTATACACTTCAACTGCCTTGGATTTGTCCACTTACTTAACTTGTCCAAATCACACATAAGCATCTCTGAAACCTCGTCACAGCTCAGCTTTGTACCACATGCAAAATTCGAGATATTACATTTAGATCATAGGATTCATACAGTGCACAAAGAGGTCAATGAGTTTCTGACTGACCGTCCAAACATTACCATGGCTAATCCACCTAGCCTGCATATCCCTGAACACTATGGGCAATTGAGCATGGCCAATCCATCTAATCTGCACACTTTTGGACTATGGGAGGAAACCGGATCACCTGGCGGAAACCTAGGCAGACACGGGGAGAACATGCAAACTCCACACAGTCACCTATGGCAGGAATTAATCCTGGGTCCCTGGCACTGTGAGGCAGTAGTGTGAACTATTGTGTCACCCACATTTAGTTCCCTCATCTAAGTCAATAATATACTTTGTGAATACCTGGGGTCTAAGCACTGATCCCTTTTATCATGATTGTAATGAGGTCAGCCAGATGGACCTCATAGAATATGAGACAAGATTAACAGCCCCAATCTGGGGACCCTGGCTGACAGATATAAACAGGAGTCTCAGACATCCTGTTCATTTTGAGAGAAGGCTCTCAGGGAGATGGATCAGTGTCAAGGACTCTCCACATGTAAACATAGTCGAGAGTGTGGTGCTGGAAAAACACAACAGATATTTCACCTGTGGTATCCCACTAGTCACCACCTGCCACTTGAAAAAAAACTTTTATTCCTACTCTTTGTTTCCTTTCTGCCAACTAGTTCACTAGTTCTCTATCCATGTCAGTACAAGTAAACTACAACTATTAACACTTCATCAATTTTACTAGTTACATCCTCAAAAGCTTCTAGTAGATTTGTCAAGAGTGATTTCCCTTTTGTAAATCAATGCTGACTCTGTCCAATCCTGTAATTATTTTTCAAGTGCTCCGCAATTAAATCTGTTAGAATAGACTGCAGCATTTTCCCTACTACCAATGTTAGGTTGACTGATCGAAACAACTCCATCCTTCCCTGTTGAGCAATCAATCTTGAAGACAGCAGGAATCAGCATGGATCGGGATTGGCCACTGATTGGTCACTTCGACACTCCAGGAAGCCAACCAAAGCTAAGATCCACATGACCTCGCGACAAGTACAAAAGCAACTGGTAAAATCGGGGGGCCGAATTTGTACAGCCAAACGCTGCAGCCCTGAGTGAGGCGTCAACAGCTCGAACTGGAGCAATGAGGTCTAAGAAAGGATTCCTCCTTGAGAGGAGGCACACTGTGAGTGACCAGTTGGTAGAGAACCACAGAAATGCTGCTTGAAGCAAAGAATAAATAATTGTGACTGGAGCAGGAAAGGTTGATTTGGAAGACCATTTTCGCATGAGGGGTTTGATTGGTGGGGTATCATGAAGAAACTGTGCAGAATAAAAAAACAACTCAACTCAGTAACTCTTTCAAAGGTTTCAGCTCTTTTATCATCAAACTGTGGTGGAGATGCTTAGAGGGATTTAGCACATTTGGAAGTTGGAACTGTTAGCCCAAGATTCAAATACCCTTGAGTCCAGCCACTTGGCTTGTCATCTTTCTCTCTTTCTATCTTTAACCCAATATCAATAGTCAATGGGAAATTGAAAAACAAATTTGTAAGGCGATCTCAGTTATCTATAACAGGGTGGTTATGGTAGGGGATTTTAACTTTCTAAACATAGACTGGGACTGTCATTGTGTTAAGGTCTTGGATGGAGAGGAATTTGTTAAGTATGCACAAGAAAATTTTCTGATTCAGTATGTACCTATTAGAGAAAGTGCAAAACTTGACCTACTCTCAGGAAATAAGGCAGGGCAAGTGACTAAGGTGTCAATGGGGGAGCACTTTGGTGCCAGCGACTTATCAGTTTTAAGATAATGATGGAAAAGGTTAGACTGGATCTAAAAAGTTAACATTTTTCAAGATGTCACCATCTATTTCCCCACATTTTATATCTTCCATGTCCTTCTACACAGTAAACACTGATGCAAAATACTCATTTAATATATCCCCATCTCCTGTGACTCCACCCATAGGTGGTCTTGCTGTTCTTTACAGCGACCTATTTTCTCCCTAGTTAGCCTTTTGTCCTTAATGTATTTGTAGAATCCCTTTAGATTCTCGTTAACCCTATTCACCAAAGCTCTTTCATGTGAATGATTTGGATGTGAGCGTAAGAGGTACAGTTAGCAAGTTTGCAGGTGACACCAAAATTGAAGGTGTAGTGGACAGCAAAGAAGGTTACCTTAGATTACAATTGGATCTGGACAGATGGGCCAATGGGCTGAGAAGTGGCAGATGGAGTTTAATTTAGATGAATGCAAGGTTCTACATTTTGGGAAAGCAAATCTTAGCAGGACTTATACACTTAATGGTAAGGTCCTGGGGAGTGTTGGTGAACAAAGAGACCTTGGAGTGCAGGCTCATAGCTCCTTGAAATTGGTGTCGCAGGTAGATAGGATAGTGAAGAAGGCATTTGTTATGCTTTCCTTTATTGGTCAGAGAATTGAGTACAGAATTTGGGAGGCCATGTTGCGGCTGTACAGGACATTGGTTTGGCCACTGTTGGAATACTGCGTACAATTCTAGTGTCCTTCCTATCAGAAGGATGTTGTGAAACTTGAAAGGGTTCAGAAAAGATTGACAAGGATGTTGCCAGGGTTGGAGGATTTGTGCTATAGGGAGACGTTTAATAGGCTAGGGCTGTTTTCCCTGGAGCATTGGAGGCTGAGGGATGACCTTATAGAGGTTTACAAAACTATGAGGGGCATGGATAGGATAAATAGACAAAGTCTTTTCTCTGGGGTGAGGAATCCAGAACTAGGAGGATTTGTGCTATAGGGAGACGTTTAATAGGCTAGGGCTGTTTTCCCTGGAGCATTGGAGGCTGAGGGATGACCTTATAGAGGTTTACAAAACTATGAGGGGCATGGATAGGATAAATAGACAAAGTCTTTTCTCTGGGGTGAGGAATCCAGAACTAGTTGGCATAGGTTTAGGATGAGAGGGGAAAGATATAAAAGAAACCTATGGGGCAACGTTTTCGCGCAGAGTGTGGTACGTGTATGGAATGAGCTGCCAGAGGAAATGGTGGAGGCTGGTACAATTGCAACATCTAAAAGGCATCTGGATGGGTACATGAATAGGAAAGGTTTGGAGGGATATGGGTCTGGTGCTGGCTGGTGGGACTCGATTGGATTGAGATATCTGGTCGGCATGGATGGGTTGGACCGAAGGGTCTGTTTCCGTGCTGTACATCTCTATGACTCTATGACTCTAAGTAATAACGAAGATTGGTGAGGGCAGAGCAGTGGGTGCGATCTGTATCAGTAAGGTATTCAACAAGGTTTCTTATGTAGACTGGTTAGCAAAGTTAGACCACACAGAATACAGGAAGAACTAGCTACCTGGATACAGAACTGGCTTGAAAATAAAAGACAGAGGGTGGTGGTACAGGGTTGCTTTTCAGACTGGAGTCCTGTATCAGTGGTATGCCACAAGGATCGATGCTGGGTCCACTGCTTTTCATCATTATATAAATGATTTGGATGTGAACATACGAGGTATGGTTAGTAAGTTTGCAGATGACACCAAAAATTGAGGTATTATGGACAATGTAAACGGTTACCTCAGAGTACAACAGGATCTTGATCAAATGCTCTAATGGGCCGAGGAATGGCAGATGGAGTTTAATTTAGATAAATGTGAGGTGCAGCATTTTGGAAAGGCAAATCAGAGCAGGACTTACACACTTAATGGTAAGGTCCTAGGGAGTGTTGCTGAACAAAGAGACCTTGAAGTACAGGTTCATAGTTCCTTGAAAGTGGGGATGCAGGTAGTTCCGATAGCGAAGAAGGCACTTGGTATGCTTTCCTTTGTTGGTCAGTGTATTGAGTATAGGAGTTGGGAGGTCATGTTGCAGCTGTACAGGGCATTATTGGCATATTGTATGCAATTCTGGTCTCCCTCCTATAGAAAGGATGTTGTGAAACGTGCAAGGGTTCAGCAAAGATTCACAAGGATGTTGACAGGTTGGAGGGTTTGAGCCATAGGGAGAGGCTGAATAGACAGAGTCTATTTTCCCTGGAGTGTCAGAAGCTAATGGATGACCTTATACAGGGTTATAAAATCCTGAGGGGCATGGTTAGGGTAAATAGACAATGTCTTTTCTCCAGGGTGGGGGAGTCCAAAACTAGAGGGCATACATTTAAGGTGAAAGCGGACGGATTTAAAAGAGATTTTAGGGACAACTTTTTCAAACAGAGGGTGGCGCGTGTATGGAATGTGCTGCCAGAGGAGGTGATGGAGGTTGGTACAATTACAACATTTTAAAGGCATATGGATAGGGATTTGAATGGTAAGGGTTTAGAGGGATGTGGGCCAAATGCTTTGGATATTTGTTTGGCATGGATGAGTTGGACTGAAGAGTCTGTTTCTGTGCTGTTTCTCTCTATAACTCTATACTCTATTTAAATCTCCACCGCTAACCCTTTGTCCTGTCTGTGAGGTTTAAGTGATGGTTTCGGGAAAAAGTGGGATTTTGGGCTAATAATCTGCTTGGTTAGTTAGTGGCTTTTAAGAATTTGTATCTTTGCCATTCTTGGAGTTTTGTAAATCCTGGAATTTTTCGTCAGTATTAAATAGTTATTCCTGTTTTATGTAAAAGAAACGGTGTCATAAGTCATCGTAATCTCCACTTTGAGTTGTCCATGTGGTTAATTATGTCATGGACACTGAATTATCCACATGGACAAACACCAAGATGAGATGAAAGTTTTGTGCGGTAACTTCTCCCAATTGACCTCTCTCTCAATTTAAAGCAGCTAAGCTATACTTATTACGTAGACCCCGTGATACCATTTGTTTTACATAAAACAGGAATAACTATTTATTACTCACAAAAAGTACTTTACAAATTCCAAGAATGGCAATTATTCGTTATGTCTCTGCCTCATTTTGTCAAAAGTGGGGTTATATTAGCTCCACTTATCTCCAATCCACTGTTTCAGAGTCTAAAGAGTCTGGGAAGATAACCACCACTGCATTCTCTATTTCGAGGGCCACTTCATTAAGTATTCTTAGGTGTTTTTAACTGTTTATCTCCACACTTCACCCTCTTAGTCCAAGTCATCTTGCCAGGCACAGTTATGCATTATACCTCCATTGAAGCCAGGATGCTGACTGTTGATGATCCCCCACTCACACAGTACCCCTTTCCCTCCCATGCTCTAATATCTCACACTTTTATATGTGGACTTTCCCCTTTCACAATTGTTATCCCTTCTGCATCTCAATGTGCTACCTCCAGTCCCCACAACTGAGATTCCTTGCTTCTCTCCTGCTGTGGCCCTAATAACCCCCCTTGACTTTTATTCATGGATCCCTCGGACTGACTGTGACTGACTATCGAGACTGGATGGACAGCCCTGACTGATGCCTGATCAGAGCCGTGACTGATCTCTGTGCACCTTATTGACTGATTTAGTGCAATTCCTTACATAGGTAGCATTGGACCCAAAGGGCTGACCATGGCCCTCTCCCTGAACTGTAGAGATACAGACCCCTGACCCTGACAACTCTGAGCAACTGACTGAATGTGCTCAAGCCCCTGGTCTGATATTGGACCGATATATTCACTTACTGTGCTGGGAGCCTCTGATGAAGGGTGTTTCTGACTTGACAGAGGACTACTTTCCTTGGAATTTAAGACATAACCATTTAATTGTTGCACATACAGTGTGTTTATTGTATACACTGCTGGCACATGGTGCATCTGTGAGATTGATAAAGCACAGTACTGTACAACAACAGGTTCTTGACTGATGACTGTTGACAAATGGGCAGTTCTAGATTTAGTGATTTTCAATAAAGCAGACTTGATAAAGGAGCTTAAGGTGAAGGAACCCTTAGGAAGTAGTGACCATAAAATGATAGCATTTATTCTGCAATCAAATGGTATTACAGTTGAATAAAGGCAATCACAGAGACATGAGGAAGGAGATGGCCAGAATTGACTGGGAGAGAAACCTAGCAGGAAAGATTGTGGAACAGCAATGGCAGGAATTAGATTACTTACAGTGTGGAAACAGGCCCTTCAGCCCAACAAGTCCACACCGCCCCGCCAAAGCGCAACCCACCCATACCCCTACATTAACCCTTACCTAACACTACGGGCAATTTAGCATGGCCAATTCACCTGGCCTGCACATCTTTGGACTGTGGGAGGAAACCGGAGCACCCGGAGGAAACCCACGCAGACACGGGGAGAACGTGCAAACTCCACACAGTCAGTCGCCTGAGGCGGGAATTGAACCCGGGTCTCTAGCGCTGTGAAGCAGCAGTGCTAACCACTGTACCACTGTGCCGCCCACAAATTTCTCAGAGTAATTCAGGAGACACAGCAAAAATTCATCCCTAGGCGAAAGATGCATACTGGAGGGAGGACTAGGCAATCATGGCTGACAAGGGAATTCAGGGACACCATAAAAGCAAAAGAGAAAGCATATAATGCAGCAAAGGGCAATGGGAATCCAGGGGTTGGGAAGTGTATAAACATAAACAGAGGACAACTAAAAAAGAAGTAAGGAGAGAAAAGATTAAATATGAGCATAAGCCGGCCAGTAATACAAAAAAAACTTTGCAAGAGAGTCAGGGGAAGAGATGAGTATGGTGATCATCATCAAGGAGAAGGTACTAGCAAAACTGATGGTGGATAAATCACCTGGATCAAATGGACTACACCCCAGATTTCTGAAGGAGATAGTGGAGGCCTTAATGGTGATCTTCCAGGAATCACTGGAGTCAGGGACGGTCCCAGAGGACTGGGAAATCACTAATATAATCCCTCTGTTTAAGAAGGGAGTGAGGTAAAAGACAGGAAATAGATGGGCTGATTAACTTCACCTCATCGTTGGTAAGGTTTTGGAGTCCATTGTGAAGGGTGAGATTTCTGAATACTTAGAAGTGCATTGTAAAATATGGGAAAGTCAGTATGGTTTCATCAAGGGGCCTGACAAATCTGTTACAATTCTTTGAGGAGAAGGTTAGTCAAAGGACAGCCAATGAATGTTATCTACTTGGACTTCCAGAAGGCTTTGATAGGGTGCCACACAGGAGGCTACTGAGTAAGATAAAATCCCATGGTGTTAGAGGCAAGGTGCTAGCATGGCTAGAAACTTGGCTGTCTGGCAGAACGCAGAGAGTGGGGATAAAGGAGTCCTTCTCAGGATGGCAACTGGTGACTAATGGTGTTCCTCAAGGCTCAGTGTTGGGACTACAACTTTCTACTTTATACATTAATAATCTAGATGAAGGAACTGAAGGCATTCTGACTACATTGGCAGATTAAACAAAGATAAGTGGAGGGACAAGTAGTATTGGCGAAGTAGGGAGGCTGCAGAAAGATTTAGACAGGTTAGGAGAGTGGGCAAAGAAGTGGCAGATGAAATGCAATGTGGGGAAGTGTGAAGCCATGCACTTTGGTAGGAAGAATAGAGGGACAACTATTTTCTAAATGGGGATAAAATTCTGAAATCTGAAGTGGGAAGCGACTTGGGAGTCCTAGTCCAGGATTCTCTTAAGATTAACTTGCATGTTGCGATGGTAGTTAGGAAGGCAAATACAATGTTGACATTTATTTCGAGAAGACTTGAATATAAAAGCAGGGATGTACTTCTGAGGCTTTCTCAGGCACTGGTCAGACCACCTTTAGAATATTGTGATCAATTTTGGGCCACATATCTCAATCAGGATGTACTGGTCCTGGAGCAGGTCCAGAGGAGGTTCATGAGAATGATACCAGGAAGGAAAAGCTTATCATATGAGAAACATTTGAGGACTCTGGGTTTATACTTGATGGAGGATAGAAGAATGAGGGGGAGATCTAATTGAAACTTACAGAATACTGAAAGGCCTGGATAGAATGGACATTGGGAAGATGCTTCCATTAGTAGGAGAGACTAGGACCCTAGGGTACATCCCATATAGTAAAGAGAAAACTCTTTGGAACAGAGATGAGGAGAAACTTCTTCAGCCAGAGAGTGGTGAATCTAAGGAATTCATTGCCACAGAAGGCTGTGGAGGCCCGGTGATTGAGTATATCTAAGACAGAGATAGATAGGTTCTTGACTGTTAAAGGTTAAGGGGAGAAAGGGCAAGAATGGGGTTGAGAAATCTATCAGCCATGATTGAACGGTGAAGCAGTCTCACTGGGCCGAATGCCCTAATTTCTGCTCCTATGATTTATGGTCTTATCGTCTTATGACTAGCAGCAAGGCTAAAGGTCAAAGAAAGACAGAAGTACTATGAGTCTTTAAGTTATGAATGAGGGGAAAATGGATGTTGTGAAACTTGAAAGTGTTTAGAAAAGATTTACGAGGATTTTTCCAGAACTCGAGGGACCAGAACTAGAGGCCATAGGTTTATGGTGAGAGGGGACAGATTTAAAAGAGACCTAAGGGGCAACTTTTCAACGCATAGGGTGGTGCGTGTACGGAATGAGCTGCCAGAGAAAGCAATGGAGGCTGGTACAATTACATTTAAAAGCATCTGCATGGGTTTAGAGGGATATAGGCCAAGTGCTGGCAAATGGGACTAGATTAGGTTAGGATATCTGGTCAGCATGAACACGTTGGATCAAACAGTCTGTTTCCGTGCTGTACATCTTTATGACTCTATAACAGGGCAAAGCAAGGCAGAGATGCTGTGATCATCCAAATAGATGCAAAGTTAGTGAGTGCTAAGAGATGAAGTGAGAAGTCTTGAGATACACCCTGGCCCAATCCATGAGATGGCTGCCTGACTATGCATGCAAAGTGTCCCAGCAGCAGCATTCCAATGATGGGGGTCAACACACTTCAAAGTGTAGCATTGAGCTACAGAACCATTTGATAACTGGGTTGGAGGTGTACCAAGAGGGTTTGATGCCAAAGAATGCAAATACACCTCTCACTGCTCACTATGAGAGTTCCAATTCATAATTTTGCACTTGGTTAGTCAACATTGAGAATCTCCTGAAAGCTGGTCTACTCTATTTTCCCACTTTCTCACCAAATCGCACATTGTTCAGTGGCTGTGAAGATTCTGTCCTTTGTCTCTTTCCATTATCGAGAGGGTCAGCTAATATGGTATCATTTTTGCCTTCTAGAGTTAACAAAGTCGTTTTGCTGAGACATGCATCAGTTCATTGGAACTAGAATCCACCAGATGATTGGGTTGTCTTTTTGTGGAAAATAGAATGAAATCATTTAAGCAATTATTCTTTGTTCGGTTTGATTAGAACTAAGAATCTGATGTTATGTGCCACTGCTTTGAAGAGCTAAATGATAATTGTCTCTCTCGATAGGACTATGACAGCTGGCATCCTGTTACTGTCTCTGCTTTGGGATTCTGTGATGCTACTAATTTGCTGATGAGTACATCTGTTATGGAACGCAACTGAGTTGTTGTCCTCTTGCTGTACACCTCTTTGATCAGCTTAGCAATACTACCATTATTCTTTCACAGTGCTGGGACTTGGCAGGGCTTGCTTTGCGAATATGTGTTGAGCCTCAACATATTCCCTATCCTGCTGCTGCACAGGTCTGTTGTATGTTGCTTGTTCAGAATAGCTATTCACTAACTTGTCTTGTTTGGTGGAGTTTTCTTTGGCAACGATCAAACCCAGAAGAGATGTAACAAATGTGTAATTGAAAATATTCACCGATTAGGAATGTGTGGGAATAAGAGACCGCAGACAGAAAATGGGTTTGGGTTTCCTGTTCTCAAATTGTTTAGTGGAAACATTCACTTATCAGGTATTCACTTGAGTGGAATCAGCCGTAAGTGACCTCCCCGAAGGCAAAAACACACACACAGACAGTGCTGGCTGTATATAAGCACAGCATGCTCCCAGATCCCATATGTTCCTCAATGATTGACTAAATGCCATTGTAAGATGTGATGTGTGCAAATCGTGTTAGCCTTTAAGTTCATTGTGCTCTCTTGGATCACATCCCATGTTCCTTCTCTGAAAAAAGATAAGCGCTTAGTGAAGGGAGCCTCTGTAATTTGCACAGTGAAATGCAAGTCTCTTTATTAGTTCCACACTGGTCTCACTATTCCACAAAGTCTTGATTATGTTTCATATTTCTCATTGCAACTGACAGACTCCTTTCTGAGATGCCTGGGATTCTGAACAATCATTTGTGCCAGTAATATATAGTTTAGCAGGGTTCTAATTGCTGGGAAAATAGAATTGTAAATTTTCATTGAAAACTGAAACCACACACAGGCAAATCTCAACAATACAAATCCATTCAGGTTCAGTAAAGCGTGGTTTACACATTTTAGTCTCTGTACTGGACTTGTTGCCACACTGGCAAAGGAAGTGAAACAGAGAAGATAATTCTAAAACAGTCAGGATAGGCCTTTGTTATTATGTAAAGACCTTAACATCGAAACCTAATAAAATTAGATAAACATCACTGTCAGATTTAAAAAGAAAGTAGTACAATAACTGTGAATGCGTGGGGAAGGGCAAGGAATTGCAATTATTCTTCCCTCATCAGGCCCATTATCTCTTCTGAGGGGTACTGTGCATTGCTGTGATATTAGATTTTTGGCATCTTGCCCAAATGTGTCTTTCTGTGTGAGACTAATAGTCCACAAGACACTGGAAAAGTATTCTAGTCTGTGGTCATGATCATGCCTGTGGTGTATTTTCAGAGAAACATTTTCTGGGGATGATGGCTACCCAACTTCCATTGGTGGTTAACCAAGTGTCAAACAAACTGAGAATGCTGGAATAACTCAGCAGGTCTGGCAGCATCGAAAGCAAGAGAAATAGAATTAACATTTTAAGTCCGGTGTGACTTTGCTTCAGAATTGAATGGTGTTGGCAAGTTTTAAAATATATTTTTGAGATATGAGGAGGAGTAAGGAGCAGATTGTGGAGAGGCCAAATGCAATAGACAAAGGTGTTGTTAATGGTGGTGAAAGAGAAAATGGTGTAAAATGGGTCTAGATTAAAGTGTCAAAAGGGAGAGAATGGGCCCACTCAGCTAAGAGCAAAGTAAAAAAGACACAAACAAGATAAGAATGAGGGAGTGGTGGGGGGGGGGGGGCGCGGGGGGAGGGGAAGCAGTTGTAAGATAAATGGAGAACAGACACAATGCAGTCAGTTTCTGAAGTTATTCAATTCAATGTTGAGGCCTCGAGTATGTAAAGTGCCTCACCAAAAATAAGATGTTCCATGAGCTTGTGTTGTACTTCGCATCAGAACATTGCTGCAGGACAGTAAAGTTAACATGACAGCATGATACTTTATTGGAATGGCAAGAAACTGGGAGGTCAGGGTTATTCCTACGGACAGAGTGGAGATGTTCCCCAAAGCAGTCACCGAGTCTACAAATAACCTCACCAGGAGACTGCATTGTGAGCAACAATTGAGGGCACGCTACTGTCATCTTAAAAAGGCTCTCCAGATGTTGCTGCAGCCTATTGTTCCAATGCTGGCTGCCTTCTGGAGACGTCTCACTGCAATAATGACCTGGCAGCTGTGCCCACTGTTTATTTTACTGAATTCTTCCTAGGATTGCTTATGAAGCCTCTTTCGAAAGTTGATTGGAGGCAGATGTTCGCAGGCAAAGGGAGGGCTGGAAACTGGGAAGCCTTCAGAAATGAGATAACAAGAATCCAGAGAAAGTATATTCCTGTCAGGGTGAAAGGGAAGGCTGGTAGGTATAGGGAATGCTGGATGACTAAAGAAATTGAGGGTTTGGTTAAGAAAAAGAAGGAAGCATATGTCAGGTATAGACAGGATAGATCGAGTGAATCTTTAGAAGAGTATAAAGGAAGTAGGACTATACTTAAGAGGGAAATCAGGAGGGCAAAATGGGGAGATAGCTTTGGCAAATAGAAGTAAGGAGAATCCAAAGGGTTTTTACAAATATATTAAGGACAAAAGGGTAACTAGGGAGAGAATAGGGCCCCTCAAAGACGAGCAAGGCGGTCTTTGTGTGGAGCCACAGAAAATGGGGGAGATACTAAATGAATATATTGCATCAGTATTTACTGTGGAAAAGGATATGGAAGACGTAAACTGTAGGGAAATAGATGGTGACATCTTGCAAAATGTCCAGATTACAGAGGAGGAAGTGTTGGATGTCTTGAAATGGTTAAAGGTGGATAAATCCCCAGGACCTGATCAGGTGTACCCAAGAACTCTGTGGGAAGCTAGAGAAGTGATTGCTGGGCCACTTGCTGAGATATTTGTATCATCGATCGTCACAGGTGAGGTGCCGGAAGACTGGAGGTTGGCTAACGTGGTGCCACTGTTTAAGAAGGGCGGTAAAGACAAGCCAGGGAACTATAGACCAGTGAGCCTGACCTCGGTGGTGGGCAAGTTGTTGGAGGGAATCCTGAGGGACAGGATGTACATGTATTTGGAAAGGCAAGGACTGATTCGGGATAGTCAACATGGCTTTGTGCGTGGGAAATCATGCTTCACAGACTTGACCAAGTTTTTTGAAGAAGTAACAAAGAAGATTGATGAGAGCAGAGCAGTAGATGTGATCTATATGGACTTCAGTAAGGCTTTCGTCAAGGTTCCCCATGGGAAACTGATTAGCAAGGTTAGGTCTCATGGAATACAGGGAGAACTAGCCATTTGGATACAGAACTGGCTCAAAGGTAGAAGACAGAGGGTGGTGGTGGAGAGTTGTTTTTCAGACTGGAGGCCTGTGACCAGTGGAGTGCCACAATGATCAGTGCTCGGCCCTCTACTTTTTGTCATTAACAGAAATGATTTGGATGCGAACATAAGAGGTACAGTTAGTAAGTTTGCAGATGACACCAAAATTGGAGGTGTAGTGGACAGCAAAGAGGGTTACTTCAGATTACAACACGATCTGGACCAGATGGGCCAATGGGCTGAGAAGTGGCAGATGCAGTTTAATTTAGATAAATGCGAGGCGCTGCATTTTGGGAAAGCAAATCTTAGCCGGACTTATACACTTAATGGTAAGGTTCTTGGGACTGTTGCTGAACAAAGAGACCTTGGAGTGCAGGTCCAAAGTCCTTGAAAGTGGAGTCGCAGGTAGATAGGATAGTGAAAAAGGTGTTTGGTATGCTTTCCTTTATTGGTCAGAGTATTGAGTACAGGAGTTGGGAGGTCATGTTGCGGCTGTACAGGACATTGGTTAGGCCACTGTTGGAATATTGCGTGCAATTCTTGTCTCCTTCCTATCGGAAAGATGTTGTGAAACTTGAAAGGGTTCAGAAAAGACTTACAAGGATGTTGCCAGGGTTGGAGGATTTGAGATATCAGGAGAGGTTGAATAGGCTGGGGCTGTTTTCCCTGGAGCCTTGAAAAGGCTGAGGGGTGACCTTATAGAAGTTTATAAAATCGTGAGGGTTATGGATAGGATAAATAGACAAAGTCTTTTCCCTGGGGGAGTCCAGAACTAGAGGGCATAGGTTTAGGGTGAGAGAGAAGAGATATAAATGAGACCTAAGGGACAACATTTTCACGCAGAGGGTGGTATGTGTATGGAATGAGCTGCCAGAGGAAGAGGTGGAGGCTGGGACAATTGTAAAAGGCATTTGGATGGGTATATGAATAGGAAGGGTTTGGAGGGATATGGGCCGGATGCTGGCAGGTGATTCTAGATTGGGTTGGGCTATCTGGTCGGCATGGACAGGTTGGACCGAAGGGTCTGTTTTCGTGCTGTACATCTCTATGACTCTATAACCACCTGGTGAAGGAGCAGTGCTTCCAAATATACCTGTTGGACTATTAGATTAGATTACTTACAGTGTGGAAACAGGCCCTTCAGCCCAACAAGTCCACACTGACCCTCCGAAGAACAACCCACCCAGACCCATTCCCTACATTTACCCCTTCACCTAACACTACAGGCAATTTAGTATGGCCAATTCACCTAACCTGCACATTTTTGGACTGTGGGAGGAAACCGGAGCACCCAGAGGGTACCCATGCAGACACAGGGAGAATGTGCAAACTCCACACAGACAATTGCCTGAGGCAGGAATTGAACCCAGGTTTCTGGCGCTGTGAGGCAGCAGTGCTAACCACTGTGCCACCATGCTGACTATAACCTGGTGTTGTGTGATTTTTAACCTTGCAGTGAAATGTTAGCCATGTCGTCAATGTGCCCTGAGAAGCCGATCTTTTTGGTTCCTCTCTCACTCCATGAAGGGCAACAAATGTCTGCCAATGCATGGCTGGGCTTCAAAAATGGAGCCAGCTTCAGAAATCCAGGAGTTCCCAGCAGGTGCAAGTACTGTATTTTCATCTCTGGCAAGATTAGATTCCCTACAGTGTGGAAACAGGCCCTTCGGCCCAACCAGTCCACACCAAGAGGGGCACAGGATGAGTGGGGCACCAGAGACATGTGTATAGCTAAAGAGACGAATGTGGAGAATACAATAAGAAATCTCACTTGGGCTCATGGATAGAAACCTCAATGAAGCTCATAATATTGACACTGAGGTGCTTTGTTAGAAACTTCAGCCCAGTGAATTTAAGAGTCAAAATACGTTTGGTTTTTAAAGGCACCTTTCCATTTGGTGGTCAAAATATTTTCCTTTGTGGTCAAATACATTTTAATCAAAGTGAATAAGTAGTGGACTGAAGCTTTCTAATCATCTACAGTCTGTTCTATTAACTTCAATTGAGAGAAAAAACACACTTAATGGATATATCAACATTCCTGGCTATCCAATTCAGTGTAATGTAATTAGTTTCAGCTCTGATATAGTGTTCAACAATTTCAGATCTTAATCACCACTCCCATTTTTCTCAATTAGCAGACGCTGGCACCGGTTCGAATGTTGCTATTTACACCTCCTCTAGCTCTATTATCTTGCTTTATATTGTTCCATTAGATTCTGTATTGTTCCATTTGCTGTGCACTGTCATCCCTTTTGTAATTTAACTAGTCCTGGGCTCCACCCTCACAGACATTGCCTTTTGTTCATTCCCTTCATCATCTTGTCACCTCTCCTGCCTTTTGTACTTACTGATAAGTGACTAAATATTTTGCTTCTTCCAGTCTAATGGAAGGTCATCAATATTAAATGTTAGCTCTGTTTCTCTCCTGAAAGTTGTTGCCTGCCAAGGTGCAGTGAGGAAAGGCAGTGGTCTGAGGTTTTCCTGCTGAAGGTAAATGGGTCCTCCGTCCAGTTATCTGACCCTTTTAGTGCCTCAAATATTAGTATTATTTGTGTAAGAGAGGTCTTTGATTTTTTTTTGGATAGAGACAAAATCCAAAGTTTTGTTTATTTACTTGATATGCAACTACAGAGCCAAACTGCTTTTGCAACAATGTACACATAAAAGACTTTAAAAAGAAGTTGCCTGGCCTGCTAAGTGCCTGCACCCTTTTCTCTTTTTATTTTAGATTTCAGACGTCTGCAATATTTCACTTTTGCTTAATTAGTATTTGAATATAAGAAATTGCTACTTTCTCCTGCACAAACTCCCTGCCATGCTCCAATTTGAACCCCAGTAAGAAAAAGACAGATTTATTGTTATCTTGGTACAAAACAGCAATTTTGTGGATGCTGGAAGCCCAAAATAAAACTTATTGATACTGGAAATGCTGAGCAGGTCATTTTAAGAATAGCCCTTGAGTGAGGCAATGACACAGGAACAAATTGCTACGTGGACTAGCCTGACATTTATGTACCTTTTCACATGAAAGATGCCTGCTTGAGTGAGGCAACTATGAAAATGTATATCCCAGTGTTACTCAGCACATCCAGCAAGAATTGGGGGTTAGGGACAGGGAAAGAAAGAGGGAAAAGCTTCTGAGGCACATTGTTCCATTTCCAAAGTAACATAAGAGCTGCGTTCACATCTCACTTTCTCATTGCAGGGTAGGAGAGCCTTCGGGGAATAAACAGCTGTAGAGAAATAAAACCAAAAGATGCTGTAAATCAGAAACAAAAACAGAAGTTGATGGGAAAGCAACTCAGCAGGTCTTGTTGCAACTTGTGAAGAGAAATCAAAGTTAACATTTCAGATCCAGTGAATCTTCCTCAGAACTGATGGTAGCTAGGAAAATGTTGGTTTATATGCAGGAGATAGGATGGGGGAGGGGGTAAGGAGTAAACAATGGGTGGGAATACAGCCCAAAGAGACAGAAAAGTTGGACTGCTGTTTACTTTCCTAGTCAGGGTAACAATCTGGCTAGGAAAGTGAGTGGATGTTAATGGAAACTGTGAGTGGCTAACAAAATGTACTGTGTAATGGCTGACTAAGTATGTGATAACAAGGCCTGCTGTATGGGGTAGGGGGGTTCAGACATGGGAGAGTTCAGGCCCTAAAATTATTGAACTCAATATTGAGCCCGGGGGGCTGCAGGGTCCCCAAACGGAAAATGAGGTGCTGTTCTTCCAGATTGTGCTCTGCTTCACTGGAACACTGCAACAAGCCTGAGTCAGAGATATTGGCCGGGGAACAAGGGGGTCTGTTAATGTGGCAGGCAATTGGATGCTCAGGGTCTTTTGTGCAGGCAGAGCATAGATGTTCTGCAAAGCGGTCAAGCAGTCCATGCTTCATTTCCCCAATGCCATTTCCACCACCACCAGTGAGATGCCACCACCAAGCATAATTCCCTCCCTTCCCTCCCTTGTCTGCCTTCCATAGGGACAGTTCCCTCCTGGACACCATGATCCATTGTTCCTTCACTCCCAATACCCTTGAACAGCCCCACAGCACCTTCCCGTGCCACTGCCAAAGGTGTAACACCTACCTGTTTAACTCCTACCTTCTCAGTATCCAAGGACCCAAACATGCTTCCCAGGTGAAGCAGCACTTTACCTGCACTTCTCACATTCCTGATAAAGAGCTTATGCTCGAAACATCGTCTCTCCTGCTCCTCAGATGCTGCCTGACCGGCAGTACTTTTCCAGCACCATACCTTTTCACTCTGACCTCCAGCATCTGCAGTCCTCACTTTGTCCTTCTCACAATCTAATCTACTGCTTTTGCTATAATGTGGTCTCGTCTACTCGGGGGAAATGAAGCGTAGACTGGGTGACCGCTTTGAAGAACATCTACATTTTGCCTGCAAAAGAGACCCTGACCTTCCAGCTGCCTGCCACTTTAACACACCACCGTGTTCCCTGGTCAACATCTCTGTTAGGTTTGTTGCAGTCTTCCAGTAAAGCACAATGCAGTCTGGTAGAACAGCACCTCATTTTCTGCTTAGGGACCGTGTAGCCCTCCAGACTCAATATTGAATTCAATAGTTTTAGGGCCTGAACCCCCATATATCTTAGCCCCCTACCACACACACCAGACCTTGTTACCACATAGTCTGCCATTACACACTACCTATTGTTAGCCACTAACAGTCTCCATTAACAAGTATTCACCCACCCAGCCAAATTGTTATCGACTCCTTTGTCTGTCAAACTATTCTTCTAGGAGTTAATGAAAACTGCAAATGCCAGAGAATCAGAGTAGACAGGGTGCGGCGCCGGAAAAAGCAGAGCAGGTCAGGCAGCATTTGAGGAGCAGGAGAGTCGACATTTTGGACAGGACTCTTCATCAACTGTTCTCTCTCTTTGGGCAATATCCCTTCCTAACGTTTGCTCCTTGCCCCCTCCCCCTATCTTCTGCATATAAACCAACATTTTCTGAGCTACCATCAGTTCTGAGGAAGGATCACTGGATCTGAAATGTTAACTTTGTTTTCTGTACACAGATGCTGCCAGAGCTGCTGAGCTTTTCTGGCAACTTCTGTTTTTGTAGAGAAGTGAGGTTATACTGTTAAAATTCAAAACATTTTAGACGGCCTATTGTATATGAAATAAAACAAAACCATCGACTATACTCAAGTACAGAGACACCTTCAAAATATTCTAAGAAGGCAGCCTTGACCCTAACTGTTTATTTTAAAGGCAGATGTGAAGTGGATATTCCAGATATGATACAGCTGGTCAAATCACTCAGCTTTAAGCAAGACAGAATTTATTTAAACACTACAGTTGAAACAAAAACAAAAGACAATGGAATTTAGAAAAACTTAACTATTGGAAAACATTGGGGCTAGATTAGAGTAGTGCTGGAAAAGCACAGCTGGTCAGGCAGCATCCAAGGAGCAGGAAAATCGACATTTTGGGCAAAAGCCCTTATTCCTGATGAAGGGCTTTTGCCTGAAACGTTGATTTTTCTGTTCCTCGGATGCTGCCTGACCTGCTGTGCTTTTCCAGCACCACTCTAATCTAGAGTCTGGTTTCCAGCATCTGCACTCCTTGTTTTTACTTATTGGAAAACATAACTGACCTGATACAGACACTTAACGAAAAATTTGTTCCAAACCAGTAACATTCCATAATCACACCCCTTGGCAAAAAGATAAATTGAAAAGCTGATTCTTAGAGGCAGGAGGGAACAACATCCAAAGAAATTTCAGAGAGAAAGTCAGTCAGGAATCATCTGCTGAAGCTCAACCTTACATGGACTCCAGCACTTTGTGACTTCCCTTAAATCAAACTAGAAAAAACCTGAACTGGGAGAACTGTCTGCTCCCCTGCCATTGTTAAACTAGGTTCTTTCTCGACCCCTGGGCACCTCTGCCCTTACGACCTCTCTTAAAAACAACCCCAAGGACAAAATAACCTTGTTAAAGTGACAGCATCATCACAACAGTAAGTTTAAGATTAGATAGAAGCATGCTTGATGTACATAAATTAACCAGATTACTGCTTTCCTTGAAACATCAGGTTGAACAAGAATCCATGTATTTTGGGGGAAACTATTGTAATCATGTGTGCTATTAAATATTTTTCACTCCCAACTAAGGACAGACCTGGAACATTAGGCTTTACAAAGGCACTATTTACAGGATTTAGCTGTCATTTCTTGCAGTGCAGCTGGCTCAAATAAATTACCAAGCAATGTTTTAACCATAACAATAAGAAACAGATGATAAAGGTTAGTATATTTAAGAAGAGCATTATTTGTCTAATAATAAAAAAATGACGTAATTGTGGGAGTTTAGTTTCTCTATGAGATGCTGAGATCAGGATTTCTATAAAATGGAAGCAAATGGTGAACGATTTGACGTGAACCTGAAAATGTGAGGAATTTTAAAGTTGCGATTATTCTCTGGTGTTGATAACAAACATGCTAGCATGCCTGTTATTATTTTCTTCTGTATTCTGGGTTAACTAATTCATCATTAATTTAAATCAAACCCTTAACAACTGTTTTGAAATTGTGGAGAAAGAAATAATAAAAATATCTCGATGTCCTGTTCCATCAGCAATGTCACTGCTATATTCCAAAGGCTCAATATGAGGATCATTGAACAAATATTAGTATCTTTTGTGAAGCCAATTCACAAGCTTTCGGCCAAAACTCATGCAAATTTGATAGATCGGACACTCATCTGGATGGCTGCAAACAATCTTCCCTTACCAGGACCTATTCTCTCAACTTTCAAATGATAAATGTTCTAGGGGAGAATGCAGAAAATGCTTCAAAGACACTTTGAAATGTATCTTGAGTAACACTAATCTTAATGACGGGGAGAACCATAATACCAACCAATCACAATGTGATAACTTGTTCATCAAGCTGCACAATGCTTGAGCTCAGAAGTTTTAATAATGAGCAGAGCAGCAGTAGAGAAGGAAAGAAAAAGAAGCACATCCTTCAGTCTGGATCCCTTACCTTGCTATATGTCCCATCCAACGTAGGTCAGAAATTGCCACTATTCAGTTGCCTGATGGGCCAAAGGGCCTCTGCATTGTATGATGTGCCATTACAGAATCATGGGATGCTGAGTCGCGGTCATCCACAAATTGAGGGATAGCCACTACCACTAAGATTTTTTTAACAGTAATTTCAAAGTCTTTGGGAAGTTTAATTCTTATTTTAATTAAACTCCTTGTGTTTATAACTTGTACTTTTGTGCTTTGAAATTTCCCATTCAGTGACTACCATCAGATGGGAAACAAATTCACTTCATTCAGTTCGCATGAATAGAAATTGATAGTAGAAAAAAATGGATAGGTACTATTCATCTGAATGCAGATTTCTCCACCTTCCTCATTTCCCCTCCCCCCATCTTTTCTCAGTCCCAAGCCTCGGACTCAGCACCACCTTCTTGACCTGCAATCTTCTTCCTGATCTCTCCGCCCCCACCCCCTCTTCCAGCCTATCACCCTCACCTTAACCTCCTTCCACCTATCGCATTCCCAACGCCCCTCCCCCAAGTCCCTCCTCCCTACCTTTTATCTTAGCCTGCTTGGCACTCCCTCCTCATTCCTGAAGAAGGGCTTATGCCCGAAATGTCGATTCTCCTGCTCCTTGGATGCTGCCTGACCTGCTATGCTTTTCCAGCAACACATTTTTCAGCTCGGATCTCCAGCATCTGCAGTCCTCACTTTCTCCCACTATTCAAACTTAAGCTGTTATTAAAATTTTATATCATTTTAAATGTAAAACATGTTTTAACAAGAGAAAATAAAGCTGCATGTTACATGCGTACCCTTGACTGTTTGGGAATTAAAAGTCCTTTACCTTTCTGTACAAGGATAAACTTTAATGTGTTTGCAAATGGTGAACACTGTTCTTACATAACAAATCTATTGGAATGTTTGGAAAGTAAGTAAATGTTTGAAAGTTGGTGTGGATGTGTGGTTAGAGAATGGGTTAGCTGGTGGCCATGACACTAAAGGATGAGAGATGTGAGGACAGATTTTGGCTCAGAAAATTAAGAAATAGATTCTGTTATGGGTGGAGATAAGACATAATCACGGGCAATGAAAAATATTGGAAGTAGTTTAAAGCCCTGCGGCATTGCAAGATAGAAAATGATTTGGAGATGCCGGTGTTGGACTGGGGTGTACAAAGTTAAAAATCACACATCACCAGGTTATAGTCCAACAGGTTTAATTGGAAGCACAGTAGCTTTCGGAGCGACGCTCCTTCATCAGGTGATTGTGGAGGGCTTGATTGTAATACAGAATTTATAGCAAAAATTTGCAGTGTGATGTAACTGAAATTATACATTGAAAAGATAGAAAAGATATTTTAGCTTTATCATGGATGAAAGGTTTTTATTGATCTTACAGGAAAAGCATATAAAATTGGAAGCTTTGTTTCTGAGAAAAGATTAGTTTAAATATCATTTGTTTTGTTTTTATCATTTGCTTTATTGCTATAATGAAGCAATCAAAGTGATATTGGGCAACAATTGGAAGACACAGTAAGGAGTTATGAAACAGGATTTCTTTGGTGTTGTGTAAGGTCAATAGAATTAGACGTATATCAGATGTGATCTAATTGAATATCTGCACAGGATTGAGGGACTGAATGGCTAACAATAACAGAGGAAAAGTAATTTGCTGCCAGGATTGGTGTTGGAAATAAGTTTGGGAAATGATAATGAAAGGCAGAAATCAAATCCCACTGTTATTCAAATTCACCACAGGGTTGTTGTTCCTGTAACACGTTGAGCTGAGACACCTGTGAAGCAAAGTGAATCAGGATAAAAATAACTCAGGCATCTGCTTACTGTATGAGGCATGAAACAAGAATAAGTTTCATATGCGATGCTTTTAAAGAGATCATGAAAGCGTTATCACTTCTGCGATTAGCATTATATTATGTATGAAAGAGTTTGCACATTCTCCCCATGTCTAAATGTGTTTCGTCCAGGTGCTCCGGTTTCTTCTCACTGTCCAAAGATGTGCAGATTATGTGAATTAGCCATGCTCAATTGCCCATAGTGTCCAGGGATGTATAGGTTAGGTGTATTACTCAGGGGAAATGTAGAGTATTAGTGTACGGGAATGGGTCTGGTTGGCTTAATCTTCAGAGGGTCGTTTTCAGACTGTAGGGATTCTATGATCAATAACCTGCTGGAAATAATGTATGCATTTTTTTTCTGAATGTGTTTTGCTCACTAAAATTCAAAAATAAATGTTACATTTGCTTTCGCACTTCCATAAGACTGATGGGATGTGTTAGGGAATATAAATAAAATGTTAATGAGATATAAAACAGATATGCAAACTCTATACAAATTAGATCACTTACACCTGATTTGATGCCACGAGGATAGATAGAAAGCATAGGTGGAAAAGAGGCCACAAATAAAATACTGAGGAATTACAACTGTTTTCAGCAAAACCCACTTTACAAAATGACACTATAGGATCATGAACTCCTAATCACAACAAAGTAGATACTATTGGTCTTCTTCCAGCATTCTCCCTTTACTAAACTGTTCTAGTCCTGCTCCTCCAGCAGACTGGATGAGTGCTGAAAATGTGTTGCTGGAACAGCGCAGCAGGTCAGGCAGCATCCAGGGATCAGGAGAATCCACGTTTCGGGCATAAGCCTTTCTTCAGTTTGAGGATGAGTGGCTTGCTGCCAGAAAACACTTGGGTACATATTTCTCTAATCAGCCTGTTCAGTGATGTATTCACGTAAGTTCTCTCTTTTTAACTTTTCTTGACTTCTATTTGGACAAGACATGCAAATTAATGGCACAAGTAAAGATAAGTTGGGTTAGTCTCGTAGCCAGTTTGGAGGCACAATAGCATGGTGACCAAAATTAGGAACTAAATACGCAAGGTTATTTGACACTTTGAAACAACAGAAAATATGAAAGATGGAGTCGATGTGTGAGTAGGGAGTGGGGTAGTTGTTGGCCATGACACTAAAGGATGATAAAGGACTGTTGTAAGGGGAGATTCTGGCTCAGAAAATCAGGAAATGGATTCGTTATGGGTGAAGACAAGAAATAATATGGTGCAATGAAAAATATAGGAAGTAGTTTATAGTCCCACAACTGTGACTTTGTTGCTGGACAGAATATTAGTCAAAAGGAGGAGCTTATATCAAAGATAATATAATAATTATGGCCTATATTCTTCATAGAGTGGATAAATCAGTTTACAAGTATATAAAAAGAATACCAGCTACAAAAGTACACACTGGGTCCCCTACCACCCAGTGGCCCTAACTTCAGTGGTCATGAAGTGCTTTGAAATGCTGGTCATGGCATTAATCAACTCCAGCTTCCCCACTACTCTTGACCGACTTCAATTTGCCTATCGGACCAACAGATCCATGTCAGATGCCATATCACTTGCCCTCACCCCTCCCTAGAACACGTTGACACCAAGAACTGCTACGTAAGAATCCTACTCATTGACTACAGTTCAGCCTTTAACATTATTATCCCCTCGAGACTGATTACTAAACTTAGTGATCTCGTACCAAGCGCCACTCTCTGCAACTGGATCCTGTTTCCTGATCCACAGGCAACAATCAGAGAAGTTTGAGGACAATATTTCATCCTCATTAACACTCAACACTGGGACCGCCCAGGGGTGTGTACTCAGCCCCGTCCTGTTCTCACTGTATACCCATGACTGCATCACCAAATACCAGACTAATGCCATTTGCAAGTTCGCTGATGACACCACCATAGTTGGTTGAATCTCAGATGGCGATAAAACAGACTACAGACAGGAGGTGCAAGACCAGGAAAAATGGTGCACTGAGAACAACCTAGCTCTCAATGCTGGCAAAACCAAGGAACTCATTATTGACTTTCGGTGGGATGTTACTCATGCCCCCCTACACATTAACAGCAGAGGTGGAACACATGGAGAGTGTCAAGCTCCTGGGAGTGGTCATCCACAACAAGCTTTCTTGGACTGTTCATGTGGACGCACTGGTTACAAAGGCCCAACAACACCTCTTCTTCCTCAGGCAGCTGCGGAAAATTGGCATGACAGTGAATACCCTTGCAACTTTTATAGGTGCTCCATCAAGAGCATTCTGTCTGGATGTATCACTACGTGGTATGGCAACTGTACCATTCAAGATCGCAGACGGATACAGAGAGTGGTGAACTCGGCCCGGACAATCACAAAGGCCAACCTCCCATCTATAGAATCCACCCACCAGGCCTGCTGTCAAGGAAAGGCTGCCAGCATTCTCAAAGATCCATCCCACCCTGTCAATGGTTTTCTACGGCTTCTACCGTTGGGGAGAAGGTACAGAGGCCTGAACACATGCACCAGCCAGTTTCAAAATAGTGTGTACCCTACTGTTGTTAGAATACTGAATGGACTCACAAACTCTCAACATTCGCCTGTACCTGTGTTTTGTTTTTGCCACTGTTTACCTATTATTTACTTATCTATGCTACTTAACTCTGTGATCTGCCTGCATTGCTCGCAAGACAAAGCTTTTCACTGTGCCTCGCTACACATGACAATAAATTCAATTCAATTCTAAAGGGCAAATGATAATGAGATAAAGAAAATGGTAGTGATATTAAACAAATCATTAAATCAAATCACTGGGGCTTCACAGTGGAAGACCCACGAAACATACTATGGAAGAACTTTGAACCAAGCTTGAAGGGTAGGCTGAAAGGTTGTTGATGGTCAAATAAAGCAGGCCCCTCCGAGAGACTAATCTGCCAATGAGTCTCAGTTTATACCACATGTTCTTACTTTTGGAGAAAAAATGCAACAGGCAAAGCAAACATCTACCATCAAGCATTATAACTTTATTTATTTTATGGACATGCAGTGAACTATTAATTAATTACAAATATAGATAAGGAAGAAACAGTAATAGTTTGCAGCAGATTTTTAATCCACAAGACTGCTGGATACGCTTAGTATCCACTAATACAATGGCCAACACCCATGCAACTACAGTTCAGGAAATGTCAACAATCTTAGGAGAGGAAGATAGCAACATGGTGGTAGCAAAAAAAAATGCAAAGACCATATGAAATACAACAGTACGGAGTGGGATTTTCATCAACTGAAAATGTGTAATTGTTACATGTTTCTTGTAGCCCTAATCTTTACATTTATTTTCAATCATGATTAACATTAAGTAAACTCATCACATTGCAGGTTAATTATTTTTAGTTATGTTTAATTATTTGTAGGGAGAGAGGATTTTCACTTTTCACTTGAACACATATAATGAGAAACTTTCTGTAATTATATATGTTGCAAAAAGGTATCGGTTTGTCAAATTGCTAGACACTAACAATATTTGTGCAAAAATGTGTGGGATTGTACCATATCAATTTGTAAATGAATGTATCTGAGTTAAGATCAGTTCAATATGATTCTTCATTAACTGGACTTCCAAGCAAAACAGTTGTTACAATAATGAGATTTGGATGATCATTATATTTTGGAACTTTTAATTTAAGGGTGTCAAGTACTTATTCTGAAGTCTGTCAGACAGAACGTGGTTTGATTTCTAGAAATTAAGGGGAGTCCAAATTATTTTCCTAGGAAGGAAGTCCAAGTGCAGAATGTCTACAACACCTGCAAACAATAGCAGCCTGTGTCTTAAAAGTACATTGACTGTGTCCCCAAAGTTGAAAAAAATTATTAGGTTGAAAACAATTGTTCTTCTATTTAGTTCCAAAATGAAAGCGAGCTGAAGTTTCAAGCATGACTAATTAGCATCACTACCTGGATACAAGGCTCATTTGATTCACATTGTCATTGTGATGGCCTTTGAAATGGGAAGGGTACAGAGGAAGCCTTTGTGAAATTGGGTGACAGGCTTTCCTAAAATATCGCTGAGCATCTCAGACAGTTTTGAATGTCAAGGTCTGGGAGAGAGAGAGAGCAGTTAGAGGCTAGATGGTTCACTATAGTGTAATGCTCATAGAATCATAGAATCCCTACAGTGTGGAAACAGGCCATTTGGCCCAACAAGTCCACATCGACCCTCTGAAGAGAACCTACCCAGACCCATACCCCTACCCTATTACTCTACATTTCCCCTAACTAATGCATCTAAACTACATATCCCAGTAGCCACACACGCAGATGACAAACAACATGAGTTTGACTGGGACAACACTACTATTATAGGACAAGCCAAACAGAGAACAGCCAGGGAATTCCTAGAGGCATGGCACTCATCCACTGATTCAATCAACAAGCACATTGACCTGGACCCAATAAACCGGCAACTGCAGCAGACAGCTGGAACTGACAACCGGAAGTGGCAGATTCAAACCACTACAAATGCCGGAGGAAAGATCACAGAAGCGCTTCACAGGTGGGTCCCAAGCACTGAAGATGTCACCTAGACAGAGGACGAAACATCTGCAACACAAGTTCCCAGCTCGGCGAACAGAACCACAACAACGTGCACCTGAGCTACAAATCTTCGCACAAACTTTGAATATCCCTGAACACTGTGGGCGACTGAGCATGGCCAATTCACCTATCCTGCACATCTGTGGATTGTGGAAGGAAACCTGGAGCACCCAGAGGAAACCCACACAGACACTGGGAGAATCTGCAAACTTCACACAGACAGTTGCCTGAGGCTGGAATCAAACCCGGGTCCCTGATGCTGTGAGCCAACAATGCTAACCACTGAGCCACCATCCCAGTACTGGGATTGGAAAAAGTTTTATGAGAATTAAAATGGTGCTGGAAGATTTGTCTAGCTTGAACTAGGGAAACTACTTTCACCGTAAAGGACAATTCTATGTTAAGAAGTTACCAGGTTGATAAAAGAAAACAAAACAAGTGAACCTTCAGAAGCTAAGAATAACTAACTGATTTTGGGACAATTGATTGTAACTGAAAGAACAATAACATATACTTGCAAACAGTGATTTTAGTTGCGTTAAGAATAAGGAAGGAGTACTATGTTCTATGCTTTAAAGTATAAATTGCCAAGAAGTCAAGCTTCAGTGCTTATAGTCTTTTGTTAAGGTAAATGTCTTGTCGTGCCATTTTTTCAATTGTAAACTGGAAGTCTGAATTTCTTTTCAGAAGTTGTCAGTCTTTATAGAGATCTTAATATACTTAACTGTGATTTCCATTTATATATTACTTTTAGAATTAAAAAGAGTCCCCATGGGACTTAAAGAGTTGTCTGGATAATGGATGCCACACCAATAAAATTGAGGTGAGAAATATGGAGAATTTAATTTTATGGTGTCTTTTATAGAAAAAAAGATGTGTCAAAGAAGAGGATTTTAGGAAAGAAAGTTGAGAGAAAAGGACCCAGACAACTGAAAACTCCCACTATTCGTGTAGTACAGAGGAGAATACACAAGAGGGTGAATCAAAGGAATGGAGAGTTTTGGAAGGAGAATGGGTTATTTGTGTGAGGAACTAGAGGAGATTGTGGAGTTAGAGTGGAGCTGAAACAAAGGTAGCATTTTAAAATTGAATTAATTGGAGTTAAGATAGCAAGAACGTGGGAGCTGGGAAAATTTGGTAAGGATTCTATTATGTGCAAAAGAGATTTGAAACAAAGAATGTCGGGAAAATAAATGATCAGTATGAAATACAATTGATTGGTTGAGCTTGGAGATGACAAAGCCATATAAATGATTTTTAGCTGTAGAATGACATAGTTAGGACCAGAGACATACTACAGTGGCATCTAAAACAAACAAAACCAGAAATTGCTGGAGAAACTCAGCAGCTCTGGCAGCATCTTTGCAGAGAAAACAGTGTTAACATTTTGAGTCCACTGACTTTCTTCAGAACTGATTGCACCTTGGAAAAAGTGGTATTTATCTTGATGACAGTGGGAGGGAGGTCATGAAGGAGTGAGTAGGTAGCTAGTGATGGAACTCAAAGAGACAGAGGGCAGAAAGTTAGGCAGACAAAAGGATTTTGCACTGGACTGGAGGGATGAAGATAAACTATATAGGTGATAAAATGGGCTATGAGTACAAGGAAAATTGACAGGGCACTGAAAGCAACATATTTTATAAAGTCATAGAGTTGTCCAGCATGGAAACAGACCCTTTGGTCCAACACGTCCATGCCAACCAGATATCTCAAACCAAATCTAGTCCCAGCTGCCAGCACCCAGCCCATATCTCTGCAAAACTTTCCTATTCATATACCCATCCAGATGCCTTTTAAATGTTGCAATTGTACCAGCCTCCACTACTTTCTCTGGCAGCTCATTTCATACTTGCACCACCCCCATGTGTGAAAAAGTTGCCCCTTAAGTCTCTTTTATATCTTTCCCCTCTCACCCTAAATCTATGCTCTTTAGTTGTGGACTCCCCCATCGCAGGGAAAAAACCTTGTCTATTTACCCAATACGTGTCTCTCGTGATTTTATAAACCTCTATAAGGTCACTCCTCAGCCTCCGATGCTCCAGGGAAAACAACCTTAATCTATTCAACCTCTCCCGATACCTCAAATCCTCCAACCCTGGTAACATCCTTGTAAATCTTTTCTGAACCCTTTCAAGTTTCACGACATCCTTCTGATTGGAAGGAGACCAGAATTGCCCACAATATTCCAAAACTGGGCGAACAAATGTCTTGTACAGCCGCAACATTAACCTCCCAACTTCTTTACTCAATGCTCTGACCAATAAAGGAAAGTTTACCAAACACCTTCTTCACTATCCTATCTACCTGAGACTCAACTTTCAAGGAGCTATGAACCTGCACTCAAAGTCTCATTGTTCAGCAACACTCCCTTGAACCTTACCATTAAGTGTATAAGCCCTGCTAAGATTTGCTTTCCCAAACTGCAGCATCTTGCATTTATCTAAATTACACTCCATCTGCCACTCCTCAGCCCATTGGGCCATCTGATCAAGATCTGATTATAAACTGAGATAACCTTCTTTGCTGTCTACTACACCTCCAATTTTGGTGTCACCAGCAAACTTACTAGCTATACCTCTTATGCTCACATCCAAATCATTTATATAAATGACGAAAAGTAGTGGACCCAGCACCAATCCTTGTGGCACTCCACTGGTCACAGGCATCCATTCTGAAAAACAACCCTCCACTACCACTTTCTGTCTCCTACCATTCAGCCAGTTCTGTATCCAAATGGCTAGTTCTCCTTGCATTCCATGAGATCTAATCTTGCTAACCAGTCTCCCAGGGGGAATCTTGTCGAATGCCTTACTGAAGTCCATATAGATCATGTCCACCACTCTGCCCTCATCAATCCTGTTTGATACTTTTTCAAAAATCTCAATCAAGTTTGTGAGACATGATTTCCCATGCACAAAGCCATTTGACTATCCCTAATCAGTCCTTGCCTTTCCAAATACATGTACATCCTGTCCCTCAGGATTCCCTCCAACAACTTGTCCACCACTGACATCAGGCTCACTGGTCTATAGTTCCCTGGCTTGTCCTTACCACCTTTCTTAAATAGTGGCACCACATTAGGCAACCTCCAGTCTTTTGGCATCTCACCTGTGACTATTAATGATACAAATATCTCAGCAAGGGGCCCAGCAATCACTTCTCTAGCCTCCCACAGAATTCTAGGGTACACCTGATCAGGTCCTGGGAATTATCCACTTTTATGTGTTTCAAGACATCCAGAACTTCCTCCTCTTTAATATGGACATTTTTCAAGATGTCACCATCTATTTCCTCACATTCTATATCTTCCATGATCTTTTCCACAGTAAGCACTGCTGCAAAATACTCATTAGTATCTCCCCCATCTCCTATGGCTTCACACAAAGGCCACCTTGCTGATCTTTGAGGGGCCCTATTCTTTCCATGGTTACCCTTTTGTTCTTAATGTATTTCTAAAAACCCTTTAAATTCTCCTTAACTCTATTTGCCAAAGCTATATCGTGTCCTGTTTTTGCCCTCCCGATTTCCTTCTTAAGAATACTCCTACTGCTTTTATACTCTTCTCAGGATTCACTCAATCTATCCTATCTATACCTGACATATGCTTCCTTCTTTTTCTTAACCAAACCCTCAATTTCTTTATTCAGCCAGCATTTCCTATACCTATTAGCCTTTCTTTTCACCCTAACAGGAATGTACTGTTGCTCAGTACTTATCTCATTTCTGAAGGCTTCCCATTTTCCCTCTGTCCCTTTACTTGTGAACATCTGCCTCCTGTCAGCTTTTGAAAGTTCCTGCCTAATACCATCAAAATTGGCCTTTCTCCAATTTTGAACTTCAACTTTTATATCTGGTCTATCCTTTCCATCACTAAGGTAGCTGGCCCCAAAGTGCTCCCACACTGACAGTCACCTGCCCAGCCTCATTTCCCAAGAGTAGGTCAAGTTTTGCACCTTCTCGAGCAGGTACATCCACATATTGAATCAGAACATTTTCTTGTACACTCTGTCCATATAAACCCTTAACGCTACGGCAGTCCTAGTCTATGTTTGGAAAGTTAAAATCTCTACCATAACCACCCTAATATAACAGATAACTGAGATCTCCTTACAAATTTGTTTCTCAATTTCCTGTTGACTGTTAGGGGGTCTATAATACAATCCCAACAAGGTGATCATCCATTTCTTATTTGTCAGTTCCATCCAAATAATTCCCTGATGTATTTCTGGGAATATCCTCCCTCAGTACAGCTGTAATGCTGTCCCTAATCAAAAATGCCACTCCCCCTCCTCTCTTGCCTCCCTTTCTGTCCTTCCTGTAGCATTTATATCCTGGAACATTAAGCTGCCAGTCCTGTCCATCTCTGAGCCACGTTTCTGTAATTGCTATGATATCCCAGTCCTTTGTTCCTAACCATGCCCTGAGTTCATCTGCCTTCCCTTTTAGGCCTCTTGCATTGAAATTAATTTATCAGTCCTACCTTGTTCTCTGCTTTGTCCCTGCTTGTCCTGACAGTTTGACTCACTTCTTTTCTCACCTATACCAGTCTCAGATTCATCTCTTTCCTTAGCATCTCCCTGGATCCCACCCCCGCTCCTTACTAGTTTAAATCTTGTTGTGGTTCTGTTCGCCGAGCTGGGAATTTATGTTGCAAACGTTTCGTCCCCTGTCTAGGTGACATCCTCAGTGCTTGGGAGCTTCCTGTGAAGCGCTTCTGTGATGTTTCCTCCAGCATTTATAGTGATTTGTATCTGCCGCTTCCGGTTGTGAGTTCCTGCTGTCCGCTGCAGTGGTCGGTATATTGGGTCCATGTCAATGTGCTTATTGATTGAATCAGTGGATGAATGCCATGCCTCTAGGAATTCCCTGGCTGTTCTCTGTTTGGCTTGTCCTATAATAGTAGTGTTGTCCCAGTCGAACTCATGTTACTTGACATCTGAGTGTGTGGCTACTAAGGATAGCTGGTCATGTCGTTTCGTGGCTAGTTGGTGTTCATGGATGCGGATCGTTAGCTGTCTTCTTGTTTGTCCTATGTAGTGTTTTGTGCAGTCCTTGCATGGGATTTTGTACACTACATGTAGTGTGCACTACATGTACACTACATGCAAGGACTGCACAGGGGACGAAACAGGGGACGAAACGTCTGCAACACAAATTCCCAGCTCAGTGAACAGAACCACAACAACGACCACCCGAGCTACAAATCTTCTCACAAACTTTGAAGTTTAAATCTTCCTGAGCAGCTCGAGCAAATCTCCCTGCCAGAATATTCGTCCCCTTCCAATTCAGGTTCAATCCGTCCTTCCTGTACAGGTCACTTTTACACCAGAAGAGATTCCAAAGATCCAAAAATGTGAATCCTTCGCCCATGCGCCAGCTCCTCAGCCAAGCATTTATCTGCCCTATCCTCTTATTCCTACCCTCACTAGCTCGCAACATTGGGAGTAATCCAGATATTACTACCCTCAAGGACTGCCTTTTAAAATTCCTCCCTAACTCTATATATTGTCCATTTAGAATCTCATCCTTTTCCCTTCCTGTGTCATTGGTTCCAATGTGTACAATGACTTCCTGCTGAGCCCTCTCCCCCTGAGAACATTCTGCACCCTCTTTGAGACATATTTTATCCTGGCACCAGGGAGGCAACACACCAATCTGATTTTTCGCTGCTGGGCACAGAAATGTCTGACTGTGCCTTGGACCACAGAGTCTCCTAACACAATTGATCTCTTGGAAACCGACGTACCCCTCATTACATTAGAGCCAGTCTCGATACCAGACACTTGGCTGTTCATGCAACATTCCTCTGAGAATCCATCGCCCCCTACATTTTCCAAAACAGCATACTTGTTTGAAATGGGGATAGCCACAGAAGACTACTGCACTACTTGCCTACCTCTCTTACCTTTCCTGGAGTTAACCCATCTATGTGACTGTATCTGCAACTTTTCTCCCTTCCTATAACTGCCATCCATCACACCCCCTTGCTCTTGTAAATTCCTCATTGCCTCTAACTGTCTCTCCAACCAATCCATTTGATCTGATAGGATTCGCAACTAACGGCATGTGCTGCCTTTGTCTGTTCCTCTCCCTTTTAACAGAGTGTGGGGGTGAATAATAGACATGGAAGGGGGTGGTCATGCTCTAAAATTGTTAAACTCAATATTGAGTCTTGAGTGCTGTAATGTCCCCAAGCAGAAGTTGACGTGTTGTTTTTCCAGCTTATGTTGAGCTTCACTGGACCACTGCATTAGGCCAGAGACAAAAATATTGGCCAAGTAACATGGTGGCTGTTGAAGTGACAAGCAACTGGAACTTGAGGTCACCTTTTTAAGGTTCAGAATGTAGTTGTTCTACAAAGCGGTCATACAGTCTGTGTTTTGTCTCCCCAGTGTTGAGATCACATTGTGAGCAGTGAATATAGTAGACTTATGCCTGAAACATTAACTCTTATGCTCCTCAGATGCTGCCTGACCTGCTGTACCTTTCCAGTGCCACCTTTGTTGACCTAGTTTGAATGAAGTTTGGATAAATTGCTGCTTCACCTGGAAGGTGTGTCTGGGCCTTGGGTAGTGAGGAGGTAAACAGGCAAGTATTGCAACTTCTGCAGTTGCAATGGGGAAGGTGCCATGGGGGTGTGGAATAGTGTTGTGAGTGGAGGAGGAGAGGACTAGGATGTCCCACATAGAATGGCCTTGTGGAATGCTGACAAGGGTAGAGAGGGGAATACATGTTGGTGATGGCATCCTGTTAGAGGTGGTGTAACTAGAGGCTTATGATCTGAAGTGGAGTCTAAAACTTAGCTCAGAATCAATAAAGGAGAAAGTGAGGACTGCAGATGCTGGAGATCAGAGTTGACAGTGTGCTGCTGGAAAAGCACAGCAGGTCAGGCAGAATCTGAGGAGCAGGAGAATCGACAATTCGGGCAAAAACCCTTCATGAGAAACGTCAATTCTTCTGCTCCTCAGATGCTGCCTGACTTGCTGTGCTTTTCCAGCACCACACTCTTGACTAAGAATCAATACATCTGAGGGGATAGAATTAGTGACAATATATTGTAGTTTTTGGTCAGAGTGAAATGTAGATAATGGCATCTTTCCAATGTTGAACTTAAGGGACATCATGCAATCACTCAAGGCTGGATGTATGACCAGTAGTTAATTGAGGAATTCTGAGGTGATGGAGACACAGTACTAGATGTCGTTAGTGTATATGTGCAAGTGACCCCATATCTACACATGATAGCAACCGTACATATGTTCACATAAGTTGTGAAACAGTTAACAGACAGTGGAACAAAAAGAGCCTTAAATCTTTTACTGAAATGAAACAGTTAAAGGAAATAAAACATCATGCTAAATGATCTCAGTTTGAAACATATACACCTTCATGGATAAATTAAATATCCTTCCACTAAAGAAAACCCCTTGTTTCTCTGCACTCAGTATGCAGTTCTAATCCCGTGTGAAGCTATGTTCCTAAACAATATTATCACACAATATGATATCTATTACTATGTTTACTGGTACAGATCAGTAGCCCTTTACGAAAAAGGATGTAATCATACTGGCAGTGAGTCACTTGGAAGCTGATACTGGATACCTTCATGAAGAATGAATCTGTAAAAGTGAGAAAATCAGCCATGTTTTCCCAATTGACTGAGTCAGAGCATTAGTTGTAAATAAGTCATGTTACCTTTGTGCGAAGATTCGGATAAAATCATTCTTTTTCAACAATAAAGTTTTATTTCAAACAGGGATATAAAAGGCATAAATGAAAGGAATTAGATGACTGCAAATTAGTCATCTGGGAAGTCTGAAGTCCAAGAATATCTTCAAAAGGAAATGTAAGCTACTCATTAGTCCTAAGCTACATACATAAAATAGAGGTGCAGAGAAAGGCTTCAAAACTTCCTGCTTTTTTTGTAATGACTCTTCACGCACTTTTCTCCTTCAATAGTCTGCCAGTGCTGTATACCATCTGGTCTGAGACACCATGTGGGCTAATGTGCCTTGCAGTGACCACCAGTGCCACCCTACTGGAAAATGGCCATTAGAAAATATACCATTGGAGGTACAGTTACTCTTTTTTCCCCCTCTTTGTGCTTTCCCAATGCAAAGTGTCTGTTGTCTACCAATTGCAGAGATGAGATCCCAAATTCAGCTTGTGGGTAATCATAGATGTAAACTCATGCCTTAGCCTTTCCAAGACACTGTTAAGTAAACTTATAGCCACTGCAGTGTGTATGTACTTACGGATCCTCCTTATTCTTACAATGTGCAATTTAAATTTCTACCATTGTGATTGTAATCTTTGGTAATAATACTCATATTGAATTTATACAGTTATGACCAGGCAAAGTGGGGGAGACTTGGGGGAGGTGGGGGGGGGGGGGGTGGAAATCTGCTCTCCTCTTTTTAACTTCCTCAGTTGGTTGCAATAAATACTTTAAATTCTTTTAGCATGTTGCCATTCCATGCTTCAATTAAAACAATGTACTGGTCAAACTTAAGGAGCCAATTACAATGTTTTCTTGGGTTATACTTTAATTATTAACTCGGTTAAATTCGGTTCTTGATAAATTAATGTTTCTCTGATTTGTTGTGTCATTGGTGCAGACTTTCAAGATGCTAAGAAGAAAATAATGAGGAAGGGAATTTTTCAGTGACTGCTATTACCAATCCATGTTCATTCTCTCACCTGCCAAAAGCTGTATTTTTTAAAAATACATTGTCCACTTGTGTATTCTCATATCTGGTGTGATTGGTTCTTCCTAAACTGGATAACCTACAGGCAACCTTTATTCCAGTATATGAAACCTTCAGAAAGATGTAAATCAAAAATAGGAAACAAGGGTTTGTTCGTACCTGAATGAGTTTTTGTGCCTTTTCATAAAATGTTAATTTTGGCTAGGCTGTCTTGTTTATCTCATATTGGCTTCATGAAGTTGACTCAATCTGTTCATGAGACTTATATGGCCATCACAAATCCATCTTTCATGTTTCTTAAAACAATTTTAGTGTACAAAGGTGGCAGGCATTAAAATTAGATGGAGAAAGTGCGGACTGCAGATGCTGGAGATGAATGTGGTGCTGGAAAAGCACAGAAGGTCAGGCAACATCTGAGGAGCAGGAGAATTGATGTTTAAAGCATTAGCCTTCATCAGGAATGAAGTTTGTGGGCCATGGGACTGAGAGATAAATGGGAGGGGAGTGGGGCTGGGGGGAAGGTAACTGAGAATGCAATGGGTAGGCGAAGGTGGGGGAGAAAGTCAGACAGGAGAGGAGGGTGGAGTGGATAAATGGGAAAGATGATGGACAGGTCAATAGAGCGATGCTGTGTTTGAGGCTTGGGACTGGGGTAAGGTGGTGGGAGGGGAAATGAGGAAACTGGTGAAATCCACATTACTCCCATGTGGTTGCAGGGTCCCAAGGCAGAAGATGAGGTGTTCTTTCTCCAGGCATCAGGTGGTTAGGGTTTGGTGATGGAGGACGCCCAGGACCTGCATGTCCTTGGTGGACGGGGAGGAGAGTTGAAGTGTTCAGCCATGGGGTGGTGGGGCTGGTTGGTGCGGGTGTCCCAGAGATGTTCTTTGAAATGATCTGCAAGTTGGTGTCCTGTATCCCTGATGTAGAGGAGACCACATCGGGTGCAACGGATACAGTAGATGACATTTGTGGAAGTACAGGTAAATTTCTGTCAGATATGGAAGTTTCCTTTAGGGTCTTGGATGGAGGTGAGGGGGGAGGTGTGGGTGCAGGGTTTGCACTTCCTGTGGTGGCAGAGGAAGGTGCCGGGCATGGGGTCAGTTCTGGTGGGGGGCATGAATCTGACAAGGGAGTCGCAGATGTAATGGTCTCTCTGGAATGCTGATGGGGTGAGATGGGGAATATATCCCCTAGTGGTAGGGTCTGTTTGTAGTTGGTAGAAGCGGCAGAGGATAATGTGATGTATACAGAGGTTGGTGAGGTGGAAGGTGTGGATCTTGTCAGATCCATGCCTCCCCGAACAGCCCTCACCCCACGCCCAGCACCTTCCCTTGCCACTGCAGGAAGTGCAAAAGCTGCACCCACACCTCCCCCTCACCTCCATCCAAGACCCCAAAGGAAACTTCCACATCTGACAGAAATTTACCTGTACCTCAACAAACATCATCTACGGCATCTATTGCACCGATATGGTCTCCTCTGCACCAGGGAGATAGGACGCCAACTTGCAGATCGTTTCAGAGAACATCTCTGAGATACATGCACCAACTATTCCCACTGCCCTGTGGCTGAACACTTCAACTCCCCCTCCCACTCCACCAAGGACATGCAGGTCTTGGGCCTCTACCATCACCAAAACCTAACCACCTGATGTCTGGAGGAAGAATGCCTCATCTTCTGCCTTGGGACCCTGCAACTACACGGGATTAATGTGGATATCACCATTTTCCTCATTTCCCCTCCCCCTTTCTTATCCCAGACCCAAGCCTTCAACTTGACACTGCTGTATTGAACTGTCCATCATCTTTTCCATTTATCCGCTCCACCCTCCTCTCTGATTTACCACCTTCTTCCCCACCTTCACCTTTCTATTGCATTCTCAATTACCTTTCCCGAGCACCACACCCCTCCCATTTATCTCTCAGCTCCCCCTGCCCACAAGCTTCATTCCTGATGAAGGACTTATGCGTGAAATATTGATTCTCCTGCTCCTCAGATGCCACCTGATCTGCTGTGCTTTTTCAGCACCACACTCTTAATTATAATTAGATGCTAGACATTGAAAATTAATAGTCCATACTTTATCACTATTGTGACATTATCCATTTGTAATGCAATGACTATCATGCAATTTACTACATTTAAGTTTGTTGTCCAATGTCATCACATGTCAAACTGCTATGTTGTCATCAATCTACAATACCTGTGCTCTGTTGTCATATGCCTATTATGATAGTGTTGTGTATCTGTCCTGTATGAGCTGTCCTTAATTTTTTGAAGAAAGTAGATGAGGATAGTACAGTAGATGTTGTCTACATGGACTTTAGCAAGGCCTTTGACAAGGTACCTTATGGTATGTTGTTGAGTAAAGTTAAATCTGGCAGGATTCAGGTAGATCTAGCCAATTGGATACCAACTTTGGCTTGAAAGTAAAGGACAGAGCATGGTGGCAGAGGGTTGTTTTTCAAACTGGATGCCCATGACCAGCAGTGTGTCACAGGGATTGGTACTGGGTTCACTGTTATTCATCATTTATATAAATTATTTGGATGATTATTTAGGAGGTATTATTAGTAAGTTTGCGAAGGACATTAAGATTGGTGGGAAAGTGGACAGTGAAGAAGGTTATCTTGGAAAACAGTGAGATCTTGATCAACTGGGCCAGTGGGCTGAGGAATCGCAGATGGAGTGTAATTTAGATAAATGCGAGGTGTTGCATTTTGGTAGGACAGTCAATGGTAGGGCCCTGGTGAATGTCATAAAACAAAGAGATCTAGGGGTACAGGTTCATAGATGCTTGAAAGTGGAGTTACAGGTAGATAGGGTGGTGAAAAGGTTTTTTGCATGCTTGGTTTCATTGGTCAGAGCACAGCATACTATAGAAAGGATACTGTTTAATTAGAAAGAGTTACTAAGATACTACCTGAACTGGAAGGTTTGAGTTATAATGAGAGGTTGGATAAGCTGGAAACTTTTTTCCCTGGAGAGTAGGAGACTGAGGGGTGACCTTATAGAGGTTGATAAAACTATGAGAAGCATAGATAGATCGTAGACAGCTTTTCCCCACAATAGGGGCATTAAAAACTAGGTGGCATAGGTTCAAGGTGAGAGGGGAGAGATACAAAAGGGTCCAGGTGGCAATGTTTTCACACAGAGGGTGATGGGTATCTGGAATGGGCTGCCAGAGGTAGTGGTGGAGGCAAGTACAATTTCGTTATTTAAGAAAACATTTGGACAAGTACATGGATAGGATAGGTATGCAAAGATGTGGACCAAACACAGGCAATGGTACTAGTTTAATTGTGAAAAGTGGGCAGCATAAATAAGTTGGACTGAAGGGCCTTTTTCCATTCCGTAAACCTTTATGACTCTATGATCTTGTAATCTGTGTTATCACAGTGGGATCTTTCGTGAAATTTCCTCCCTTTCAATAAATAAATACTTAAACCTTTCTCTTTATAAACTGTTTATTTGTTACCTTCAATATTCACCAATGATATACTCAAAATCCTTATCTCCAATTATAGTAACTGTCAAACATATAGATTTTAAAAGGAAGAAAGACAGACAAAGGCAGCAAGCACATGGTCTGTAAGGGAGAGAGAGAAAGAAACACATACTGCTAACTGACATAACAGTGAATCTGCGCAGTTACTGCCCTTGCCGTTTGAATCCATGTATCGCGTGACATCAGAGTGTATCTAGGAAAACTTAACAAATAGTGAAATTCACAACTGATCTTGGAGGAACCTGTTTGGGACAGGTCACAGCACAGAAACAGATAAGTGAATAGTTTTAATTATAGCCTTGCTGTAAATCTACAATAGTGAGTAGAGTGTATTCTTTCTTGATTATATGTTTTTATTGGGATTTGTCTCTTGATTACATTTTAAAAATATAAGCCATAAGTATTAAGTTAACCAGGAGCAATGTTTTGTAGAGGAATAAGGCAGTGCTATTTTCTGAGTCTGTAGATTAAAAAAAAACAAAAATAGCCTTTAGTAGAGAGATATGCTCTTTTTGGATATGGGAGTTTAGGGAGAGTTTACATGTTACTGAGGATTATATCTGTAATAAATGCCGTAGGTTGCGAATCCTATCAGATCGAATGGATTGGTTGGCGAGACAGTTAGAGGCAATGAGGAATTTACAAGAGCAAGGGGGTGTGATGGATGGTAGTAATATGAAGGGAGAAAAGCCGTATATATAGTCAGGTAGATGGGTTAACTCCAAGAAAGGTAGGAAAGGTAGTACAGGAGTCTTCTGTGGCTATCCCCATTTCAAAAAAGTATGCTGTTTTGGAAAATATAGGGGATGATGGACTTTCAGAGGAATGTAGCATGAACAGCCAAGTTTCTGGTATCAGGACTGGCTCTAATATAATGAGGGGTACATCGGATTCCAAGTAATCAATTGTGTTGGGGGACTCTCTAGTTGGGATCCAGCAGCGAAAAATCAGAATGGTGTGTTGCCTCCCTGGTGGCAGGATCAGGGATGTCTCAGAGAGGGTGCAGAATGTTCTCAAAGGGGAGAGGGACCAGCAGGAGGTCATTGTACACATTGGCACCAACGACATAGGAAGGGAAAAAGATGAGATTCTGAAGGGAGAATATAGAAAGCTAGGCAGGAATTTAAAAAGGAGGTCCTCAAAGTTGGTAATATTTGGACACATCATCGTGAATGATTATGATGTTGTAGGCATCACAAAGACATAATCGCTGGTGGTTCAGGACTGGCAGTTAAACATCCAACGATTTATGACTTATTGAAAAGACAGGGAGGTGGGCAGAGGGGGCGGGGTTGCCTTGTTAGTTAAGAATGAAATTAAATCTATGGCACTGAATGACATAGAGTCAGATGATGTGGGGTCTGTGTGGGTGGAGTTGAGGGACCACAAAGGCAAAAAACCATAATGGGAGTTATGTACAGACCCCCTAACAGTGGTCAGGACCAGAGGCGCAAGATGTACCGGGAAGTAGAATAGGGCATGTCAGAAAGGCAAGGTCATGGTGAACATGGGGGACTTCAATATCCATGTGGACTGGGTGAATAATGTTGCTGGTGGATCCAAAGAAAGGGAATTCATGGAATGCTTACAGGATGGCTTTTTGGAACAGCTTGTGATGGAGCCCACAAGAGAGCAGGCTATTCTGAACTTAGTACTATGAAATGAGCCCGACTTTATAAAAGATCATAAAGTAAGGGAACACTTTGGAGGCAGCAATCATAATAGGATAGAGTTCAGTCTGCAGTTTGAAAGAGAGAAGGCAAAATTGGATGTAATGGTGTTATAGTTAAGTAAAGGTAATTACAGGGGCATGAGAGAGGAACTGATGAAAATCGACCGGAAGCAGAGTCTGGTGGGGAAGACAGTAGAGAAACAATAGCAGGAGTTTCTCGCTGTAATTAAGGATACAGAACAGAGGTTCATCCCAAAGAAAAGAAAGATAATTCAGGTGGAGTTGGGGGGGGGGGGGGGGGGGGGGTAGGGGGATTAGACAGCCATAGCTGACAAAGGAAGTCAGGAAATGTCTCAAAATAAAAGAGAGAGCCTATAAATTGGCTAAGAGTACTGGGAAATCAGAAGATTGGGAAGACTACAAAAACAAACAGAGGATAACAAAGAGAGAGATAAGGAAGGAGAGGATCAAATATGAAGGTAAGCTAGCTAGTAATATTAGAAATGATAGTAAAAGTTTCTTTCAATACATAAAAAAACAAATAAGAGACGAAAGTAAACATTGGGCCACTCCAAACTGATGCTGGAAGGCTAGTGCTGGGAGATAAAGAAATAGCTGAAGAACTTAATAAGTACTTTGCGTTAGTCTTCACAGTGGAAGACATGAGTAATAGCCCAACAATTAAGGAGAGTCAGGCGGCAGAGTTGAGTCTGGTAGCCATTACAAAAAAGAAAGTGCTAGAAAAGCTAAAAGGTTTAAAAATTGATAAATCTCCTGGCCCCAATGGGCTACATCCTAGAGTTCTTTGGGAGGAGGCTGAGGAAATAGCAGAGGTATTGGTTGTGATCTTTCAAAAATCACTGGAGTCAGGCAAAGTCCCAGATGATTGGAAAATTGCTGTTGTAACTCCCTTGTATTAAGAAAGGATCAAGACAAAAGATGGAAGATTATAGCCTAGACTCGGTTATTGGTAAAATTCTAGAATCCATCATTAAGGATGAGACTTCTAAATTCTTGGAAGCGCAGGGTCAGATTAGAACAAGTTGGCATGGATTTAGTAAGGGGAGGTCATGCCTGACAAACATGTTAGAACCCTTTGAAGTGGTAACAAGTAGGTTAGACCAGGGAAAGCCAATGGATGTTACCTATCTACACTTCTAAAAGGCCTTCGATAAGGTGCTGAGTAAGGAGAGGGCCCATGGTGTACTAGGTGAGCTACTGGCATGGATTGAGGATTGGCTGTCTGACAGAAAGCAGAGAGTTGGGATAAAAGGTTCTTTTTCAGAATGGTAGCTAGTGACAAGTGGTGTCCTGCAAGGTTCAGTGTTGAGGCCGCAGATGTCGTTTTATATATTAATGATCTGGATGAAGGGACTGGGGGCATTCTGGCAAAGTTTGCCAATGATGCAAAGTTAGTTGGACAGGCAGGTAGTACTGAGGAGGTGGGGAGGCTGCAGAAAGATTTAGACAGTTTCGGAGCGTGGTCCAGGACATAGCTGATGAAATTCAGTGTAAGGAAATACGAGGTCTTGCACTTTGCATAGACTATTCTCTAAACGGTGAGAAAGTTCATAAAGCCAAAGTACAAAGGGATCTGGGAGTGCTAGTCCAGGATTCTCTAAAGGTTAACTTGCAGGTTGAGTCCGTGACTAAGAAAGCAAATGTAGTCATTTATCTCAAGAGCATTGGAATATAAAAGCAGCGATGTGCTTCTGAGACTTTATAAAGCTCTAGTTAGGCTTCATTTAGAATATTGTGTCCAATTTTGGGCCCCACACCTCAGGAAGGACAAACTGGCACTGGAGCATGTCCAGTGGAGATTCACACGGATGATCCCTGGAATGGAAGGCCTCACATACGATGAAAGGCTAAGGATCCTGAAATTGTATTAATTAGAGTTTAGAAGGTTGAGGGGAGAACTAATAGAAACTTACCAGATAACGCATGGCTTAGAAAGGGTGGATGCTGGGCTTTAGGCGGGGAGACTAGGACCTGTGGGCACAGCCTTAGTATTAGAGGGGGTGAATTTTGAATGGAAATGAGAAGATATTTGTTCAGCCAGAGAGTGGTGGGCCTATGGAATTCATTGCCACTTAACACAGTGGAGGTCAGGACGTTAAATGTTTTCAAGGCAGAGATTTATAAATTCTTGATCTTACAAGGCGGCAAGAGCCACGGGCAGAGTGCGGGTAAGCGGAGTTGAAATGTCCATCAGCTATGATTCCTGAAGAAGGGCTTATGCCCGAAACGTCGATTCTCCTGTTCCCTGGATGCTGCCTGACCTGCTGCGCTTTTCCAGCAACACATTTCCAGCTCTGATCTTCAGCATCTGCAGACCTCACTTTCTCCTCAATGATTAAATGGTGGACTACACTCGATGGGCCAAATGGCCTTATTTCCACTCCTATGTCTTGTGGTCTTACTCCCGGTGCTACGAGCTAGTGAGGGTAGGAATAGGAGGATAGAGCAGGTGAATGTGTGGATGAAGAGCTGGTGTATGTGAAAGGGATTCAAATTTCTGGATCATTGAAATTTCTTCCGGGGTAGAGTGACCTGTATAAGAAGGACGGATTGCACCGAAATTGGAAGTGGACTAACATACTGGCAGGGAGATGCCCGAGAGCTGCTCAGGAGGATTTAAACTAATAAGAGGGGGTGGGGAGGGTGGGGGGCCCAGGGAGATGGGGAGCGTGGGGGACCCAGGGAGATACTGAGGAAAGAGATCAATCTGAGACTGGTACAGTTGAGAAAAGAAGGAAGTCAAACAGTTAGGGCAGACAGGAACAAAACAGAACAAGGTAGGACTGATAAATTAAACAGCATTTATTTCAATGCAAGAGACCTAACAGGGAAGGCAGATGAAATCAGGGCATGGTTAGAAACATGGGACTGGGATATCATTGCAATTACAGAAACATGGCTCAGGGATGGACAGGACTGGCAGCTTAAAGTTCCAGAATACAAATATTATTGGAAGGATAGAAAGGGAGGCAAGAGAGGAGGGGGAGTGGCATTTTTGATTTGGGACAGCATTACAGCTGTACTGAGGGATGATATTCCCGGAAATACATCCATGGATGTTATTTGGGTGGAACTGAGAAATAAGAAAGGGATGATCACCCGATTGGGATTGTACTGTAAAACCCCTAAAAACCAGCAGGAAATTGAGAAACAAATTTGTAAGGAGGTCTCAGTTATCCGTTATAATAGGGTGGTTATGGTAGAGATTTTAACTTTCCAAACATAGACTGGGACTGCCGTAGCGTTAAGGGTTTATATGGACAGAGTGTACAAGAACATTTTCTGACTCAATATGTGGGTGCACCTGCTCGAGAGTGTGCAAAACTTGACCTACTCTTGGGAAATAAGGCAGGACAGGTGACTGAGGTGTCAGTGGGGGAGCACTTTGGGGCTGGCGACCATAATTCTATTAATTTTAAAATAGTAATGGAAAAGGCGAGACCAGATATAAAAGTTGAAGTTCTAAATTGGAGGAAGGCTAATTTTCATGGTATTAAGCAAGAACTTTCAAAAACTAATTGGGTGCAGATGATCGCAGGTAAAGGGATGGCTGGAAAATGGGAAGCCTTCAGAAATGAGATAACGAGAGTCCAGAGACAGTATATTCCTATTAGGGTGAAAAGGAAGGCTGGTAGGTGTTGGGAATGCTAGAGACATTGAAGGTTTGGTTAAGAAAGAGAAGGAAGCATATGTTAGCAGAGATCGAGTGAATCGTTTGATGAGTGTAAAGGCAGTTGGAGCATACTTAACCAGGAAATCAGGAGGGCAAAAAGGGGACATGAGATATTTTGGCAAATAGAGTTAAGAAGAATCCAAAAGGATTTTACAAATACATTAAGGACAAAAGGTGAACTCGGGAGAGAATAGGGCCCCTTAAAGATCAGCAAGGCAGCCTCCGTGTGGAGCTGCAGGAGATACTAAATGAATATTTTGCATCAGTGTTTACTGTGGAGATGGACATGGAAGATATAGAATGTGGGGAAATAGATGGTGACATCTTGAAAAATGTCCATATTACAGAGGAGGAATTGCTGGATGTCTTGAAACGCATGAAGGTGGATAAATTCCCAGGCTGGATGTCTAAAGAAATTGAGGGTTTGGTAAGAAAAAGAAGGAAGTATATGTCAGGTATAGACAGGATAGATTGAGTAAATTCTTAGAAGACTATAAAGGCAGTAGGAGTATACTTAAGAGAGAAATCAGGAGGGCAAAAAGGGGACATGAGATAGCTTTGGCAAATAGAATTAAGGAGAATCCAAAGGGTTTTTACAAATACATTAAGGACAAAAGGGTAACAAGGGAGAGAATAGGGCCCCTCAAAGATCAACGAGGTAAAAACAATGACTGCAGATGCTGGAAACCAGATTCTGGATCAGTGGTGCTGGAAGAGCACAGCAGTTCAGGCAGCATCCAACGAGCAGCGAAATCGACGTTTCGGACAAAAAGCCCTTCATCAGGAATAAAGGCAGTGAGCCTGAAGCGTGGAGAGATAAGCTAGGGGAGGGTGGGGTTGGGGAGAGAGTAGCATAGAGTACAATGGGTGAGTGGGGGAGGAGATGAAGATGATAGGTCAAGGAGGAGAGGATGGAGTGGATAGGTGGAAAAGGAGCTAGGCAGGTCGGACAAGTCTGGACAAGTCATGGGGACAGTGCTGAGCTGGAAGTTTGAAACTAGGATGAGGTGGGGGAAGGGGAAATGAGGAAGCTGTTGAAGTCCACATTGATGCCCTGGGGTTGAAGTGTTCCGAGGCGGAAGATGAGGTGTTCTTCCTCCAGGCGTCTGGTGGTGAGGGAGCGGCGGTGAAGGAGGCCCAGGACCTCCATGTCCTCGGCAGAGTGGGAGGAGGAATTGAAATGTTGTGCCATGGGGCGGTTTGGTTGATTGGTGCGGGTGTCTCGGAGATGTTCCCTAAAGCGCTCTGCTAGGAGGAGCCCAGTCTCCCCAATGTAGAGGAGACCTCATCGGGAGCAACGGATACAATAAATGATATTAGTGGATGTGCAGGTAAAACTTTGATGGATGTGGAAGGCTCCTTTAGGGCCTTGGATAGAGGTGAGGGAGGAGGTGTGGGCGCAGGTTTTACAGTTCCTGCGGTGGCAGGGGAAAGTGCCAGGATGGGAGGGTGGGTCGTAGGGGGGCGTGGACCTGACCAGGTAGTCACGGAGGGAACGGTCTTTGCGGAAGGCGGAAAGGGGTGGGGAGGGAAATATATCCCTGGTGGTGGGGTCTTTTTGGAGGTAGCGGAAATGTCGGTGGATGATTTGGTTTATGCGAAGGTTTGTAGGGTGGAAGGTGAGCTGGGCCCCTTGCTGAGATATTTGTATCATCGATAGTCACAGGTGAGATGCCAAAAGACTGGAGGTTGGCTAACGTGGTGCCACTGTTTAAGAAAGGTGGTAAGGACAAGTCAGGGAACCATAGACCAGTGAGCCTGATGTCGGTGGTGGGCAAGGTGTTGGAGGGAATCCTGAGGACAGGATGTACATGTATTTGGAAAGGCAAGGACTGATTAGGAATAGACAACATGGCTTTATGCGTGGGAAATCATGTCTCATAAACTTGATTGAGTTTTTTGAAGAAGTAACAAAGAGGATTGATGAGGACAGAGCAGTAGATGTGATCTATATGGACTTCAGTAAGGCATTTTGACAAGGTTCCCCATGGCAGAATGGTGAGCAAGGTTAGATTTCATGGAATACAAGAAGAATTCGCCATTTGGATACAGAACTGGCTCAAAGAGTGAAGACAGAAGGTGGTGGTGGAAAGTTGTTTTTCAGAGTGGAGCATTGTGACCAGTGTAATGCCACAAGGGTTGGTGCTGGGTCCACTACATTTCATCATTTATATAAATGATTTGGATGTGAGCATAAGAGGTATAGTTAGTAAGTTTGCTGATGACACCAACATTGGAGGTGTAGTGGAGAGCGAACAGGGTGACCTCAGATTACAACAGGATCTTGATCAGATGGGCCAATGGGCTGAGAAGTGGCAGATGGAGTTTAATTTAGATAAATGTGAGGTTCTGCATTTTGGGAAAGCAAATCTTAGCAGGACTTATACACTTAATGGTAAGGTTCAAGGGAGTGTTGCTGAACAAAGAGACCTTGGAGTGCTGGTTCATAGCTCCTTGAAGGTGGAGTCAAAGGTATATAGGATAGTGAAGGCAGCGTTTGGCATGCTTTCTTTTATTGGAGTATTGAGTACAGGAATTGGGAGATCATGTTGCGGCTGTACAGGGTACTGGTTAGGCCACTGTTGGAATATTGCGTGCAATTCTGGTCTCCTTCCTATTGGAAATGTGTTGTGAAATTTGAAAGGGTTCAGAAAAGATTTACAAGGATGTTGCCAGAGTTGGAGGATTTATGCTATAGGGAGAGGTTGAATAGGCTCGGGCTGTTTTCTCTGGAGCGTTGGAGGCTGAGGGGTGACCTTATAGAATCATGAGGGGCATGGATAGGATAAATAGACAAAGTTTTTTCCCTGGGGTGGGGAAGTCCAGAACTAGAGGGCATAGGTTTAGGGTGAGAGGAGAAAGATATAAAAGGTACCTAAGCGGCAACGGTTTCATACAGAGGGTGGTGCGTGTATGGAATGAGCTGCCAGAGGAAGTGGCAGAGGCTGGTACAATTGCAACATTTAAACGGCATCTGGATGGGTATGTGAACAGGAAGGGTTTAGTGGGAAATGCGCCAAGTGCTGGCAAATGGGACTAGATTAGGTTGGGATATCTGGTCGGCATGGACAAGTTGGACCGAAGGGTCTGTTTCCATGTTGAACATCTCTATGACTCTATTAGAACCACTAAGATTTACCATACATACTCGTGTATAGGTCGAATTTTGAAGACTTTTTTAAACTGAAATTAGGAGGTCGATTTGTACACAAGATATTGTTTTTAAGGGGATGAAATTCAAAAAACGGACAAACAAGGGCCAGATCTCTATATAAAATAATAAACAACAAATGGAAAAAGAATTATGGCCATTATTGAATATTTATCTACTAAATAATTGTCTCCATTCTGCCTGCTACGGTAGAACAGTACTGTCGTACTGTATTCCAGTTACCAATAAAATGCATGTAGGTCTACACGTATGTATAAAAGTTAATAGGCATACCAGCAGGTGGTCAGGCCAGTTAGTAGGGGTATTTGTACAACACACAATTCATGAAATAAAAACAGAGGAGCAATAAAAACAAATAAAAAAGACTGATAGTATTTTATTAAAACCGACCGCATGAAACTGTTAATATACGATAACCACTTTATATCAAAAAACTGATATTCACAGCAAAAACACCCTTCTCATCATTTATCACAAATGTTATGGGATAGCTGCTTAAAATGAAAATTACTCATACATGAAAAAGTCCATTAGAATCCTTCAATTCCACTGTCCTCATCAATTGCACCACTGAATAATTAATTCCAGTTGTCTGGGTCAAGCATATCATTGTATGGATCATCTTCATCTGCAGTCTCAAGGGGATCATCAATTGATTTGTCATCACTTCCATCTGACTATAAATAGTCATTTTCTGTACCATCTAAAGCATTAGAAATTCCACATTTTATGAAGGCTTTCACAATAATTTCAACTTTTATCTCCTTCCAGGTCTCAACAATTCACTCACATACAGCTGCAAGTAATGGAGCACGTTTGTTGTCACCCTTTGTGAAGCTTTTTTCCCCTTCTTGCATCCAATCTCTGATTTCTTCTGTCCTAAGTCCTTAAAAGGTTTATTGATGCTGCCATCCAATGGCTGCACCATGTTCGTAAGGCCTCCAGGAATTATTGCAATGTTAGTACTGTTAGCTCAAAGTTCACTGATAACTCTTCACTCTGTATGATGTGAACATATCCCAAACCAGTAAGCCTTTTCCCTTTCTAAATCCTCCTGTTCGCATTTTCCAGACCTCCTTAATCCAAGCCTTGCAGCCACCTTCATCCATTCACCCTTTATTTGTGGATGAGAAGGACAACAATGCCTTTTGGAAATTTCTGTTTGGGCAGAGTTTTCCACTTAAAATTAACACAGGCTTTAACTTTGGTCCATCTGCCATACAAGCAAGTATCACAGTGAATCGACTCATTTCATGGCCAGTAGTCTTAACCAAAACTGTTAACCTTGTCCACTGTTCTGTTCCATGGCATATCAAAGTTCATTCAGGTGTCGTCCATATTGCCAATGCATGAGAGCCTGTACCCATTTTTCGTTCGACTTCTGATTATAAAACGAGGATGGAACCCAATTAACTTGTCATTAAGTTTTGCCAGCAGTCGTTGAACAATCTTGGTTTTCTGTCTAAGCACTAAATCATACCTTTTCATAAACCCACTGCACCATCCAGCACTGGCTTTGGAATCACTGAGTCCATCTTTTTTTGCTTCGTTTTTGGGATGTATTCTTATAAATTGTCGAGTCACTATGCTTCCATTCTGACGACACTGTATTACCCAGTCAGCAATCTTTTCTTCTAGTTGTGGCCACTTGTTCAGCTTTCCTCAGTTGACATACTTCTGTTTTGGCATAGCTTTTAACTGTGTGGCTTTTTTTCTCAAATCTCAAATAGGTTTTTCAGAGACACAGAACTCCCTTGCAGCTATGCTATTGTTGTTCTTCACTCCACCTTCAATAACTTTGAGTTTAAACTGTGCTGCATATGTGTTTCTTCGTGATGCCATTTTGTCAGAAAAATGTGGGGGTGTTTTACAATAAGTTCAGAGCACAACTGTACACGACACCTTCTTCTAAGAAACTTAGGTAAGAGTGGGAAGATAAGGTCGAGGGCCATAAGGCACCGCAGTTATTTGCATGCATTGTAATATATGCATGTAAGCATTACATAAATAAATTATTATATATATGGTTACCAACATTCAATTTAACGATTTAAAAATTGCATTGCGTAATTATATACTGGTGTGCGTGACATATGATGAAGCAGGTATTGCATTTGAATCAAAAATGCACACCCTTTAAGGTTGCATTTATGATCAGGAAAAGACACCTGAAAAATTAGGATCGATAATACACGAGATACATGGAAAATACCAGGTTTCTTGGCCAAAAAATAAGGGGTCAACATATACATGAGAATGACTTATACACAAGTATACGTGGTAACTTGTTGAAAGAAGCAATTTGGCCAAAGGTGTGACTAGTGATGTGCTAGAAGGATCGGTGCTGGGTCCATGATTTTAGTCATTTATATAAATGACTTGGATGTGAACATAGAAGGTATGGTTAGTAACTTTACAGATAACACCAAAATTGGAGGTGTAGTGGACAGTGCAGGTTATCTCAGAGTACAACAGGACTGTGATCAGATGGACCTTTGGGCTGAGGAGGGGCAGACGGGGTTTGATAGAAATAAATGTGCGGTGCTGCATTTTAGAAAGGCAAATTAGGGCAGGGTCTATACACTTAATGGTAAGATCCTGGTGAGTGCCGCTGAACAAAGAGACCTTGGAGTGCAGGTTCATGGTTCCTTGAAATTGGAGTAGCAGGTAGATAGGATTGTAAGGCGTTTGGTACGCTTTCCTTTATTGGTCAGAGCATTGAGTATAGGAGTTGGGAGGTCATGTTGTGGCTCTAAAGGATATTGGTGAGACCACTTTTGGAATGTTGTGTGCAATTCTGATCTTCCTTGTACAGGATGTTGTGAAACTTGAAAGGGTTCAGAAAAGATTTACAAGAGTGTTACCAGCGTTGATGGGTTTGAGGTAGAGGGAGAGGCTTAATAGGTTGGGCCCGTTTTCCCTGGAGCGTCAGAGGCTGAGGGGTGACCTTATAGAGGTTTTATAAAATCATGAGGGGCATGGAGAGGTGAAATAGACTTCCTGAAGAAGGGCCTGTGCCCGAAACGTCGAATCTCCTGTTCCCTGGATGCTGCCTGACCTGCTGTGCTGTTCCACCAATAAAGTTTCAACTTTGATCTCCAGCATCTGCAGACCTCACTTTCTCCTTTTCCCTGAGGTGGCAAGTCCAGAACTAGAAGGCATAAGTTTAGGGTGAGAGGGGAAATATTTAAAAAGGGACCTAAGGGGTAACTTTTTCACGTACAGGGGAGTGCGTGTATGGAATGAACTTCCAGATGTGGTGGAGGCTGGTACAATTGCAATATTTAAAAGGAATCTGGATGGATATATGTATTGGAAGGGTTTAGAAGGATATGGGCCAAATGCTGGCAAATGGGACTAGATTAATTTGACATCAATTTAGATTAAATCTGGTAGGCATGGATAAGTTCGACCGAAGTGTCTGTTTCTGTGCTGTACATCTCTATGACCGTCTTCTTACAATGCTTAGCATTCCTCCCGACTGCTGAGAATGCTTTGACCAGGCTGGCAACCTCAGATTATGCTTGTATTGTCTTGTGTGCTGGTCCTTGAGGAGGAATAAGTCTCACATTGAAACTACCCTGGATTGATACCCTCTATCATGTCTGGGGCAAATTTCAGCTTTGGTGCAGGGCAGCTTCAGATTGACAGTACTTATGTGGGTGAAGGGATGGCACTGAATATCCACTCTGCCGAGTTGTCCATGGAACAGTAAGTGGTAACTGAGGCAGTACCTGGACATGACAGACACCATGGAAGTGTGATAGCTCATTAAAAAGGCAAGATTAGAGTGGTCCTGGAAAAGCACAGCAGAACAGGCAGCATCTGAGGAGCAGGAAAATTGACGTTTCGGGCAAAAGCCCTTCATCAGGAATCTGATTGTAAGAAGATGGTCTTCCTGATGAAGGGCTTTTGCCCGAAACATCAATTTTCCTGCTCCTTGGATGCTGCCTGCTCTGCTGTGCTTTTCCAGCACCACTCTCATCTTGACTCTGATCTCCAGCATCTGCAGTCCTCACTTTCATCATTAATGAGGCAAGTTTGGTAAGTTTTGACAAGAGAACTTGTTGGGCCTTGCAAAAAAAATCCTTCAAATTCAGACTTAGCCAGAATAGCTCAACATTGTCAATAAGTTTTAAAAAAAATTAATTTAAAAACACTACTTGATTTATACAACTGGGAAGAAGCTTATTGCTGTCGACATTGTCCTCTACTACCTAGAAAGGCAGCAGATTCATGGGAACATTAAGTTCTCCAGACACCCAGCTTCCCAAGTCACACAGCACACCAACTTGGAATATATTGCCATTCTGTTGCTGTGCTGGTCAAAATCCTGCAACTCCCTGTCTAATAGCAGAGGATATGCCGACAACACACTCACCTTCTAAAGGGAAAATATAGAAATGGACAATACATGCTAGCTACACAATAAATATTATTTGAGTGTCATAGATATAAGAGATGTGAAGGATCTATGAGAAATAAGTAACTATAGATCAAAATTGCATAGAAACATCTGAGTTGTACAACTCAATACTTTTGAAGTTCAATGTGACTATTGTCTACACTAACCACCTGACATTTCAGAATATTCCTCAGTGAATCTCAAGTCTGAAATCACAGCTTACAAGTGAGGCATGGTGAAAAGTAGCCACATTCTTGCATTGCATTGCTTTTCATGCTTAAGTCCAGGCTCACTTACTAACCTTGGTAGTTGCCTCATGTTTGCATGAATTTCCTTTGTCTCTCTATTGTGGGTGTGAACAGCCCTCTGCTATTCCTGCATATCCTACTGCCTCATTTCACCTTTTCAAAGATTTTTCCTACAATTAATCTTAGAGTCATAGAAATGTACAGCACAGAAACAAACCATTTGGCCCAAGTCGTCCATGCCGACCAGATATCCGAAATTAATCTAGTCCCATTTGCCAGCACTTGACCCATATCCCACTAAACACTTCCTATTCATGAACCTAAAAAGATGCTTTTCCAATTTAGAAAGTTGTAGCTTAAAAATATGCTCTGATCTTGTGAGGATGTTGATCTTTGCTGGGTTAATAAGCTACTTCGACGGTATAAAATGCGTTTATGCCAAAATTGCATTTTCTATTTATTGTAACTTCAGGGTACGTAGATCCCATAATCTGAGAGGAATATATGCACGACTGCAAACTGAAAATCTTGAGCTCAAAATCGGATACAAAACCACTAGCAGAAGAGCGAGAAAATAAGAAAAATAAGTTTGGACATGATAATTTGTGTAACTAAATTGTCGTGAGTCAATGGAGCGGAATTACGACCGCTTGCCAGAGGCATGTCGCCAAAGTTAACGGTGAGGATCGTTGCTGTGCTGTTTTCTCAATGACACATACTGTACAATGTTCCGCAATAGAATATTTGTGGTTTATGTTAGAGGAGTGGCTCCATTTCTGACTCACTGGGATCAGGCATTTCCCGCCAAGCAAACAAAAACCACCTGAGATTTTGGCGCCAAAGCGTGTGCTGATAAAGAATGGGGGCATCTACTTTTTTTTTCCCTCTGACATGTTTCACGCGTGGCGTTGTTTTGTGAAGGTTTTCGTCCTTCCTTCACCACCTTTCGGCCTCCCTCTCTTGGCCACCTTTTTTTTGCCTCTCAGACAGCTCAGCGCTTCTCCTCAGGTGGCCAACCCAACACGATCCTCATAACCTCGCGCGATTTGCTTCGCGCCGCCGAGTTGCCCCTCAAAGGGCGAGGCAACAGCGGGGACCGCCCGACGCAGTGAGGTCATTGGTCGGGCGCGCTGACGTTCTTGGAGTGGGCGGTGCGGCGCCCGGGCTCGCAGTCCAATCGGAGCAGGGCGGCTATGCGCGCGCTGCAATAGGCGGGAGAGCGCGGGTTTGAATTGGATGCTGCGCGCGCGGAGCAGATCCGTTGGGTTCAAGGAGAAGGGGGGGAAGATTTAAAAAAAAACAATTGAATTCGCGGGAAAGCTTCCCATCCCCCTGTCACTGAGAAGGAGATTGGGGGTAGTAAAAAAAAAAGGCATCAGCGCGTCCGAAGTGATTATCATTCTTCGCTTTTGTTGAAGTGAGTGTGATTGAAGATGTGGATCCAGGTGCGAACCATGGACGGCAGGGAGACGCGGCACATTGACGGGCTCTCCAAACTGACCCCGGTGCAGGAGCTGAGGGAAAAGATCCGGGAAGCGTTCGGGGTGGAGGCGGATCGGCAGCGACTCTTCTATCGGGGAAAGCAGGTATTCTACATAAGAGGGTTGTACGTAGGAAGTTAACAGGAGGGCGCCCAATTTGAATGGGATGACTGAAGAGGGAACAAAAGGCTGTCCACATAAGCAAGTATTTAGCAACGAGCAACTCAAGCTGGCACTAGAGGGTTAAAAATATCCACCGCTACGCGCGGGAGAAGAGGATTCGCCTCCCCCGTTAAGTAATCGACAGAGCGGGGCTTCCCTGAGGATACCACTGTCAAAATAACATTCGTCCGTGAATAGATCTATAAAGATCTACTCTTATCTCTTTGGACTTTGACCATCCGCTCCCTGCTATTCTAATTCCGTGTTAAATCTACTTTTAAATGGTTTAAAAACTTCATGGCTTTCCAACTGCACCCAGAGGCGGGCTGTTTACACAGCAACCTAGCCTAATGACTGTCGCGCTACTATTGGCCCTGTCTCCTGCTCCGCTGTATCTGATTGGCCCGTTCACCTGTCAGTCAGCGGTTGGCCCACCTTCCTCCCCCAGTGTTTGGTTGCGCGGGAGGTCTGAGGTGCTAAAAAGGCGCTAAATGCCCGATCACCCGTTTGTCGATTTATTCTCAATAATTCACCGGGATAAAATTTCACCGCAATGGGGGCGAAATGTGCCCTCTCCTGCACGTTTTGCCGAACTTTTCATCATAATCATTTTATCCTGGTTGAAATAGTGATAAAAAAAATTTCATTCAAATACACAGGTACCGGGAAAACTAAGTATTAGTTGGCGCCACTCAGGCAATTTCTTATTTACGTACAGGATCGAATTGAACTAGTGTATTTCTTCAGAGTAACATTGCTGCAGACAGCATTTTCACCATTACAGCAACTGATGCACTGACAGGGAAGTATGCTGTTAATATGTATTGCGGTTGGGGCAGACTAGTGATAGTTTTTTTTATTGCTCCAGGCTTTTAACTGTAGAAAGCATCTTTGAGCGCCACCTATGGAGTCCTGCTTTAAAATGTGACGTTCGTCCTCAGGAGCAAAGTTAAAAATTACACAACAACAGGTTATAGCCCAACAGGACTAATTGGAAGCACTAGCTTTCTGAGCACTGCTCCTCCATCAGGTGGTTGTGATGAGGCAACCACCTGATGAAGGAGCTGTGCTCCGAAAGCTAGTGCTTCCAATTAATCCTGTTGGACTATAACCTGTTGTTGTGATTTTTAACTTTGTACACCCCAGTCCAACACCTGCAACTCCAAATCGTGTCTTCAGGAACAGCTGGTGCTTCATGACAGTGGGTCACATATTTGCATGTGTGCCGGATCTCTCCAAACCAGTTTCTTGATTGTTAAAGTGTTCATCTTAGAATTGAGAAGTAGATTCCATCTCTTTAGCATTTTGTTTCACGCAAGTTGGTGTCCACATTTCCTACATTACAATCATGAGTACACTTAAATTATTTTGGTTTTAAAACTCTTTGGAACAACCTGATATGTTTTGTTGACAGCATGGAAAAATGTTTTGATTTGTTACGTCAGCCATAGAACTTCTCAGATGGCACCAAATTTGGCGAACCTTCTTGACATCGGCAATGGGCTGCGTTATTTATTAAGGGGAGGTGGTGGCCTAGTGCTATTATCGCTGGACTATTAATCCAGAAACCGAGAACGATGTTCTGGGGACCTGGGTTCGAATCCTGCCACTGCAGTTTGGTGGACTTTGAATTTGATTTACAATAAATCTTGGGTTAAGAGTTGAATGAAGAAGCCATTGTCAATCGTCAGGAAAAACCCATCTGGTTCACTCATTATCCTTTATCTGCAAACCATAGCTGGTCTCGCCTACGTGCCACTCTAGAGCCACAGCAATGTGGTTGACTGAACTGCCCTCTGAAATGGCCGAGCAAGCCACTCAGTTATTTCAATTGCTAGAAAGTCACAACAAGGAAATGAGGCTGGATGGACCACTTGGCATTGAACTTGGAACCAGAAAAGACAACGGCAAAAACACAAACAGCCCTGCTGACCATGCAAAGTCTTCCTTACCAGCATCTGAGGGCTAGAGCCAAAATTTGGAGAGCTGTCTCACCGTCAAGCAATAGATTGACATAGTCATTCTTATGCAATCATACCTTACATATAACACCACCATTACCATCCCTGGATATATCCTGTTCCACCGGCAGGACCGACCCAACAAATGTGGTGGCATAGTGGTTTATAGTCGGGAGGGAGTTATCCTGGGAATCTAGATTAAAGTGGTCTTAGAAAAGCACAGTAGGTCAGGCAGCATCCGAGGAGCAGGAAGATCGACATTTCGGGCAAAACCCCTTCGTCAGGAATGAGGTAGGGAGCCTCCGGGGTGGGGTTGGGGAGAAGGTACCCTAGAGTACGATAGGTGGTTGGAGGTGGGGATGAAGGTGAGAGCTTAGAAAGGAAGGTTGGCAGGTTCCCACCTATCCGCTCCACCTTCCTCTCTAATCTTCAGCTGCTTCATCAATGACCTTCCCTCTATCATAAGATCAGAAATGGGGATGTTTGACAATGATTGCACAGCATTCAGCACCATTTGCGACTTCTCAGATATTGAAGCAGTCTGTGGTCAAATGCAACAAGATCGGGACAATATCTAGTCTTGGGCCGACAAGTGGTAACATTTGCGCCCCACAAATGCCAGACAATGACCATCACCAATAAGAGACACACTAACCACCGCCCCTTGACATTCAGCAGTATTACTGTCACTGTTGACATCCTTGGGGTTACCAATGACCAGAAACTCAACTGGGCTCACCACATAAACACAGTGGCTGCAACAGCAGGCCAGAGACTAGGGATACCGTGGCGTGTAATTCACTTCCTGACATCCCAAAGTCTATCCACCATCTACAAGGTACAAGTCAGGAGTGTGATGGAACACTTCCCACTTACCTGGATGGGTGCAGCTCCAACAATGCTCAAGAAACTTGACACCATCCTGGACAAACCAGCCTGCTTGATTGGCACCACATCTACAAACATTCTGCAGTGTACCTTGTGGATAGTATACACTGCTGCTTCATTCGATCCCACTACCATTGGCACTCAGTAGTAGTCTTCGAGGAGAAAGTGGGGGCTGCAGATGCTGGAGATCAGAGCTGAAAATGTATTGCTGGAAAAGCGCAGCAGGTCAGGCAGCATTCAAGGAACTGGAGAATCGACGTTTTGGGCTAAAGCCTGAGCATTCCTGAAGAAGGGCTTATGCCCGAAACGTTGATTCTCCTGCTCAGTAGGAGTGTCTGCAATCTACAAGATGTATGACAGAAATTCACCAAAGATCCTTAGACAGCACATTCCAAACCCATGACCACTTCCACCTAGAAGGACAAGGGCAGCAGGCACTTGGAAATGCCACCACCTGCAAGTTACCCTCCAGGCCACTCACCTCTCTCCTTGAATTCCCTCCCTACCGGCATTGTGGGTCAAATCACAGCAAGTGGTTTGATTCAAGAAGACAGCTCATCACCACTTGAAGGGCAAATAAGGATGGATTATCAATGCTGGCCAACCAGCGATGTCCAAGTCCTACAAAGTGAATTTTAAAAAATTTACAACTGATAGAGCTAATAATCATTCGATAAGCTTGACTTCTGAGGTATTTTCATTTCTTTTGAAGTTTGTTCTCTTTAAATAAGAATGGATGGTTTCAAATAATGGTAATGGTAGTTCTTACAGCTTTGAGGAAAGTTTTAAATCTTTGTGATAACGTAAAAAGAAATTTTGAGCAGTTGCTTTCTTCCAATCATACTTCAATGGTCATGTATTGAATTGTTGGATCTACGGTGTAATCTATCCTTTAAATTTCAAGTAGGTCGAGGATGCCATATTTATTGTTGGCCAGTTCTGTGTACAGCTGCAGTAGAATGGATGTTTATGTTTATACACGTGGTTCCTCATTTCGGTTATTTTATTTTTAATAAATCTAACTCCACGAGCTCTGTTCAGCTCAAATCATTGCTGTTGTTTTCTTCCTCATGGATATGTGTTCCAAATTTAATCTTAAAACTTCTAGTGAGAGAGCCAAGTTGACATAAGTAATTGTTGCTAATGCATCCTTGTGCACGATGTGCCTCAACAATCTCACATTGACTTGGCATAGCACCTAACTCATTGCTCTCCCATGTTTTGCTGATGTGTATTATATAAAAAAATCACTTTCAATGTCATAGAGTCATCGAGATGTACAGCATGGAAACAGACCCTTTGGTCCAACCCGTCCATGCCGACCAGATATCCCAACCCAAACTAGTCCCACCTGCCAGCACCCGACCCATAACCCTCCAAACCCCTCCTATTCATATACCCATCCAAATGCCTCTTAAATGTTCCAATTGTACCAGCCTCCACCACATCCTCTGGTAGCTCATTCCATACACGTACCACCCTCTGCGTGAAAAAGTTGCCTCTTAGGTCTCTTTTATATCTTTCCCCTCTCACTCTAAACCAATGCCCTCTAGTTTTGGACTCCCTGACCCCACGGGAAAGACTTTGTCTATTTATCCTATCCATGCCCCTCATAATTTTGTAAACCTCTATAAGGTCACCCCTCAGCATTCGACGCTCCAGGGAAAACAGCCCCAGCCTGTTCAGCCTCTCCCTGTAGCTCAGATCCTCCAACCCTGGCAACATCCTTGTAAATCTTTTCTGAACCCTGTCAAGTTTCACAACATCTTTCCAATAGGAAGGAGACCAGAATTGCACGCAATATTCCAACAGTGGCCTAACCAATGTCCTGTACAGCCGCAACATGACCTCCCAACTCCTGTACTCAATACTCTGACCAATAAAGGAAAACATACCAATCGCCTTCTTCACTATCCTATCTACCTGCGACTCCACTTTCAAGGAGCTATGAACCTGCACTCCAAGATCTCTTTGTTCAGCAACACTCTCTAGGACCTTACCATTAAGTGTACAAGTCCTGCTAAGATTTGCTTTCCCAAAATGCAGCACCTTGCGTTTATTTGAATTAAACTCCATCTGCCACTTCTCAACCCATTGGCCCATCTGGTCCAGATCCTGTTGTAATCTGAGGTAACCCTCTTCGCTGTCCACTACACCTCCAATTTTGGTGTCATCTGCAAACTTACTAACTGTACCTCTTATGCTTGCATCCAAATCATTTATGTAAATGACAAAAAGTAGAGGGCCCGATCCTTGTGGCACTCCACTGGTCACAGGCCTCCACTCTGAAAAACAACCCGCCACCACCACCCTCTGTCTTCTACCTTTGGGCCAGTTCTGTATCCAAATGGCTAGTTCTACCTGTGTTCTTTGAGATGTAACCTTGATAACCAGTCTCCCATGGGGAACCTTGTCGAACGCCTTGCTGAAGTCCATAAAAACTTACTGCTCTGCCCTCATCAATCCTCTTTGTTACTTCTTCAAACAACTCAATCAATGTGTTCTGACATTTTCAATGTTCAATATCTGTTTCAACAACTGGTAAGTAGTGACATGCTGATTCACTTGTGGATTGTAGATAGTGCTCAAAATCTGGGTAAATGTTTAATTTGACTTAATTTCAACATTTAAGTTTAAATTTGCACCTTTATAGATTATTTAAAATAATGGTGAAAGATTGCAGGGTGTTTGCTTGTTTTTTTTCTTGGCTTTCTCACTCATGCAAACAATTTGACTACCCATATGGCTATTGCTTCTCCGATTTCAGCATTGTCTGACAAGTGACCATTTAGTTGGGCATAGTGAAGCAACCTAATTGTGATAAGATGTAAAAAGAAAATTTGAACTGTGGCTTAGCAGCATTACTTCCTATCATACTTCAACAGTCATGTATCGAATTGTTGGATCTACGGTGTAATCAACTCTTTACTATTGCTTCAGTGCAGCACTTGTGCTTTTTTTCTCTCCTGAGAGAACAGAACTGTGGCGTATTGATGATCTGTGCTTGCAGCTTCTGTTTGTAATTCATTGGAATTGGTGAAAGCTTGAGAATGAATTAGCTGCCCTTTATGTGGACAGAGCATAGATATGAAGAGTTAAATAATTGCACTTGTAGCACCCATTTGTTTAATGTTTCATATACCAGAACGAAGAGTGAGAGGCTAGATTCTTGCCACAGGATGGTGCTGTCATAAATTAAATTTCTTTCCTACAATAGTGGAATCTGCTTTTGAATTGATGATGACTGCAATCATAAGAATATTAGTATATTTAAACAACTTATATTCATTTTCTATTGGCTGTAATGATAGTGTTAATGCCGGAGATATGCTGATTCTTTTTTTACTTACCCCAAAGTCTCAGTTCACTAATTTCAAAGCCAGATCAGAGGATGACAGTCCTGTCTTTCATGATTGTTGGAAGTAGTATTCTGCACATAATGCCGTTCAAAGAAGATATTTTTAAAATTAGCTGGCAAGAGCTCTGGCTTCTCTGATGTACTTGACATTGTCAATCCATCAACCAACATCAGATCGCTGTTTGTGGGATCATGCTATTCAGAAATTATCTGCCATGTGCCCTCCTTTACAACAGTGATGGCACTTCAAATGTCCTTTTGTTGGTTGTGAAATGCTTTGGGACATACCAAGGTTATACATGGTACAGAAGGAGACGGAAGGCATCAGTTATGAAGAGAAGAACTAGGAACAGGAATAGGCAATTCAGACCCTTAAGCCTGCTCCACCATTTGATGAGCTCATGGTTGATCTCCTCTTAACCTCAACTCCACATTTTTGCCTAGTCTCCATAACGTTTCAACTTGTTACTAATTAAAAATTATCCACATCTCAAACTTTGTGTCCAAAAATCCATTGTACTCTAGGAATGAATGCCAGGGATTCATGAGACTTTGAGAGAAATAACTTCTCCTTGTCTTTATCTTAAATCTGCTACCACAACCTTAAAACTTGACCACTATAGGAAGTGGGGCAGCTGCTAACAACCAGGAGGTCCTTCAATTATAAAGCCTCCACTTCAGAGCTGAACTGATTACAGATGTTGGAATGCCAGTGGATGATTTTGAATTAATAAAGATCAATTGTTTTGAATGGCACAAAGATTAGTAATCAGCCAACACAGATTTTGAGTGATTGTCAAAAAGAGATGACAAGAGGAACCTTTTATCTTAAAGATAATGGACGGTGAGTTGTGAGCTGACATCAGTTTTCTGAAAGGTGGCAGAACAGGATCCAAAATAATTTTCGGAAGACAATTGAACAAATAGAAAAGAAAAGGTTATATTTAAATAGTGCCCACTGGATATCTTGAAGCACTTTGCAACAAATGAAGAATTATTTTTAAAAATGTAGTCATTGTATAGTTTAAAGGAGGTGCAACACAAATAGTCATAATGAGCAGGTAATTTGTTTTTGTGATGTTGATTGAGGGATAAGTATAGGCCAGGATGTCAGGGAGCACGTCTGTGTTCTTCTTCAAAATAGTGGCATGAGGTCTTTTATGCCCACTAGAGGGGGAAAATAAGGCTTCGTCTCATCTTAATTAAGTATGGCACTTCTGAAAATACTGCATCCCCAGAGTGCTGCACTGTCATGCCAGCCTTTTCCTTGAGTCTTAGAATAGGACCCAATCCAGATCTTTGTAACTCAGCAGTCAGAGCTGGTGATGGGCAAAATGATCTCCTGTGGTGTATTCCCCAACGATTTTAAAAGGCACAAAAGCAAAATGTGTCTGATTTTGGAAATCTGGTGTTAAAGCCGAAAATTAAGGCAATACTCGGCACAGTAGGTAGCACCACTGGAGGGAGGAACCCAGTCAGTGTTTCAGGCTGATCTTTTAGCAACACAAGATAGGAGTGATAAACAACCTTTTTAAGTAAATACATCCTCCACCATTTAAAACATGCATGTTTAAGGTAAAGACTAGATTACAAAACCATACAACTCTGGAATAGACATTTCAGCCCATTGTGTCTAACCTGTCTCTTTGAACGATTTGTATCGATCAACATAATTTACCTTTGTGCATTAATGTTGATTTTAAAGCTGCTATTTGTTTTATTTCATGCCATGCTGTGATATGACTGACAAGGGCAGAATTTACTGCCAATGCCAAATTGTCCTTGAACTGAATGACTTGTTCGGTCATTTCAGAGGGCAGTTAAGAGTCAGCCAGACCAGGGGAGGCTGGCAGTTTCCTTTCCTAAAGAGTAAGTGAAGTCTCCTCATGAGTGAATAGAATGGTTGTTAATAGTTTGAGATTACCTTCATTTCCAGGTCTACTAATTAACATGGTGAGATGTTGTCCTGTATCTCTAGAGCATTGGCCATAACCTCTGGATTCTGGATCAGTGGTGCTGGAAGAGCACAGCAGTTCAGGCATCATCCAACGAGCAGCGAAGTTGACATTTCGGGCAAAAGCCCTTCATCAGGAATAAAGCTCTGGATACTAATCCAGTATTATTACCACTCCACCATTGTGTCCCTCAGCTGTTTTCAGTATTTTGTTCATTGTTCCCAAAGTAGCTGTGTTTCCTTTCCTTTCATATTTTAGAGATGTATCTAAATTCAAGAATAAACATCTAAATAAAACAAAAGTGAAGTACCAAAGGAATTGGAGATCTGAAATAAAATGGAAATGCTGGAAATACTCAGCAGGTCTGGTAACATCTGTGAAGAAACAACAAGAGTTTTCATTTCAGATTGTTAACCTTTCATCAGGATGAGAAAAAAAAACTCATTTAAAATTAAATTGTGGGGTTACAATCCAGTTCTGAAGAAAATTTTTAATGGACTTAAACCACCACAGATACTGCCAGAACTGCTCAGTTTCTCCAGCACTTCCTGTGTTTGTGTGGGTTTACAGTTTGTTCCCAATAACATGACTAGAAACAGGAAAGTAATGTCATTCAAAGCCATATTGACATCCTGAACAAAGTCACTGAAGTACTGATGATGAACCAGTGTGACAGTAGCTTGTCTGTGCTTGTGACTCACTGCAAGGTATTTAAAAGTGACCTGAGGGGCAACTTTATCACACAGAGGTGGCTCATGTGTGGAATGAACTGTCAGAGGAAGAGGTCGAGACAAGTACAATTACAAGATTTAAAAGACATTTGGATGGTGTTACAAAGTCAAAAGCATGTATGTTCACTTTAAAATAGAAAGTGTTTTCTGAGTTTTGAAGTAAGCTTAAAGTGCAGGTTCAGCTGCCCGAACGGAAAGGCTGGGAGATGAGCTGTATGAAAATAGATATGTGTAGCAGATGGCTGGTAAATGGATACCTGAATTTTGGTTGCTGTTTTGACAACAATTCGAATATAACCAATTAGTTTACATCAGGTCGAGGATACTAAAACTCAATCGAATTTGAATTTATTGTGTTGACAACTTTGGACCAATGAGCCGGTACAATCTTGGAGGATATTAAACCAAAAAGTGGGCATTTTGAAAATTGGTCAGAGAGCAACTGCCAACGATCAGGCGAGCAACTGCTGTAGAGCCGGAGAGCTAACTGCCCATTTAAAATCTTTCTCTAAAAGGAATTAGAAGACACTATCAATCAAAGGTACCTTTTCATGTAAAACATACTTCATTAAAAAGGAAGGAAAAAAAACCCAAGGAGATCAGCAGATGGAAGATTGAAGACAGCGGAGAAAACAGTGGCTTGAGATTAAGTTAATGTAATGTTAATAATTGTATTGGAACAGCATTTTTGATAGAGTTGGGGTCAGATAGTAAGTACTTAAGAAAAGTGGGGCTTGGATTTTGTGAATAGTTTTTGTTTAATGTTCACTATTGGAGTTAGGAAAAATTAATTTTTTTTCTTTAAATAGTGGAAATTGGGAGACCTCTGTCACTCTCCTAACAGATTACGAGGTGAACTTTTCTGGGCGTTTGGTTTTAATTAACAGGGATTTGACTTCCATGTCATAACAGGCTGGTACACGAATAGGAAAGGTTTAGAGGGATATGAGTCAAGCGCAGGCAAATGGGGCTAATTTAGTATGGAAAACACGGTTGGCAAGTGCTGTTCAAAGGTTTCTTGGTTGCATTGTTTTTAACCCATCCTTCATCTTGGTAGTAGAAGAGTTGGTAATGTGGATAAAATCATAATATTTTTGAGGTACTTATGACCTGCTTTATTAAAAACAATTCTGGATTTTCCTCTTAAAAAAGCAGGGGCATTGTTCTGCAATGTAAATTATTTTCACATAATAACTGCCTTTTCTACTAACGACAGTAATACTTGTTTTGGTAGCTAAGAAAATTACATCTTTTTCCTTACCCTCCCTTTTTAAAAAATTTCTGGCTGTAATTTGATGAAATTGAACACAAAATTTCCATGGGATGTCGCTATTACATATGAAAAATGATTAGAGAGCCTCAATTCAGAAAGTTTCTTAGTAATGTCTAACTTTTTTTCCTTTATCTCTTTAGATGGAGGATGCTCATTCGCTTTTTGACTACAATGTGGGACTTAATGACATTATCCAGCTGCTAATTCGTCAGGTTGATCAAGTTGTATCGAAAGGCACCGCGAGAAAAGAAAAAGATGCAGAGCTCTCTGACACAGACTCTGGATGTGGTTCTGCACAAAGTGAATCAGATAAGAACTCTAATAGTGGTGAAGCTGCTATGGACTTGGATGGACAAGCAGGAACGTCCAGTCAGTCAGATCTCATTGACCCAGGGTTTGGTTTATATAAGGTAAGCAAACTGTACATATCAATGTACAGTTCTACTAAGTAATTTTATATCTTTTTAAAGAAACTGAATTTTCTATTTTAAGATGCTAACTGGGAAAACTGATGGTATTGCAATAAATAAAGCGTTTTTTTTTCGGTTCTTGGAGTCTGATGTTTCCCCATCTCAAACTACTATAACTGCAGATTTAATCTTGCATTTGTCATGTTAATGCTTTAATATACAAGAGTATTGTCTTTAATATTTTAGAGATCGATACAAATATATTAACATGCCAAGGAGTGTTCTGAAGACCTATCTCCAGAGTTAGCTATATCTGTAGTCAAGTTGATATGTTCAACTGCAACAGTGATATCTGCCCAACTTCCTTTAAGTATGACTCATGCAAATCAAATCTGATGAAGGGCTTTTGCCTGAAATATCAATTTTCCTGCTCCTTGGATGCTGCCTGAGCTGCTGTGCTTTTCCAGCAACAATCTAATCTAGACTCTGATCTCCAGCATCTGCCAAATCAAATCTGGTCAATTATAGCTCCATTAGATTACACCCTCATTAGCATTTAAGTGACAATGTCATTGATGCTGTCAAATGGAATTTATAATGTGCGTGAGCCTGGATGTTGACTTGTTATGCATTCAGGACCAAGATGTTTCATGAGTTGTGAATTGAACTAAACACTGCAATCAAAGAACATCTCCATTTCCAGTTTTATAGTTGAGGAAAGTCATTGTCAAAGCAACTGAAAAATACTGGTCTGAGCAGGACACTGCCCTTAGAACTCCAGCTGAGATGATTGGCCCCTGGATAACTGCTAATTTCTTACTCTGTTCTCACGAAACGTCCAAGAGCAGCAATATTACTACCGTTTTCCTCACCACAAATGTTGCCGGATTGTCGAGAATTTCCAACATTTTCTGATTTCCCTCTTCCTTTATGTATTGTTATAATAAGTGCCCAAGCTCCCCCCCACACACACACACACCCATCACCACCACCACCACTGTCGCCGCCACCACCACCACCACCATCAATGCTTTACTGCCACGATAGTCAAATGTTGCCTCGACCTGCCCTAATCTCACCTCTGATATTCAAGTCTTTTGATTACTTTTATGTCGATGCAATAAGATCTCGAGTTATGTGGTTCTGGCAGAAATCAATAGTGTGGGTCTTCGACTAAACAGAATTCAATAAATTATTGACATACTTGGATGTTCGCATGTAGCTTCTGGAGGAAAAAGCATTAGTGAATGCCGGGGAAAGCTTTGTGTTCGTCTAGTGAATTTGCAGTTTTACTGAGTGGTAAAGTCATGAACCAGAATATAGGGCATTTTGGTGTTTAGACCCAGAGCTCCACATTAGTCATAAATATGATTTTACAACAACTGGTATCGTATGTAAATTATTCTTCTAGCCTTCACCTCTGAACCTTGTCTGTACTTTGGATGTTTATGTTTTGGCAAAGTTAGGATTCACAGTTCGTGATATCTTCTGAAGTAATATAATGCTGCAAAACATTTTTCTGATTGGTCTATGGAAATGATTAGGAGCAAACTCAGTTGCAGAAACCTATACAAACCAGACAGCACTAACTTGGAAATTATTTATTCTTGTATAGAATATGCAGACTTCATGGTTTAAATGTAAGATTTGGCAGTGTAGGTATGTTAGGTGGTTTTAGTAATGGCAAGTGTGCCCTTTTGCTTTATGTTGTTGCCTTAAAAGTTTTGTCTTACGTAGTGGGTTAAGTAATTTCTCCTTACAGGGAACCTAGTAATGTGCGATTGCAGAGCAATTTGAGATTTTGAATTTGTGCTTTTTTTTTTTAGATAAATGAATTGATCGATGCTCGAGACATGCACATGGGTGCTTGGTTTGAAGCTGTTGTCATTAATGTGACACAGGATGAAATTGCAACTAAAACCAGTAATGGAGAGTCTGCACATTCAAGCAAAACTACAGAATCAAAGATTGCTGCTGAAGATGTGATTTATCACATTAAATATGAAGAGTATGTTAAAATGACATAATAAAATGAACACTTTTAATTGCTTCTATTGCTTTTTTCATAATTGCTGGGAATAGGACAACTTTCTCCAATTTCTCCCATCTATTTTTCTAGCTCCGATTCATATTCCCTATCTGATGAAGATGTTTAACTTATAAACGTGATTTCATGTGAGGTATTAAAAATAATGCAAATAGCATTAGTAGGGTGGACTTTAGTGCTGAGGTTGGTTTGGAGGCAGGAGATATTTAATCAGGCAATGGTTGCTGAGTAAAGATGCAAATACTTTCTAGTTTCTGCTCTGTCTAAATCCTGATGATTGATGGCATTAATCAGGCAATTAATGCTTCAATTGTTGGATTTGGAACAATAGTAGGCAGGTTAATTGTCGTATGGGAAGCTTGAAAAGCAAACCCTGGTGGAGCTGCTTGAATGCTCCTCGAAACGGGTCTCTGTCCCTCATTCATAAAATCCTGACAGTGCAGATAGCAGCCATTCAGTCTATAGAATCTGCACCAATTCTGAAGAGCACCACCCCCCCCATATGCCTCTAACCCCACATTTACCACATAGTCCACCTAACCTACACATATTTTGACTATGGAAGGAAACCGGAATATTTGGGAGAAACGCACACAGACACGGTGAGGACATGCAAACTCCCCACAGTCACCCAAGCCTGGAAACTAACCTGGGTCCCTGACGGAGGCAGTGATGCTAACCATTGTGCCACCAGCAGCGGCAGTGCTTGTTGATGGGACTGGTATTGGGAAGTATTGGAACTTGACTGCTGAGAAACATCCGGCACTTTGTTTTTTCTGTCTACCCTAAAAAAAAACAAAAAACAAGTCCTGCTGTTGCTTATCTGTATTTTGCATATATTGCTGGCAGATGCCACTGTTCCAGTGACGCCCCTACAACAGAGAGGTACTGTCCTTTGGCTGGCAGTTTTCGGGGATAGATTTTTCACTCTCTCTTGTCATCCTTAATCCTGAGAAGGCCCACTGCTGACCACTGGAAGCCTGAGTGGCAATTTCTAATGTTGGGCCTTCTCTGAGTGAACTGACTCCAGGCTGTTTCTGCTCCCCAAATAACTGCTGAAATCCCCACTGCATTAAATACTACCCAACTTGTTCATCTATGATGATACCATTTTATTTTTGTCTTGACGATTGAGTATCATCTTCAAGAATTAAGATTGACTCAAAATCTCATTAATACTTTTGCTGCACTCTACATGGTTATGTATATCAACATAATATGAAAGTTCTGAAGCTAAAATTATTTATTTACATCTATGAAGTTACCCAGAAAATGGAATTGTGCAGCTGAGATTGAAAGATATTCGACCGCGAGCGAGGGTGGTCTTGCAGTGGCACCAACTTCATGTTGGACATGTGGTGATGGTGAACTACAACCCAGATGAACCTAAAGAGCGAGGATACTGGTATGATGCAGAAATTCTACGGAAGAGGGAGACTAGGACTACAAAAGAGATCTATGCAAAAATTCTTCTAGGGTAAGGATGTTAAATGTTTTACTCTTAAGCTTTTGGACTTTTGTTTCTGCAGTACTTGTATTAAGCTGTTGATGAATTATGAATTATTTAGTTTCTTAAATGGAGTGGGTTGTCTCACTCAGTGGTCTGATTTGAATAGATTTTTGTGTGTGTTTTTAAGAACTGTTAGAGGCTTCAACAACTTTATTACGTCAAACATTGGGAAGTCCACCACCTTTATCTTTAGTTTGCAAACTCCATGTCTTTGCCCATGTTCATTCAACTTCTTTTTGGAATAGTCTGTTGTGACAGTATTTTAAACTCTTACTCATTTGTTTCACAAAGCAGACAAAGTAGCAGTTATTGAGGTAGCCTGCGAATTATTGAATAGTCTTCATGAAAGACAAATTGGAATTGAGAAACATATGAAAGACGTGTACCATTGCACTATCCAATCTCAATACCATCTGTGTTGGGTCTGTTTGTTTCTGACCTTTAAATTCTGCAGTATGTTCCATTAGGGGATACACACATGCAAATCGGTAACCTGTTTGGTCTAGCCCACAACTGACACAGTATATCCTTATTATAAAGCACTGTACATTCTAATGTGACTTGAGGAAAATCACTAAACATTTCTAAATATTGACTAAAATCTTTTAGAATGCTATGATTTGCTATAACTTTTGCAGAAAAAAATTGCATTGTTGTAATGTCAAAGTTTTATTTCTCCCATCTATGTGTCCCACGAATGTGTACTGGAATCCAGCTGAAAGCAGGTAATAGCCAGACATATTGCCTTTAGGCATTTTGTGTACATAATCTTTTTTGATTTTTGACACAGAGATGCTGGTGATTCTTTGAATGATTGTAGAATCTCACTGGTGGATGAAATCTACAAGATTGAGGAGCCAGGAAGCATTGGAATCAATGGATCTGAAAGTCCTGTGAAAAGTAAGGTTGCTGAGGATTGTTGGCATGTCACATACAAATTCCTTGCGACTTTGGACTGAATGGGTATTCTTCTCACACATCTTAATTTGAATTTGGCACCAGAGTTTGTATCGGTGAAAGTTTGTTGCTTTGGTTTATTACATAAAACTTGGATCTAAGAGAAAGCACAAATGAATCACATTTGTGGGGTGTTGGAGATCAATGTCACTTCTTTTAACAAAGACAAAAATGTCACTATGCCTGGTTGTAGAAATTATTCTTTTAATGTATAGTGTGTGTACATCTGCATTTTGTTTTGAAGATGTATTCTCACAGTATTGATATTACTGTCAGTAGTGCGTTGACAGTTAAGACTGTCAAATCACTGATACCAGATTAAATAGGGATAGCAAGAACATGAAACAGTTTGATTTCAATGAAAACCTGAATTTTTTTTGTGTGATGCTCTTCCTAAATTGCTACTTTTAAAAATTCACATTTTAATTTGGTGCGATTTGAATTTGAGTTCTGAATTTCTAGTCCTGCAGGTGGGTATGGTTGGGTATATGAATAGGAAGGGTTTAGAGGGATATGGGTCAAATGCTGGCAAATGAGACTAGACTAATTTTGGATATCTGGTTGGCATGGACGAGTTGGATGGAAGGGTCTGTTTCCATGCTAGACATCTCTGACACTGTGACGACTGCCCTGCCCCTAATTGGAATAGCTGATGGATGTATTAAGTCTTCAGCACATAATTGGGTCCTTTGATTGAAGTTATAACTTGAATTGTTCAATTTACTTGTTTTGTTTAGTGAATATTAGGCTGGATTTTTGTACTGGGACCAGATGTTCTTGTTTCTCCAAGCAGCCATGTAATATAATAGCTTTCTGAACTCAGCTGACTGCCTTTGTGGAGTTTGTACGTTTTCCCCATGCCTGTGTGGGTTTCTACTGAGTGCTCTGGTTTCCTCCCATAGTCAAAGAATGTGCAGGTTAGGTGAATTGGCCATACTTGAACTATAATATTATAGTTGGGGAAATTCCAGAAGGTCAAGCAAATGGAACATTTGATGGATGCCTATTGTACTTTGCTGACTTGTTTCCTTCCCAAGAAATTGAAAGGTATGTAGTATCTCAGTACTTTTTTCTGTTTTATACCTTTTTGCCTGTAGGGCAGAATGGACCTGAATGCAAGCATTGCAAAGATAACCCTAACAAGGACTGCAAACAATGTGCCTGTCACATATGTGGTGGAAAGGGTGACCCAGGGAAGCAATTGTTGTGTGATGAGTGTGATATGGCCTATCATACCTACTGCCTCAATCCTCCTCTCACTAGTATTCCAGAAGTTGAAGACTGGTATGTTGGCCTCAGCTCTTGCATTTGTTTTGCTTTGGTTGAGGAAAGAAAAGAACATGAGTAATGTCTGAACTTTTTCTAGTATGTTGAATAAGCTTTAATGCTGCTTGCATTGTTAGTTCCTCAGGTAGCTCACATTCCACTGAGAACATGTGTGAGAGTATTGCTGATAATTTGTTTTATTAGCCTGGATCTTTTGCATGCAGTTGAAGTGCGTACCTGACTATGCCTGAACATGATTATAAAGCTATCTTGTCTTTGTGAAATATCCTACCTGTGGGAATAGCAATAGAGAACAGAACTGACCTGACCCTTTAAATGACATTTCTGCTATAGCTGAAGAACTGAGTTATCTCTGTACAACCCCATAAGATTTTAGACAAGAGCCAAAGTACTTGGTAGGATGCAGTCATAATTATATGAACAAATTTGATGGATTCATTTACAGATTACAAAAGTTCCATAATCAGTGCTCCCAAGAGTACATGGTGGAACCAATTTGCAGTTTTTTTTCTAATTGTAAGCATTAGAAGCCCTTGGACTACTTTGTCGCCATGATCAAGGCTGTTGATCAGTCAGCCCTTCCACTTTCTTTCCTTCCCTCCCATTTGCTGTTCCAGCCAAACTTTTTCTAAAGCTGCCCTTCCCTAGCTCAGAAACCACAGCTTTCTCCAAATTACTTTCTATTTCTTCTCATATAAACACATAGCTCATCTTGCCCACGAGACGCATTGTTTGCTTCCTCAATCTGCTAACCCACCAACTTCCCTTCCAGATCCAGATATTGTTGATCACGCCTTTAAATCTGCCATCTCTGCTCCTTTACTGATGAGACCGACTCTCCCACCATTCTTACTATCTTTTCTTTTCAAAACGCCTTGTTGCTGGCTGTTTTCAAATCTGTGCCCAGCTTTCCTCGAACTCCATAATTGAATCCTTCCAATCAGGTTTCAGTCCTTTCTTCAGTTCCAAAGTAGACCTCTGGTAGGAACTTCAAATCATGTCTTTTCACCTCCAGACTTGATTATTGCGCTGTACTCCTGTTTGGTTCTTTGTGCAATCTTCCTTTTAAATTCTGTTGTCCATTTCTTCGGTTAATTGGATTTAGTCCCAAGCTATCACCCTTCTGTTCCCTGTCTTACATTCACCATCTCAACTTTAAAATTCTCATGTTTGTTTTTAATTCTCTTCATGACTTGTACCTTACCATCCCATCCCTGTAATATCTTACAGCAACCCTCCCCACCCCACCATATCCCTTAATTGTCTTAATTCTGGCTGTTTCCATTTTTCATTGCTACAGTATTAGTGTGTATCTTAAGATATCTACATTCTAAGTTCTAGGAACACCTCTGTGCTCTCTACATCTTTCCTCCTTCAAGTCTGGCCTAGTGGTATTATTGCTGGACTGTTAATCCAGACACTCATGTAATGTTCTGAGGTACTGGATTCAAATCCCATCATTGCTAGATAGTGGAATTTGAGTTGAATAAAAATCTGGAGTTAAGAGTCTAATGATGACCATGGATCCATTATTGACTGTCAGAAAAACCCATCCGGTTCACTCGTGTCCTTTAGAGAAGTGACTCCAGACCCCTAGCAATGTGGTTGTCTCTTTACTGCCCTCTGGTATGGGCGATAAATGCTGGTCTAGTCAGTGATGCCTTCATCCTGTGAATTTTGAAAAACGCTCTTAAAACCCACATCTTTGGCTGATTCATTTCTTTTGAAATAGCCTGCTGGTCTACGGACATTCCTTAGGCAATGGAAAGTGTCAGTCAAAGAAAAGCATTTAATTGTGACGTTCAAAAAATGCACATATACACCTTCTACTGATGTTGAGGATTTTAGCCGACTGAAAGATTTTCTTTTGCCACGTTTGTGAAGCTTTGTTGCAGATTGTAACTAACCTCGTTAGCCAACTCAAAGTGTGCCTGATCACAGGTATTGCCCTCTATGCAAGAATGATGCTAATGAAGTGGTGCTTGCTGGTGAGAAGTTGAAAGAAAGCAAAAAGAAGGCTAAGATGGCTTCTGCTAACTCTGCCTGCCAGAGAGACTGGGGCAAGGTGAGTAAAATTTAAAGTGAGGTGTGATGGTGCCAGAAGTTTGAAGCAGCTATATTTCAAACATAGATTGAAGCTTTAATGAAGGCAGAAATTAAATAAAAGCAATCCACTCCTAGGATATTTAAAGTGAGATTTTGATAATATAGCTAACTGAAGAATTTACCTTAAATAATCCATAATCATTTTCATTCCTAAACCTGTGACTTTCTCCAGGATTAAGTAATTTTAATGAACACTTAACTGTAAACTACCTGAAGTTGACAATGCTTCAAATTAGCCTCTATAGTAAAACTTAAAAAGTGTGAGCAGCATGAATAGTTATAATAATGTACATAGAGTTATGCTTATTACCCTGATTTTCTGTTATAATGTATCACTTTCATCTACACCTAACAATAAATCTGCAGTCAGGACCTTGCTATGCGCTCAGACGTTTTTTGTAAGTAATTAATATGGTTTATTCCAGGGTATGGCCTGTGTGGGCCGCACAAAAGAATGTACAATTGTTCCTTCTAACCACTATGGGCCTATTCCTGGTGTTCCAGTAGGCACCCAATGGAAATTCAGAGTCCAGGTATGCTTGCTTTTCGTGTGAGGTTTTGGATACATGAAGTAAGCTGGAGATATTTCATTAAATGATATTTTAGTCAATCTATTTAACTTCAGTCAATTTATTTCAACAGCTCTACTTTATATAAATCAAAAGATAAAGGTTAAAAATGTGCTTCAGTGACTGAGAGCAGTGGTTGTTTATACCAATATGGAGAGATCATTGACAATCTTAATCGATTTTAAATTTACATTATATGAGGGGTGATAAATTATGTGAAATGTACCTTTTCAAAAAAAAATCATTCATGCAATGTGAGCATCGCTATCCATTAATTGGTCATTCCTAATCACCCTGAGGGCATTTGAGAGTCAATGACATTGCTGTGGATCTGGAATCATGTATTGGTCAGATATCGCAACTTTCTTCCCTAAAGGACATCAGCTAACCAGATTTTATTTCCCTTAAAATGATTTCATTGTCGTCATTGGACACTTAATTCAAGTGTTTTGAAAAATTGAATTCAAATTCGATCATCTGCCATGCTCTGATTCAAACCAGTGTCCCTGCAACTGGGTCTCTGATTAATCATTTTGCAATAATGTCAGAAGGCCATCACTTCTGAAGCCTCAGTATGTACTTGATCTCTAAAGTCAACCTAATGAGAGAGGTTAGATTCCTTGGGTTTTATACCCACGTTGCTATCCAGCAATATTTACAGAAGTCCTTGAATGTTGATGCTACACAGGAATAGGATTGGAGCTCAGTTCTTAGTCCCACTACCTCTTCGCAGTAGTCAAAAAATGTACCATTGCAAACTGTGAATAGCACATACCTTTGTGCAATGATCTCAAGGTGAGTATAAAAAGTGATACCTGAAATGATTTCTAGTCTGCTTAGATTACACTGCTATGAACATGAAGGATTAGATTGTTTTCTTCTATTCTAAATTTTCTTTTGATAACTGTGAATTAGGCTGGTAAGTAATCCATTACAAATCCAAATCCCCATGAATGACACTGAATTAGAATTAGGTTTCATTATCATGCTTACTCAAATATAGTGTTATAAAGCCGAAGTTGACCCTTCTCTGGGGACTAAAAGCGAAACACTAATGAGGAGCACCTCGCCCTTTAATCTGTAAAAGGAGTGTGAAAAGTGGTGTAACCTGCTTTTCAGTAACACCTTGTGGTTAAATAAAATTAATTCCTGACACTCACTTTAAAATCAACAAGTAATAATTTATTTATCTAACAGTGAATAAATTAACTAAACTATTAACAAACTGAATAAATCTCTTTTAACTCCTAACTACAAAGAAAAATTCTAATGGTATGCTGTTCCAATAAATCTAAATCCCACTCATTTTTAAAAAAGAAAATTAGAATTTAGTCTCTCGAAGTTACAACTGGGTTATGTGTTTTCCGGAATACTCGTCCCTTCCCTGTTGATTTTTCTGTCAGGAATATTAACTAGTTGAGCCATTGGTACCACTGTTATTTAGATGGTGCTTTCTGTAAGACATAGAGGAGACTTTGAGACCCTGCAATTCTCTCTCGAGTGCCAAGGGCCGTTAACTCTGGCAGATTGCAGGTAGCTCCAGGTTCTTTGTCCAACTGCCCCTTCTTTTTATACCCTTGCAGACTTATCAATATTTCTTGCAATAGGATTGGCCCTATGTTGTCAAAGCCATCATACTTATATTTAATAGATTTTTGGTATCTAAGTGCCTGGTTGTAATTGGTTGGCTAAATTCAAAAGTCTGTTGTCTTGGTTTAAAAAAAAACTGCTGCTTGGCCTGCTAACTGTACGAGCTTTTGATACAAATGTTTCAATTTGGGTGTACTTGCCAACTTTCAAGCTGCTGCTCATAGATGTCCATTTTAACTCTCTAAGCACAGAAAAATCATGTGATCTTTTAAAGGGACCAAGCAATGCTTTCACCCCAGCACTTTGCAAGTACCAAATTCTAACTTTCTGCCTCCCAATCTATAAGTACTGTACTCAACTTGGCAACAATATGAATACATGAGTAAAGTGAAAAGTGTATAAAGTCGCCATTTTCTGCTGCTGGCTTGGTTACAAAACCAGAATTTAGAAAAACAACAATAGCAGAAATAAAAGAAAGCCAAAAGTTAAGAAAAATATCCAGATTTTAAAGTCTGAGTCTTATCTCCATAACAAGTGGGCAAAGAAGTGGCAGATGGAAAACAATGTGGACAAGTGTGATGTTATGCACTTTGACAAGAAGAATAGAGGCACAGACTGTGTTTTTTTTTAAATGAGAAAAGGCTTTGGAAACCAAAAAGTACATTCTGTTCTGATATAACGTGATAGTTCAGTTTTTGTGCGATCTCTCATGTTTTACGGTGATCACGCGATAGCCGTGTCATTTAAACTAATGGGGCCTGAAATCGTGTTATAGCCAATACAGATAATGAAAATTTATGTTATACAAATAACAGTTTAAATTCTTCAATTGCCTTAAAGCCAATTTGCATTGAAGAAACAAATGTTATAGCAGAACTGACTGTACAAAAGATTTTGGGTACAAGTCTTAGTTCAAGATTCTCTTGGGGGAGGCAATAGTGTAGTGGTATTACTGCTAGACTATTAATCCAGAAACTCAGCTAATGTTCTGAAGACCTGAGTTCGAATACAACAATGGCAGATGGTGGAATTTGAATTCAGTAAACAATCTGGCTTTAAGACTCTAATGATGACCCCGACGCCATTGTCGATTGTCAGAAAAACCCAATGGGTTCAGTAACACTCAGTAGGGAAGGAAATCTGTCATCCTCACCTGGTCTGGCCTACATATGACTCCAGACCCACAGCAATGTGGTTGACTCTTAACTGCCCTCTACAATTAGGGTTGGACAATAAATGGTGGCCCATCCAGACGCGCCCATATCCCTGAGTGAATTTTAAAAGAATGGCAGTTAGGAAGGCAAATTCAGTGTTAGCATTCAATTCAAGAGCAGAGATGTACTGCTGAGGCTGTATAAGGCTATGGTCAGATCACATTTGTGATATTATGACAGTTTCATGGCCTTTATCTGGCATTGGAGGCATCCACAGGAGGTTTACAAGAATGATTCAGGAGATGAAGTGCTTGTCATATGAGGAGCATTTGAGAACGCTGAGTCTAATGGAGTTTGGAAGGATGATGGAGGATCTGATTGAAACTTATAGAATAATGTGAGGCCTGGATAGAGCAGATAAGGAGAAGATTTCTACTAGTAGGAGAGACGAGGACCCAAGGGCAGAGCCTAAGAGTGAAGACGTGACCCTTTAGAAATGTGATGAGGAGGAATTTCTTCAGCCAAAGAGTGGTTCACATCTGGCACTCATTGCCCACAGGAGGCAATGGAGGCCAAGACATTGAAAGTATTTAAGAGAGAGAGAGGAAAAAAAAAGAAAAAATTGGTATATTCTCTTACCATAATGTGTTGTATGAGATGATATAAGAATTAAACTTAGGGTTCTGCAGTATGTAAAGAATCCAATTTTAACAGAACTTCTCGGCAGAGGTTGACACTTGTGCTATAGAATGGTTTTAGTAAAGCTCAGGTGCAGGTTGTTAGCCCACCTGCCCTCTTGGCAGACTTGCTGTGTTACATTGTGGGGAAGGAATTTGGTTAAGCTTGTTTTGTTTTATTGTTTGCACTATGGTTATCTTGTTGTTAATCTTTTCACTTGTTTTCTCAACTTGAAGGTGAGTGAATCTGGGGTTCACCGACCACATGTGGCAGGAATTCATGGTCGAAGTAATGATGGAGCATATTCCCTTGTGCTTGCAGGTGGCTATGAAGATGATGTGGTGAGTGAAATGCATTATTGTTTAAGCTAGTGATCTGAATTTTCTTATTTTCCAAATTGTGCTAATATTTTTCTGTCAAAATATCCACTTGGAACCTTAGGAATGGCAACAGGCCATTTGGTCCATTGTGCTTTTGCTGACGTTTTGGTATTCCCGGTGGTTGGGAGCCTCAGCATTTGCAATTGTCCAACTGATTTGAGGTTCTTTCAGCTTGATTGGAGAGAGTGAGTATTGTAGGCTGGTTGAACGAACTAACCATGACACCATTGTCATGGCGGGATGGTGGAAATTATTCAGTTAAAAAGAATGTAGTGGTAAAAGGAGACAATGTAGCGTGGGGGATTAACTCTATTTTCTATACCAAAGAGTAAGAGTTCAGAAGTCAGCGTAGCTTGTCTGGTGGTAGAGTTCTAGCTATCTGCTCAGGGTTGCAGAGGACCTTACAGGGGGAGATGTAGGATCTAGTCATCATGATTCATGGTCTATTGGTACCAGAGATGGGCAGGACCAGGCAAGTTATTCTGTGTAGCCAGCATGAGTAGCTGGGCAGTAAAAGCTAAAACCGTACTATGTGCAAATTGACGTAGACCCAGTGAGATTAGAAAAATTAATATCTCAGACTGCCACTAATACAGTGGAAAGTGGATCTGTACTGTTGGGATGGACTACATCTGAAGAAGGGCTCATGCCTGAAACGTCAATTCTACTGCTCCTTCGATGCTGCCTGACCTGCACTTTTCCAGCAACACACTTTCAGCTTACACCTGAAATGTGTTTGGGTCAGTGTGTTTCAAGCCACATAACTTGGGGGGGTGTCTCTCAGCTCTGCACTCGGTCAATAAACACTGGCACAGTGAGGAAATTAAAAGTGCTATTAAATGGACAGTGAAGTTGGATTCAACAAATGGAAAATGGTGCTGTAAAGTGAAACATGTAGATCACAAAGAAGTGGGAGATTCCACCTTCAAATCTTAACAACTATCCTGAAAAACAATGCAAACATCTTAGAACACTTTGACAAATTGGCATTCCCCCCATCAAGGATGAAACTGAGAATGATTGATTGTCTATTCTGGCATCTAATAAGCTCTGCCAAAGAGGTTTACGGCAGCTCAACTAGTGAATGTTCCTATCTCTCGTCCTGTGCTGCAGGAATGGGGTGTTATCCTAGGGAAAAGAAATGGGCCACCATGCATTTTCTTGTGAAGGATGCCTAAACTTAGCTATTCAAGATGGAACAAGGCATTGTCTTCCTTGCAAGCAATGAGAACCAGGAAGAGGCCTACTAATCAGATGACTTGGCTCTTTCTGCTTGCCTGGAAAGGCTAGCAGAGAAATTCCTGCAAATTTCCCCACAGTTCAACTGATTGTGATTTGACAGTAATAGATATCCAGGCCTTGCGTGATAGATGATCACCATGACTTTTGGTTATAATTTTTGGTGTCAATCTAATCAGTAGAAAATCGCAAATACATTCAGCACATTCAGAACTTTGCTGCAAAGGTGGAGATGATTGTTGAACCCTTTCTTTCTCAGGATCATGGCAGTGACTTCACCTATACAGGAAGTGGCGGACGTGATCTTTCTGGAAACAAACGTACAGCAGAACAGTCTTGTGATCAGAAACTGACCAATATGAACAGGTTGGTTCTTCTTTATAATATCTAATTAGTTTTAATCTTGCCTTTGTTTAGTAAAGAAAATGCTGAACAGAGCTTTTTTTTGGTTATATATTTGTGCGCTTATGTTGCTAGTTTGCTGATTGTTGATTTTAAAACAGAATATCAGATTTTAATCTAATTCTGGTGGATGGGTCAGACTATCAATCTGATTTACATCATCGTGTATACATAGGAGTTGGTTCAGAGATAAATGCCTATTACTAGAGAATATGGTTTGCTTTCTTTTTAAGTGATAATATTCACTTGTGACTTTTTGACATTGAAGCCTTTTTTCTTTTTCTTAAAATCACATTTAGTTTAGTACATGCCTTGATATTCATTTTCCATCCCAACTTCTCACAAATTGCAGATCGATTTAAAAGGTAAAATAGTGAATTTCCCCATCAGAAACTATGGTCTTTTTACCAAATATCTAATAGATATCATGTATCTTGCAATTACACATTATGGTCAAACACTGTCTTGTGTGTAAATGTACACTTTGCTTTAATACATAATTGAGATAAACTTTTTATTTTGAAGGGCTCTAGCTCTTAACTGTAATGCTCCCATTAATGATAAGGTGGGAGCCGATGCTAAAGATTGGAGAGCTGGAAAATCAGTCAGGGTTGTGAGAAGTGCCAAAGGCCGTAAACACAGCAAGTATGCACCAGAAGAAGGGAACCGTTATGATGGTATTTATAAGGTGTGTATCAGTTAATTTAAAAGATTTTAATTTGTGAACTTCCTTTATCTTTTGTAACCCCTTGGGTTTTAATATCACTAATGCTCGGAATTTCATTTTTTGTCAAGAATGGTAGGTCATGGAAAGTGTTTTCTTGAATCAATGAACTTAACTTCTCTATTCATTGGTACTAAGTCAAACTGATGTTTGTTGCTTGCATTTTAATTTCGACATTTACTTTTACAAATTTATTTATTCATAGGTAGGCCTGTAGTATCAATCTATTAACACAAATAATAGAATCAGACAATTCCTACACTATGGAAACAGGCCCTTTGGCCCAACAAGTCCATGCTGACCTGCTGAAGAGTAACCCACCCAGATTTATTCCCCATCTCTAATATCCTATTATAGGATAATAAATCCTATTTTTGCCCCTGACCAATGCACCTAACCTACACTCCCTGAACACTATGGGCAATTTAGGATGGCCGATTCAACCTAACCTGAATATCTTTAGACTGTGGGAGGAAACCTACGCAGACACAGGGAGAATGTGCAAACTCCACACAGACAGTTGCTCGAGGCTAGAATCGAACCCAGGTCCCTGGCGCTGTGAGGCAGCAGTGTTAACCACTGAGTCACTGTGCTGTCCCACTGTAGGACTGACTACTTATCAGTTACGTCTAAATAATTTCTGAGTGGAAGTTGTAATCTATAACTGGTTTATGTTACAATGAAGATCAATAAACCAAAGGAGTCAGATTTACTGAGTGACATCAATGAAAATCCAACAGATAACATTTCACCACTTGATAATCTTCAAAAATAAAGCAAAATTAAACTCTCATTAACAAGCAATATTATGATAAATATAAATTGCAAGAAAAATGCAGATACACTAAAGATAGATCTCTCTGATTTCTTTGAGATACAGGCTTTGCCTGTGTGACACCAATTTTATTTGGAGTGCTTCAGAACTGACTTTCCTTATAATTAGCTAGTAACATTCGAGCCGACAAGTGCTAAGCAATGACCATCATTGTGGAAAGAGAATCTGACCATCTCATGATGATGGTTAATGGCTCTAACATCACATCATTCTCTATTATCAATAAATTGGGGTCAGAATTGACCAGAAATCCAACTGGACTAACCATATAAATATTGTAGCTACAAGAGCAGAGTGAAGACTAGGAATTCTGAGTCAATTAACTCACTTTGGGGATTCATGAGAAGAGCAGAGTGAAGACTAGGAATTCTGAGTCAATTAACTCACCTCATGAATCCCCAAAGCCTCTCCATCATCTGGAAGACACTAGTCAGGAGTGTGATAAGATGACGTCCTCTTCTCTGGATGAATGCAGCTGCAACACCGCTCTGGAGACTATTTATTTTTTTCCTTTTTTTTCTAATCAGCCTGTTTAGAGATTAGATTAGATTCCCTACAGTGTAGAAACAGGCCCTTCGGCCCAACAAGTCCACACCAACCCTCCAGAGAGTAACCCACCTCCATCTGACTAATGCTCCTAACAACTATGGACAATTTAGCATGGCCAATTCAACTGACCTGCACGTCTTTGGACTGTGGGAGGAAATCGGAGCACCCAGAGGAAACCTACGCAGACACTGGGAGAATGTGCAAACTCCACACAGACAGTTGCCCGAGGGTGGAATCGAACCTGGGACCCTGGCGCTGTGAGGCAGCAGTGCTAACCACTCAGCCATCGTGCTGCCCCTACATATCTCTGGAACAGGCGGGAGTTGAACCTGGGCCTCCTGGTCCAGGGGTATGGACATTACCACTGCATTACAAGATGGTCCATTAGGTGACTTGAGTGTAAATCCACCACCTGGCATCCCAATGACAGCCAGGACTAAGCAGTCCTCTTGTTATCAATAATCCATCACCTTCAACAGTCACTTTCTCCACCACGGACACACAGTGGCAGCATTGTATACTTTTTAACAGATCATCGCAGCACCTCACCATGGTTCCTTTGACAAGACCTTCCAACCCATGATTTCTAATATGTATGTGAAGGGCGGTAGACACATGGGAACAAGTTTCTCTCTAAGTGGCACACTAATGTGATCTGCAAACATTTGCCAGTCCTCTGTCATTGGGTCAATATCCTTGAACTTTCTTCCTAACAGCATAGTATCTAGCGAGTTTTGAAAAGATTTGTAGCTCAGGTTGAGTTTCTGGATGTGAGGTTTGCTTGCTGAGCTGGAAGGTATGGTTTCAGATGTTTCATTACCATACTAGGTGACATCATCAGTGAACCTCTGGTGAAGTGCCGGTATCATGCCCCGCTTCATGTGTTTTAGGTTTTTTTTGGGTTGGTAATGTCACTTCTGGTTCTTGTTTTCAGAGTATGGTAGGTGGGGTCCAAATTGATGCGATGGTTGATAGAGTTTCGGTTGGAATGCCATTCTTCTACGAATTCTCATGCGTGCGTGTCTGTTTGGCTTGTCCTAGTCAAAGTGGTATCCTTCCTCATCTGTATGGAAGGATACTAGTGATAGTGCGTCATATCTTTTTGTGGCTAGTTGATGTTCATGTATACTGGTGGCTAGTTTTCTGCCTGTTTGTCAGATGTAATGTTTATTACAGCCCTTGCAAGATATTTTGTAAATGACGTTTGTTTTGGTTGTTGCCTGGATAGGGTCTTTAAAGTTCATTAGCTGCTGTTTAAGTGTGTTGGTTGGTTTGTGGGCTACCATGATGCCAAGATGTCTGAGTAGTCTGGCAGCCATTTCAGAGATGTTGTTGATGTAGGATAAAGTGGCTAAGGTTTCTGGGCACATTTTGTCTGCTTGTTTGGGTTTGTTGCTGAGAAATCGATGGACTGTTTTTTGGGTACCTGTTCTTCTTGATGACGCAGCATAGGTAATTTTCTTCTGCTCTTCGTAGTTACTTGGTGTTGCAGTGAAATACTGTCCTAATGCAGATTTGTTTGTGGGTGTTGGGATGATTTGCTTCTGTAGTTAAGTATTTGGTCCATATGTATTGTTTTCTTGTAGACATTGGTTTGAAGTTGCCCGTTGACTGTTAGCTCTACTGTGACATCTGGGAATGGTAGTTTGTTGTTGTTTTCCTTCTCTTTAGTGAATTTTGTGCCAATACAGGTATTATTGATGGTCTTGAAGGTTTCCTCTAATTTGTTTCATTTAGTGATGACAAAGGTGTTATCCATGTAGCAGATCCAAAGTTTGGGTTGGGTGGTTGGGAGTGCTGTTTGTTTGAGTTTCTGCATTTCTACTTCTGCTAGGAGTCCTGATATCAGCGATCCAATGGGTGTTTCGTTGATTTGCTTGTAGGTTTTCTGAAGTGAAGTGGGTGGTGAGGCATAGGTTCACTAGCTTGTACCTACTCCTTACAAACTACAGTTGTTTAAGAAGAAAGCTTGCTATCACCTCATCAAGTACAATTGGGCTTTGGGGAAAACAAATGCTGGCTGAGTCAGTCTCTGTTCTGTGAACATATAAGATGAGGCAGCATTCTGGTTCCTTTTCTTAGAGTATTTAGTTACTGACTATGGTATTAGCCCATAGTGTAGATGGTGATAGAACTTAAATAAAGGGGATTCCATGTGAAGTGACTTTTGTTAAGTGGAGATCATAATTCTGGCATGCCTATCCTTGTGTTTCTGAAATAGGTGGTGAAATACTGGCCTGAGAAGGGAAAGTCTGGATTTTTGGTGTGGAGATACCTGTTGAAAAGGGATGATGAAGAACCAGCTCCGTGGACCAAAGATGGGAAGGAGAGGATGAAAAAGCTAGGTTTAACTATGCAGGTTGTCCAATATTTTTTCACTTCGACAGCAAATTGTGATTTAGAGTAGTTTTGGTTGTGGAATGTGTTGCATTAATAAGTTTTATCTGACAGTACCCTGAAGGTTACCTTGATTCACTTGCCAATAAAGAAAAAGAGAACAAAAAGCGAGATGATGATCCTGAGCCAACACCGAGCAAAAGGAAAAGAAAATCTGATACAGGTTTGTAGCTTTGATTTCTAAAGTTGGAGTACTCCAAGCTGTTGCTGTGTTTTCACTTGGCAAATATCCTACTGTTCAGCCTGGTGGAGCACTTCTGTTAATATATGTCCACAAAATGTAGACTTTGTTTTGCGTAGATTCTGACCTTAATTAAGGTGCTCTTGACCACCCTAGACCAAGTGTAATTGCAATGGCTCTGCATATTTAACTGCCTGTGGTTATTTATAATCATTTAGCAAATCTTGCTAAAATTGAAGGACTGTATTGAGAAAACCTTTTTCTAAAGTTGAAGTTGGGGATGTCTTCAATGTTCGGTTTTATAAGTTTTTTAATGCAATAATAGAATGACACCTGAAATTTCAGATCACTGTTTTGGCACTTAAAGAAAAGTCGCTCAATTTTAAATTCACACTTTATAAAAAGGTATTTCTATGGAAGATTCGTTTTCAGACGTTTCGTCACCATACTAGGCAACATCGTCAGTGAGCTCCGTGAAAGGACTGTTACAATGACCCGCTTTCTATTTCTCTGTTACGGATTTCAATTAAATTGCTCTGCTGGCTCCAGAGGAATTACGACTTCAGATTGAGAAGGACAAGAAGGAAAAGTGCATTTATTATGCACTGTCCCTCATTGCATTTTCAAGAATTATTTTCCATTGAAGGGATAGTAAATGAAAGCTGCAGTGGTGTTTAAATTTCTTGATTCATAATCCAGATGCCTAAACTAATCATTTTGATTGCATAGGTGGCAACTGTTACCACCTTGTTTTTACATGAACATACACAATTAGCCTAAATGGTTGATAGTGCAGAAAAATATTCCAGAATCAATGCTTTTATATACCTCCATCCGTAATATTCTGGATGAGCATGCTGCATACACATGACATTTGTAGTCTCCCAATGGCATTCTGAATAGTACAGGGATTTTAAATCCATACTAACCCCTGGAGGAATACAATTCTGAGAAATAACCATGTGTTGCAAAGGATTTAGAATGAAAATTAATAAGATTTTATTACATAATAAAGATTGATACTTAAAACATTTCACTAGTTAAGGTATGACAGGTTAAACCTGTTAAAACTGTCTTTCCCATGGATTCCAGAACTTATGAAGTCTTATTTTCTAGGTTCCTTGAACAGTCACAATTCACCACATCCTTGCACTTTGTTTAACCATCTTAACTCACTAACTATAACCTACATATAAATTCATTTGCAGTTTTAAGATTTTATTCATTTGCAGTTTTAACATCCCTTTATGTCATGTCTATAGTGGATCAACTGATCTCTAATTGCATCTTGTATTGGCTTCTTACTGCAACTCCTCAACTCATGACAACTGACTGGCAATACCTTATGCAAATGCTAACTTACTAGCAAGTGTTTTAGATTAATCTAAAACACTTGCTAGTAAGTTAGCATTTGCATAAGGTATTGCCAGTCAGTTGTCATGAGTTGAGGAGTTGCAGTAAGAAGCCAATACAAGATGCAATTAGAGATCAGTTGATCCACTATAGACATGACATAAAGGGATGTTAAAACTGCAAATGAATAAAATCTTAAAACTGCAAATGAATTTATATGTAGGTTATAGTTAGTGAGTTAAGATGGTTAAACAAAGTGCAAGGATGTGGTGAATTGTGACTGTTCAAGGAACCTAGAAAATAAGACTTCGTAAGTTCTGGAATCCATGGGCAAATGCTAACTTACTAGCAAGTGTTTTGTTCATCTAATTCTATTGATAGGTGCATCTCAGCAAATGTCACAAGACAAATGCAAAAACTTCATTTTTGCGTTCTTTTTATACACGCTTTGCAGGTAGCTTTAAAATATTTAGCTCAATTTGTGTAACCTTGTCAACACAGCAGACTTCTAGTCACATGTTTGTTACTCTTCACCAATTGAAGAGTGCTCCTTCTTCTGTAAACAATCTGAGCTTAATATGTATTTCCTATTAGGAGATCCTAAACACATCTGCTTCCTCATAACTAGACCTAAGGCTATTCTTATACCCAGTTCGATTTGCTGCATCTGCATCCCCTCCAACTATTAGCTATATTCTAATTAATATGTTCAGATGTTATTACACATCTCTGAAGCAGGTGGGACTTGAACCAAGGTTTTGGTCCTATTGCTGTGCCACAACAGTCCATCTCTTCTAACTACTGAGATTTTCCTAATCAACCTGTTCAAAGATGATGTTGCATACTGTTGGTGCAGATGGAACCTGACCTTGGGCGTCCTGGCTCGGAGGTAGAGATATTACCACTGCGCCACAAAACCCCATCCTTCCAACTGATAATTTTTAAAATCTAGCTTTTTTTTCTAATCAATCTGTTGAGATATTTTATTACACACCTGGAACAAATGGGAATTGAACCTGGGTCTCCTGGTCCAGGGCTTGGGTCATAATCAATATGCCATGAGTCGGTCTTTAACTGCTTGTTTAAAATTTAACTTTATTTTTCTAACCAATCCGTTTAGAGATGTTATTATGCACCTTTGTATCAGATAGGACTTTCGGTTCTGGGGTAGGGACACCACCAATTCACCACAATTCACCTAACCGTTAAAATTATAAACTTGTATCATTGACAGGTGTTCCTAGTACATCAAGTTATCAGGTCCCCTTCACCAATCAGCATTTAGCTTGTATTCTCCTTTCAGTTAAATAAAACACGGTGGAGCTAAAGTGTGCAAATATGTTTCTGCCTTCATTTCAAGTGTCATTATTGAAACTACATAATAGTATTTGGTAATTAAAAATATACCAGACTTCTCATCACCTTATTCACCTTATTAATTAGACAAATATGCTAATGAGGTAAAAACTGCCTGCAGGTAATCACTCCAAGAACTACTTTTGTTTATACTTGAAAACAAACTCACTAAGATGGGTAGTTTGTGTTAACAGAATCCAAGCTGGGTGGTGATATAGAAACAGAAGCACATAGACTTTCTTTGTGGAGAGAGTTTATTAAATCTCCTCAGTCTTGCAAATCTCATAACTTCCCCAGTACTACAGCTATTTCCTAATTATGTATGTTCAAAGTCAATTGCTATCCACCCCTTATTTCATTTAGCCTTAACAATATTACCAAACCATATCAATGTGATTGACAAGACCTTAACAATTGAACATGAATAATCATGAGTATGAATTTGATTTACACCTTGTAGAATGTTGGAATTGTAATGTTCCTCATTGCTATTGTAGTTCTCTGTTTGGTTTGTTTCACAACCCTCCCTAATTTCAGCATGATAGTAAATCATTTAAAATAATTAGGGTAGCACGGTGGCTCAGTGGTTAGCACTGCTGTCTCACAGCACCAGAGTCCCAGGTTCAATTCCAGCTTTGGGGGACTGTCTGTGTGAGGTTTGCACATAGTTCCAGTGTCTGCATGGGTTTTCTCTGGGTGCTCTGGTTTCCTCCCACAGTCCAAAGATGTGCGGGTCAGGTGAATTGGCCACGGTAAATTGCCCACAGTGTTAGGTGCATTAGTCAGAGGGAAATGGGTCTGGGTGGGTTACTCTTCGGAGGGTCGGTGTGGACTGGTTGGGCTGAAGGGCCTGTTTGGGAATCTAATCTAAATTACACAAATTCAGATTGATAAATTAGTAAGAGTGCCACAAGGATAAGTAATATGAATTTTGAGAAACGGTTTTTCAGTTGCAAGTTTTTGCCTACAAACAAAGTTTTAAAAGATTGGTGTAATTACTTATCTAAGAGTTGTGGTGAGGTTTATAGAATTTTTAGACTGAGAATTAACTTCCATGTTAGCATTGGATATATAGGTGAAAAATTGCAAGTTACTCAGCTGCTAAAACCCAAGTGAAAGCAAAGAATAGGAACTCCCAACAACCCCAATACCCTCTGCATGTGAGTGCACATGCCACCAAATTCTTTCTGGAAACATGACACATTTGGATGACCTTTTTTATTATCAAAATCCATGCAATGTCTTCTGGTCTGATTCTTATATTTTTATATCTATCTTGGGAAATGCTTTTTCAGATGTGGACAGGTTTTCGTCAACCCCGTCACCAAAAGGCACTCCCAAGAAGCTGAAGGTGGAAGCATTCAAGTTGACAGCAGAGCAGAAAAAACTCATAAAAGATGATCAAGTTAACAAGAAAGTGTGGGATGAAGCACTGCTATCCCTTAAGGATGGCCCAGTAAGGATTGCATTCTGTTTCAAATTTTGTAATATAAGACTGGAATAATAGTGCAAACTTTCCCTTGACCTGGGGTCTTTTGATTACTGAATGTTTATCTTAAAGGTGCTTTTTACAGTGTTCCAGATGAAATGGTCATAAGCAAGTGAAAGTAAATTTAACTTGTTTAAATTGCACCAGAGTTCATATACATTTTAAGGAGCTGTAGGAGAAAATACTGAACAATTAACTTCATGAATATGTGATATTTGTGAGACAATGTGGATACGATCTGTCAATATTCCATGACAGTTAATCATTTGAAATGTGTTTTTTTTCCAGAAATTTCTATCAAAATTGGAAGAAACATTCTTGTGCATTTGTTGCCAGGAGGTAGTATTCCAGCCAATTACAACAGACTGTCAACACAATGTCTGTAAAGTAAGTACTCTAATTATTAAATGAAGGTCACTTAACAAAACTAATTTCAGATCATTTTGACTGCTGAATTAGGTTTAGTCAACAGAGACCTGTAAAACATTTGATCAAATTGGTATCTTTTAGTGCAGCAGTACTATTTTCAATTCAAAATTTATAGCTATTCATTCACAAAGGGCTTTTAATAAAACTAAAACTACTCACATAAAGAAAGCTATGATAAGCTGTCCCAAGAATAATATTAGACCCAGGAATTGAATGCAAGTTTTGTCAAGTATTTTGTTTTGTGACTATATGAAAGTTGAATTGGATACTGTTGTACAATTCTTGAGTTGAAAAGACAGACATTTGTCATTGAATGTGTCAGTATTATTTGAGGAATAAACATATACTTTCTTTTCTATTTTTCTAAAACTGCAGATTATAATTTTAGCATCTGAAATGATTTCCAAATGACCAATTTTCGTAGAGTCATGGAAGGGATAGATTTTAGCTTGGTCTTCTGCTTCCAGCTTAGTCCTAATCTCCGTATTTTCCTAAAAGCCTTGAATTGCTTTTTTTTCCTTCATGAAATTTTTATTTAAAAATTCATACTCGAAATGAGGGCGACACTGGCTGGTTCCTAATTGCTCAGCGCAAATAAGAGCCAACATTACTGTGGGTCTGGATGAAATGTAAGCCAGACCAGATAAGGATGGCAATTCCTTAGACTCGTAATTGCATCTGTCATCGTGGGATATGAACCCAGGTCCCCAGAATATTACCTCAGTCTCTGGATTAATAGTCTATTGATAATGCCACTAGGTCATTATCTCCCTGGCTTTATGTTTTGTAGCAATATTATAATTGATCTTTACTTGAGTCTACGTTTGAACAGTGACATCCCCATTGTAGATGTAGATTTTGTAGAAACTTTGTGGAGGGTATAGATCATTATCATCATTGTTTTGAGTGGAAGCTGAAAATCTTTCATTAGTGTTGACTGTATCTTTCATTTGCTTTCATAAACACTAGTTTTTTGAAAAATTAGTTGGAACAAGTAATTCCCACCATTTTGCTGCATCTGAGTAATTTTGCCATCATTTCACACTTCCCTACAACATGCCACCTTTTTCCTCCATTATTAGCTACAATTCATTCTTCCATTTGTCCCAAGGAAGCCGTATCTCAAGTCAACGTATGGGAGTTGGACTCCCTTATCTTTTGCAGTTTATTTTCTTCCATCTTCCCAGTGACCCCACTGTCAACTATTGACAGCAACACATACATCACTTGCTGCAGTCCTCCACATTCACAGTGTGCTTTTATATACACCAAGAATTGCCCAGAAGATAAATTTGTCAACAGACTCTCCCTTGAACTGACTGATCAAAGCAGTCCAGATAACCAAAAGCTTGCGTGTAATAAATTTGGGTTCTGCAGAGCTGAAACTTGAACATATCCATTTATTGCCTTGTCACAAGTGACATTCTGGTTGTGCATTGCTTTTTTGTGAAACCTGTTCTCCAAAACTGGGGTGCTGGGAGCAGTCTGCGAACATTGACTCAAGCAGGATACTTTATGAAATCAATTCATACAAACAGGAGCATTTAGAGTGTAAATGTAGGAATAATTATTGGTAAAAGAGTACAGTTGACCAATACTGCACAAGGAAGGCCCAAGTCTGATCCAGCTTGTTAATAGAGAGTTGAAATCAAGATAGAAACATAGGAGTAACAATAAAAGTGGGATAAGAAACTGCTGATGGCGATAATGCGTGGACACTTGTGTCATTCAGCTCAAACTCACCAACCTCTCTCAACCACCTCTACTTTTTCTATTATCTTGTCAATCTTTCAGCATCCAGTAGTGGCTGAGCAAAACTTTCTAGCTCTGCTTGGAAATACTGAAAACGTTGCTTCCCAGATTAGCATCACAATTAGTTTTGAGTTGTATTTTTAGGATTGAAATTGTCTTTTATCCAGCCCTCCTGACCTAAGTAATTCCTCCGAAACCTTAAAAGTGTATGAAATCTGATCATTATGTGCTTTGAAAGGACTTCTGTTGAAGTGCATTGGTGATTTGGTTGACAATGATTTGCGAATTTGTTTATGGAATCTTACTTTTCCCTTAGAGCTGCTTACAACGTTCCTTCAAGGCTGATGTGTACACCTGTCCTGCTTGCCGCTATGACATTGGCAAAAATTGCAACATGTCAGTGAACAAATGTCTGCAGACTCTTCTTACCCAACTATTTCCAGGATATGGTAATGGACGGTGATGCCTTTGTTTTCAGATTATTTCTTGCCTTTTTGTTGCTGATTATTTTTTACAAGCATGGGTATTCTGGCCTGTGTAATTTGACTGGAGGAAAGATTGACTAATGAATCCAGGGTAACTGACTTTCTATTCTGCAATCTTTCTGTAAAGCACATATGAACTTCAAAATCTTTGTGCTTTTTTTGTTTTTAGTCTAGGAGCTTGTCTAGATGTGCAGACCGATATTATTGGTGTAACAAAAAAAACTTTTAAAAATTACTACCTCAAAGTGGTGATAATTTTCTGGGATTTTCTTTGGCCAGTGTAGGTTCAGCTGAACATTGCCTATCTAGTCAGCCTTGATTCTCTTTGCTTAATACATTAAGCCATCACTTAAGTGCCTTAGGCCTGTTGAAGGCTGGGCTGTGATTGACTTCCTAGCACTGATTTTGTTTTAAACTGCAAATAGCACATTTGTTGACAAACTTAGTTGTGCAAGTCAAAATTATTTTAACAGGGAACATACAGGTTTTTTGCTGTTTTTTTTTATATAGAACAGTAACCTCTTATTTGTGGTCTTCATCATTTATTGATACTTTTTGAATTGTTAATGGTCTTTTTTACACCCTGGTTAACTGTGAAAAGCAATCCTTTATTAATTGAAATTTGTGAAAGGGGGATGTAACCTGGGCAAAAGAGGACCTGCAACATATATGTTTGTACTTGTAAATTTATTTTTCATACAGGCACCCTCTTTCTCCAATGGCAATACCAAAGGATGCAGTATGGTACCTCAACATTGCATAGACATCATTGCATATGTGATTTAGGCTTTTATGGAGTTAGACCATACATAATCGAATTTGTTAATTCTTTTTATAAAATGTTGTTTAAGGGTGCTAAATCAATACTAAAAGGCTGTGGAACCTTGTGAATTTTCACAGATTTTTTTTTCACTTGGTATATACTGTGTCTATATGCTGCCTTAAAATAAAGTTTCTTGCTTTTCACTCATGGTTTTATTTGTGTGAATCTCTGAAGTGCCAGCCTTGTGGATACTAGTATCAAATATATCCTAGCCTGCACTGAAAATTGGATGAGTTTTGTGATCTTGACCTTATTTTGTTTTGGATATTTAAGGTTTAATTATCCTCTTCTGACTCTGGATAAAGAATTTATGCAATATAAAGATGGCCATTACTTTGAAGCCATCTAGGAGGGCATGTTGTTTTTTGAGCTATCATTGGGTAATGCACAAATCTTGCCAGGGTAATATGTGCTTTGCTGCAATTGTAGTACCTATCATCTACTTCTCATTGCACCAGAGCTGGAACATGCTGGGATATAGTTCCTGCATTGTCCCACAATATATAAGGTTAGTGCACAATGTGCACTATTTCTTATAAGATATCAAGTAGTCCTCCATTTTCATTTCTTTTTTTAAAAGTTTCGAAGCAAGTATTACAGTACTTATTTCACCTCTCCCTATAGCTCAAATCCTCCAACCCTGGTAGTAGAAGCTTGCCTTCTACTTCCTTTCTAAAATCCACAAGCAGGACTGCCTTGGGCAGACCTGTTGTTTCTCTTGGTTCCAGCCCCACACAACTCACCTCTTCCTACCTTGACTCGATCTTTTCTCCTCGGTGCAGTCCTGCCCAGTTACAACTGCAATTCCTCTGACACTTTATGCCAATTTCAGAATTTCCAGTTTGTGGGCTCCGGCCACCTACTCTTTACCATGGATGTGCAATCGCTTTATACATCCATCACCCACCAGGATAATTTCAGGGCTCTCTGCTTCTTCCTGGAACAAAGCCCTGAATCGTCCCCATCCACCACCAACTTCCTCTACCTGGCCAAGCTTGTCCTCACCCTGAGCAACGTTTCTTTGAATTCCTCTCATTTCCTTCGTGTTAGAGGGGTGGTGAAGGGTACCTGTATGGATGCCAGTTATGCTGGTCTCTGTGGGGTATGTGGAACGTTTCTTCTAGTCCTACTTCAGCTCCCACTCATTCTTTCTCCAGTGTGTTGATAATATCATTCAGTGCTGCTTCCTTTTCCCGTTTTAAGTTGGAAATGTTTATTTATTTTTGCTTCCAATTTCCACCCTGCTCTCACCTTCATCTGGTCTGTTTCTGACTCCACCTTACCTTCCTGTTTCCACTTCAGGGATAGGCTGGCCACCTATATCCACTATAAACTTACCGACTCCCACAGTTACCTTGAGTACACTTTCTCACACCCTCCTTCTTATAAAGACTCTATTCCATTCTTTATGTTTCTCCATCCCCCTTGCATCTGTTCCAATGATGCCAACTTCAACAATGGAGCCTTCAAAATGCCCACCTTCTTCCTCAACCAAAGATTCCTCAGCATCATTGTTGGCAGGGCCCTCAGTTGGGTCTGACCCTTTTCTCACACTTCAGCTCCCATGCCCTCTCCCTCCTGCAACAGCGATAAAGTCCCCTTTGTCCTTACCTACCATACCTCCAGCATCTACATCCAGAAGATTATTAGCCGCCATTTCCACCACCACTGGCGAGATGCTTCCACCAGACATGCATTCTCCTCCTCTCCCTTGTCAGGCTCCTGCAGGGACCATTCCATCTGGGACCCTTTTCCTCTACCTAATGCATACCCTTGACCCTCACAGCCTCATAGTACCTTCCCTTGCAACCATAGAATGTGTAACACCTTCTGTTTATTTCATCCCTCCTACATTCTCATAAAATCATTTATATGAGTGAAAAACAAAAGTGGACCCAGCACCAATCTCTGGAAAACTGCTGGTCACAGCTTCCAATCCAATTAACAACCCTCTACCACCTACCTGTCTCCTACCATCAAGCTAATTTTGTATCCAGTTGGCAAGCTCTCCCTGAATCATTTCTTCAGCCAGAGAAGTGGTGTTGAATTCATTGCCACGGAGCGCAGTGGAGGCCAGGATGTTAAATGTCTTCAAGGCAGAGATTGATAAATTCTTAATCTCAACAAGGAAGTAAGGGATACGGGTAAGTGGCGTTGAAATGTCCATTAGCCATGATTGAATGGCGGAGTGAACTTGATGGGACGAATGGCCTTACTTCCACTCCTATGCCTTGTGGTCTTACTAATCAGTCTAACATGCAGAACCTCGTCAAAGGCTTTACTAAAGTTCATGTAGATAACATCAACTGCTTTGCTCTTGTCAATCCTTCTGGTTACTTCCTCAAAAAACTTGGATTGGTGTGTGAGATACTATTTCCCTCACACAAAGCCATTTGGGAAATTATGTTTCTAACCTTAATTCGAATGTTTGACAAACATTAGAAGCAACTAATAAGTGGAAACTGATGTTATAGGATTGGGTTTCCAAAAAATGTTTGGGGGACAAAAAAATTTCAGATTCTCAACTGCAACATGCAGAGTGCCACAAAGATCAGTCCTGGGGTTTCAACATTCTAAAATAATGACTTTGATGAATGGACTTGGTACATGTAGCCAAGTTTGCTGATAACAAGTGGAGATGAAAGTTTAAGACACAGAATCTGCAAGGGGATTGTAGGCTAAGTGGGAAATATAATGTGGGAAAATGAGTGATTATTCACTTTGTAGGAAAAATGGAAAAGCAGAATAGTGAAAGGCTATAAGGGGGATCTGGGTGTTCTCACGTGAATCAAGTTAATATCAAGGTATAGCAAGTAATTTGAAAGACAAGTCGAAGGTTGGTATTTGCAAGGGAATTGAAATATAATACATGATAGTCTCACAGCTATAGGAGGGATTGGTGAGATTGCATTTGAGTGTTGTGGACAAAGTGAGGACTGCAAATGCTGGAAATCAGAGTCTAGAGTATAGTGCTGGAAAAGCACAGCATGTCAGGTAGCATTCGAGGAGCAGGAGAATCGACGTTTCGGCATAAGCCCTTCCTGATGAAGGGATTATGCCTGAAACATCGATTCTCCCTATCCTCATGCTGCCTGGCCTGCTGCACTTTTCCAGCACTATACTCAACTTTAAGAGTATTCTGCATGGTTTTATTCTTGGTGAACTGTATACTTATATTGGTTTAGAGAAAACGTACTAAGCTCATTGATAGAATAAAGGGGTTATCTTATGAGGCAGGATTGAGTAATTTGTACCTATTCTCATTGGAGTTTAGAAGAACAAGAAATGATCTTATTGAAGCATAAGATTCTTTTGCCTATAGATGGCAACAAGTGGCCATGAGTATAAAAAAATGTGCACAAAGAAGTCTACATCCTGGATGGCTCAAGGGAAGCTGCCTCCAGTGTCAAAACGACTAAAGATATTCTACACTCAGTTTACTCAGTGCTTCATGCCATGATGAGTGTGAGTATTGTAAGATTGCTGCCACTAAATTGGATTGCAGTGGTTGGGAAGTCAGCTGCTAGGCATCTCTATCACATATACATTAGAGTCATAGAGATGTACAGCAAGGAAACAGACCCTTCGATCCAACCTGTCCATGCCGACTAGATATCCCAACCCAATCTAGTCCCACCTGCCAGCACCCGGCCCATATCCCTCCAAACCCTTCCTATTCATATACCCATCCAGATGCCTCTTAAATGTTGCAATTGTACCAGCCTCCACCACATCCTCTGGCAGCTCATTCAGCTCAACTGAAAAAGTTGCCCTTTAGGTCCCTTTTATATCTTTACCCTCTCACCCTAAACCTATGCTCTCTAGTTCTGGACTCCCCCATCCCAGGGAAAAGACTTTGCCTATTTATCCTATCCATGCCCCTCATAATTTTGTAAACCTCTATAAGGTCACTTCTCCGCTCCAGGGAAAACAGCCCCAGCCTGTTCAGCCTCTCCCCATAGCTCAAATCCTCCAACCCTGGCAACATCCTTGTAAATCTTTTCTGAACCCTTTCAAGTTTCACAACATCTTTCTGATAGGAAGGAGACCAGAATTGCACGCAATATTCCAACAGTGGCCTAACCAATGCCCTGTACAGCTGCAACATGACCTCCCAACTCCTGTACTCAATACTCTGACCAATAAAAGAAAACATACCAAACGCTGCCTTCACTATCCTATCTACCTGCGACTCCACTTCCAAGGAGCTATGAACCTGCACTCCAAAGTCTCATTGTTCAGCAACACTCTCTAGGACCTTACCGTAAAGTATACAAGTCCTGCTAAGATTTGCTTTCCCAAAATGCAGCACCTTGCATTTATCTGAATTAAACTCCATCTGCCACTTCTCGGCCCATTGGCCCATCTGATCAAGATCCTGTTGTAATCTGAGGTAACCTTCTTCGTTTTCCACTACATCTCTAATTTTGGTGTCATCTGCAAACTTACTAACTGTACCTCTTATGCTCGCATCCAAATCATATATGTTGCAAAACTGACACCACAGCTTTCAGACATCTGCCAAGGTTCACACTTGAACATAAAAGGAACTATAACAGTCAGTTGCTTGGCCAGCATAAGTCACTGACCTTTCATCACAACTTTTCACCAAGGTTTGTATAGGACAAGGTCACAAATGTAAAATATCACCTTTTGAGTCCAGCCTGTGTGATATACTTGCTTGGCAGGTTTGTTGGCCCAATCAGGTTTCAACATTAACATTCCTTGTGCTTGATTATGAAGGGGCTTAGTAACGAAAGAAGTTTGCATTCACTTGAGATTGAAGGAAGAAATGTGCCATGCCAGGTTTACACTTGGGGAGGGACTGTCACTTAGCTCAATTGGCTGGATGGCTGGTTTATGATGCAGAGTGACTCTAATAGTGTGGGTTCATCTCCTTCATTGGCTGAAGTTATCATTAAGGACTGTCCTTCTCAACTTTCCTGATGTGAGATGATCAGGTTAAACCACCACTAGTTATCTCTCTCTAATGGGGGAGTACCCGATGGTTTGGTAGGACTGCAGTAACTTTATCTATACATTTTTACACTTCATATGTACAGGGAAACCTCTATTATCCGAACTAGATGGGCTGGCACTTTTTCGTTTGGATAATTGATTATTTGGTTAATCGATTAAATGACTTTCCACTGGGGCTTGGAGTTTTAAAAATCTGCTCCCCGTTCAGAAGATTGCAGCAGCACACAGCGAGTGAGCCCCCGCCCCTGAAGCCCCCTACACTGCACCCCCACCCCCAACCCCATGCAACACCTCCCCCCACCCCCAATACCTCCTTCTGCCCCCAACCCCTGTGCAACACCTCCCCCCGCCCCCAACCCTGTGCAACACCTCTTCCCCACCTCCCCCCCCACCCCCAACACCTCCCCCCACACTGCCTTTTTGGGGTGAGTTGCCAAATAGCACGCACAGCCACACACAAATTTTTACTGCAACTTTTTGACAGGTTCCACATTGCCCTGTATAGGATAATGTTGGAGAGATTATGTGGGGAAGGGGGCTTTAGGGTATACCCCCCTGTAGAATTCCAGGGAAAGTGTGGGGAGAGAGAGAGGGTGGGAGATCAGTCATTTGGAGATGGTACCTGTTTAATCACTGTAAATAAAAGTCGCGATCACTGTTGGAAACACCTCTTTGATGTAATGTTTCTATTGGGACTTCGAGATCTTCGGATTATCCGATTTTCGGATGATTGAGGTTCCTCTGTATTCATGACATGCTAATACATCACAGATCTACTTGACAAGTTTTGAGAACTTTTAAGTTTAACCAGATGCTTCCAGTCCAATTAAGTTTGTTTGCCCATCCTGATAAAAGTCCTGAGCAGGCCTAAAAAATTCCACCCCAGTTTATGTTTGAACAGTGTTTAGATGCAGTGGATGTTGGAATCCCTTAAGATTTCAGTGGAACTTGAGAACTTGTTGCCCATAAAATTTGATGTTTTATAACCACATGCATATGTTGGCTGTAAGTACTGGGATGGGAAAGGAATTAGTACAGGGACCTGAACTATTTAGTGTTGAATGGAGGGTCGTATGTATCCAAATTAGCTGATGCTACAAAGCAAATTGTAGAAGGATCTAAAAAGGTTTGCAAAGGGATACCATGTACATAGGCTGAGTGAAAAGGTTAATAGCAATTGGTAAATGAATTACATTGTGAAAAAATGAAGTCCACATGGTTGGAAGAACAGATTATTTATAAGGAAAGATACTACAGAATGTTATTGTACAGAGGAACCCAGTTTGCATGCGAGGGCTGTGAGAATGTTGGAATATTGGCTTTTATTTCAAGAGGATGGAATATAAAATAGGCAAGTCTTGCTATTGTACATGGCAAGGACTTTCTAAATAAAATACATGCAGAAGTTCTATACTAATGATCTTAATCTTTAGGATTCTCTAACCCACAGATTGGTGGAGTGATTATTATGTACATTGAAAGCAGAAATTAGGCAGAATTTTGATCTATGAAGGAGTCAAAGGATTATGGGAATAGATGGAGCAGACGCTGGCTGAATAGTGTATTTCTACTCCTATTGTATTCCTATTGTTTCTCAGAATAAGACCATAATCTGTAGGAGCAAAGTTAAGCCATTTGGCTCTTGAGTCTGTTCTGCCATTTGAACATGACTGACATGTTTCTTAACACCGTTCTCCTGTCTTCTCTCTGTATCCCCTAATCAAGAACCTAGCTTGGCCTCCAAGCCCTTTGTGGCAAGGGGTTTCATAGATTCATCACCCTCTGGCTGCAGAAATTCCTTATCTCAGTTCTAAAGGATTGTTCCTTCACTCTGAGGCTGTGCCCTCAGGTTCTAGTCTCTCCTAGAGTCACAGAGTCTGAGTCATACTGCACAGAAATAGTCTAACCTATCCATGTTGTACTAGTGGAAACATCTCCATGTCCACTCTATCCAGGCCTGTCAGTATCCTTCTAAAGTTAATCAAGTACAGACTAAGAGCTTAGTCGTTCCTCACAACAAGCTGGTGTCATTCTTGTGAACGTCCATTGGACCCCCTTCAAGGCCAGTGCATTCTTCCTTTAGAGTCAAAAGAAAGTGTGGTGCTGGAAAAGCATAGCCAGTCAGGCAGTATCTGAGGTGCAGAAGAATCGACATTCTGAGCATAAGCTCTTCATCAGAAACATTCTGACTGCCTGCACCAGACCCCAGTTCTGCTTCAAACCTCCAGTCCCAGCTGCTTCAAGTTTTGTATCCTTTGATACAGGACCCAAAACTGCTCACAATATTCCAAATGTGGTCTGACCAAAGTCTTACACAGCTTCAGCAGTACATCCTTGCTTTTGTACTCTAGCCCTCTTAAAATGAATGCTAACATTGCATTTGATTTTTTAAATTGCCAACTTAATGTAAATCTTGGAGGAGAAAGTGAGGGCTGCAGATGCTGGAGATCAGAGCTGAAAATGTGTTGCTGGAAAAGCGCAACAGATCAGGCAGCATCCAAGGAACAGGAGAATCGACGTTTCGGGCATAAACCCTTCTTCAGTAATGAGGAAAGTGTGTCCAGCAGGCTAAGATAAAAGGTAGGGAGGAGGGACTTGGGGGAGGGGTGTTGGAATTGCGATAGGTGGAGGGAGGTCAAGGTGAGGGTGATAGGCCGGTGTGGGGTGGGGGCGGAGAGGTCAAGAAGAAGATTGCAGGTTAGGAAGGCGGTGCTGAGTTCGAGGGATTTGACTGAGACAAGGTGGGGGGAGGGGAAATGAGGAAATTGGAGAAATCTGAGTTCATCCTTTGTGGTTGGAGGGTTCCCAGACAGAAGATGAGGCACTCTTCCTCCAACCGTCGTGTAAATGTTAACCTTGAGAGAATCCTGAACTGGGACTCCTAAGTCCCTTTGTTCTTTGATTTCTGAAGCTTTTTCACATTTAGAAAATCGTCTATGCCTCTATCCTTCCTTCCAAAGTGCACTTTCCCATATTGTATTCTATCTATCATTTTGCCCACTCTCCTGGCCTGTCCAAATCCTTCTGCAGCCTCTTTCTGCTTCCTCAACACTACTTGTCCTTTCATCTATCCTTGTATCATAGGCAAACTTGGCAACAATGCCTTCAGTTCTTTCGTCTAGATAGTTAATGTACAACATGAATAGATGTAGTCCAACACTGACCCCTGCAGAACTCCAGTAGTTACCGGCTGCCATCCCGATAAAGACGCCTTTACCTAGTCAACAAATCGTCTATTCCTGCCAGTGCCTAACACCATGCAATTTTAACCTATTCAGCAGCCTCCTGTGCGAGACCTTGTTGAAGACGTTCTGGAAATCCTAATGAATCACGTTCACTGGCTCTCCCTTGTCTAACTTATTCATTACATACTTAAAGAATACAAACAGATTTATCAGGCATGATCTCTCCTTAACAAAGCAGTGCTGACTCAGCCCTATTTTAAGTACTTCAATCTCATCCTTCATAATGGACTCTAAAACCGTACCAATGTCTAAGGTCAGGTCAGCTGGCCGATCATTTCCTGTCTCCTGCCTCGCTCCCTTCTTAAATAGGGGTATTACATTAGCCATTTTCTGGGACCCTTCCTGACTCCAGCGATTCTTGAAAGATCACCAGTAATGCCTCCACAACCTCCTCAGCTATCTCCTTCAGAAACCTAGCTATTGCCTATTTGGTACAGATGATTTATCATCTTTAGACTTTGCCAGTATCGTCTGCTTAATGATGGCATTACACTCCTCTCTGACCTCTAACTTTGTTGAAATTCTGGTATGTTGCTGGTGTACTCCACTGTGAAGACTGATGCAATGGATTTCTCAGTTCCTCTGCCTTTTTTTTTTGTTTAATTTTCCATCCTTATTTTTCCAGAGGTCCAATGTCCATGCTAGCCCCTCTTAATTTTTATTTATCTTTTTAAAAAAATCTTGCAAACTTGTTATATAACTAGCTAGCTTACTCTCATGTTTCATCTTCTCCTCCTTATTGCTTTTGATATTTGTCCTCTGTTGTTTTTTAAAGGCTTCTCCGTCTTCTGGCTTCCCACTAATCTTCACCATATTGTATGCTTTTTCTTTTGCTTTTGCTTTTATGTTGTTCCTGACTTCCCTTTGTCAGATCCACCTTGTCTTCCCCTTACTGTGTTTCTTCTTCCTTGTGATGAATTTCTGCTGTTCCTCCTGAAACCCCTGCCATTGCTGCTCCAAAGTCTTCCCTGCTAGGCTGCTCTTCAAATCAACTCTGGCTAGTTCCTCCCTCATGTCTTTATAGTTAGTTACCTTTACTCAATTGTCATACCATTACATCTGACTCCAGTTTCTTGTTCTCAAACAGCAGGGTAAATTCTATAATAAATTGGTCCCCCTCCCCATACCCATGGGGGATACATTCCTAAACCTACCGCAGAACCTGAAACCACGGATAGGAGTAAACGCATTTGTGGATTAGATTAGATTAGATTACTAACAGTGTGGAAACAGGCCCTTTGGCCCAACAAGTCCACACCGACCCGCCGAAGCGCAACCCACCCAGACCCGTTCCCCTACATTTACTCCTTCACCTAACACTACGGGCAATTTAGCATAGCCAATTCACCTAACCTGTACATTTGTGGACTGTGGGAGGAAACCAGAGCACCCAGAGGAAACCCACGCAGACATGGGGAGAATGTGCAAACTCCACACAGTCAGTCGCCTGAGGCGGGAATTGAACCCGGGTCTCTGGCGCTGTGAGGCAGCAGTGCTAACCACTGAGCCACTGTGCCGGGAAATTTACCTTCCCGGCAGCCCCTGTCTCCTGGTTCCGGAATGTACCCTATAATCATAGAATAGAATCCCTACAGTGTGGAAACAGACCCTTTGGCCTAACAAGTCCATACTGACCCTCTTGAAGAGTAACCACTCAGACCCATTCCCCTACTATCCTATATTTATCCATGACTAATGCCCCAAATCTACAAATCCCTGAACACCATGGGTAATTTAGATGGGCAATTCACCTAACCTGCACATCTTTGGACTATACGACAATAACCCACGCAGACATGGGGTGAATGTGCAAACTTCACACAGACAGTCGCCCAAAACTAGGATCGAACCAAGGTCGCTGGTGCTGTAAGGCAGCAGTGCTAACCACTGGGCCAGCGTGCTGCCTGTGGGTAACTGAAACCGCGGAAAACGATTACGCGGATACGGGGGTCGCCCTGTATTATGGTCACTGTCCTCTAGAGGTTCTTTCATCCTCAGTTTCCTAATCTCATCTGCCTTCTACATCACCAAATACAGAATTGCCTGTTCCTTTGTGGCCTCTACCACAAGCTGATCCAAAAAAGCCATCATCTTTACCTTCCATAAATTTCATTTCTTGGGATCAATTATCAACTTGATTTTCTAAGTCAACCTGCATTTTGAAGTCTTTCATAATTATTATAATAGTATCTTTCTTACATGCCTTTTGTATACGATTTATTTTCTGCCACAAATCTTGACGACTGCTCAGAGGCCTGTACACACTCCCAAAAGGAGGTTTTTCCCTTTAAAAACCGAGACACCTGATGAAGGAGCGTCGCTCCGAAAGCTAGTGTGCTTCCAATTAAACCTGTTTGACTATAACCTGGTGTTGTGTGATTTTTAACCTTGAGACAACTGCGGACACCGTAAATCAGAAACAAAAACAGAACTCAGAACCTCAGAGGCCTAACGGCCACGAGACCCCAAACATTAACTATGATTTCTCTCCACAGATGCTGCCAGACCTGCTGAGCTTTTCCAGTAATTTGTTTTTGTGTCTTCCCTGTGCTGGACTTCAATTTTCCCCACACAAATGCTCTGCCTTATACCCTATATCATTTCTTGCTATCCATTAAATTCACTTCTTACGTGTATCCTTGGATATTTAGTTCCCAGCCACAATTTTTGCTGCCACATCTCTGTGATGCCCACAATACCGTATCTGCCAATTTTAGGCTTGAGTACTGCAGTATTTAAGTATATACTCCAGTCTTGTATTGACTACTCCTTGTCTTAGTTGCCCCCTTATCTCCTGTGCCTAAGTTAGACTTTTAACCCTTTCCATAGTCTGTGCTATTATTTGTTCCGGAAACTTGAATAATCTCACGAGCCTGACTGCAAAACATTTGTAAGATATGGGTAATTTTCATACAGAAACTTTTTATTTATCCAGTTGTCGCTGCAGAAAGAACGTTTTGCATAGGAATACCGTCGACTTTAAAGCAAGAGATAGTGATGCACATTTGCGAAGCATACGCAAATAACACGCCAGGGTTAATGATGGAGGTTGCATGTGTGTCTTCCTCCAAGCTGCCTCCCACTGGCTCCCTTAACCAATCAAGAGCAGAAGGTGGTTTACACGGTGGGTGGTGGAAAGAGCCGATTACCTTCCGCTCGCCAGCAAACTACCTTCCTCAATGTTGCCAAGGTCTCCCCTCCACCAATGGCAGCAGCCGGGAGGCGGGGCTTTACTCATATCGGCGAAATAATATTTTGCCGTAATGTAGGTGGTGCTCCTTTACTCTGTGTGACAAGACGAGGCATTTCCCAGGAAAGCAAACAAGGACACTTGGAAAATTCCGTAATTAGATAAAGGTTCCGCGCTTGTGGTTTTTGCAGGTGTTTGAACGCACCTATCGGGGGGTGGTAAATTGCGGCACTACTTTCACAGGGCGCACTGGTTTGTCAGCCGCGCAGGGACCGCTTTTATCACGTAGGCGCCGCGCTTCGCAACCAAGCCTGATAAGCGGAAGCGCCTCCGCAGGGGGCGGGTACGCCCTGTTTATGGTTGACGTGACGCCTACCCAATCGTCAGCGGTCACTCTCCACCAATCACTCAACACAACCAATAGGAGAAGGCGACATGGCGGGTGTTTGTCATTAGGTTAGGTTGTCTCTGAGTTTTTTTTCCCCTTCCCCCGTTTATTATCTTTTGCGCTTCAGTGAATCTATTCCTTACCCCGACCTCCAACCCCCCCCCCCCCACCTACTCGTTGTTCCCTAAAATCTTTATCTTTCAGCCGGGTGAGCAGTTTGCTGTCGGAGTGAGTGGTCAGCTGGCCCCCTTTTGCTGGTGAGTAACGGCCGGGAGCGGCCTTTCGAGTTGTGGGCACCCGGTTAGTTGTCGGGGCGGCGAAGGGTCAAGGCCCAGGCCCAGGCCCAGGCCCAGGCCCAGGCCCAGGCCCAGGCCGAGGGGGAGTCACTCAGAGGCAGTGTCACTGACTGTCAGGGGGATGGGGGTATGCTGCTTTTATTTTGTACACCCCGCATTATGTCTTTTAATCATCAGCGTCTTATTTAATAGAGGAAATGGGGGTAGGTTTGATGAAGGGTGTCTCTCTGCCTCCCTCACTATCCTCTCCACAAGAGGAGGTGCTATATCAAATAGGAATCTGGGGCAACAAACAGAAAACGCGGATTAGTTGGCATGGCCAGTCCATTGAGGGTCTGTGCTTAACCAAAAGGATAAGCTTCCCTCAGCCTTTCAGATTTTTTTTATATCTCCACCCTGGAGGCTCCCTTCCTCCATTCCTGATGAAGGGCTTTTGCCCGAAACGTCGATTTTCCTGCTTCTCGGATGCTGCCTGACTTACTGTGCTTTTCCAGCACCACTCTGATCTAAACTTTCAGATTGTGGGCGAAGGGTGCACATCAAACACTCTAAATGGTCCTTTTTTTCAAATTTTAGCCATCAGTTTGTTTTTTGAATGTTTTTTGATCGTGTAAGTTTCCCAGTTAAATCTTTTGTCTTTTAACTTCTCTGGTGTAATTGGCTGTCATGCTCCCAGCGAGGAAGGGTGATCAGAAAGAATCATCCAGGTTTTATATCATTATCGCTTGCATAAGCCAAAGCTGTTACACCCCAAATTGTTGTTTTTTTCTGTCTTATGTTATTTGATGAAGCTGATGGCAGTCCAACATTGGCTCCTGCCTGAAATACTAATCAGAGTGAAATAAAGACAAGTGGGTAGGAGAGAGATTGTGGTGGCATGGTAACCCGAATTTAGGAAGATCTTTGAATAAAGATAACAAACTGAGAAATGGAAGTCCCAAGTGCCTATATTTGTTAACTGAACAGCTTACATAAAATGAGAGGTATGGATGCGTAATACATGTAAATGTCAGTTCTAAACTTGTGAAATTGGTATGCATGTAAATTGCATGTCTCTTATTCCTACTGATAAGTTTATTCCTGATCAAAGATCCAAGTGCAGATGTGCTCTGCTAGAGTTCTGAGAATTTGTAGATGTGATGTTGGATTGTAATTGTTTGAAATGGGACGTGGGTTAGTTTCTGCATAAAATGTGAGCTGAATATGGTTAGGAGCAAATTGCAGCTTTCACAATTTTATAGTTTAAATTGCATCTGCTGTAATGTGGAAATTAGTGTTAAATGTGAAAGTTAGTGCAAATTGTCACTAACTGTTGCTAAAAGATTATAGTACAGAGAAGGAGAAAGTGAGGTCTGCAGATGCTGGAGATCAGAGATGGAAATGTGTTGCTGGAAAAGCGCAGCAGGTCAGGCAGCATCTAGGGAACAGGAGAATCGACGTTTCGGGCATTAGCCCTTCTTCAGGAATGAGCATTCCTGAAGAAGGGCTAATGCCCGAAACGTCGATTCTCCTGTTCCCTAGATGCTGCCTGACCTGCTGCGCTTTTCCAGCAACACATTTCCATCTATAGTACAGAGAAGGCCATTCAGTGTATATGCTGGCTCCCTGCGAGAGCTCGTCCGACTCTTCTGCCTTTTCTCCAAAGCTGTGCAAACATTCCCATTTTTGTTTGAAAGGCTACCATTGAAATTGATTCCTGTGCATTAATGACAGATTTTAGTCACCTGTATAAAGTTATTTTTTCCTTTGTGTTATCTTTAATTCTTTTGCCATTTAACTTAAATTGGTGTCCTTCAGCCATCTGCTAGTGGGAACAGTTTTCCCTATTTACTGTCTAGAAACATATTGATGTGGTGTCTGTTAAATGCATCCTTTCTTGTCTGTTTTGCTTTACTCTCTCCCTTTTGTCTTATGGGAAGCTCTGGCTTTGTTTGTCCTATCTTTGCCCCTCATGGGAATGTAACTCAACTGTTCCTGAACCAACTCTTCAGAAACAACCTTAACAGTTCTGTCCCCTAATCTTTGCTGAACATTTTTTGTTTGGGAATATTTAATAGTCTTACTCTTTTTTTCTGAACTAGGATTCCATTATTGCCACAACATATTCCCACCTGACTATGCATAGTTGGAACTCAGCAGCCTTATTCACTACACTCTTTATTCACATACGTGCACTGTTAACCTAATTAAACTATTTTGCACTTGCTTTTCTCCTAGCAATCTTAGTATTACTTACTCTAGTGTTATTTGTCTCTTCCAATTCATTGTAAACATTGAGGAAAGCAAGGTCAAGTTCTCATCCCCCTTCCCCAATTAAGTTAGTTTAAACCCTTACTATTAATACTGCCCGAAAAGCCTTTGGTTCTGACTGTGTTCTGGTTGAATCTGTCTAGCCTCAACCAGCTTCAGCACCCTTTGAAATGGTTCCAATGTCCCAGGAATTGAAAAGCTCTCCTAGCATGTTGTCTTAAAACGTGCAGTAATTTGCTCTGTCGTCCTGTCTTTCTGCTTCTGACCGTGCAGTACCAAGAGTCATTCAGACATAAACGTAGTATATACTGCTTATGGTGCTACTTAAAATCTGCGTGCAGGATCCCATGCTTCACTCCATCTATGCTGTTGGTTTTTTGAGCACTCCTGTTCACCACTTTTTCCCTTCCTCCTTAAGACTTGAATGCTCTGCAATCTAGTTATGTCCTTGACCCTGGCACCCGTGAGTCGACAGTGTGGTGCTGGAAAAGCACAGCAGGTCAGGCAGCATCCAAGAGGCAGGAGTATCAATGTTTCTGGTGTAAGCCCTTCATCGGGAACCTGGCACCAGTGAACCAATGTACCATCCTGAATTTGCTGCAGAAATGCCTTTAGTTCCCCTAATTGTAGATTTTGCAATTGCTGTTGCTTTTCCAATCTTCCTGCTGTTTCCCTGTACGGTTGAGCGATTTGGGATCGTTGTTGTCACTGGGGTTTCTGTTCAGTGTAATTATGACCTTTTGAGACATTTTATGCTGTGAAATTTGAGCTGTGAGCAAATGCCCGACAATGCAATTATACATTTTATCTTCATGTGCTTCGAACCTTTTTAGTGCTGAGTTGGGTAGTGACGAGAGCAACATATGCAATGACTTGTGCAATAAAAGGTGGGTGTTATCACATTAATGTACATTTGACTAAACTTAGATTTTATTCCCCATGCAATATTAGTGGTAATATGTTCAATATGTATGGCATGAACACTTGAGCTAATACCCCTGTGAATAGTGTGCCAGTGGGATTTAAAACTCAGATTTACAAACAGTAGTGGGATTCTAAATTTGTAATCTCTCCCTAATCTGTTATTAGGAAATTGCCATGCAGCAGCCAATGAAAGGCAATTGGGTTATTCCAGTGTTGCATTGATGTTAAAAATGCTAACCAGTGTCAAAGTGCCTATTTTTCCTCTCTGAATATTATTAGAAACTCTATGGAAGGAAAGTTCGTTGTAGGGCTATTAGTGGTGATGTGGGTGGGCACTGCTTGTGCCAAAGCATTTTTATATGGCCACTTATTCAGGTAATTGCTATATTTTGTTGCCCTTTTCCATCCTAGCATCTGAGCAGCTGTTATGAACATGCTGGTAATTGGGTAGATTTCCAAGTATTACGAGTTGAAAACAGAAAATGCTTGAAGTCACAGCAGGTCAGACAGCATGCATAGAAAGAGACCAAGCTAACCTTTTGAGGCTAATGACTCTTTCAGAGCTGACATGATGTGTGTATGGGGGGGGTGACATTTATGCAATAATGGGGGGGAAATTGTGGTTGGAATTCCATTCCTTCAGCCTTTCAGCTTTACCTTGTGTTCTCTGTCACCATGTCCTATTCTGCCCTCTTCACACCCCCAATTCCTCTCTGGCTGTCTGTCTGATCTTTCCAGTTTAGAGATGAAAAGTACTGCAGATGCTGGAATCCAAAATAGACAGACAGGAGGTTGGAAGAACACAGCAAGCCAGGCAGCATCAGGAGGTGGCGAAGTCTAAGTTTCAGGCGTAACCCTTCTTCAGGGCTCGGTAGGTGTAGAGGGAGTTGCAGATAAACGGGGTGATAGCAGCAGGGTGGTGGATAGGTGAAGACAGAGGATATGACCTGGCTGGTTAATGGAAGGAATCTTCTGCTTGGGCAGCCTACAGCTGGAGGACTCAACATTGAGTTCTCCAATTTCTAATAACCTCCCTTCCACTCCTCCTTGCCATCAACCGGATTCATTCCTCCCCTTGACCAACCTTGCTGTATCCTCTACCTGTCTTCACTTATCCCCACTTCACCACCCTGCTTCCACCACCCCCTTTATCTGCAGGTCCTCCTACCCCCCCCCCCCCCCCCCCAGGTCCTGAAGAAGGGTTACACCCAAATGTCCACTTCTCCACTTTCTGATGCTGCCTTGCTTGCTGTGTTCTTCCAGCCTCCTGCCTGATCTTTCCAGTTTGGCAGTTAGACGTGCCATTGTTCTGCCATTCTCACATTATGATTAGTTAATTGCACTATCAACACCCTTTCTCCACCATCAATCTGCTTCCTCCACCATAAATGTTGTTCCACACTTCACTCCAGCTCTGAAGACTCATCTAAACTCAATGCTTGCTCTTTCCTTGGATGCTGCCTGACCCACTGATTTCCAGCATTTTCAATTTTTAGTACGGATTCCGGCATCTGCAGAAATATGCTCCTTTGATTTTAGCTGGAAATGTGTTGCTGGAAAAGCGCAGCAGGTCAGGCAGCATCCAGGGAACAGGAGAATCGACGTTTCGGGCATAAGCCCTTCTTCAGGAAGAAGGCTTTTCCTGAAGAAGGGCTTATGCCCGAAATGTCGATTCTCCTGTTCCCTGGATGCTGCCTGACCTGCGCTTTTCCAGCAACACATTTGCAGCTCTGATCTCCAGCATCTGCAGACCTCACTTTCTCCTTTGATTTTAGTTTGGCTGATTAACAATTTTTTTGAGAACGTTTTATAATGGAAACAGGCCGATCGGCCCAACAAGTCAGCACCGACCCTTTGAAGAGCAACCCACCCAGACCCGTTTTCCCCACCCCTATATTTACCCCGACTAATGCATCTAATACTATAGGCAATTTAGCATGGCCAATTCACTTAACCTGCACATCTTTTGGATTATGGGAAGAAACCAGAGCACCCAGAGGAAACCCACGTAGACAGGGGGAGAATGTGCAAACTCCACATAGACAGTCGCCTGAGGCTGAAATTGAACTCGGGTCCCCGATGCTGTGAGGCAGCAGTGCTAACCACTGAGCTACTGTGCCACCCCTTTAAATTTATCTAGAGACTATCAGAAATTATAAATTAATCTGAAAATGTGACTTATAATGTGAGATAAGGTCTGTACTCCATTAACACTTCACAATGAAAGCGAATCATTGGACGGCTGGCACTCGGGCACAGTGGGAAAGGATAACGTTAAGCTGGACCTTAGTGATAAGAGGCTTGATAGGGGGACAGACAGGAGATTCTGGGCCATAAATGGGAATCCAAAATGGTGCATTGCCTCCCGGATGCCAGGTTCCAGGATGTCTCGGAGTGGCTGCAGAACGTTCTCGAGGGGAAGTCAAAGAGTGTTGTGCTGGAAAAGCCCAGTCAGGTAACATCAGAGTTGACATTTCAGATGTAAGCCCTTAGGAATGAGGAATTTCCCTTTATTCCTGGTGAACGGTTTCATCAGCACGACACGCTTCGATTATGATCTCCAGCATCTGTAGTCCTCACTTTCTCCTAGTTTTTAAGGGGGAGGGTGAGCAGCCAGAAGTCATTGTGTGTTGGCACAAATGACATAGGGGTGGGGACCTGTGGAGTGGTGATAGAGAGCTACAAAAGATGTTTAAAGTCCAGGACCCCCACAGTGGTAATTTCCATATACTTCCAGTGCCATGTGCAAGTGACGGTAAGAACAGTAGGATATGGTAGATGAATGTGCAGCTAAAGAATTGGCACAGGGGACAGTTATTCGGATTTTTAGAACATTTGGATCTTTTCTGGGGCAGAGCTGACCTGTACAAGAGGGACGGATTACATCTGAGTTGGAGGGAGTCCAATATCTTGGTGGCCAGGCTTGCTAATGCTAATTAATCGGAAAATGTGACTTATAATGTGAGATAAGTTGCTGTACTCCAGAGACGGTTTAATCTAATTACAGGGTGGTGGGTCGATCGTCAGCATGGAGGCAAGTGCGATGTTGGAAGGAGATGCCGTAATCAGAAATAGTAAAGTGAAGGTCAGGCTGGAACGTGACAGGGAGCAAGGAATGCCTGTTGGATTAAATTGCATCTATTTTAATGCAAGAGGTCTGACAGGTAAGGCTGATGAGCTCAGGCTATGGATAGGTATGCAGGACTGGGATATTATAGCTGGAAATGTGTTGCTGGAAAAGCGCAGCAGGTCAGGCAGCATCCAGGGAACAGGAGAATCGACATTTCGGGCATAAGCTATCACATTTCCGACACCCCTCCCCCAAGTCCCTCCTCCCTACATTTTATATTAGCCTGCTGGACAAACCTTCCTCATTCCTGAAGAAGGGCTTATGCCCGAAACGTCGATTCTCCTGTTCCCTGGATGTTGCCTGACCTGCTGCGCTTTTCCAGCAACACATTTCCAGCTCTGATCTCCAGCATCTGCAGACCTCACTTTCTCCACTGGGATATTATAGCCAATACAGAAACCTGGCTAAGGGAGGTACAGGTGCTTTAGGCAGGACAGAGTTGGTCGAAAGAAGGAAGAGGGAGTAAGTTTTTGATTAAGATGACTATTACAGTAATAATCAAATGAAGTAACTGTAGAATTATCTAGTGAGACTTTGTAGGTGGAGCTAACAAATAAGGGGATGGGGTTGTACAATAGGCCCCCAAATAGTCAACGGGAGTTAGTGAAACAAATATGCACGGAGTTTGGGGAGAGTTGTAGGATCAATGGGGTTGTCGTAGTAGGGGTTTTTAATTTTTCTAACATAGACTGGGACTACCAAAGCATTAAAGACTTGGATGGGGTGGAATTTAAGTGTGTTCAGGAAAGTTTCCTCAAGCAGTATGTAGAGGGTCTTGCTTGAAGAGGGGCAAAACTCTAACTACTCTTGGGAAATAGGGCAGGACAAGTGACTGAGGTGACAGTGGGGAAGCACTTTGGCACCAATGACCATAGTTCTATTAATTTTAAAATAGTTATGGAAAGGGACAAAATTGGGCCACAGGTTCGCGTTCTAAACTGGAGCAAGACAAATTTTGATGGAATAAGACAGGACCTTGCAGGGTTGATTAGAGTAGTTTGTTGGCAAAGGTATATCTGACAAGTTGAAGGTCTTTAAAAGGGAGATAGCTAAAGTTTAAGGTTTATATGTTCCTGTGAGGGTGAAAGGCAAGATTGACAGAAATAGGAACCATGATTGAGAGATATTGAGGCTTTAACCAGAAAAAAGGAGATATGGCTCAAATACAGGCAGCTGGGATCAAATTAATCCCTGGAGGTATGTAGGTATACAGGAGTTTACTGAAGAAACCCTGTACCATGCTGTACTGTTCTATGTTTGAAGGAAATCAGGAGGATGGAAAGGGGGCATGAGATAGCCTTGCCTGAGAAGATTAGGGTGAATCCAAAGAGGTATTTTAAAAGGAAAAAGAATAACTAGAGAGAGAACAGGAGCTGAGAATGTGCTTGCTTCGGCAACACATATGCTAAAATTGGAACGATACAGAGAAGATTAGCATGGCCCCTGTGCAAGGATGTCATGCAAATTTGTGAAGCGTTCCATATTGGGGGGGCACGGTGGCTCAGTGATTAGCACTGCTGCCTCACAGCGCCAGGGACCTGGGTTCAATTCCCGCCTCGGGCAACCGTCTGTGTGGAGTTTGCACATTCTCCCCGTGTCTGCGTAGGTTTCCTCTGGGTGCTCCGGTTTCCTCCCACAGTCCAAAAATGTGCAGGTTAGGTGAATTGGCCATGCTAAATTGCCCGTAGTGTTAGGCGCATTGGTCAAGGGTAAATGTAGGGGAATGGGTCTGGGTGGGTTGTTCTTTGGAAGGTTGGTGTGGATTTGTTGGGCCAAAGGGCCTGTTTCCACACTATAGTGAATCTAATCTAATTTTAAAAAAAAGTGCTGGAAAAGCACAGCAAATCAGGCAGCATCCAAGGAGAAGAAGAATCAATGTTTCTGGCAACTTATGCCAGAAATGTCGATTTTCCTACTCCTCGGATGCTGCCTGACCGGCTGTGCTTTTCCAGCACCACACTTGTGACTCTACCTCCAGCTTCTGCAATCCTCACTTTCTCCTAGAGAATAGGACCTCTCAAGGACTGAGGTGGGTATGTATGTGTCGAACCAAAGGAGGTGGGCAAGGTTCTCGATGAATATTTCTCCTGTGTTTTCTGTGGAAAAAGACATGAAGTCTTAAGAACTTGGGGGAAGTTAGTGGTCGTATCTTGGGGACAGTCTATCTCATAGTAGAAATGGTGTTGGATTTATTAGAATATATGAAGGTGGGTTAACTTCCTGGTCCTGGCCAGATATATCCAAGAGGCTAGGGAAGAAATTGTGGGGGCCCTGGCTGATATGTTTGCATCATTGTCACCCATGGGTGAGGTCCCAGAAGACTGAAGGGTAGTGAATCTTTCAAGCCCTTATTCAAGAAGGGCTGCAAAGAAAAAGCAGGGAACTAAATACCGGGAAGCCAAACATCCTGATACGTATGTTATCCCTACAGTGTGGAAACAAGCCATTTGGCCCAACATGTCCACACCGACCCTCCAGAGTAACCCACCCAGACCCATTCCCCTACCCTATTATCCTATATTTACCCCTGACTAATGCACCTACACATCCCTGAACACTGTGGGCATCTGATAGTCATAGAGGAATACAGCACGGAATAGACCCGTCGGTCTATCCCGTCCAGATATTCTAACCTAATCGAGTCCCATTTGCCAGCACTTAGCCCATAACCTTCTAACCCTTTTGTATGCGTATACCCTTCCAGATGTCTTTTAAATGCTGCAATTGTACCATCCTCCTCCACTTCCTCTGGCAGCTCATTCTGTACAAGCACCACCCTCGGTGTGCACAGTTGCCCCTTAGGTCCCTTTTGTAACTTTCCCCTGTCACCCTTAACCTATACCCTCTAATTCTCGACGACGATTCCTCCCTCCATCCCATGGAAAAGACCTTGTCTATTTACCTATCCATGCCCCTCATGATTTTATAAACCTCCATAAGGTCACCCCCTCCGCCTCTAACGCTCCAGGGAAAACAGTCCCAGCCTATTCAGGTTCTCTCTTTGTCTCAAATCCTCCAACTGGCAACATTCTTGTAAATCTTTTCAAGTTTCACAACATCCTTCTGATAGGAAGGAGACCAGAATTGTGCACAATATTCCAGAAGCGGCCTAACCAATGTCCTGTACAGCTGCACTGGGCATGGCCAATTCATCTAACCTGCACGTCTTTGAATTGTGGGAGCACCTGGCGGAAATCCACGCAGACATTGGGAGAATCTGCAACCTTCGCACAGACAGCCACCTGAGACTGGAATTGAATCTGGGTCCCTGGTGCTGGAATGTAGCAGTGCCAGTCACAGCCATCATGCTGCCCCAAGTTACTTGAGAAGATTCTGAGAGATAAGATATACTTGCTGTTGTGGTTCTATACGCTGAGCTGGGAATTTGTGTTGCAGACATTTCATCCCCTGTCTAGGTGACATCCTCAGTGCTTGGGAGCCTCCTGTGAAGCGCTTCTGTGATGTTTCCTCCGGCGTTGATAGTGGTTTGTCTCTGCCGCTTCCGGTTGTCAGTTCTAGCTGTCTGCTGCAGTGGCCGGTATATTGGGTCCAGGTCGATGTGTTTGTTGATTGAATCTGTGGATGAGTGCCATGCCTCTAGGAATTCCCTGACTGTTCTGTTTGGCTTGTCCTATAATAGTAATGTTGTCCCAGTCGAATTCGTGTTGCTTGTCATCTGCGTGTGTGGCTACTAAGGGTAACTGGTCTTGTCGTTTCGTGGCTAGTTGGCATTCGTGGATACGGATCGTTAGCTGTCTTCCTGTTTGTCCTATGTAGTGTTTTGTGCAGCCCTTGCATGGGATTTTGTACACTACGTTGGTTTTGCTCATGCTGGTTAACGGGTCCTTTGTCCTGGTGAGTTGTCTGAGAGTCGCTGTTGGTTTGTGTGCTGTTGAGTCCTAGTGGTGGTCGTAGTCTGGCTGTCAGTTCAGAAATGTTCTTGATGTATGGTAACGTGGCTAGTCCTTTGGGTTGTGGCATGTCCTCATTCCGTTGTCTTTCTCTTAGGCATCTGTTGATGAGATTGCGGGGGTATCCGTTTTTGGCGAATACATTGTAGAGGAGGTGTTCTTCCTCTTTTTGCAGTTCTGGTGTGCTGCAGTGTGTTGTGGCCCTTTTTGAACTGTGTCTTGATGCAACTTCTTTTGTGTGTGTTGGGATGGTTGCTTTCGTAGTTTAGGACTTGGTCTGTGTGTGTGGCTTTCCTGTATACCTTTGTGGTGAATTCTCCGTTCAGTGTTCTCTGTACCATCACGTCTAGGAATGGGAGTTGGTTGTCCTTTTCTTCCTCTCTAGTGAATCTGATTCCTGTGAGTGTGGCGTTGATGATCTGGTATGTGTTTTCTATTTGTGTTTTTAATGATTACAAAGGTGTCATCTACATATCTGACCCAGAGTTTGGGTTGAATAAACCACTATAAATACTGGAGGAAACATCACAGAAGCGCTTCACAGGAGGCTCCCAAACACTGAGGATGTCACCTAGACGGGGGAACGAAACGTCTGCAACACAAATTCCCAGCTCGGCGAACAGAACCACAACAGCGAGCACCCGAGCTACAAATCTTCTCACAAACTTTGAAGATATACTTCCATTTGGGAAGACAGCATTTGATTAGGAATAGTCAGCATCATTTTGTGTGTGGATGATCATGCCTCACAAGTTTGGTAGAGTTCTTTTGAAGTGACCAAGAAGGTTGATGAGGGCACGGCAGTTGATTTAGTCTACATAGATATCAGTAAGGCTTTTGATTAAGTTCCACATGATAGGCTGCTCTGGAAGGTTAGATTGCATGGCATCCAGGGGGAATTGGAAACACAATTGGCTTGATGGTAGGAAAGAGATGGTAATAGTGGAAGGATAATTGTTGGACTGGAGACCTGTGACTAGTGGTTCAGTGCTTCAGGGATCAGTGCTGGCCCATTACTGTTCGTTACGTATATCTGTGATTTGGATGAGAATGTACAAGGCATGATTAGGATGTTTGCTGATGGCACTAAAATAGGCAGTGTCGTAAACTGTGAGGAAGGTTATCAGAAATTGCAGCAGGACCTTGATCAGTTGGGGAGGTGGGCTGGAAAATGCAAATGGAGTTTAATATAGACAAGTGTGAGGTCTTGCATTTTGGAAAGTCAAATCAAGGTTGGAATTTCATGGTGAATGGTAGGGCCTTAAGGAGTGTAGTGGAACAGAGGGACCTTTGTGTTCAAGTGCAAGTGGAGTCACAGACAGGGCATTGAAGAAGCCCTTTGGCACACTGACCACCTTCAGTCAGGGCTTGGAGTATAGAAGTTGGGAAGTTATATTGCAGTTGTACTGGATGTTGGAGAGGCCACACTTGGAGTGTGGGTTTGGTTTTTGGTCACCTTGCTACAGGAAGGACATTATTAAATTGGAAGTAATTTACAAGGATGTTTCCAGGACTCAAGGGTCTGAGTTATAGGAAGAGGTTGGATAAGCGAGAACTTTTTTTCCTTTAGAACATAGGAGACTGGGGGAGGGATCTTGTAGAAGATCATGAAAGGTGTGGATAGGGTAAATGCACTCAGTCTTTTTCCCCCAGGGTTAGGGAAATGCAGTCTAGAGGACTTCAGTTTAAGGTTAGATGGAAAGAATAAAAGAGAACCGGAGGGGCAACTTTTTATTTTTAGAGGGCGGTACACAAATGAAATGAGTTGGGTACATTAACAACATTTTTGAAAGGCATTTGGATAAACACATGGATAGAAAAGGTTTAGGAGGATAATGGGCCAAGTGCAGGGAAATGGAGTTAGCGTTGATGGACATCTTGGTAGGCATGGACCAGTTTGGGCCAAAGGGTCTGTCTCTCTGCTGTAGGACTTTGTGTCTCTGGAACTTTTGTTCAGCTCTGGTTTTGAGTTTGCACAGGAGATGAAAATGATAACTATAGAAATATTTTACACAATATGGTAAAATTCTATACAATACAACTCTGTTCTTGTTCATGGCAGGTGTCCTTTATTCTTTGCTCTTTGTACAATAACACTATCACTTTGAATGAAAGATTTTATTGAAGCTCAGCCTTGATTCCTATTTGAAACTGCTGCTAACACAATATGTGGCTATGTAACATGTGGTACACCATCATACAGACCTGAAAGGTGACAGGTTTAACCCTTTTCAGTTAGTGGTAGGGCTGATTTTACATCTAAGGGCTAGTGAAAAGAAAAATCAACAGGTCTTATTTCTGATTGACAGATCCAAAGCTTCAGCAAGTGTCATTGGTTAACAATGTTAGGGGAAGGCCTGTGCTTAATTTAGGGTAGCATTATGCTTTATAAATTACTTAGTTTTACAGCACCTTTTAAATGTGGGAAATCATTGTAGGGTACACCATCACTGTAATTAGACTAACATTGACCTTCCCGTAGTGGTCTGAGGAGAGAAGATAAATTTGCTTGGTGATCCGTTTTAAGCTGTACTTGGGGGGGGGGTGGGGGAGAAGAGAGCAGCTAGTTTTAGGCTCAAAGCTCTGGAATTCTCTCCCTATGTGCTTGAAAGCCCAATTGGCTGTAGGGTGGGCAACAGGGGAAGCTGAACTTTTGGAAGGTTGTAGAGCTTGAAGTTGAAGTTTGGGAAGGGAGAGACAATAAAAATGTTTGAACTCAGGCAATAGAACTTTAAAATAAAATGTTCAAGGAGCAGGGGCCAATGTAAGACCACAAACACAAGAATGATTGGTGAACAGAAGTTTGTACAAGGATATAAAAATGCATTCAGAATGAGCTTAAGTTTATGGAGGCTGACCAGGAAAGCATTAGGATAGTTGAGTAGAGAGTGATAGTTGAACGTTTCATCAGAAATTGACTTAAGGCAGACTGTGTATCTTGGTGGAAGCAGACAGTCCTTGAGATAAAGAAGTTATTTTGAAAGCTCAGCTGAGGTTGAGAATGATTGATTGATTAATTCTTGTTGCAACAGTACCATCAAACCCATCCCATTCTCTGTTCAAAGGAACTCAGTTGTGACGGGGGAGGGGGTGGTAAATAGTAAAGTCGCCATAGGTTTATCAGATCAGAGGACTTGAGTCACCCGAGCCATCTTCCATTTCATCTGGAAGCCTAAGATGGATTGGGTCTGCAGGGACTTCATGTCCAAAACTCTGGTTATGTTGTTCCTTCACTTATCCAATGTTGCCCTCATCCTGATGGCCACCTTTCTGTGTGGCTACAACAAGCTGTGTGCAGACCCTCCATGTGCAAACACCAAGTGTCACTACGTGCTGAGGTTCTACCTGTCCCTGGTGTTTGGAAGGATGGGACTGTCCTCGCTGCCACAGAACACTCCCAGTGGTTCGACAGTTCCGTTTCACCTGGCCTTCACTGAAATTTGCAAAGAGAAATACCTTTTGGTCACCAGTCCATCAGGAAGTGGTCAGTGCACAGTGTTGTTGAGACCCTGAGGGAATAGGCGAGGGTGGATCCTGTTGAGTGGTTTCCTGAGCAGACTGTCTGTCATTTGACAGAAAATGACTGGGGGTTGGTGAGGTTGTTGAGACTGTCACACATCTCCCTTTTGGAATGTGCCTCAGCAAAGGAATTCTGGAGTAAGATGCAATGTTTTGTCAAAGTTCATCACCAGCAGCACTGTGACGTAGGTCTCTGTGCTCTACAGTCAATGCGCATCCTGGGGAACAGAGACAAAAATCAGCTGTGCCAAGAGGGCCATCAAGCTAGTGAATGATGGTCTTTGGTTTGTCTGAAACATGTTGGTCTTCCAGAACAAGGAGTTGACCCTGATTGCTGCACATTGCAAGGTCCAGGATTACGTGGTGAGGGATGTACTAAAACTTGGGGCAGTTGCTGTCAAGGCACAGTAGAGAAAAGACCACTGTCTCAGGTCTCCCTACTGAAGGTAATGAGTCAGGTCAGTTCTCAGACCAAAAATTCCTGATGAAGATCTTATGCTCGAAATGTTGACTCTCCTGCTCCTCGGATGCTGCCTAACCGGCTGTGCTTTTCCAGTGCCACACTTTTTGACTCTGATCTCCAGCATCTGCAGACATCACTTTCTCTGTTATTGGACTCTCTAGCATCTCAAATATATGTAAATATTTGTAGGAGAGGTTTTTGGTTTTCTTGGGTACAGTCAATGCTTTGTTTATTCACTTGACGTGCAATTGTACATAACCAAACTATGGTATTAGTCTTTCAATTACAAAATTGGAATAAGTTATAACTGCTGCTGTTCATGTTAATCAGCTTTCTTACAAATTGGATATCTTTGTTTTAATTCCTTGGCAGAGGCTGGGGAGAAGATATTTTAAACGTTGACACAACATTCGAGGGACCTTAGCCATGTGGCTAGATTGGAGAAGTTTGGATTGATCTCTTCAGAGAAGGTTGAAGAGATCAATCCAAACTTCTCCAATCTAGCCACGTAGCTAAGGTCCCTTGTCCCTGACCGTGCTCACACAGCCATTCCTGTAAATCTTTTCTGCCTCTTTTTCTGCCATCTCGATTTCTCCTTATGTAACTTGGTATTTTACACTTACTTTCAGAACCCTGCTGTGAAAGGCCTTGGAATGTTGCATTATGTTCATTCATAAAGTCAGGAAGTATGGGATACAGGGAGATTTGGCTATCTGGATTCAGAATTGGCTGGCTGACAGAAGGCAGAGAGTGGTTGTAGATGGAAAGTATTCTGCCTGGAGGACAGTGTTGAGTGGGGTCACGCAGGGCTCTGTTCTTGGGCCTCTGCTCTTTGTTGTTTGTATAAATGACTTGGATGAGGAGGTTGAGTGGTGGGTTAGTAAATTTGCAGATGACACAAAAGTTGGAGGTGTCGTCTATAATATAGAGGACTGCTGCAGCGCGACATAGGGTGCAAAGCTGGGCTGAGAAATGGCAAATGGAGTTCAACCTGGATAAATGCGAAGTGATGCATTTTGGAAGATTGAACTCGAATGCTGAATACAGGATTAAAGGCAGGATTCTTGGCAGTGTGGAGGAACAGAGGGATCTTGGTGTTCAAGTACATAGATCGCTCAAAGTTGCCACCCAAGTGGACAGGGTTGTTAAGAACGCATATGGTGTTTTGGCTTTCATTAACAGGGGCATCGAGTTTAAGAGCTGCGAGGTTTTGCTCCAGGGCTATATTTCCCTTTTGAAACCACATTTGGAATATTGTGTTCAGTTCTGGTATCTGGAAAGATACAGGGGCTTTGGAGAGGGTGCAAAGAAGGTTTACCAGGATGCTGCCTGGACTGGAGGGCTTGCCTTATAAAGAAAGGTTGAATAAGCTCTGACTTTTCTCTCTGGAGAGAAGGAGGGAGAGAAGACCTGATCGAGGTGTACAAAATAATGAGAGGAATAGATATTCAGTAGCCAGAGATTTTTCCCCAGGGCGAAATTAGTTAAGTTTTTCACTCTGTTCTCTTTGATCCTTTGTCTAGCAGTAGCCTTGCGCTGTATGTTAGTGATCTGTTTGTAGAAGAAGATGGGTCTGCTTAAGGAAAATGTGAAATTTTTTGCATTGATAGAGTTTAATGACTATCAATGCTTTAAGCGTGCGTCAGTGCTACCAAGTCAAAATTGTGGAGCCCCTCCCTAATGGATTGCAGCAATTCAAGAAGGTGGCTTGCCACCACCACCTTGAGTGCAATTAGGTATGGGCAATAAACACTAACCAAGCCAGTGACTTCCGCCTCCCATGAATGAAATAAAAAATGAGTTGGTGAGGAACAATAATCTTTTCAAGATGGTCATTAAAAAATATTGTCACAGGTGGCTTAGAACTAAAGCCCTCACTCAGGATCCTTGCTGAATTAGTGATCCAAGTGTGAGTAGCAGTTGGGATGGAGTTGCTAGCTGCAATATCCTCTTGTTTTTACAAGCTACTGTTTCATCTCCAATCTCCCTCTTATCTATCAATTCCTTGAATGAGTTGTTGCCTTACAAATCTTTGCTCAACTTCCTGGAACTCCATGTTTGAATCGCTGCAAACAGGTTTCCCACTTTTGAGACCATACCAAAACAACAGTTCTTAATGTTTAAAAACAACATTCCAGTTGATTGTGACACAAGTAAACTCCTTGTCCTTCCTGACTTGTCAGGAGCATTGGATACGATTATTCACATCTCCCTTCTCCAGTATTCTTTATTCACTGTCTACCTGGGTTAGACATTCACTTGCCAGTTCCATTCTTAGCCAGAGAACGACCAAACTATAATTGCTGTCTTCCCACTTGTGTGTCATCACTACCTCTACATGCTGTCCCTTAGTGGTATCATCTAAGAATCCAGCATTACTTTCCACAATTGGACTGGCAGCACTCCGCTCTAGATCACATCCATCAGTTTGCTTGCTTCTAATTTGTCATACTGCACATTTAACATAGGATTCTGGATAAATAGCTATTTCTTCGGTTTGAAAGACCAAAGCCAGCATCTTTTGTCCCTGCTGCTAACTCCATTCTGTAGCCACTGTTCTCTCTGGCAATTGGCATAAGTGGAACCCAACAGCTTGAAACCTTTGTGTTCATTTGAACCAAGTGTCTAGGGTGGTAATGGTAGGGGATTTTAACTTTCCAAACACAGACTGGGACTGCCATAGTGTTGAGGGTTTAGATGGAGAGGAATTTGTTAAAATTTTCTCATTCAGTATGTGGATGTACCTACTAGGGAGGGTGCAAAACTTGACCTACTCTTGGGAAATAAGGCAGGGCAGGTGACTGAGGTGTCAGTGGGGGACACTTTTGGCCCCAGCAACCATAATTCTATTAGTTTTAAAATAGTGATGGAAAAGGATAGACCAGATCTAAAAGTTGAAGTTCTAAATTGGAGAAAGGCCAATTTTGATGGTGTTAGGCAAGAACTTTCAAAAGCTGATTGGGGACAGATGCTTGCAGGTAAAGGGACAGCTGGAAAATGTGAAGCCTTCAGAAATGAGATAATGAGAGTTCAGAGTATATTCTTGTTAGGGTGTAAGGAAAGGCTGGTGGGTGTAGGGAAAGCTGGATGACTGGAGAAATTGAGGTTTTGTTTAAGAAAAAGAAGGAAGCATACGTCAGATGTAGACAGCAGAGATCGAGAGAATTATTAAAGTATAAAGGCAGTAGGAGTATACTTAGGAGAGAAATCAGGAGGGCAAAAAAGGGGACATTAACCCTATTTGCCAATGCTGTCTAAGGAGAATCCAAAGGGATTTTATAAACACGTTAAGGACAAAAGGGTAACCCTCGAGAGAACAGGGCCCCTCAAAGGTCAGCGAGGCAGCCTATGTGGGGAGCTGCAAAAGATGGGAGCGATACTAAATGAGTACTTTGCATCAGTTTACACTGTGGAGCAGGACGTGGAGGATATAGAATGTAGGGAAATAGGTGGTGACATCTTGAAAAATGCCCAGAGGCGGAAGTGCTGGATATCTTGAAATTCATTAAAGTGGGTCTATCCCCAGGACCTGATAGGTCTGCCCTGGAACACTCTGGGAAGCTAGGGCAGTGATTGCTGGGCCCCTTGCTGAGATATTTGTATCATCAGTAGTCACAGGTGAGGAGCTGGAAATCTGGAGGCTGACTAATGTCGTGCCACTAAGAAAGGTAGTAAGGGAAAGCTAGAGAACTATAGGCCAGCGAGCCTGACGTCGCTGTGGGCAATTTGTTGGCGGGAATACTGAGGGACAGGATTTGTGCGTATTTGGAAAGGCAAGGGCTGATTAGGGATAGTCAGCATGGCTTTGTGTGTGGGTAATCAAGAAGTAACAAAGAGGATTGATGTAGGCAGAGTGGTGGATGTGATCTACATGGATCTCAGTAAGGTGTTTGACCAGGTTCCCCATTGGAGACTGATTAGCAAGGTTAGATCTCATGGAATACAGGGAGAACTAGCCATTTGGATACAGAACTGGCTCAAAGGTAGAAGACAGAAGGTGGGTGGAGGGTTGTTTTTCAGACTGGAGGCCTGTGACCAGTGGAGTGCCACAAGGGTCGGTGCTAGGTCTATGGCTTTTTGTCACTTTTATATAAATGATTTGTGCATGAATGTGGGAGGTATAGTTAGTATGTTTGCAGGTGATACCAAAATTGGACAGCGAAGAGGGTTACCTCAGATTACAACAGGATCTGGACCAGATGGGCCAATGGACTGAGAAGTGGCAGATGGAGTTTAATTCAGATAAATGAGAGGTGCTACATTTTGGAAAAGCAAATCGGAGCAGGACTTTTATACACTTAATGGTAAGATCCTAGGGAGTGTAGCTGAACAAGGAGACCTTGGAGTGCAGGCTCATAGCTCCTTGAAAGTAGAGTCGCAGGTAGATAGGATAGTGAAGAAGGCGTTTGGTACGCTTTCCTTTATCAGTTAGAGCATTGAGTACAGGAGTTGGGCGATCATGTTGTGGCTGTACAGGACATTGGTTAGGCCACTTTTGGAATATTGCATGTAGTTCTGGTCTCCTTCCTTTTGGAAGGATGTTGTGAAACTTGAAAGGGTTCAGAAAAGATTTACAAGGATGTTGCCAAGATTGGACGATTTGAGCTATAGGGAGAGGCTGAATAGGCTGGGGCTGTTTTCTCTGGAGTGTTGGAGGCTGAGGCTGACCTTTTATAGAGGTTTATAAAATCATGAGAGGCATGGTTAGAGTAAATAGACAAGGTCTTTTCCCTGGGGTCGGGGAGTCCAGAACGAGGGGGCATAGGTTTGAGGTGAGCGGGGAAAGATTTAGAAGACAACTAAGGGGCAGCATATTTAAACAGAGGGTGGTGTGTGTGTGTATATAGAATAGTTGCCAGAGGATGTGGTGGAGGCTAGTACAATTGCAGCATTTAAGAGGCATTTGGAAGGGTATATGAATAGGAATGGTTTGGAGGGATATGGACCAAATGCTGACAAATAGGACAAGATTAAGTGAAGTTATCTGGTTGGAATGGACAAGTTGGACCAGAGAGTCTCTTTCTGTGCTGTACATCTCTAATTCTATTTGACTCTCTTCTCCACTGTGTAGAACTTCACAACAAGCACCACCCTTAACCTCTATTCAATAGCCACAGGTTTGTTCTTGCACATTTGTAAGAACTTTACTAGAACTGGTCATTAGAAAGTGACTCACAAACGTAAGAATATTTGCATTTTTGAATAAGATCTTTGCAACATAATTAAACTGAAGACGGCTGAAATACTTTCAGAAATATTGTATGATCCATCCGATTAGTACATATACTTGTGTATAACCCATAATATATATCTGAGGTGACTTCTTTTTTCCATGTTTTTATACCTGCGAATGTGAATTCAAAGTTTTGAAGGATCAAACCACATTGTAGTTTATTAATTACTGACATTGCTGTGATTCATTCATTTAGAGGCATCTGTGAGAATGTTGACATTTACCTCTGCCACTTCTGACCAATTGACAAGATTATGTGCCATGTGATCTAACGGGATGCTTTTAAGAGAGAATAAAACCAATATGTATTTCAATGTAGACTTGCTTAAACATGGCAGAAAAGATTAATGAACATTAGCAAAATTGCTGTATTATTATCCATGTAGCCATCCAATTGAATGGCAACCAAAGTCAATAAAGAGGGTATTTCAAAACTTTCAAAGCAAGATTGAAGTCTCATTTAGGAAAAATTCACACTGCCACCTGAACTCAATGATAAAGCCATGAAAGTCCACTTTCTTCACCTGACATAGAGGGAAGAATGTGTATCAATTGGCATACATTGGAAGTATGAATGGAACTCAGTTTGACATGCCAGCCAACATGATGATACCAATATTGGGGAAATAACCATGCATGTGAAGAAGACTGATCGTGTGATCTGATTCTGTCTGTATGGTAGATGATTCAGAATTAAGTGGTGATATTCGAACACAAGGCTGTCTCCAAAAGGGAATTTCAGAAGTTGTTGCGAGTAGTGTATCTAAGATGTTGGCATGAAATGAATCCAAAAAAAGTGTTGTATTTGAGACTAGAAGATTACTTGATGGAAAATGTTTACTCATCTGGAGCATGCTTGATCCCCAGTTTGTTTATGATGTGGTCTGTGTGTAATGAACCAGTAATGTGGCAGTTATTCTTGGCCATCTTAGTGCTGTTCAAGTGTAGAATGTGTATAAATAAACCTGTAAGTTTTTATTTTAAAAATTTGATATACAACTTGCCTCTTGGGACAAATTGATTCAGGATTTCACTGTGGAGTGCTGTGATTTAATTCCCATGTTGGATAAAATGCATGTTTTATTTTCAATCTACTGGTTTTGTCCCCTTTTTTATTTTGTGAACTGTCGTCTTTGGACTCAAGCATGCATATTAATCCCTCAAAAATATTACCTTTGTGTGACTCGATGTCCATGCTTTGTGAAGTGCTTTGGGGTATTTTGTTAAATTAAGAGGTACTGCTGTATATAAATCTAAGGTGTTAATCACATGAATAGGAGGAGGAGGCCTGACTTTAATGCCTTGCCTAAAAGACTGCACTCCAGAGAATTTGGCACTAATTGGATTGTATGTCTGTCACTTGAATGGGCCTTAAATCCAGAGTCGGGGGCTGAGAGGTCTAACACTAAACCAACAGTGGCATGTGATTTGGAAACCAAAGCTCTTTTGTGTTAAAATTGGAAAAATACCCAAGTATTTAACCAAATGGGAAGATTAGTTTTTATTTTGCAACAACAATTTATCCATGGGTTTCAGGAGGCAGGCATGGCTTTCGTGCACGCTTTTATATAGTTTGGGCTGCGTGGTCAGGAAGGAGTGCTAAATTATGATTAAAAATGCACTAATCTAAATTGTCACAACTTAGATCTGTGATGTTATGCATTCCTAGTTCAATAGTGGAAAGTAAATTTTCAACAATAGATTTGTTAGTTTACAAAGTTTAGAAAGCACACAACACCAGGTTATAGTCCAACAGGTTTATTTGGAAGCACTAGCTTTTGGAGTTCTGCAAAAGCTAGTGCTTCCAAATAAACCTGTTGGTCTGTAAGCTGGTGTTGCGAGATTTTTAACTTTTGTACACTCCAGTCCAACACGGGCACCTCCAAATCATTTATTTGTTTTGTGATGCTGAGGTTGGGAGGGGGTACCACATTTAATGACCAGAAGACTTTAAAGGCTGGCTCCAGCAAGAGGAAAACCTTTTATTAAAGAATGGTTTGTCTGTCCGTCCGTCCACCCATCTTGGCTAATAGGCAGACAGTCTTCTCTGAAATCTGGCATACTTGATAATACAGGGACATTGCATTGAATAGGCTGGCTAAATTACATGTTCCCTCCTTGTTTGCTAAGTAGTGCTATCGATTAAACTTAACTATTAAGTAATCACTTCAGCTTTAAGAATCTAATCAGATTATGTACAAAATTGTCTTCCATGTTTCTTGTAGACTGAAATTGTTGCTCACTTTCACTGAGGGTTCATCAAATGCATATTATCCATTTTATCTAAGGTTAGCATAATTTGATTCTGTAAGACAGACATCTTACAGAATCAAAGATGTTCATTTTAAAGAATGAATTCTAGGCTCCCCGATGATTCAGTGTCATCCATGAGAAAGCAATACCGTTACTCATCAAACACATTCATTGATTGGCATACTTGGTGTTTGAGAGGGGGAAGCACTTCAGTCGATGAACTGTACTTTAATTTGCCTGCAGTTGTTTAGAAAGCATTTAATCTTTCTCCACCAGTGAAATATAAGCATGTACTGTATGGCTCCAAAGTCCTTAGTTTTAATTACTTACCATTTGAAAATGTAGTCACATTCTGCGTCACATTCTACATGGCTCACGGCAAAGCTTCTCAAATTTCCACTGCAGTGCTGCTTTCTTTAGGCAAACAAGCATCAGATCGCATGCAATCTCAGTGGGATAATTTTGCCTAGAGAGAATGATTCTTTGCCATGACACTGAATTCCATTCATATTCTGATTTGTCATATTGTATAAGTTGAGATTTTGTTGTGACTACACAAGGCATCTCCATAACATACTTGAGAAGAATGAATTACTTGAAGGTTTTGCCCAGGCACAATAATGCTGTGCAAAGCAAAATGAACATGAATTATTTTCAGAAGCTTAATATATCTTAGATTTATGATGAGCAAACTTCTAATTACTACACATTCTAACTTTTTTGGCAGCTGCATATAATGATGCTGTAATATGTAGTCAGAATGGAGATGCAAATTTTGCATAGGGCTGTTGTGAATGACTAGGTTTGTTCTTGCACATTTGTAATATATTGTGTCGCTATCCTTCTTTCACTGCATTTTGTTGCAGAAGTCAACTCGTTTGGAATTAGGGAGGTGGTACGGGAATGAGCTGAATTCTGTTTACTGCACAAGTTTCAAGAGTTTTTCAAATTTTAAAACGGTTACTGTAGATTGGAAAATAACAAACCCATAGTGCTAACATGCAGTAAAGGAACTATATAGCAATCCACCTAATGTCAGTTATGGACAAATGTTAGAATCTATTGTTAGCAACAAGGTAAAAGGACACTTGAAATTTGATAATGGCACAGGTCTTCAGGACATTAAGATTTCTGTGACAAGCCTTTGTACAATTTTTTTTAAGCTGATCTCCACAAAGGGAGTGGTGAATTTCTAAGCCAGGTTGATGTTAAAAAGAAATGGGTGTTGTGCATCTTAAAGTATTATGGTAGATAAATCCATGGGTCCTGACGGCATCTGTTCCAGAATATTGAGGGAGGCAAAAGAAGATTGCTGGAGCATTAACAAACATTTTTGTACTCTTTGGCCACAGGTGAAGTCCCAGAGGACTGGAGAATAGCCAATGCTGTCCCACTGTTTAAGAAGGGTAGCAGAGATAATCCAGGAAATTACAGGCCTGTGAGCCTAATGTTAGTGGTAGGGAAATTATTGGAAAAGATTCTCGGGGACAAGCTGTATATGCATTTAGAAGCAAATGGACTCATTAGCAATACCATTTGTGTGGCGGAGGTTGTGCATCACCAACTTGATCAAGGTTTTTGAGGAAGTGACGAAGTTGATTGAGGGAAAACAGGTTGATGTCTATTTTTCTATGCGATTTATGCTGCCCTGTGTATGGCTGTGTACTGTCATGTATGTGTTCATATAGCACCTTGGTCCTGGAGGAACGCTGTCTTGTTTTTATTGTACCAGCTGTATGTGGTAGAAATGACAAAGTTACTCCACTCTATATGGACTTCAGTAAAGTTTTTGACAAGGTCCCTCATGGCAGACTGGTACAAAAGGTGAGGTCACATGATATCGAGTGATCTGGCAAGTTGGATATAGAACTGACTTAGTCATAGAAACAGAGGGTAGTGGTGGAAGGATGCTTTTTGGAATGGAGGGTTGGGACTAGTGTTCACAGGGATCAGTGCTGAGCCCTCTACTGTTTGTGGTTGACGTAAACAATTTGGAGGAAAACATTGTTTGTCAAATTAGTACGTTTGTGGACGAAACAAAGTTTGGAGTTGCGGACAATAAGGATTGTCTGAGGATACAGCAGAATATAGATCAGTTAGAGGCATGGGCAGAATATTGGCTGGCGGAGTTTAATCCAGACAAATGTAAGGTGATGCATTTTGCAAGGTCAAGTACAGGTGGAAATTATACAGTAAATGGCAAACCTTTGGGAGTATTGATATGCAGAGGGATCAGGTGTGCAGGTCCACAGATCACTGAAGGTGACAGTGTGGGTAGATAAGGCAGTAAAAAAACTCCTATGGCATGCTCCCCTTCATTGGAAGGGGCATTGCGTAGAAGGATAGACAAGTTATGCTACAGCTTTATAGAACTTCAGTTAGGCCACACGTGAAATATTGGGACAGTTCTGGTCACCACATTAACAGAAGGATGTGGATGTTTTGGAGAGGGTACAGAAAAAGTTTACCAGGATGTTGCCTGGTATGGGGTATTTTAGCGATTAAAGAAAGATCGGATAGAGTGGGTCTGTTTTCATGAGAACGCAGGAGGCTGAGAAGTGACCTGATAGCAGTTTATAAGATTGTGAATGGCATGAATAGAGTGGAAAATGAGGCTTTTTTCCAGAGTAGTGGGGTCAATTACTAGGGGGTATAGGTTCATGATGCTGGGGGGGGGGGGCAGGAAGTGAACAGGAAATTGAAGCACACAAAATATCAACATTCAACACTACTGCAGTTAGGTGGTAGTGTGGGGGTAATTTTAAAAAAAATAAACAAGTGTCAGCCATCCTGTTCACTGAGAGCTGGCTCTGAGGGACCTGGACCAGTGTGCGTGTGTAGAAGAAAAAAAACACCTGAGCCATAAGTTACATCCATATGAAGGCAATAGAGTGATACGGGTTCTGCAAGTGAAGACAGTTTTAGTAACGAAAGGCAAAATGTCTGTTCAATCTTGGAGGGCCGAAGGGCCTGTTTCTGTGCTATTGTCCAACTCCAGCTGCTGCATCATTGGGTTGGTACAGCTTTGCCTGAGACCATTAGGCTCCAAAGAAGAGATGGAATGGAGGACATCCTGTTTTCATGAGTGTCTACTATATTCTGGTAAACTGTAAGAGAGCAGGTTATTGAATCGATGAAATGAGTGGTATGGATTGTCACAATGACTTAAATGTGGACTTGTTGATTATTGAATGTGTTTGTCCAAGTTAATAACTGGTATTTCCATGGGTTGAAATGGTTTTTATTAAGGGACCAAAAAGAGACTTGAATGGTCAAATTGATCATCTGACTAGGTTTGGCCAAGTATAAGAAAATCAACTTGGATTACATGAGATTGCCCTACGGAAATTTTCATTTCAGCTCAGCTATGCAACAACCCAACAAGTTTCTGAGAAGGTGTAAAAAGACCCTCTTCTATTTAGATTTAGATCTTTAGGAATGTTCACATGTTGGCAATAAAACTTGTCTACAATTAATAAGCTTAATAACACCTTCCACAGACATGGAATGTATAAAACATCTACTATCTCGAACAGCTGACAGAAACATGAATTGAAACTAAGGATGTGTTCAGCGTACAAGCTGAGGATTTTTTTTTACTTGCAAGTAGCAAAAATGCCTGATGACAATCTTGATTGGGAAGAATCATCAGAACATCAAGAATTCAAAGGAAAATTGGAATTTTTATTACAGGTTCACGACACCAACTAATGAACCTTGGTCTCGGGTTAAAACATGCCTCAAGGATGCCCTCAGGACTCTAAACTGTATGTTCCTTCTCATGTGAAGCTAACCCCCTCTAGCTTTATAAGTGTGTATGTTTGTGAGGGAAGGACATGATTTCATAAAGACCATATGTTTGACATTCTCTTTTAATCAAATTTGACTTATCAAGTAGTAAAATCCCTGTTCACTTGGGGAAATCCTTTAAAAGGCTCCTTTATTTATCCTCGGGATATATATACACTGATTTTAATTGGGGAAAGGTGTAACCCCTTGTGGAAAAACAAACCAGTTTCCCCCCTTGCCAGATCATACCAGGATGTGTGGATAATTGGGTGGGGAGGAGTGGTGGTGTGTAGGTTTTGAGTTGGTCATTTGTCAGGTGTGTTTGATTGAGTTATGCTGGCTAAAATAGATCAGATATTAATGAGTGGTTATATGTCCCAAGTTTAGGGCATTGAGCTCTGTGTCCTGGATAGTAAAAAATCAATCCATGAAAGATTTAATCTTCAGAGGCAACTTCAACGTATGTGTTTTGAGACTTCATGCATGGTTGCAATGCACAACTTCCAATCTCTCATCTGGGTACCAAAATGTTTGGGCCAGTATTGTTAGAAACAAAATCGGTATGATCATCAATAGAAATCATAGTTTAAAAAATCTGTTAGTTTGAAGTTATAACTGAAAGGTTAGATAAGGAAACCAACTGTTATAATATATTTAAAAGATGTAGGAACTTGGTGAACAAAATTGGAACTTGTGGGGTGGAGATTATATTTGCCCAGAATGAGAATTAATCCATGGATTATAATAAGAATTAGTGCTTGGGCCTCAGCCACCTACATAACCATTGGAGGAGAGAGGTATTTTTGTTTGTTCGTTCATATGCTTGCAAGGCCAGCATTTATTGTCCATTCTTGATTCCCCTTAACTGCATATCTTGTTAAATGTTTCAGAAGGCAATTAAGAGTTGACCACCTAGCTTGGGTCTGAATTTACAGGTAGGTCAAAGGAAGTAAGATTGGCAGATTCCTTTCCTTGAAGAACATTAGTGAACCTGATGAGTATTTATGACCATCTACAATGGTTACAAAGTCACTGATAGATGAGCATTTAACTCCAGATTTTTATTGAATTCAGATTTGGATTAGATTAGATTAGATTAGATTAGATTACATTACAGTGTGGAACAGGCCCTTCGGCCCAACAAGTCCACACCGACCCGCCGAAGCGCAACCCACCCATACGTTTACCTCTCACCTAACACTACGGGGAATTTAGCATGGCCAATTCACCTGACCTGCACATCTTTGGACTGTGGGAGGAAACCGGAGCACTCGGAGGAAACCCACACAGACACGGGGAGAACGTGCAAACTCCACACAGTCAGTCACCTGAGGCAGGAATTGGGGCGGCACGGTGGCACAGTGGTTAGCACTGCTGCCTCACAGCGCCAGAGACCCGGGTTCAATTCCCGCCTCAGGCGACTGACTGTGTGGAGTTTGCACGTTCTCCCCGTGTCTGCGTGGGTTTCCTCCGGGTGCTCCGGTTTCCTCCCACAGTCCAAAGATGTGCAGGGTCAGGTGAATTGGCCATACTAAATTGCCTGTAGTGTTGGGTAAGGGGTAAATGTAGGGGTATGGGTGGGTTTCACTTCGGCGGGTCGGTGTGGACTTGTTGGGCTGAAGGGCCTGTTTCCACACTGTAATCTAATCTAATCTTTACTTGTGAATCCGGGTCTACTGGCGCTGTGAGGCAGCAGTGCTAACCACCGTGCCGCTGATTTAATCATCTATCATGGTGGGTTTTGAGCCATGTCACCAGAACATTGGTCTGGGATTCTGGATTGTCACTCCAAAGTGATTTACCTCCAATGCTTGCTGAAGATATAAACCTACATGGGAAAGTAAGTTGTGAGAAGGATGTAAAGAGGCTGCCGAGTTGTATAGTATGGTTAATTTATTGGACAAAATGTGACAGAAGAAGTGAGTGGTGAGAAATTGGAAAAAATGGTGAATATACATTTTTATCCAAAAGTAAGGTGATTGATTGATTATTGTTCTGAAGGATTTGGGTGTCCTTTTGTGTGTGAATCACAAAATTAGTATGCAATTACAGAAAACAATTAAAAGTAAGTTTGCAAGCAGTTTGGAGTGTAAAAGTAAAGAATTACTGCTGAAATCCGGTTTGGTGAGACCACAAAGTTGGGATACTTTATACCTAATACTAGAGATACACTTGAGGTTGTGCCACAGGAATTATTAATTTGGTAATTTTGCTGCCAAGTAGAGGTTCTCACCACCTCCATATTAGGCTACTATCTGAGACATCGGTTTTGCCTAGAATTTTGGGAAAGTTCACGATTTACTGGAAATGTGGCTATTTTTGTATTTTTCAGTTTTTGTTTTCATAAATTGAGACAATCAACCTTCTTTCATTGGTGTGTGACTGCAGCTTGTGTTGAAATCCTCCAATAAGATGTACAAAACAAAGTAGAACTAAAATGCTTTCATGCTCTCTCACTACTCAAGGGCAATTAATTAATGCATTCCAAACTTAATTTGGGTTTCAAGGAAGGCTTACTAATAATTTGGCTTCAATTTAATGTTAAACTGCAATTCAGCATCTTGATTCAGCAGTTGATTTCTTCACAATTGAAAGCCCATTTTCAGTGTCTAATCAGCTGGAGAAATCGGTGTACAAGGATAATTAGGAGATCGAGAGAATTCAAAGGCTAGATAAACTGGTTGGTTAACATTTGCACTTCAGTAATTTTTAAAATATTTGATCATTGAGGATGTTATTGGCTAGGCCATCATCCATTGTTCATCGGAAGGTGATGAGTGCTATCTTGAATTGCTGCAGCCCTTAGGATATTGGTGAGCTCGCAGAAGGACTTTGACCCACTAATAATGAAGGAACAGTGGTAGAGTTTCAAGTCAGGATGGCATATGGTTGGAGGGGAACATGCAGGTAGTGGTATTCCCATGCATTTGTTGCTCCTATCCTTCTGTGTGGTAGATGTTGTCGCAACCATAACAATGTGGTTGACACTCAGATTCTCTCTGAAATCGGTGGAGATGGGTACTGCAGATGCTGAAGATTAGAGTCAAGATTAGAGTAGTGCTGGAAAAGCACAGCAGGTCAGGCAGCATCCGAGGAGCAGGAAAATCGACATTTCAGGCAAAAGCCCTTCATCAAGAATGATCAAGGGCTTTTGCCTGAAATGTCAATTTTCCTGCTCCTCGGATGTTGCCTGACCTGTGCTTTTCCAGCACCACTCTAATCTTGAGACTGCCCTCTGAAATAGCAATTAATACTACTGAATGACTTGCTAGGCTGTGAAGCCAGACACAACGCTGTCATTGATCTAGGCATCAGAAATGACAGGCAAAAAGCAGCCTTGTTGACCCTACAAAATGCTCCTTTTTAAAATCTGGGGACTCGTACCAAATTTGGGACCTATCTCAATATTTAAACAGCAGTCTGAAATAGTCCTACTCACAGAATTATGCTTATAGACAATGCCCCAGACATCACCATCCCCGTCCCTGGATATGTCCTGTCCTGCCGGTAGGACACACCCAGCAAAGGTGGTGGAACAATGGTATGTAGTTGGGAGGGAGTTATCCAGATAGTCCTTAACATTGACTTTGGATCCCATGATGTCTCATGGTAGCAGGTCAAATGTGGGCAAGGAAGCCTCCTGATTACCAGGTGCCATCCTCCCTCACCTCATGAATCAATACTTCACTGTGTTGAACAACACTTGGAGGATGCACTGAGCATGGCAAGGCCATTCTGGGTGGGCACTTCATTGTTCACCACCAAGAATGGCTTGGCAGCAGCACTACAAGTTGGTCAGGTCCTAAAGGGGACACCTGCTCGACTGCGTCTGTGGCAACTCGTGGGAGAACCAACAAGGGGGAAATTCTATACTTGACCTCATCCTCAACAATCTACCTGTGGCAGATGCATTTGATTTATTGTTGACATAAGTACAGTGACAAGCTTTTTGTTTTGCAAACAGTACAGGCAGATCATAAAGTGTTTGGACAGAGTGAGGCATACGAGGTTATGGCTGTCACAGGTGGTACAAGAGCAAGATCAACGTTAGATTTGAAATTGGAGAAGTCCATTCAGCAGTCTAATAACAGTACGGGAGAAGTTGTTCTTGAACCCGATGGTACTTATGTTCAAGCTTCTGTATTTTTTGCCTGATGGAAGAAGTCAGAAGAGTGTGTTACAGGGGTAGGAGGAGTGTTTGGCAGCCTTTTCTCAGCAACGAGAAGTGTAAATGGAGTCCATGGCTGGGAGGTTGGCTTTCGTGATTGTTTGGGCTGTGTACACAACTTGCTGCAGTTTCTAATGGTCCTGGGCAGAGCAATTGGTATATCAAGCCGTTACGCACCCTGATAGAATGCTTTCTATAATGCATCTGTAAAAGTTGGTGAGACTATTGCACAATCCTCACAGACAAAATCCTGCCTTCATATTGAGAATGTCCTCAATCATGTTGTGTGGCACTATCACTGTGTGAAATGGGACACATTTTGCAGCAATGTCTGTTTCTGTTCAGAAACTCAGCAGGTCTGCCAGCACCTCCGGACAGAAATAAGACTTAACATTTTGAGACTGGTAACTCTTCAGAAGTGGATAACAGACTGTCAATTTTACTTTCTCTCTATAGATGCTGCTTGCTGAGTTCCTCCAGCAATTTCTGTTTTAGTTTCAGATTTCTAGCATCTGCGGTTTTAGATTGGACTTCCAACTGATCTAGCAACTCCAGATTGGGCATTTATGAGCTGCAGTGTGCCATCCACAACAGCAGAATCCTACTCCAATACAATCTACGATCTCCTAGCCGAGCACATCCCTGACTTGACTATAACCATCAAAGCTCGGGGATCAACCTTTCTTCAATGAAGAATGGAGGAGGGCATACCTGGAGCAGCACCAGGCATACCTAAAAATGACATGTCAACTTGGTGAACTACCAAACAGGACTATTATTTATGCCAAGCAGCATGTGATTGACAGAGCTAAGTCATCCTGCAACCAACGGATAAGATGTTAAGCTCGGCAATCATGCCACATCCAGTTGTGAATGGAGTGGACAATTTTAAACAGCTCACTGGAGGAAGAGGCTCTACAAATATCTCCATCCTCATTGACAGAACTGAGCACATCATAGCAAAAGATGAGACTGAAGTGTTCGCAGCAGAGTGAATGCTCCATCTCAGCCTCCTTCAGTGGTTCCCAGCATCACAGATGCCAGATTTTAGTCAATTTGGTTCACTGATTTCAAGAAACAGTTGGAGACCTTGAATAATGCAAAGGATATAGGCCCTGACAACATTCCAGCGATAGTTCTGAAGACCTGTGCTGCTGGATTTTCTGCACCCCAGCCAAACTGTTCCAGTACAGCTACAATAGTGACATCTACCCAACAAGGTGGAAAATTGCTGAGGTATGCCCTGTACACAACAGGACAAGTCCAATCCAGCCAATTACTCTTGATTATCAATAAAGTGATTGAAGGTGTCATCAATACTGCTGTCAAGCAGCACCTGCTTGCTGATATCCAGTTTGGGTTCTGCCAGAGCCACATTGCTCCTGATCTCCATTACAGCCTTGTTTCAAAAAAATGAATAAAAGAAAATTCAAGAAGTGAAGTGAGAGTGACAGCCTTTGACATCAAAGCATTTGATCTAGGAATCATAGAAAAACTGGAATCAATGAGAATTGGGAAAAACCCTCTGGTTGGAGTCATAACCTGGCACACCAGATGCTCATGTGGTTGTTGGAGGTCAGTCATCTTGGCTCCAGGGCATCTCTGCACAGTTCCCCAGGATAGGGCACAGGCTTGACCACCTTCAGCTGCTTCATCAGTGACCTTCCCTCCAAAGTTCAGACATTTGTGCATGATTACAGAACAGTGGTAACTCCTCAGGTACCAAAGCAGTCAATGTTCAAATGCAACAAGACCTGGATAATATCCAGTCTTGGGTTGACACGTGTCAAATAATGCTCATAATCCACTAATGCCAGACAATGACAATTTCCAATAGGAATCAATCTAATCACCATCTCTTGACATTGTGGCATTGCCAGCACCTGAGTACCCCACTATCCATATTCTAGGTGTTACTTTTGATCAGAAACTCAACAGGACTTGCCACATAAACACGGTGACTGCTTAGTCAGGTTAGAGGCTGGGGTTATTGCAGTGATTAGCTCATCACTGTGAGTAGTCCCCAGGCTGTGTACCATCCGCAAGCCAAAGAGAGTGCGATGGAACATTCCCAACTTGCAGTTCCAATAACATTCAAGATGCTTCACGCTATCCAGGACACATCAGCTTGATTTAGTACTCTATCCACAAACATTCACTCTCTCCATCGCTGCTCAGTAGCAGCAGTGTTTACTATTTACAAGATGCAATTTTGAAATTCAATGAAGATCCTTCGACAACACCTTCTGACCACTACCATTTCCATGTAGTTGCTCAAGGACAGCATATACATGGGGACATCGCCATTGTAACTCCCTCTACAAGCCATTTACCATTGTGACTTGGAAATATGTTGTCATTCCTTCAGTGCTGCTGGGTCAGAGTCCTGGAATTTCCCCCTCTGGCATTGTGGATATACCTGTAGCACTTGGACTTCAGTGATTCAAGAAGTCAGCTCGCTAGCACTTTCTGAAGGACAACTAGGGACAAGCAATAAATACTAGCCTGATTGGTGATGCCCACATTCTATGAGAGAGTAAAAAAAAAAGGCAGATGCTATTGAAGCGTTGGTAAGTTGCTGTAGTGTATCCAGTAGTTGGTGCACTGTACTGTCTCAGTCCATTGGTGGAGGAAATAGAAGTTGAAGTTGATAGATGGAATGCCAGTTAAGTGGGTTGCTTTATTCTGATATCGAGCCGGAGTTTGGTTGAAGCATTTCAATTTGAGAATATTCCACCATTAGCCAATGTTTTCATCTCCAGCCACTTTTTTTAAGACTCTCTAGCATGTAGATCATTGGACATATGGGATTTGTTGGCTATTAGTTCTCAATATATTCACCAATACTGATTTTGTTTTGTTACTCACTATCATTAGACGCATGATTCTCCACTAATTTTTAGTATATTTTTGTGCCTTCTTGTAAGATAGATCCAAAATATTAGCACTTTCTTTTGATTTAATTAATCACTATCATTTTGTTTAGTCTCTTGCCTTTTAAGGAACTCCTGTTTACTTTCCCAATCTCTTCCTTTGTTTTACCGCATACTTGTGGCAACTTCTTCCTCTTTTTTTGTAGTTTTAATGCAAAGTCTTTTTAAAAAATCAGCTATCTTCAGGTTTACTATTTTTGGCAATATTTTTAGCACCGTCATCTAGTCTCATCCTTATTTCTCCAGCTAGCCATGTAACTTTTTGCATGTAACATTTATTTCTCAATGGGACACAGTGATCATGAAGATTAAAATTCCAAGTGATTACCCTTATTGCATGCTTCACCAAAATGCAAACTACTAGTTGTGTTGTCATTATTGGCCTGTGAAATAGGTTTAATCAAATGGTAGATGTAGAAAGTGCTTAGGGTGTTGATACTAAGAAAATTTAAGCAATTTAAAAATGAGAAACAAAGTTGGCTATGGCTAGTATGTGGCTCAGTAATGTCAACAGCATAATTTTGATTCTTTTCCAACTGAAATCTTGGGACTTGTTTCCTGTGCCTTTTCTTAAGAGTGGAAGACTAAAACAAGCCACCTAACAATAAGTGAGGGGGACACCTATCTCTGGCTGATACTTTGCCAACATTGTGATACAACTTCAATCTCCTGTCCTATTGGATTTAAATTGGTTTTTGCATTTGTGTAGCAAGTATTGTTGTACTGTAATCTTCACAAAGAATCTAGTGATGCAGTGGGTAGCACCCCTCCCTCAGAAACAGCAGTTCTAGTTAAAGCCCACTCCATTCCTTGATGGCCAAGGAAGGGGCATTCATTATCCACTGAAGAAGAGCTTATGCCTGAAACGTCGATTTTCCTGCTCCCTTGATGCTGCCTGACATCTGCGTTTTTCTAGCAACACATTTTTCACCTCTGATCTCCATCATCTGCAGTCCTCACTTTCTCCTAGCATTCATCATCCAGCCAAACAACTTGAGTGTCAACTTCTAAATCCTTGCAACATATGTCAATGGTAGGCTCAGGCATGTAATTTGAAAAAATATTGAAGTCGCAACCATTAGTTTCCACAGGTCTAGACTAAACATTCACGTAAAAATGTATGTCGCAACAGCAACTTTGACTCCTTGGGTGATCAGCATTGTTGGCTGGCTGGTATGAAGCAAATCAGTACCCTCAGCAAGGGATTTAATTCCGGATCTGTGGTGGAGATTGTAGTGTTGTCAGACCTGTGGGTGGCACAGTGGTTAGCACTGCTGCCAGAGGGTTCAATTCCTGCCTCAGGCGACTATGCAAACTCCACACAGATATTCTCCCGTGTCTGCGTGGGTTTACTCTGGGTGCTCCGGTTTCCTCTCGCAATCCAAAAATGTGCAGGTTAGGAGAATTGGCCATGCTAAATTGCCCGTAGTGTTAGATGAAGGGCTAAATGTAGGGGAATGGGTCTGGGTGGGTTGCTCTTCGGTGGGTCGGTGTGGACTTGTTGGGCCGAAGGTCCTGTTTCCACACTAAGTAATCTAATCTACCTTCAGGTAAGGCTGGAAAAGAGCCTCATAAAATTCCAAGAGACTGCCTGGGGAAATGAAATAGTTCAGTGCAAAGTTACCTTCCCTTGAATTATTTTTAGAAGAAATGCACTTTGAAGAAGTAACTTCAGCTTAGTAATTTTGAGACAACAAATGAGTTCTACTACATAACTTTCTAATCTGTCAATGCTAATTTGAATATCCAGCTTATTAAATAGATGATCAGTGGTCCCTAAATGAATTCAATTGAAGATTCCCAATTGCCTGCATTTAGTATTACAGTAATAGATTATACCTGACATTTTAAATGGATTTCTCTATTGCTTTCATGAAACATTTGCAACATTTATCACGTTAAGGTTTTCATTTTGATGTGTTATCGTGATGAGAATGCTCTGCTCTGTTTTGCCTCAATCCAGTCAGCTGGTTCCATCAGATCACTGTCAAAGAAGAATGAACAATTGGCTTGGTTCAGAAGATGAGGAATATTGAATCTGTGGACCATTGCCCCTTTGTTTTGTCTCTTTACTAGCTACTAAAACTAAGCATGTGGTAAAACTTGAATGATGGAACTGGCAAGTTATTTTTCATACTTTACCTGAATGCTTGGAGAGATTTTTGGAACTTCTTCAATGCCTCAGTTGGTTAATTCAGTGTGGAAAAATAAACCTGAGCATAGACTTAAAGGATCCCAATTTTGATCTTTAATTAGTCCTGAATTAGCAAATCTTAATTGAGGTTTTGCTTGATTGTCGTGTCTCACTGAACCCCACTGGGCTGTGGCAATGACACATCAACTAATTTTTGCTGGGGCATAAGTATGCGTGAACGTTCGCTGATAGCGTGCAAAACATTTTCATTGCTTAACATATTAAGACTAGATTATTGAGCGGGGCATTAGAGGGAAAGATGCTGAGACTTGTGAACTTACGTTTGTGCATTTTGAGAGGCAAGTACAGAGGAACCTCGATTATCCAAAGGACACAGGCAGGTGTATTTCGTTCAGATAATCGAATGCTGGATGACAAAGTCGGCCAAGCATTGTGACCGTGCGATCTTGTTCAGATAATCTGAAATTCGGTTAATCAAATGCCAGATAATCGAGGTTTCTCTGTATCGGAGGGGTTTTGTGAAGAAGTAATCCAAAACAACATGACTAGAAGCAGTTTTGAACAGATATTAGTTTGACAATTTAGCATTTGAAAAAGAGGAAGACTACTTGTTCATGTGAAAGATGTTCAGGAAGATGGTTTAAAAAGTTGATGTTAAAAATCTGTGCAGCTGTATGAGAGCTCATGAGAGGTTAAGATAAAATTAAGAAAGTGACGCCTGGGTGAATAACTTGGGTCAGAACCCATTTGAAGCAACTACAATTTGCTGATAAGTAAAATTTAAATGCAAAACAAATGAGATTGTCCACTACTACAAAAGGAAGTGTGAAAGTGTGCAACGGAAAGGTTATGACAGTTTGCTTCCTTCTGCTTACCAACTGAATCGCTCAAGTTGCTTTTCATTAGGTGTTAGAATCTGAAACAGCTGATTTCACTGAAGCCAGCCATGTGTTCCAACAGCCAGTTAAACAAATGAATAGGCCTCTCTTTCTAATGATTCATTTTTGAATGTGAAGGGAATTTACTGAAATAGGAACTGAAACCCTGTTTAATTCATAGTTTGTATTAATTGCGATTTATGTTGGAACAAAAAGCTTTTTCAATGAAAAGGAGAAAGTGAGGACTGCAGATGCTGGAGATCCGAGCTGAAAAATGTGTTGCTGACAAAGCACAGCAGGTCAGGCAGCATCCAAGGAGCAGGAGAATCGACGTTTCGGGCATAAGCCTTTCAGGAATGAGGAAGGTGTGCCGAGCAGGTTAAGATAAAAGGTAGGGAGTCCCCCCACCCTACCTTTTATCTTAGCCTGCTTGGCACACCTTCCTTTCTGAAGAAGGGCTTATGCCTGAAATGTCGATTCTCCTGCTTGGATGCTGCCTGACCTGCTGTGCTTTTCCAGCAACACATTATTCAATGAATAGGAATAAAATATACCTATGTGTCCTTTGGAATGGATGAAAAATTAATTTGTTTCTTTGTTGAAGTGGTAATCTAGTTTTAAAGTGGTATGATTATAACTACTTATTTGCAAAGAGGATCTCTTGAAATTCAGTGGGTAATGTTTTGGCCATTCCTTGTGTCGTCTTACCCAATATTCCCTGTAATGTATTTGGAAACCCAGCTCTGCAGTAACCTTGTGCATTAGTGTAAGAAGGTTGCCTACAGCACAAAGTGATAGTCTGAGGTGAACATTGTCTCCTGTTTTTGCCTTTAGAATTCAAATGAGGTAAGGGGATTGGGGTAGGAGTTATATTAAGCTATTTTCGGCTTGGACTGGGCAGGCAAATTACCAGGATCTGTGTGGAAGGGGTGAGGAGTATGGCAACAGTATCATTCAGTGTGAGATGAGATGTCATAGCATGGTTTAGAGGATTGACAATGAGTACAGAGGGCGTCCCAAATCAGCATCAGGTAGACCTAAAAATTAGATGGCAAAATACAACAACAGAATTATGAATAGACTAAGCAATAGAAACTGTATACAATGTCAGACAAAGCTCTGGATCCAAGCTCTACAATCTGACTACGGGGCAGCATGGTGACTCAGTGTTAGCACTGCTGCCTCACCGCACCAGGGACCCAAGTTCGATTCCACCCACAGGCGACTGTGTGGAGTTTGCACATTCTACTGTGTGTCTATGTGGGTTTCCTCTGGGTGTTCTGTTTTCCTCCCATAGTCCAAAGGTGTGCTGGTTAGATGAATTGGCCTTGCTAAATTGCCCTGAGGTGTACAGGGATGTGCTGGCTACTTGGTTTAGCCATGGTATATGGAAGGTTATAGAGGTGGGTCTGGGTGTACTGCTCTTCTATAGGCTCAGAATGGACTCTATGGGCTGAATGGCCTGCTTCTAACTGTAGGGATTTTATTCTATCAGGTTGTCAGTAGTCTTTGGTTGCTCTTTAATTTTGGATGATACCTACGTGGTTGCAAGCTTCTGCCTTTGGGTTTTTGTGGCTTAACCGGTCGATTCATGACTCACTGGTTAAGTGGCACAAGGTAGTGGGATCGGGTGTGGTGAATTTCTTTAACTCTGTGGCCGCTTTACGTAGTCATTCAGGAGTTTGGCCTTGGCCTGGTGCCCCCTAACAGACAAGTCTCCATTTTGAACAATTGCTGACAAGCTGCACCTGGTCACTAAAGTCAAAGCTGCCATATTTGAAGGGGAGGTTGTGTCTTGAAAGCAATTTGCTCCAGCGTCCCTCTCACCCCCTCCTCAAAATGCTGTCTGTTTGAGAGTTTAGAAAGCATGACCTAATGGAGGAATCTTTTAGAGACATTTGGAGACAAGTCTGTCAGAGCTGATTTTTCAGGGGTTTTGTCTGAATGCTTGTGGAGCTGACTCCTAGAAAGACACACCGATTTGTTTGTTTGATGGCTCATTCATTAAATACAGCTGGTGAAAAAGGGATTAACCCATGGAATTTCTCCAATTTTGTATGCAGTCTTATACAGTGCAGGTCTCAGTACAAGAACATGATGATGACAGCAGGTCTAGTTGCAAGTCAACAAAAGTTCTAGTGGAGGTCTTTTTTTTGACTAATGTCAATAACTGCTTGCCAAAGAATCCTAGCAAAATTGAAGAAATTGGGGTCAGGAAAACTCTCCTAGCACACAGCAAATGTTTTATGGTTTTTAAGAGGTCGGTTCACCTCAGCCTAAGGGTGTCACTGCAGGAGTTTCTTGAGATAATGTCCTAGGTTCATCCACAGTCAGCTACTTAATCAACAGCTGTACCATCACACTTCATACAGCCAGAAGTGTGGATGCATTTGATTGCACTGTACTTAGTATACCGAAATAGTCCAATTCTGCATGTAGAAAACTTGAAAAGTTTTCAGGTTTGAACTAAGTGATCTGCAATGTTTACATTATGTAATTACTAAGCAATGATCCTGTGTGAACAATAGAAAATATAACTTTTTTTTCCCCTTTTGATGTTCAATGCCTTTACCATTGCTGAATAGAGCGCCATTAAAATCTGGAGGTTGTCATTGACCAGAAATTTTACCAGACTGGACAGATAGCTGCTCTGGTATGATAGCAGGTTGGGATTTTTTTGTAAGAAGTAACTCCTGGCATATTTTATGACTCCCTAAAGCTCGTCCATATCTATTAGACACAGATCAGGGGATGGATTTCTCTACTTGCCTGGACAACTCTTAACAGCACTTAAGCTTGACACCACCTGGCAAAGGCAATCCATTTGATCAGTACCCTATCCACCATCTTATACTTTTAGTGGCAATAACTGATGTTAAAGTAACAGCAGTGTGTCCCATATACAAGATCCACTGCAACATTAACAAAAAGGCTGTTTCGACAGCATCTTTCAAACCTGTGACTTCCACTAACTAGAGAACAAGTCAGCAGAAGCATGGGAACATAAGCTGTAAGTTCCTCTCCAAGCCACAGACCATCCTTGCAACTGTATTGCCACTCTTTACTATTGTTCAGTTAAAATCTTGGAACATTATTCCTAATAGCACTGTAGATGTACCGTATGCCTTATGGATAGCAGTGGATCACAAAGATTGCTCATCACCACTTTAAAGGGGGAAAAAAAGCATGGGCAACAAATTATGGCTTTGCCAACAATGCATAAATCTTGTGAAAGAATAAGAAGTGCAAGGGAAAGACTGACACTTATCCACGAGTCAATTACAAGATGCCAAACTCAACATGAACATCAATAGCTTTATTTAACATGTCCATACATCATAAAGGACTTCAGCAATGTTAGCAAACAAAATTTGGCAGATAGTAAAAGGGAAGTTGTGCCAAAATTGAGTGTGTCCCACACACAAGTCAAACAACAGCATGAAACACTCACATACTAAATCATACAAATTTCAACATCCTAGATTCTTCCGTCTTTCCATTTGTCCAATTGCACCAGAGATGGTAGCACTGCAACATATATTTGGGAGGCATTGCTTCTGTTAGTGGTTCATAGCATTGACTCTAGACCCCTGTGAAGTTTGATGACATCAAGTCAAATATAGGAAGGTAACCTGCTGCTTGCAGCCCTGTTTTAGCTGATAAGTTTGTGCTCTTTTATGTTAAATGCAACTTAGAAGTACTGAGGTTAGCAAGAACAGTGTGTAATCTGAGCAGTGGACTTAATTGGCCTTCAGAAGAATGACTTGATACTACCGCTACTGATCAAGCTGGCTACGTATTTTCCACATTGAGCATGTGGCAGGGAGTGCTATAAATGAGGAGGACTTTACAGTTGGACAGCATGTGCTATTATCCTGTCTAGTACCTAGCTTGATGTGGGTAGTATCTCTAGGTTTTAGTTTTTTAAAAAACTTTTCTGTAGCAGTTTGATTAATTTGCGTGAGCATCACCCCATATTGCTATAGATCCAGAGTCAGACTGGATGGGTTTGACAGATTTCCCTCCCTAAAGGACATTAGTGAGGCAGATAGGTTTTTTTCGACAATGCAGTTCAGTACTTGAGTTAATTAAATAACTCTAAAGTAAATTAGCTGCTGTGGTAATTTTGAACCTTTGTTGCCAGCGCATTAATCTGAGACATCATAAAATCCAAAATGCTGGAAATGCTCAATAGGTTGGGCAGCATCTATGGAGAGAAGCACCTGAAATATTAACTTCTGGTTCTCTCCACGGTTGCTGCCTGACCTGAGTATTTTCAGCAGTTTTGGTTTTTATTTCTGAATTCGAGCAACACATTTTTGTTTTTGCATTAATCTGAGCTTCTGGGTTACAAGTCCAACAGCATAGCTTCGCACTTATATTTACAGTCACTAAAATACAGGTAATTAAACTTTTAAGTCTTCATTCATTGGCTTTTTACCCAAACTAAACCAAATGTGGAAAGAATCTCTGCCCATCTCTCTCATAGTTGTTAATTAGAGTATCCATCTTTTTCCAAATGCCAGTGTGACAGGAGTTAGAGACTGCTTGTTTGAAAGCAGAATGACATTGCAATGAGAAGATGATTTTCTCTCATGTAAACCCTTAACCCAACCCTGTGTGTTTCTCTTGTCCCTTTCTCAACTTAATACGTTTCTGAAAGTTATGACACAGACTAGATTTAAAGTGCTGTCAGCTTTTTTTGACGTGTGCAACCTCTGCATTTAATAAATTACAACTTTTGTCAGATTTGAAATTTTAGCTACTGTTTTCTGAGCAGAAACAAATAAAAAAATCTTACTTGTATTAGATTATGTAATTTTTTTCTTAATTCTTTCATGGGCTGTCATTGCTGGTTAGGCTAATTGGAAGCAAGTCTGTGCAGGATAGTATCATGGAGCTGCACAGCACAGAAACAGACTGTTCGGTCGAACTCTTCCATGCCGACTAGATATCCTAGCCTAATCCAGTCCCATTTGCCAGTACTTGGCCCATATCCCTCGTAAACCCTTCCTATTCGTGTATCCATCCAGATGCCCTTTAAATGTTGTAATTGTACCAGCCTCCACCACTTCCTATGGCAAATTTGGTTTGATTTTTTTTTCAAAGACTTCATTCAAACCCATGTTTTGAATGTTGATTTTAAAATAAATTCTTATAAGAAGATAATTGTACAGTGAAGTGATTTGTTGAAATTTAGTGGCCAGATAATATTTCATTTAAAAGTATTAAACCTCATGCTAGCTCACCTGCTGGTGTAAATTAACTACTCCTGATCCTCATCCTTTCCTTTTGACTCTCCAAATATTTGTATTCTGGTGCTCATCAATCGACTTCTTGGAACCCGATATACCCCTCATTGCATTAGAGTCTGGCTCGATACCAGAAACTTGACTGTTTGTGCTAGATTCCCCAAAGAATCCATCTCCCCTACATTTTCCAAAACAGCATACAGTACTTGTTCGAAATGGGGATAGCCATAGAAGACTCCTACACTACCTGATTGCCCCTCTTACCTTTCCTGGAGTTAACCCAGCTATGTGACTGTATCTGCGACTTTTCTCCCTTCCTATAACTGCCGTCCAGCATATCTCCTTGCTCTTGTAAATTCCTCATTGCCTCTAACTGTCACTCCAACTGTTCCATTTGATAATTGTTGCTGAAATAGTTCCCCTGCAGTTCAGGATAATTGGAAGAAGTCAAACCATGTCCCTTTTGCAGCTGTCGATGTGCCATGTTCTGAGATTTAAATGTCCAGCAGCAAAACCAGACACACTGACAACGTTGGGTATATCTGCATTGCAAATATGGGGCTGAGGTGGCAGATGGTTAAAGCGTGAGAATGTAGGTTGGCAGGGTTCAAAGCAAGTGATTACCTACTTAAGGTAGGTCCGCAACATGGGTGACGTGATGTGGGGGCCAATGTTGGGGTCTGGATGTATGTCTAGGCAGAAGTAGGAGGTCATGTAGGGTCTAATGGCATGTGCAGTGGGCTTCAGGTCAGCTGCTAGGAATTGGTTTAAATTGGGGGCGGGGATAGAGCGGATCTGTTTGGGATAGAGGTGGCTGTCAGGGCTCCTGGGATGTGTAAGGGGTTAGGGGAGATGTAGTTAACTCTGCTTGATGATCGTGAACTCTCTGAAATCTCCAAAAAAGTAGGTGTTTTTTGGATGGCTGTAGATGTAAGAGAATTGCCCAGTGTAATCTCTAGGTCCATGGAGTCTGCTGTTTTTGGCATTACACATCTATAGTCTATGCTGCTCCAAAGAACGTTTAGCCATCAGGATAGCTGGGCCAGGTTTCTTAAACATGTTATCTGTTAAGGAAAACCCAGATTTGTGAATGAATTAATTCTGTCAGATTATTGTTTTCTAAAACTTTTTTTTCCACTGCTGTACTTGCCTATTTGTTATGACTTCATGCTTTTTTTTAACGAAACTGGCGTTTGCAGGGTCCTCTGTCATCTCCCCTGTATTTATTGAGGATTGGAAGATTTCATTCGCTATTTGTCCTGGGATGCAGCCATTCGGTCTAGATGACTTTTAAAAGGCAGGCAGCCTTTCTACTAATTCTTCCTTTTATCAATTTGTAGCTCATCCACTGTCTTGTCTCCTTTTTCACTTAGGTAGCGTCTCCTTCCTTAGTCGACAGATATCATGTTTGATTAGTATTTTAGCTGTGACCTCTGCTTGTATGTGTAGATTCCCCCTTTTTTTTTTGTTCCTAATTGGTCCCATCCTATATACCCTTATTATTTAAATGCCCTTATTATTTAAATGCCTCAAAGATTTTGTCACAAATGTTTGCTGCTAAACTTTCCCTTTCCTTGCCTCTGTTATTTGCTTTTCACTTCTTCTGTAAACTTTTAATGTTTAGTGTGATGCTTACCTGTATTATCATCCAGAAGTCTGCCATGATACTTTTTTTTGCATCATCTTATTCCAGGGAAGCTCTAGCTTCACTTGTCCTACTCTTTCCCTTGAAAACATACCTCAACAGTCCTTTAAATCCTTTTCAATGGTAGTTCATTGACAGGTAGAATACAGTGGAACAGTCTGTGAGTTCTGTTTACTGGATGGGTGTTCTCCTTACTGCCATTGGCCCTCCAATTAAGTATTATGACTTCAGATTATTGTTTGCCTTTTTCAATAGCTAATCTAAACATTTATGATAGGATGATCGCTATTCTCTCAATCTTCCCCCACTAATGCATCCACATTGAGCTGGGAGCATACTGATCAATAAAATTATTTTGAACACCCCACAAAAACTCTTCTGCCTCTTATGTTTAAATTCCAACTCCCTGTGAACTGGTTCTAATGCCCCAGGAATCTAAAGCCCTCCCCTCCTGCACTACCTGTTTGTTCAGTCATTGTCAGTACTAAATTTATTCTTAACTACAAAGACAGATATAATCTTCCAGTTATAGAAATAGAGAAATACAGTTGGTATGTACACAGGTTTCTTTGCAGTGCTGGCTGAGGATGTAACGTATGCAAAGTTGAGGGATTGTAACATCACTGGTAGGAAGGTGTAATTACAGTTACAAATTTACATGATAAACTTTTATTTAGACCTAACAAGGGAAATGTTTTCATTATATTTAGTGTTAAAACACTGAGGGCAGTTTTTTGAAAATTTCCAGTGATGCAAAATGCTGGGTTGCTGTAATAAAGTAAGCCTTTTACTTCTCTTCATAATGTATATTGTTGTGTTTCACCTACGTAGAGTTTATTTTGCTAACAAAGTAGGCAAAATGCAGTAAATAATTACGTGACCTGATGTGTTGCCATAGCCCAATGTTAAGGTGTTTGAATCAGAAATCCATTGGTGACACCCCCTGCAGCTTTGAATCCTGCTGACTTTAGTCAAAGTGTCTTGTGGCGCTGTGGTGATGTCCCTAACTTTTCAGGTCACAAAGTCCAAATCCTACCAAGAATAGATAGGATAGTGAAGAAGGCATTTGGAATGCTTTGCTTTATTGGTCAGAGCATTGAGTGTAAGAGTTGGGAGATCGAGTTGTGGCTGTACAGGACATTGGTTAGGGCACTTTTGGAATATTGTGTGCAATTCTAGTCTCCCTCCTATACGAAGATTGTTGTAAAACTTGAAAGGGTTCAGCAAACCTTGCTGAGGATGTTGCCAGGGTTGGACGGTTTGAGCTGCAGGGAGAGGCTGAATAGTCTGGGAATGTTTCCTGTGGATTGTTGGAGGCTGAGGGGTGACCTTATAGAGGTTTATAAAATCACGAGGGGCATAAATAGACAAAGTATTTTCCCCGGGGTGGGGAGGTCCAGAGCTAGAAGACACCTGTTTAGGGTAAGAGGGGACAGATTTAGAAGGGACCTAAGGGGCAATGTTTTCACATAGGTATGGTGTATGGAATGAGCTGCCATGGGAAGTGGTGGAGGCTGCTGCAATTACGTTATTGGATGGGGATATAAACAAGAAGGGCTTAGAAGAATATGGGTCAGCTGCTGGCAAATGGGACTAGACTAATTTAGGTTATCTGGTTGGTATGGATGAGTTGGACAAAAGGATCTGTTTCTTTGCTGTCCACCTCTAAGATACTGACTCTCTCAACATGTCCAAGCATGCTGGTTCAAAGAAAAAGGCCACAATCTGTTCCTTCGATAACAAAGAGGGTGAAGACCAGAGTAGGTGGAGGAGTGCTTCCGTTCAGTATCTGCAACACTTGAGAGCTTTCTCCTAAGAGATTTGCTTGCAAAACAACCTTTTCCCTGTTGGCTTTTTGTGTATCACGTTGATTACAGTATGTTAGTCAATATTTTCCACTTGTTGGTATGTTGATTAGTAATTTGTGATTGTGAATTTATGCTGAACACAGTGAATGTAATTTTGACTATTCCCTTTCAGATCCTGATGTACAAAGCAAGACTGTTTACCTTTGAGGTTTCACCTGCCATCTCAATAGGCATGTTATGTGCACTAATTACTCATTTGCTTGCCAGTTTAGGATATAAATGGTATCACAAAGGTCTTACACAATACTTCACATGCAAGGTTACCTGGACTAATTGAGAACTGGTTTGCTTCAACCTAGTATGCAATAAACACAAACCATGCCTGATTATGCACTACTTTGCAAAATATCAATAAAATTGGGATGTCATGCTGTCTTTGTGGCTGGAATTACAACAATGACCACAGGAAAGGTCCACATGGACAAAGCGGGGGCTATGAAAATGTAGTGACTTGAGTGAGATACCTGTAAGTTTTTGCAAGGTGTATGTATGGTTTAGGGAAAGGTGACATTTGAGTAATGGACCAATTAGAGCTTTGGAAACCAGCAAATTAGTGCAAAAACAACTTTTGAAAGGACCAATACTTTAGTTTCCAACTTGTTAAACGTGAACTAATGCAAAGAGGGTTCCAAATGATTGATTGTGATACGGGACTCTCTCTCTAGTCAGAGGCACAGACGTTTCTGTGGCCAGCGGTGAAAAATGAGAATGGTGTTGCTTTCCTCCTACCAGGATCAAGGAGGTCTCAGAAGGTGCAGAATGTTCTCAAAGGGGAGAGAGACCAGCAGGAGATCATTGTACACATTGGAACCAATGACATAGGAAGGGGAAAGGATGAGATTCTGAGGAGAGAATATGGAAAGTCAGGAATTTAAAAAGGAGGTCCTCGAGGTTAATAATATTTGGATTATTTCTGGTGCTATGCGCTAGTGAGGGTAGGAATAGGAAGCTGGAGCAGATGGAATGCATGGCTGAGGAGCTAGTGCAGGGGAGAATGGTTCACTCCTCTTTTTTTGGATCATTGGAATCTCTTCTGGGGTAGAAGTGACCTGTACAAGGAGGACAGATTGTACCTGAATTGGAATGGGACTAATATACTGATGGTCAGATTTGCTAGAACCTACTCTGAGCGCTTTAGAGAACATCTCTGGGACACCCGCACAAATCAACCTCGCTGCCCTGTGGCTGAATTTTCAACTCCCTCCTACTCTGCCGAGGACATGCAGGTTCTGGGCCGCCTCCATCGCCACTCCTTCACCACCTGACATCTGGAGGAAGAACATCTCATCTTCTGCCTCGGAACCTTTCAACTCCATGGCATCAGTGTGGACTTCACCAGTTTCCTCCTTTCCCCTTCCCCTACCTTTTTATTCCAGTTCCAATCATCTTCCAGCTCAGCACCATCCTCATGACCTGTCCCATCTGTCAATCTTCCTTCCCCACCCATCTGCTCCACCCTCCTCCCCAACCTATTACCTTCACCCCCACCTCCATCCACCTATTGTGCTCCCACCTACCTCCCACCCTCCTCCCATTTATCTGTCCATCACCGAGGCTCCCAGCCTCATTCCTGATGAAGGGCTTTTGCCAGAAACGTTTCCTGCTGCTCGGGTGCTGCCTGACCTGCTGTGCTCTTCCAGGGTGACTCTAATCTTGACCTAATCTCCAGCATCTGCAGTATCCACTTTTGCCATAGGAGTTGGGCGGTCATGTTACGGCAGTACAGGTCATTGATTCGGCCACTTTTGGAGTAACGCGTGCACTTCTAAGCTCTTTCCAATCGGAAGGATGTTGTGAAACTTGAAAGGGTTCAGAAAAGATTTTACAAAGATGTTGCCAGGGTTGGAGAATTTGAGATACAGGGAGAAGCTGAATAGGCTGGAGCTACTTTCCCTGGAGGGTCGAAGGCTGAGAGGCGACCTTAGAGGCATATAAAATCATAAGACATGGATAGAATAAATAGACAAGGTTTTTTCCTGGGGGTGAGGAAATCCAGAGCTAGAGGGCATTGGTTTAGGGTGAGAGGGGAAAGATATATAAAATGGGCAACATTTTCAGAGGGTGGTGCATGTATGGAATGAGCTGCCAGAGGAAGCGGTGGAGGCTGGTACAGTTGCAACATTTAAAAGACATTTGGATGGGAATATGAATAGGAAGGGTTTAGAGGGATATGGGCCAAGTGCTGGCAAATGGGACTAAATTAGTTTAGGATATCTGGTTGGCATGGATGAGTTGGGCCGAAGGGTCTGTTTCCGTGCTGTACGTATGTGTCTCTAAGTCTCTGTTATGTAAATTTGAGCACAAGCCTCTAAAGTGACATTCCATGCTGTGCTGAGAGAAAGCTGTACTACTCAGAGGTGTGTGGTCTGTTGAATGTGATGTTAAAGAGAAGCCATATTTGTTTTCTCAAATGGATGTAACACATTCTGTGCCAATATTTGGAAAAGGAGGGAATTATCCCAGTCATCTAGGCTAATGTTTAACTATGTCAACAGATCATCTCCATTTATGTTCCGAAAAAAGCTTGTTTAGTTACTATCATATTGTTTGTGGGAGTTTGCGAATTGGCTGCTTTATTTTCTGCATTACAAAAATTATACTTTAGAATCAATTGGCTGACTGTTATAAAAGAAAATCCATCTGGTTCAGTAATGTCTCAGAAAATCTACTGTCCATTCTTGCCTGCATGTGATTGCTGATCCATAGCAATGTATTGGCTCTCAAATGTCTTCTGAAATCGTCTAACACGTTACCCAGCATGAACTAAATATTGTTCACTTGTGTTACATCATGATGGTAAACCCTTCTGCTAATTAAACCAAACACCCAAAAACTCACCTCGCCTTGTAATCTGATAAAGTATGAACGACAGAGAGCTACCCAAATTCCAGTATTTATCAAAAATATCAGTTTTGTTCTTTATCGCTAAAAGTGAGTTAAACATCAACTATTTGCAACTCTCAGCCTCCTTTCTACCTTTTTATCTACCTCCTACTCTATAACAATATACTGGATCCAATGAAGCCCGTATTCAGTTTAGAGCAATTTAATTTTCAAAGCCCAGCAGCAGCTGTTGTCTCTGGTGTTGATCTTTCTCTGGTAGATCTCCCTGAGTCATCTTCTGTCTTCTGCTGCAAAGATGTTTCATATGAGGAAAGGTACCTTTGACAGAGTATGATGAATAGCTGTCTTTCAATGGTAGTTGATGCTCTTTATGGCTAACTGTCAAAAATGTCTGCTTTTTTTAATACTCCAAACATTGGATCGTCTCATTGGTTTGATGTTGTCAAAACAGTAAAATTTCAATTTTGATTGGGTTTTAGAATCTTGGGGCATAATTTAAACTGGTTAAATTTGAACAGCTGTGAAAACAACTGAGGTATCTAGGTTACAACTAAATGATTATTTATTGTCAGTATTCACACTGGAAAAAGACAATGTTGTCGAGGAGAGTACTGAAAAACAGGCTGAGACGAGATGGAATTGAGGTTCCCAAAGAGGTGGTGTTAGAAATTTTGGAAAGTGTAAAAATAGATAAATCTCCTGGGCCGAATGGGATTTATCTTGGGATTCTGTGGGAAGCCAGGGAGGAGATTGACGAGCCTTTGGCTTTGACCTTTGTGTCATCATTGTCTACAGGAATAGTACCAGATGACTCGAGGATAGCAAATGTTGTTCCCTTGTTCAAGAAAGCGAGTAGAGACAACCCTGGAAATTATAGACCTGTGAGCCTTACTTTGGTTGTGGGTGAAGTGATGGAAAGGGTTATACGAGAGAGGATTTATCATCTAGAGAGGAATGAGTTGATTAGGAATAGTCAGCATGGTTTTGTGAAGGGCAGGTTGTGCCTCCAACCTTTGGTCACCTTCTCAAAGAACTAACAGGTAGATGAGGGTACAGCCATTGAGGTGTATGTGGATTTCAGTAAGGTGTTTTGATAAGGTTTCCCATGTTAGGCTACTGCGCAAAATATGGAGACATGGGATTGAGGGTGATTTAGCAGTTTGGATCAGAAATTGGCTAGTTGAAAAAAGACAGAGGGTGGTGGTTGATAGGAAATGTTCATCCTGGAATTCAGTTACTAGTGTACTGCAAGGATCTGTTTTGGGTCCACTGCTGTTTGTCATTTTTATAAACTACGCAGATGAAGACATAGAAGGATGGGTTAGTAAATTTGCAGACAACATCAAGATCGGTGCCATGATGGATAATGCTGAAGGATGTTGTAGGTTACAGAGGGACGTAGATAAGTTGCAGAGTTGGGCTGAGAGGTGACAAATGGAGTTGAATGCGGAAAAGTGAGAGGTGATTCACTTTGGAAGGAGTAACAGGGATGTAGAGTATTGGGCTAATGGCAAGATTCTTGGTAGTGTAGATGAGCAGAGAGATCTCTGACCATGTACATAGATCCCTGAAAGTTGCCACCCAGGTTAATAGCGCTGTTGAGAAGACATACGGTGTGTTAGCTTTTATTGGTAGAGTGATTGAGTTTCTGAACCATGAGGTCATACTGCATCTGTACAAAGCTCTGGTGCGGCCGCACTTGGTCCATTACATGCAGTTCTGGTCACTGCATTATAGAAAGCATGTGGAAGCTTTGGATAGGGTTCCGAGGAGATTTACTAGGATGTTGCCTGGTATGGAGGAAAAGTCTTACAAGGAAAGATTGAGAAACTCTAGGCTGTTTTCATTAGAGAAGGAGGTTGAGAGGTGGCCTAATTGAGACTCATTAAGATAATAGGGTTAGATTGGGTGGACAATGAAAGCATTTTTCCTTGGGTGGTGATGGTTAGCATGAGGGGGCATAGCTTCAAATTGAGGGTGATAGATGTAGGACAGATATCAGGTAGTTTCTTTACTCAGTAGTAGGGGCGTGGAATGCACTACTTGCAACAGTTGTAGACTCGCCAACTTTACAGGCATTTTAAGTTGTCATTGGATAGGCATCTGGGCGAAAATGGAATGGTGTAGGTTAGATGGGCTTTGGATTGGTGTTGCAGGTCAGTGCAACATTGAGGGCCAAAGGGCCTGTACTGCTCTGTTATGTTCTAGCTTTCCATTTTCCAGTGCATTTTCCAGTGCACTCTGTGATTGCTCGTCAGTCACATAACAGGTGCTTGCCAGCTTTCAGCTTTCATTCTCTGTTCAAGGTACTGTGCACACCTTCAACTTCATAACACTTGGGCTCTTTTGAGAATATATTTTAAACAGAACAACTTGTACAATACCTGGAGTGAATAAAACACACTAGATTCTTCGCAGGGTAACTGTAAAATAAAGTTTAATATTGAGCCACACAAGGAAATATTAGACCAGATCTTCAAAAGCTTGTTCAAACATTTAAGGTTTTAAATATAAAAACATTTTTAAAAGTGGGGATTAACTAACCTAGGATCATTTAATGGTCAATCAGGAGGTGAAAAGTAAGTTTATTTCAAAGTAAATTATTTGCTAATAGTAGAATGTATTCAAAAGAAGTACTAAAGGTAATGTCCATTTCATCATAAAAGAAATGTCTTGACTGAGTTTGGAACAGTGTACTGCCTTTCTTTAATTCCACTATTCCATGGGTCATAACACAAATTTTACCAAGTTCTCAATGGTGTTTTCTCAATATTAAACTTAAGATTTATTACCCTGGTTTCTTTAAGAAGTACAACTATTTTATTACAAAGAAAGCTCAATAACGATGTAGAACTGGTTGCCACACTTAATTTATATTTTCATGTTGCAAACGTTTTTTTCCCTTGCTCATTTTTAGCTTTTATGGGAAAAGAAAAAGCATACTTGACCAGTAAGCCTTGGTTCTTGAAAGCAAAAACGATCAGGTTTGATCTCTTCCAGATTGTTAGCTTGTCATTTTGGCACATATAGATGGGTATTACCAAATGTGTGGACTGTTGTCTCCAGGACCTTGGCAGATGCAGTTTGTTCAAGAAGCACAGTATCAAGAAGTCTTCAAGTCACTCATAAAAAAAAAATCAATCAATTTCTACACTGAATTTTCCCTAAAGGTGCTTTACAAACAGGAGATAAGCTGAGCAGCTTGTTCTCTTGCAGACATTTCCCACCTACCTCCCCGCCTCAAATCCAAGGCTATCTTCAACCCTGGAAAAGATTGTTCACACATTGGCCATCAAACCCAGTAATGTGTTTTCCCTAAAATGGGTTCAAGACAACCAAGATCAGCAATTATTTGGGACCATGTGCTTTCCAAGAAATGTCTTGTTTACAGAATATTCCAATCTGTCTTTGCATTGACTTTATTTTTGAAAAGATATAAGCCATGTTTCTCCATAATCCATCAAACTCCAGTCCACAAAAGTATGAAGCCATCATAACAAGCGGGTAAACAAGCCTAAGATGTAATTTTAGATTCTGCTTTACAAGAGTAAGATAAACTGGCTGATATGTTATCTCTATTTCTAAACACAGAAACTACTAAGAGGAGAGAGCAGATTTGCAAGATTTTCATTACAATAAGATTAGATCAAGGCTCCCTGATTAGGGGTTGAGATCCTGAAGTGGGGTCACAAGCTGAAAATTCGGGATCAAGAATTCTGGTTGCTGGGTTATTACAGTGGTGTACTCACTTCAATTCCTGCTCTTCAAATTTTGTATTTAATGCTACTTTCTTTTTAATTCTGGTGAAGGCACATAAAAGCTGAGATTAGTGCAAAACCTCAGATTTCATGGTCCAAGTCTGTCTTCAATAAGTTAGTTTTCTGTTGAACTGTGCTTAACTACGTACGCTGTACATTAAAAGGAATTAATGTCCACAGGTCAAGAAGAGGGTATTCCTAAATTGTTTTGTTTACAACTATATTTTCTTACTTAAATTTTCTTAATAATGAACACCTTCCTGGACTGATTGTATGGGTGACACTGATGAAATGATGCCAGTTGACCAGACTTCATGCAAGGTTCTAATCAGTAACATGAAGACAGATACTTGCATCATTTCCTTGGAGTGAAATGCTGCATGCATATGAACAATCTTGCCAGCCTGCTCAAAGGATTAGTAGATGAGATGTCTAGATCAGTCAGTCTCGACATGGGGGGCCATCAGATCCTGTTTGTTGACTTGTTGCTCATCTTGAAGCTGATGGTCACCTGGTACAAACCATTGGTTTCTGACAAGGAAACGTCAGAAGCATTTTGTTAACTGCGTATGTACACAAGAAATCCAGCCACATAATTAAAATTTGTTTGAATCATATTTGATTTATAAAGTTTTGTTCATCAGTCTGTTTGTAATGCCAGAAGAGAACACATTATTGATAAGCCTGAAGAGGTTTCTAATTTCAATATATCTCACACCTCTATTCTACAAAGAACCTATATATATCACCTGCAAAGTGAACCAACTCCCAGATTGTACCTGCTGCACTTTCATCAGCAATTTGATTATGTCAGAGTTCCTGTGAAAGGCATTACTATTCACAACTAAGAGAACCTCACTAGGTTATTGATTACTGGACTCTCTTTCATTTAAATAAACTAGCTTTGATGTATTTTGCTTTGAAGTAACCTAACTTTTCACCTTTCCTTTCCCTTTTGTTTTCTGGGTTAGGTGCGGGGAAAGATGTTGTGAAACTTGAAAGGGTTCAGAAAAGATTTACAAGGATGTTGCCAGGGTTAGAGGGTTTGAGCTATAGGGAGAGGTTGAACAGGCTGTGGCTGTTTTTCCCTGGAGCGTTGGAGGCTGAGGAGTAACCTTACAGAAGTTTATAAAATCATGACGGGCATGGATGGGATAAATAAACAAAGTCTTTACCCTGGTGTAGGGGAATCCAGAACTGGCGGACATAGGTTTAGGGTGAGAGGGGAAAGATGTAAAAGAGATCAAAGGGGCAAATTTTTAACGCAGAGGGTGGTACGTGTATGGAATGAGCTGCCAGAGGAAGTGGTGGAGGCTGGTACAATTGCAACATTTAAGAGGCATTTGGATGGGTTTATAAATAGGAAGAGTTTGGAGGGATATGGGCCAGGTGCTGGCAGGTGGGACTAGATTGGGTTGGGGTATCTGGTCGGCATGGACAGGTTGGACTGAATGGTCTGTTTCCATGCTTTCCATCTAAATGACTGTGTCATGAACCATTTTGTTGGGTGACATAAAGAATTTTTTGAGTCATTTTAAATTGGACTTCACAAACCTGTTTAGGGCAAAACACCACTCTCTATTTTTAAAAGAGAATAAGAAAATAATTAAATATAAACTTCTCTTACAGGCAGGAGAGGAGAACAGTAAAAAATGTACTTCACCACTTTCTCTTTGATGCAACTCCTGTTTTGTGCACTGTCATGACCATTTTGTGATTTTAATCACATTGTTCTGGGGAATTTCTGTACTGAGACAGTGATTTCAGTTCCCTTAGTTTCTCTTGTGTGACTGTTACCAAGTATCATTAGTGTAACTGAGCAGAATGCCATTCCATCCTCTTGGCTAAGATGTATGACATGTGAAATAGATTAAAAGCAAAGCTCACTACACCTTATCCTGATAGACAATAGGTGCAGGAGTAGGCCATTCTGCCCTTTGAACCTGCACCACCATTCAATATGATCATGGCTGATGGTATAGCTTCTGGGGAAATGATGGCTTACTCCTGCCTTATTCTTGAGAAAGAATGATTGTAGCTAGGAAATGTACTGGAAATCACTTTAATTTGATCAGTAAAGCTGTGTGTGCTGCATTTAAATGTTAGAAGCTGTGTTTTCCTCCTATGTATTTTTAATAGGGCCCAGTTTATAAAGACAAAAGGGATTCAAATGCACATTGCCATATTTTACATTGAGGGATGAGAGGGGTTGTGGCAGCTGTCGATCTCTGCGTTCTTTCCAATAGCCTGATCAACCAACATTGACCAGCTTAATCTGAGAACAGAGGTTGACAGTTAACTGTTCCTTCTGTATCTCCAAGCCAATTGACCCAACCAATCAGTAATCCCTTCTCATGCTCTATAAATTGGTGCCACTTTTTTTCAAGTCAATTTTTCTGTGTCTTAAGGCCCAATGAGTCCAGGATGAAAAGTTTTGATTCCTTTTCTCCTTTTAGCAGTGGTTATATTCTGGACTATAAAGTGAAAAACTTTCATTGACTTAGCAGGAAATGATGTTCGTAGTGCTATCAACAGGGGTTAGGGACCCTTCCTGCAAATAACCAAAGGAAAAGTGACTACCCCTTGTACTATGCACTCAAACTGGACAAATTGATGAGAGAAACAATGGAGTCTGGGGCTGACTTTTCAAGTAGGCAAACTGAAAGGTAGTGAATAGCCATAACAAGGAGTGATTGTACAATCAGGGATGTGTATGAGGTCAAAGAACACATGGGCTTGAGGTTTATAGTGGTGGAAAAGGCAAGAGTTTGGGAGTATTGAAATGGTTTAAGCAAATTGGAACTAAGAATTTTAAAACTAGGAGCTGCCAATCAGAGTGATGAGTGAACTGGGCTTTGTTTTAGAACATGGAAAGAGCATTTCTGATCACCTGTTTACGGACCATGAAATATGGGCGATTGGTGAGGAGAGCTAATAGGAAGTTGAGGTTGGAGGTAATAGAGGCAAGTGTGAAGATGTCAACAGTGGGGATTGTGTGTGGATGTATTGGGGTTGGTGTGCTCTGCACCGAGTCCAATGGTGCATTGCTTCAGTTGTCTTAGTATTTGGAAGATATTTATGAACTCCGCTAGGTTACTTCTCTGTTACTAACTTTATAAAAATAATAGAATACAAATTAGTCGATGCATTGTGACCTTTGTAATTTAACTTTGATTAGCTGAGCTATTCTCTTCTCTTCTGAATTTGTGCTCTCTACACCACCACCTGTGACAACAGGGGTTTGGTGTCCAAAACTGAGACTGCACACCAGATCAGTTCTGACCAAACTCTGTGACCTTGAGATAAAAGCCAACATTTTATTGCCTTTTTTTTTGTTCCAGAAATTTTGTGCAGTATCTCTCTTGCATGGTTTTTGATTATTTTTCTGCAAATTGCAAATTGCATTAACAGAAAATGTTCATGCAGCTTTACAAAGACAGTTAGGAATTAACAAATAAACAAATTCAGAAAAACTCTGTTTAAAATGTTAATTTCTCTTTGTGAAATAGTTGCTGCTATTTCTAACTTAAACTATTATTTTGCATGGTATTAACAAAACAAGGTGACGTTGTAATGAAGGACACACCTATAATGTGTTTTTGCAATTTATGTCACAGTGCTGAGAGGAATATTGATCATATAGCTGCATTGATTCTAATACTTCCCAGGTGTTTGTGTGGTTTTCTCTTGTATCATTCGCTATCATGTATTTTTTTCTTTATAGGCCATTTGCCAGGTGTACAAAGGCAGTGTCAAGGCGTCTTGCTGAAATTCTTCACAGAATGGCATGCGTCCTGGCCACTGTTCTTTCTGTTTAGATATGTTCTGCTAAGTGTGGTGCATTTGACATTTAGCGTGTTGTGGTTGTTTGGTTTCACTGTAGATGAGAACGCAAGTTTCCTTTAACTGCAGCTGCTGAAGGTATTGTCATAACTTGGCAATAGAAATATTACTACCTTGGCATAGTAATTTAGGAAGGAGTGTGATCAAGCAATAGTTCTTCATGAAGTAAGTTATGAAATCCACTCCATATAATACTAATGATTCTGTGCATCAAGGTATTAGCTCAATTTTTAGACAGTAGCTAATATGGCTGCTAGACTATTGGATTATATTTCCTTCAAGGACTTTGACTATATTCATAGGGTACGCTCATAAACCTACAAAAATTCTAACTGGACTCGACAATGAAAACACAGGATGTTCCCATTGACTGGGGAGTCCAGATTCATAGTTTTGGGCATTGAAAATGAATACTGTTATTTTTACTGTCATACAAATTGAGACATGGAATTGAACTCTGCTCTTCTAATTGTGTAACTCAATTTGCCAAGTGAGCTATCCAAGGGAGTGAAAAAGGGTAGGTTTCAACTCCAGGCTAATTGTGTGTTTGGGTGAGTACGTCAGCAGTAGAAACTGGTGTGAAGCTGCTGGACCTGGTCTGGGGTGAACAAGGTCAGAAGTCAAACAACACCAGGTGATTCTGATGAGCTTTTGCCCGAAACATCGATTTTGCTGAAGCTCCTCGATGCTGCCTGAAATGCTGTGCTCTTCCAGCACCATTGATCCAGAACACCAGGTTATAGTCCAACAGGTTTATTTGAAATTACAAGTTTTCAGAGTGCTGCTCCTCCTTAAGGTGAAATGAAGCTAAGTGCACATAATTTATAAGCAGGGAAATCAAAATATCGTACAAATAGTGAGTAAAGTGTCAACAGCTGAATAGCAAGTGAAGGAATGACCTATGATCTGATTAATTGAGACATATTTGTTTTAATTTTTTGTAATTATATATGATGCTGGAGGCAAACTAAATGTCTGGAATAACCTGATAGGTAAAAGAGTTGAATGCTGAGGGTTGAGCCAAAGTAACAAGTAATCCAAAACTCTGTACATGGAGGTAGAGGTCATAAATTATCAAGGTGATGGTGTCGAAACAGGACAGTAGGAAGATATTACAGAAACAGAACAGTATGGTGGGGTCATATGTATTGCAGTCTGAGCCCAAGGTCCTGGTTGAAGCCATTTTCATAGGTGTGGAGCCTGGCTATCAGCTAGGTGATTTCTGCATTGTTGTGTATCTCCAAGGCCACCTTGGAAGACGCTTACCTGAAAATCGGAGGCTGAATGTCCTTGACTGCTGAAGTGTTCCCCAACTGGGAGGGAATATTCCTGTCTAGTGATTTGTTGCGCGGTGTCAATTCATCTGTTCAAGACTAGAGCAGTGCTGGAAAAGCGCAGTAGCTCAGGCAGCATCCGAGGAGCAGGAAAATCAACGCTTTGGGCAAAAGCCCTTCTGGTGAAGGGCTTTTGCCCAAAGTGTCGATTTTCCTGCTCCTTGGATATTGCCTGAGCTGCTGTGCTTTTCCAGCACTGCTCTAGTCTAGAATCTGGTTTCTAGCATCTGCAGTCCTTTGTTTTTTACCTCAATTTATCCGTTGTCATAATGTGTGCTGGATGTTCCCAAGTGTGATGGTAGTATCCATGTTGATGATCTGGCATGTCTTGCAGAGATTGTCAGGGTTTTGTGGTATTGCGGTCAATATCCTGAAGGCTGGGTAGTTTGCTGCAAATGTTGGTGTGCTTAAGGTTTGGCGGTTGTTTTAAGGAGAGAAGTGGGCCATAGGGGATGATCTTGGTGGGATGTTCATCATTGACATTGGAAGAACATGATGTTGTTTCTCTGCTCTGGGGAAGCACTGGATAGTGAAGGGTGCTCTATCGGTCATGTCCTGTATCTGTTTTCTGAGGAGGCTGTTGCAGTTTCTCACTGGGATGTCTGAATTTGTGATCAATGAATTGAGCATCCTATCCTGTTCTGATGGAATCTTTCAGCAATTTTAGGTGTCCATCGAGTTTCTCCTCATCTGAACAGATGTGTATAAGCAGGATTTGTCCATAGGGGTTAACTGCTTTTCCATGTTTGGGATGGAAGCTAGAGCAGTGCAGCAACGTGAGGGTATCGTTGGGCTTGTGGTAGAATGAGGTACTGAGATGCCTGTACTTGATGCAGTAGAAACTAGTAACTCTGAGTAAGTGCCTCGTTAATGTAAAATGGATATCTGAAAAAAGTTAGCTGTTAGTTGTAAGCTGTTTGTAGGATAGAAATTAGAGAAAGGAATAAATTTATTTGTTGTTTTCCTCCTGTTTATTGGTTTGGAAACAAAAAATCCGGTTGACCAAAAGACACATTTGCCATGGGGATATCTATATGCCTCAGAATATGTGCAGTGTTTGTGTCCAGAATTTGTTGTTGAGACACACTAGTATTACCTAAACAGTGGTCCAGAAAAGCAAGTTGTTAGAGGGAGTCCTGAGGGACAGGATTTGTATTTGGAAAGGCAAGGCCTGATTAGAAATAATCAGCATGGCTTTGTGTGTGGGAAGTCATGTCTCGCAAACTTGATTTGAGTTTCTGAAGAAGTAACAAAGAGGATTGATGAGGGCAGAGCGGTAGGTGTGATCTATATGGACTTCAGTAAGGCATTTGACAAGGTTCCCCATGGAAGATTGGTTAGCAAGGTGAGATCTCACTGAATACAGGGAGAACTAGCCGTTTGGATACAGAACTGGCTCCGAGGTAGATGACAGAGGGTGGTGATAGAGCGTTGCTTTTCAGACTGGAGGCCTGTGACCCGTGGAGTGCCACAAGGATCGTTGCTGGATGTGAATATAGGAGGTATAGTTAGTAAGTTGGCAGATGGCATTAAAGTTGGCGAAGGTTGTCTCAGATTACAACAGGATCTTGCTTGGATGGGCCAATGGGCTGAGGAGTGGCAGATGGAGTTTAATTTTAGGTAATTGTGAGGCGCAGCATTTTGGGAAAGCAAATCTTAACAGGACCTATCCACCTTAATGGTAAGGTCCTAGGGAGTGTGGCTGAACAGAGACCTTGGAACACCAGTTCATAGTTCCTTGAAAGTAGAGTCACAGGTAGATAGGATGGTGAAAAAGGTGTTTGGTATGCTTTCCTTTATCGGTCAGAGCATTGAGTTCTAGGAGTTGGGAGATCATGTTGTGGCTGTAACAGGACATTGGTTTGGCCACTTTTGGAATATTGCGTGCAGTCCTGGTCTCCTTCCCATCAGAAGAAAGTTGAGAGACTTGAAAGGGTTCAGAAAAGATTGGCAAAGATGTTGTCATGGTTGGACGATTTGAGGTATAGGGAGAGGCTGAATAGGCTAGGGCTGTTTTCCCTGGAGCGTCTGATGCTGAGAGGTGACCTTGTAGAGCTTTTTAAAATCCTGAGGGGTGTGGATAGGATAAATAGACAGATCTTTTCCCGCGGGTGGATGGAGTCCAGAACTCGAGGGAAAAGATAGAAGTGGGATCTAAGGGGCAACGTTTTCGTACAGAGGGTGATGCGTGTATGGAATAAGCTGCTGGGGGGGACGGGGGGGGAGATGGGGACTGGTGGAGGCTGGTACAATTGCAACATTTAAAAGGCTTCTGAATGCATATATGAATAGGAAGGGTTGAGTTATATGGGCCAAATGCTGGCAAATGAGACTAGATTAGGTTAGGAAAGGCATGAGGGATTAAGTAACCTATTCCTTTTCATATATTTTCTATTCTCCTTTAATTTTCCATCCTCACCATTGTGCTACGATTGCCTGTCTGGTTTTGGGCTCTTGTACCTTTTTACCAACTCTGATAAATTAAAGGCAGTTGACTCTTGAGGTGCAATGTGTGAAATAAACTGGAGTGTGCCTTCAGGAGCAGAATATGCAGTTAATAGATTGTCATTACCTTTTAAGTGTGCATACAGCAGACTTGGTTTGCAGAACAAGTTGGATTGCAAAATGTTTTGCAGCTGGTTCATTAGCTGCTAGAGCAAGGAAATTGAGCTTCATTGCTGAAGATTTACGGCATAAGATCGGTTTAAAAAAGTTTACACGGTTTTTTAAAAAATGTATATATTTTGATTCATGGGCAGAATATGGTGACGTGATTGCCACTGTTTGGCAAAAAATCAACATTTCTTTTAGACAATAATAGTGTGGAAAGATGATGGACCACAATCCATATTTAAGCCAAACAATGTTAATGTTTTGCAGGTAATGCACTCCTACGTAATTGTGCCTTTGTGCAGCCTTTGCACTATTTGACTTCTTTAAATCTTTGAGGTATTCTGTTAAGTTTCTTCTTTTGTAGACTTGTACTGGGTATAGTTTTGACTGAGTCAGCAAGTGGTAGCTATGTTTTTGTTTCCTTAGCCTAAAGGTGTTGAATTTAAATAACCTATAAATGTGTATGTTATGTAAATGGTTTGTTGATTTCAGTGTTCAATTTCTTTCATTGTATTTTAGGGTTAGGTATCTGGGTTATAACTCTACCGTCCCCTTGAATTTCACTTGTGAATTATAATAAGTAGAAAATTTTACTCTCTGCCATAATGTTCAGTTTTAGTCTTTTTGATCTGTGACTTCACAGTATTAACAAAGAGCGACTATCAGGAGATAATGTGATAGTAGAAATGTAATTATGCAGCTGAACCTCGTTTAAGAGCAGTTTTAGAAGTGGACAATACTGTGACACTCATTACATGCGAGAAAAAGATAACATCAACTGTGGCAGTTGTGCATCTTCATACATTTGTGAAATATGTGCTGCTTTTTAGGTTTTTGTGGGCTAAAAGCACCTTGCATTTCTAACACGTACCTAGCTCTCTGGCACTGACCTCAGTCATTTTATTTGCAGATGCTGTCTTTTGTATTTGGCTCAGTGGTTTGCTTGATAGCAAGTGAGTGTTAACTGGTGTGACTAGAGAAAGATAAAATAACAAGGCAATGAAGCTTGGGCACAAAATGTCAGAGCTGTTAAGCTTAATTCATCCTTTGTTTGTATCCCCCTTAAAACTCCAATGTGTTTTCTGGAATAAGTCTTGAGTGGACCATTTACATTTTTTGAAAGAAAACTGTCATCAGAGTTAAAAATTTTCAGGTGCTATTCTCAATTTGAATTTCAGTCTTGACTGACCCTTAAACATTTGGTTTTGTGTTTTGGCCTCTTTCTTATTTTCCGTGGGCATTAATGCATTTCTAAAATATGAAGCAAATGTCTCCATACACTTGCTTGTCTGCTAGTATCTTTGACTCTATAACAATTTTTTTATTCGTTCAATTATCAGACATCAAGTAAAGTGAAAGCTCCCTGTAATCAAAGGTTTGTTGGAGTAAGCCATTCTAATGCATTTCCTGACAGAAACACTCTGCCTTGTTTCTGATTTCATTGTTTTTCCTACCTTGTTGGAGACTGAAATCAAAATTTCTGCAATCTTCAATACTATTTGATATTCAGCTGAGTGTCAAACTCCTATATTGCCTGCCATCAGAACATGTTAGCTGCCACTAATGTCATATCAATAGTCCTTGTTCTTACTCATCACCTTTCAAACTATTATTTCATTCTTTTCAGTTTGATTCTCATTAACAGTTTGGTTAGCATGTTCCTTTGCAGCCTCCTGTGTTCCGTTTTTGTAAGGAATCCAACTCTGTCTATGCTATTCATAAGGTGTTTTGTTCTTCATCTCTGTTGCAAGGTTCCCTTAGTTTTCTGTCCCCAATATGTTGATTCCAAACTGTTAGGAAATTTCTCCCCAGTTTCACTGTTATCTTTTATAGCTCCCCAGCTGTGTTCCACAGTTGTTTGACTAGAATTATTTTCATTCCTTGCTCCATTTATTATTGATAGTCTTGATAGTTTTACTGAAAGAGCCAAGACAACTATCTTTTTCACTACTTGTCAACTCCTGTATTTCACAGCTTGGTGTCTTCTACTCTTTGGAGTATTAAGGGATGATTACCACAGAAGTGTCGTGTTAAGACAAAGTATTGTTACTCTTGGGATTTGTAAATGTAGTCTACCAGTTTCCCTGTAAGGGGAGGAATTGTTTGATATGGGGATAGGCCCTTTGAGGGAGATGCCTCTGCTTCCTGACTGGGCATCATGATCTGCTGGGTTTCCCCCATTGCGCTTGAACTCCAGCCAGTCTCCCCCAAAAATGGAGACAAGCTCAACCACCCCCATTCTCGCCCAGCTCCATAAAGTTAAGCACACTGGGAAGGCACTCAGTGAATCTGATGGACCTCCCTGCCTCCAAACCTGTGAACAAGCGATTGTAATATTTGTCCTATGCCTTTTGAAAAGGTATTCTTCCCAGTCAGTCATAGGAAAAAGGTCAGAATCTATTATACTGTAATGGATACAATCTGCAATATTGAGGAACAGAATTAATCTGTGTTTGGAGAGGCAGTGATTAATCAAGAACAGTCAGCATAGTTTTGCTAAGGGGAGGTCATGTTTGTCCAACTTAATTGAAAAATTCAGAAATGAGCAGGTGTGTCGATGAAGGCAATTCTTTGTGTATTCTGCTCAGACTTCGGGAAGGCTTTTGATAAAGTCCCTCATTAGAATCTGATAGCAAATGCCAGAACTCAGGATCCAAGGAAACTTGGTAAATTGGATCCACAGTTGAGTGAGTGGGAAGAAACAGAGGGTGAGGTATGAGGGGTGTTTTTCTAACTCTGTTGTGTTCAGTAGGGTTCACCAGGGTTAGTGTTGGGGCCCTTGCTGTTTGCCATTTATATAAATACTTTGGACTTGAATGTAGGAGAGTTGATCAGATAATACAAAAGTTGGTAAGGTGGTAAATAATGAGAAGGGTGCGTGCAGATGGAGTTTAATTTAGATAGATATGAATTGCTGCATTTTAGAAAGGCAAATCAGGGCAGGAATTATACACTTAATGGTAAGGTCCTGGGGAGTGTTGTTGGACAAAGATCTTGGAGTGCAGGTTAAAGTTCCTTGATAGTGAAGGAAGGCGTTTAGAATGCTTACCTGTTTTGGTCAGTGCATTGAGTATAAGAGGTCATGTTGCAGCTGTACAGGACATTGGTTAGGCCACTTTTGGAATATTGTATGCAATTCTGGTCTCCCTCCTATAGGAAGGATGTTGTGAAACTTGAAAAGGTTCAGAAAAGATTGACAAGGATGTTGCCAGGGTTGGGGGATTTAAGCTATAGGGAGAGATTGAATAGGCTGGGGCTGTTTTCTCTGGAGTGTTGGAGGTTGAGGGGTGACCGTATAGAGGTTTACAAAATTGAGGGGCATGGGTAGGATAAATAGACAGTCTTTTCACTGGGGTGGGGGAGTCCAGAACTAGAGGGCATAGGTTTAGGGTGAGAGGGGAACGATATAGAAGAGACCTAAGGGGCAACCTTTTCACGCAGAGGGTGGTACGTGTATGGAATGAGCTGCCAGAGGATGTGGTGGAGGCTAGTACAATTGCAACATTTTAAGAGGCATTTGGATGGGTATATGAATAGGAAGGGCTTGGAGGAATATGTAGGAAATACCGGCAGGTGGGACTAGATTGTGTTGGGATAACTGGTCGGCATGGAAGGGTTGGACTGAAGGGTCTGTTTTCATGCTGTGCATATCTGACTCTGACTCTAAAGGTGACATATTGCACTTGAGCAGGGGAGCAAGGCAAGGAAATGCACAATGGTAGGACCCTTGGAAGCACCAAGAATCGAGGGACCTTGGCCCTTAAGCTATTAAGACAGGTGGATAAGTGGTTAAGATAGCATGTAGGATGCTTACCCTTTATTAGGTGAGGCATAAAGTTTAAAAGCAGAGGTTTTGTTTGAAAACTATAATATATTGTTTAGGCTGCAATTGATGACTTGTGTTCAGGTCTGGAATGTTCTAAGGAGGATGTAACCGCATTCCATACAGCGCAGAGGAGATTTACCAGGATGTTCCCTGGTTTGGAGAGTATTTGGGGAGACAATAAGAAATACTTCCGTTTGAAAGGATAAATGACCAGCGGATATAGATTTACAAGAAGTGGCAGAAGGCTTGGAGTTGTTGTGATGAATGACACTTTTACCCAGAGGCTGGTGGGAATTGGGCTCAATTCCCCAACTGGCTGAAGTTACTGTGAAGAATTCTCCTCCTTGACTACTCCCCTTGCTGAGGCATGGTGACCCTCGGGATAAACCACAACCAGATGTGTATCTACTGAGAGAGTAGCCGTATGATCCTGTCAGAGTATTGTGACTTTACTGATGGGAATTTGGAGCTCACTGTGATAATATTTAAGTATTTAGATGTATATTTGCAATGTATAGATATGCAAGGTTGTGGGGCAAGTGCTGAAAAATGGCATTAGAATCAAAGCGTCAAAGGTCCTTTTTTCTGTACTGCAGACCTCTGATTAAGATTCTATAACTGGACACTGAGAAATAATAATTTGATTGGGCAGAGTCAACAGCCGTTTCTGGAAAGGAAGGTTTGTTTAACAAACCTTTTTGACCAGTATATATCGCACTTCCCGTCTCTACTGTGATACTTGCCTGGTCCGGGATACTGAGACCTTAGAATCTGGGGGCTACCTGTATCTTGGCTTTTGCTGGGGCTACAAAGTTGCCAGCCAAACAGATTGGCCAACAGTTCTGTCAGGTGGGATTTTTGCCTGAGGAATGGAAGTCCCATCATCAACCACCCAACACTGTAAATGCATGGATGCAATCTCTACTGTCGCTTCTGGTGGCTCGTCACAACTGTTATTAGAACAATCCTACCCATTGTTAACTTCCTGCTGCATTAATATTGGTGTGACATACATGCTGAGAGCTTTATAAAAGATATTCAAGACATAAATATCCCTCTCCTTTGTATAATACAGAACTGTTGTTTCCACTCATTCTTACTGAGATATTCCTGAAAGGCCTGCCAGAAGTATTAAAAAAAAACCATTCTGAGTTTGTGTAGTTTACAAGGTGTAGCAGAGGTTTGGGTGACCAGTAATTGGAGTTGTTTGTTTGTGTAGTTATTAACACAAATCTTGTTCTAGCTCATCACTCATTAGCTTGACTATGCTTTTCAATAGCATTCTTCAAACAGAGAACAGGACTAAAATCAGCTGTAAATTAGGAAAGGTATTAGGAAATACATTTGTGAACAGTTTGTTTTACTAGCAATGATTTAAGTGACCTTCTGAAGTTGGAGTGCAAAAACATATTTTAGCTGTTTTGTGTTCGACCATGTTGTTTGTGATAGAGCAATGATCTGCTTTGTTTTACAACCAATAAATGTCCTGCATTCACTACTATATTTCATTGATTACCAAAGCAGAACCAAGACTCAACTGAGGTGACCCTGTTAAGAAGAGCCATGCAGCTGATATCCATGAACAAATAAAATATTTCCAGTGTTCTCCTTTTCTTAATTGTAAAGCCTTAATCTGAATTGTTGTATGTGGGTGTAGATGAATAAATATTTAATATAACAAAATGGTACATTTTGGGGAACATAATAAAGTTCTTATCTAAGTGTGATAAGAGGAAAAGTGTATTAGATTAGGATCTCAAACGCACGACAAAGGTCATAGATGTGGGGTTCCACAAGGCTCTGCTGGCATCCTTATTATTTGTGATGGATTTGTTTAATTATTTGGACTTAAATGTAAGGAGTATGATCAAAACATGCACGGATGACACGAAAATTGGAAGAATGGTAAGTAGTGAGGATAGCCGTAAACAGTAGGAGGATATCAACAAACTGTTTTTCCCATCTGAGCAGTAGCAAATGGAATTCAGCTAAGAAAGTGTGAGGTAATGGACTTGCAGAAGATAATGGATAAGATAATGGATAGTAGTATCTTGGAAAGTACTGAAGATCAGAAGGACCTTGGTGTGTGTATCCACAGATCCCTGAAGATAATTGGGCAGAAGGATAAGGTGGTTAAGAAGTTATATTGGATATTTGCCTTTATTAGCCAAGGAATACAATAGAAGAGCAAGAGCATTATGCTGGAACACTATGAAATGCTGGTTAGGCTTTTCAGAGTGCTGTGCTCCATTCTGGTCACCATGTTATTGGAATGATGTGGTTGCACTAAAAAGAGTACAGCGGAGAGTTATCAGGATACTGCCGGGGTTGGAGGATGTGAGTTATGATGAGAGAATGGATCGGCTAGGCTTGCTTTCCTTGGAGCAACAAAGATTGAGAGGGGATCTGACGTAAGTGTATGAGTTTAAGGGGATAGATTGGATGGATAGGAGTGCACTCTCTCCTCTCTCTCTCTGATCTTAAATCAGAATTATTGACCAATCTGCTGGTGGAGAGTTGAAGATAAATTTTTTCCACGAAGTGTGGTGGGAGCCTGGACATTTCTTTAATGGCTGGTTGAGTCAGAGATGCTCATAATATTTAGAGTTTAAGCATTCACTTATGTTGCCATGGAATGCCCTGCCAGTAGCAGTGGTGGACTCTCCCTCTTTATGGGCATTTAAGCGGGCTTTGGATAGCATATGGAGGATGGTGGGCTTGGATCGGCGCAACATCGAGGGCCAAAGGGCCTGTACTGTGCTGTATTCTTCTATGTTCTAACCTCCAGCAATATGGGCCTCCTGCTGGAAAATGTAATTAGTGTAGTGAGATCCTTGACCAGTATGCATGTGATGGGGCAGGAGGCCACCTCCTGTACTGCAGTAACCATCAATGAGTTTTGTATGCAACTGTGAGTAGCACATCGATATGCGTCTATACTTGGACAGCCTACAGCAGGCACCTCTGAGCACTTGAGAAGCACCAGCTTACCTTCTCCAAGACTCTCCAGATTTCATCATAAGAAAGCATCTGATCCAAAAGCAGCAAAAAAACTGTCAACTGTACCAAGAATTAGCTCTGCTGTGAAAGATGTACATGATATCAGCCTCCTGAAATATCTGTTGTACATAGTCTCCTGCTGCAACAGTAGTACTTTCAGGAAGACCGTATTTAGGGATGTCCTGAAAGCATCCTGGAAGAGTTCATATATACCCTTGATTTATGGAGGTCCTTTGCTTGTGACCGACCAAATAGAGAAGATTCATTTTGGCAAGACATTTTATCAGGAATATGCAGAGGTGAAGTTGAAGCACTGAGAGAAAGTGCATGAATTTGCAAACAATTAATTTGCCTGATCATTGTCTGATTCATATATGGCAGAGTCTGCAGTTGTACATTTCGCTTGTCATTGAACTATCAAGCTGCAGTGGAAGCAGATCAAACAACAGACAATTACATGATCCACTCAATCGCCTTCTCAATTTAAAAGATCACCACTGAACTTGGGCTGCAGTTTCCCTGAGACTAAGAATCTGTCTATCCCAGCATCAAATGATGAAGCATCCATAACAATCTAGAGAATTCCAAAGGTGTACAACTCTTTACTTAAGTAATTTTTCTTCATCTTAGAACTAAATGACTGTTCCCTTGTTTTGAGACACTACCATCCCCAATCCCAAAGACCTTCCCCGTAAGGGAGAAGATTACATCTGTGAATAGACTTCAAAACATTTATTGGCTATAAAGCACTTTGAACAGGTGGTGATTGTGTCAACTTCATAATTAGAAATTATTTCTTTTCATTGTTTTGAATCTTGCCTTTTATTAAATTTTGTACTTATGATACCAGTTCATGTTATTGCTGAACAAGTCCAATCTTGAATTTTGTATTTCACAAAATGTCTTTCAGTGAAAGACAAGCATGTAGAGCACAGATCAGATTTTAACAAATAAACAAGTGTATTGTGCAGAGAAGACAGTAAAATAGATTAAACCAAACCATTTATATGTACAATTTGAAAGATTTAGAAATGCTAGTAAAAAGACAATATTCTGTCTATCCCAATAGCATTCCTTTAAAACCACTCAAATGCCAGAGAGAATTCCTTTCTTTATCATGTCTATAGATTTGACTTAACTATTGCTTTCAATTCCCTGTCTAGAGAGTTTGATAGCCAGTTCTTTGAATTTTCACACAACTGCATTTAAGATTATTTGAAACTGAGAAAACCTTTTCAGGTTTCTAACCAAGCACTTCCTGGTCTGGAATTTTAAACTAAGGTAACCTATCTCCTAATGAACTAATTGAATTGAATTAGCTTTACTGTCATACACTCGCATGATGACGGTGAAAAGTTTACAAGTCGCCACTTTCAGTGCCATCTTAGATAACAACAAGGTACTGAGGACAGATTCTGGAGTGCACATTCTTAGGGGAAAATATTTTAAAAACTCAAATTAAATATCTAGTATTGCAGACCTTAAAACATACAAAGTAATCTTAAATTAGAAAAATAAAGAAATAAAAAGTTCAAAACTGTCAGAGTCATAGAGATGTACAGCAAGGAAACAGACCCTTTGGTCCAGGCCGTCCAGATATCCCAACCCAATCTCGTCCCACCTACCAGCACCCGGACCATATCCCTCCGAACCCTTCCTATTCATATACCCATCCAAATGCCTCTTAAATGTTGCAATTGTACCAGCCTCCACCGCATCTTCTGGCAAGTCATTCCATACACGTATCACCCTCTGCGTGAAAAAGTTGCCCCTTTAGGTCTCTTTTATATCTTTCCCCTCTCACCCTAAACCTATGCCCTCTAGTTCTGGGCTCCCCGATCCCAGGGAAAAGACTTTGTCTATTTATCCTACCCGTGCCCCTCATAATTTTGTTAGCCTCTATAAGGTCACCCCTCAGCCTCTATAAGGTCACCCCTCAGCCTCCGACACTCCAGGGAAAACAGCCCCAGCCTGTTCAGCGCCCGTCTATAGCTCAAATCCTTCAACCCTGGCAACATCTTTGTAAATCTTTTCTGAACCTTTTCAAGTTTCACAACATCTTTCCAATAGGAGACCAGAATTGCACACGATATTCCAACAGTAGCCTAACCAATGTCCTGTACAGTCCCAACTCCTGTACTCAATACTCTGACCGATAAAGGAAAGCATACCAAATGCCTTCTGTCCTAACATGATATAATAAAGGAATAAGAAGATATTTTTAATTAAAAAAGAGAATTTTTAAGACAAAGTCCTCCTACTTGAGGACCCAACCCCCTTTTGGAATCCCAGGCCGGACCCCCATGATGCTGAAGAGAATGCCGTGTAGGGTCATGGACTGACTGAAGCCTCCGGAAGGACACCCATATTGATGCTGACACAAACAGCCACTGAAGCAGCAGAAAGGAGTCCAAGGCTGGGCCAGACCAACCATGTCAGCATGATGATGCTGCAGAAGCCTTGAGGAAAACTCAGACCATTGGAATTCCAGGCCCAGGCCCACCTTTTTCTTCAGCTGCCATCAAAGGCAGTCTAGTCAAAGGACCCACCAGGACGCAGCCATGAGGAATGGCCAGATCCACATTGCGTTCTCTACTGCAGCAGCCTCTCATAACCTCGTTCCTCACCTAAAGATGAACTTGATGTTAGGAAAAAAATGTAAACAATGAAAAAGAAAGAAGGGTGTGGCAGTCCGAGTGATAAGAAACAGATGGGCCAGGAGCCTGAAAACTTTCTCAACTACTACCAAAATCTTTCCAAGCTATGGATTTCTTAAGCAAAAAAAACTCCTGTTATTTACAGATGAAAGCAGACTAATGCTCTTCAATATTTATTCTGTCCATAAAGCACTCAATACAAAAAGAACCCCATTACTATGTAGGTGGGGGAGGAAAAACCAATTAAGATAAATTAGAAGCCAAGAGTGTATTATCTGATGTATGTTTGTGTAACTTCAGTGATAGTTAGATTTTAGATTACTTACTGAAACAGGCCCTGCGGCCCAACAAGTCCACACCAACCCGCCGAAGCGCAACCCATCCAGACCCATTCCCCTGCACCTAACACTACGGGCAATTTAGCATGGCCAATTCACCTAACCTGCACATTTTTGGACTCTGGGAGGAAACCGGAGCACCTGGAGGACACCCACGTAGACACTGGGAGAATGTGCAAACTCCACACAGTTAGTCGCCTGAGGTGGGAATTGAACCCGTGTCTCTAGCGCTGAGAGGCAGCAGTGCTAACCACTGTGCCACCGTGCTGCCCATTCCATTCTGATCATTCCAGTATTGTGTCAAAAGGTATAAAAGCAACATGAGTGAAATCTCCTCCAGAATTTCTTGGCATTTCTCTTCTGCCTTAGCTCCCTGTTTTCATGAAGGCTTTGATGGGGTATAGCAATTCTCCCCGATCATTCTATACATTTGAGTCCACAGAATGCCGATAGGGATTTGCAGAGAGCATTATATCCCATACTTACCTTGGTCTCATCTGACGTTCACATTCTACCAGTAAAGTAATTTTAATAGGAAGACTTGGCTACTTTCTTTAACTCAGCAGTAATTCTAGGAGCAATGAGGTAAATTGTAGTTAAGTTGCAGCTCTGTGATGAATCCATGTGGTGAATCAGGAGAAAATGGAGACACAATCCAACACTAAAAATGATATTTTAGTATCACGTGAGAATTGTGTAGTTGTGGTGTTATTCTCTGTTCCAGTTTGATCTGTTACTGACTCATTTGATTGGTGCAGTATGATCAGTTAAGACCAAGGGAACATAATTATGTGGGATGTGGATCTTTGAACAACTAGTTTAACCATCTATTACCAGACTAATACCATTAAACCATCTCCTTGTGCATTTTCTTGTGGTAAAACAAATCCGTTGATGAATTGTAACGGCCAATCTAATTTTTGAGATTCCCTTTCTCCTTTCTGCACCCCTTTGATTGCAAATCATGTAACTGCATGTAATTTTCAAATGGATATCACAAATGTTCTCTCCCTCCCCCCCCCCCCCCCCACAACAGCTTGTGTTGGAGTGGCCATCTGTTGTAACAGTAAACAAAACGTCCAAAACCTTTTGCCGAGTAAGTTGCTATCAGTGAGACCATAAATTGGATTGTCAAAGTTGGTCCCAGGGGCCTGCTAAGGAACATCAACTCAACCAGGGTTTTTGCACTTGATCTCTGTCCAATGGCCTTTTACTCAAAAGGTTGAGATTGGGAAACAGTTGAGGTCGTTTATTAGTGATGCAGTTGAAAGTCTGCCGAGATGTGTTGTTCAAGAACTAATGTGAAGAATATCTGAAGTACAGGAGTGCTGCCCAATGAAGGTCAAAGAGTTTAGAAGAAGTAATCAGTAAGTTGGAAAAAATATGGTCTTTCAAAGCCAGTGCGCTGAGTTGATTTTTTAAAATGATGGGAAAACCTGTCCTGCAGTTTATCCAATTTAACAGTCTGATAATACCCTGTAATTTACACCTCTATTCTTAATTGCAGGTGCAAACAACCAGTTTATCTGCTTTGTCTTGTATGAGAATACCAAACATCATCTAATTATAAGGTAAGTAAACTACAACCTATTGCAGAACTCTGAAAGAAACAGATGGTCAGGGATGCACTTTAGAGCTCCTTAGAGATTTTGATATCCACCTGCTGTCCCTCAATCTGTTTGTTATATTCAATGTGTTTTGAATGTTTATTGACTTTTATGTAGTCTTGCAATATTTAAGTTGTCATAGTCTGCATGAAGGAACCAAATAAGTGTGTTATCTGGCAGGTTAGGCTGTTTGTGATTCATTAGGTAAAAACAATGACTGCAGATGCTGGAAACCAGATTCTGGATTAGTGGTGCTGGAAGAGCACAGTAGTTCAGGCAGCTTTTGCCCGAAACGTCGATTTCAAAGCTCCTTGGATGCTGCCTGAACTGCTATGCTCTTCCAGCACCACTAATCCAGAAAATGTTTGTGATTCATACGAAGGCCAGATGAACACCACTAATTCCCAAATTACACAGTTATTTATGCATAGCCATTCAATATGTCCACTTACACACGCATCTCCATCCCTTTCGGAAGCATTTCAAGTTGTGCTCCTGCATGTAAAATCGTGAAATCAGAATGGCTAATCTGTTAACCACTTTGACAGTTGTCAGTGCATCTTGTGGCTTCAACTATCAGAACTACTATAAAACTACTGAAAAATGCTGCCACTGATCATGCCTGTGCATCATCTACTTAAAGCTAATGGAAAACTCTGTTTTTGGCACAATATGCTTTGTGCGCATGTGTGGTGAATGTAACATTATATAATTCCTGAATGAAGAAAAGAAAAAATATTTGCAATCTCCATTGTTAAGCCCTAATTTGCATTGATTCCTAGTCCAAGTGCTGATGTTGCTTTGCCTGGTAAAGCCTCACTCTGGTGTCAAGCAGGGACATGAGAGTCAGGGACAGCTTGTAAAGATTGGCAGTTTACTGCTTGTGGACTAGGTATGGTTGTTATTTGATAGACTGCTGGATAGGATTAAATTTACCTCAGGAGAGCTTTGATGGGGCAATACATTTTGGAGCCAATTGTTTTAGGAAACTGTGAACTTGAGAATATCAACTGACGTCTTTGCACCTTTTGAAATTTTAATATGTTGCAGTTGAAGTTATCAAACTTCAATATTTTAACTTGGGAATTCAATATTTACAATGTAGATTGAGGAAATGTATTCACCTCTGGTTCAAATGTGTTTAGCAACTGTTCTATTTCATTGTGTGCTCTCACTTTGACAAGCTCTTACTTCATAACTGTTGCTCAGTTGAAAATTAGTCTGAAATGTTGATATTTTGTTAATTCTGTGGGATAGTCTTGACAGTATTTTAGCTCTTCTATTGCCACCTAGTGGTCATCTACTCTTCAACCAGCTTGCATTATATTTTAATGAATGCATTATTCTGGGAAGGAAGACGACTAATTTTATCATACAGTACGTGCTGTAAAACATCCTAACACCATGTAATCCTATTACACCTTCTAAGGGGATTTTATATTCATGGAGGTCACAAGTCCTGAGGTACAGTGCATTGAGTGTCTTAACATAAGGACACTCGCATTACATTTCTTTTAGATCTTTGTGTTGTGCAGTTAAGCATAGTATTTGAGACTCTTTGCTACTAACTAATCGGTCTAAATGTAATTTTACTCAGAGGAGAGAGCGTGATCACTTTTATTCTTTGCTTATGAATGTACTTCGCTGTTCACCTTGATGAGAAAAGTATTCTTATTCGAGAGTTGAGCTGTTTCTTGTTTCAGGCATTCAAGTGTTGGCATTAAGATCTCCAAGTCAACATTTAGATGGATTAGATCTAGTGTAGGGTTCCTGTTACTATTTAAAAAAAAACATGCAGGACCCCTCGCTAAGTTGTGCAGCGCAAACACAAAACTAGCTATGTGGAAAATTGCCCTGTATGCAAAAGATGACAAATCAAATCTAGCCAGTTATCCTTGCATTTGTCTGCTCTTGGTTATCACTGAAGTAATGGAAGGGCTCATTGACAGTGCTATCAAGCAGCACTTTCTTTATATCAACCTGCTCACTGATGCACCCCTGCAGGACCACTGACCTCATCACAGCCTTGGTTCAAGCCTTGGAGCAAATGGCTGAACTCCAGATGGGAGGTGAGAGTAACTGTCCTTCCTATAATGACATAAGATAAAACAAAAGATCAGGAGTAGGGCCTTCAGCCCTTCAAACCTGGTTTGTAATTTCACAAGATCATGGCTGATTTGTCCCAGGCCTCAACTTGTCTTTTGTGCCAGCTCCTCATAGGCCTCACTTGTCAATCTTTCAAAAATCTATCCAATGCTTCTTAAATACTTTGTAATCTAGCCTCTACAACTCTATGGGCTAGAGAATAACAGGCATTGCATATAGGAGAAGAAATTCCTTAACATCTCAGATTTAAATGCATGTCCCTTATTTAGTAACAATGTGCCCCAGTTTGAGGCCCCTGTCAGTAGTTGGTACTCACTACTACTGCTTTGATTTAGTGAGTGAGTTTCACAGTTATTGAAAGGTTATCAGTCAAGTGGGCTCCTTCGTCCAGCTGGTGTCAAACTTCTTCAGCTGCACCACTCCAAGAAATGGAGAGTAGTCCATTACACTAGTGACTTATCTTGTAGGTGGAAGAGAGGTTTTAGGAAGCTAGTGAGTGAGTTATTTGCCATTGAATTCCAAGCAACTGACCTATAGTAGCCACAATATTTTTGATTGACCTGGTCAATGGTAATCTCCAGGATGTTAATGGGAGATTCAGCAATGGTAATGCCATTGAATATTGAGAGTTAATCACCTGTCTTGTTTAATTCTCTCATTGGAGATGCTTATTGCTGGACACATGTGGAGCAAGAATGTTATTTGCCACTTCTCACCCTAAACTTGGATGCTATTCATGTCTTTCTGTGTATGGACATGGCTTTTTTTCACCCTTTTGAGGTGAATGTTGTGCAATCACCAGCAAACATACCCACTTCTGACCTCATGTTGGAGTGAAGATCATTGATGAAGCCGCTGATGAAGCCAAGGACACTATCAAGAGGAACTTTCACGGAGATGTGCTGGCAAATTGGACTAGATTGGTTTCGGATATCTGGTCGGCATGGACAGGTTGGACCGAAGGGTCTGTTTCCGTGCTTACATCTTTATGACGGAAATGATTGACCTCCAACAATGGCAGTTATTTTCCTTTTTGTGCTAGTTGTGATTCTAACATGCAGAACTTTTACCCTTATCCTGCCGTGATTCCAGTTTTGCTTGATTATTTAAAATATCCTTGATATCTTAATTTTGAGGGCAGTGCCTCTTGCCTCCCTTCTGGGCTTCAGCTCTTTTGCCAATGCTTAACCCAAGGCTAAAAGGGCTGTGGTGCACACTGGGTTAATGAGTACTGCTTGAGAGCAATCTCAATGACCCCTTCTATTGATTTGCTGATGATAGAGAAACATTTGATAGGTCTGTAAATGGTTGCATTGGATTTGTCCTGCTTTTTTTTTTTGCAGATAGGACATATTTGGATGATCATCTACATTGCTAGATAGATGCCATCATCTGCAAGTTCCCCTCCAAGTGATATATAAATATATTGTCATTCCTTCAGTGTTTCTGGGTCAAAATCCTTGATTCCCTCCCTCCCTAATGACATTTGTGGGTGTATCTGCAACACATGACTGCAGCCATGGGGAGAATATGCAAACTCCACACAGTCGCCCGAGGCAGGAATTGAACCGGGGTCCCTAGTGCTGTGAGGCAGCAGTGCTAACCCATGGTGGGGCTATCCTGGTGTAATATTAATAAAGTTAGTGTGCAGGCACTTCAACAGGCTTAATTTGTTCTTTACACTTAGTAAAAACAAAATCAGAAGTTTGCAGACAATATAATCAGTTCTATCTAAGCTTATCACTGAACTAGTTATTTACAAACGAGCAGTTAACCCGTTGCCAAAATCCCATGTTGACTATAATGCCTTGGTCACCACCCCTATGTTTGCTGACTTGTATTGGCTCCTGGTTAGCAACGTCATGACTTTGAAATTTTTGTTTTAGTTTTCAAATCTGTCTGTGGGAACAGTCTGCCTACTTTGTAATTTCCTTCAGTGTGGTGAATCACGGTGGTATGTCCTATCAGTACTGTCAAGCAGCATTTGGACAGTCATAACCTGCTCACTGCTAATTTTGGGATCCACCAGGGCTGCTTGGTTTCTGATTTCATTCCTGTCTTACTCCAAGCATTGGCTACCAAATAAGCAGCAAGATCTGGACATCTTTTAGACTTGCTCTGACAGGTGACAAATACCATTTGTACACATTGGTAACCATCTGCAAAAGATGATACTCGAACCACTGTCCTTGCCATTCAGTGGTTTTACCATTAGTGAATTCCCTATTATGAATATTTTGGGGTTACTGTTGACCAGAAGTTGATTTGAAGTCTTTAGATGAGCATTTGAAACCTCATAGTGCACAAGGCTATGGGCCAAGTACTAGAAATTAAGATTAGGATAGATAGAGCACAGAACATTACAGAGCAATACCGGCCCTTCAGCCCTTGATGTTGCGGCGACCAGTGAAAATAATCTGATGCCCATGTAACCTATGCCGTTCCATTATTATTCATATGTATGTCCAAGGCCCATTTAATTGCCCTTAAAGTTAGTGAGTCTACTACTGTTGCAGGCAGGCCGTGCCATACCCCTACTACTCTCTCTGAGTAAGGAAACTACCCCTAATATCTGTCCTAAATCTCTCCCCCCTTAATTTAAAGCTATGTCCTGTCATGTTAGCTTTCACCATTCGAGGTAAAAGACTGTCACCGTCCACCCGATCTAACCCTCTGATTATCTTATGTCTCGATTAAGTTACCTCTCAATCTTCTTCTTCTCCAACGAAAACAGACTTTATTGGTAAGACCTTCCTTCCATACTAGGCAACATCCTAGTAAATATCCTCTGACCCCTTCAAAGCTTCCACATCCTTCCTATAATGTGGTGACCAGAGCTGCATGCAATATTCCAGGTGCAGCCTTACCAGTGTCTTGTACAGCTGAAGCATGTCCTCGTGGCTCCGAAAATCAATCCCCCTATCAATAAATGCCAAACACCATGTGCCTGTCAACCTGGGCGGCAACTTTCAGGGATTTATGCACCTGGACACACATCTCTTTGTTCATCCACACTACCAAGAAGTTTACCATGAGCTTAGTACTCCGCATTCCTGTTACGACTTCTGAAGTGAAGTACCTCACACTTTTCGCATTAAACTCCATTTGTCACTTCTCCACCAGCTCTGCAGCTTATCTATGTCCCTCTGTAACCCACAACATCCTTTGGCACTATCCACAACTCTCCCTACCTTAGTGTTATCTGCAAATTTCCTAACCCATCCTTCTATGCCCACCTCCAGATCGTTTATAAAAATGACAAACCATGATTAGAAAGTATAGATGCTTGTTGACCAGTGTGTACAAGATGGAGCCAAAGGGCTTTTTTCTATGCTGTTAAAAACTGAATCTGTGGACCAGCTGTGTACATTCTGTGCTAATAAAAGCAAGTTAATAAGCGGTTGGAAATTCAATAGCGAGTAACTTGCTTCCTGACTCCGATCCATTGTTGCAAAAGATGGGACTGAACATTTACCAAAATTTTCAGAAGCGTTGAGTGGATTATGTGTCTTGCTCATTCCACATGTCCCCAGCATCACACATGTCAGTTTTCATCCAATTTGTGGGATAAAACTCCCTTTCCAGTCATACTGTTGGTGTGTTGGACACCACTCATTTAAAAGAGGATCACTGCTATCTTCAAGGCAGTTGTGTGGATAGCAACAAATGCTGGCCTTGCCAGCAATACCCGTGTCCCATGAAAGGATAAAAAAATTGCAGAATGCATTCTCTGGTCATCGGGAGATTGATCTAACATCATTTAAAGGGACCATGCTTGTTAATTTGAACTATTATTCTGGAAATTGAAGGGAATTGATCTTATTGTCAGAATTCCATTGTTGCAGAACAGTTGAAAATTATCGGCACTTTTGCCCAGAGATGGTGTCATCAACTGAAGCCACACTGTTCTCCCACTTTCTTTCTAAATATAAAGGGAGTAGCTATTTAGTTGTTTTTCTGGTCTCCAATCCCATTGTTTGCCTCCACATCTGGGCCTAATAAACGTGCTGTATACCTGTGGTATGGTGCAATATTTGTTTTGTTACCTGAGCACTAACAGCAACATGCAAAAACAACTTCAATCATTATTCCATTTTTCTTTACAGGGACTCTGGATTGTTTTATTCATTTTTATAATGTAGTGAGTAACTCCTATGTAGTTGACACTTTCTTTTATTTGGACTATTAAAGCTGGAAATCAAATGTAATCAAGAATGCTCTAGAACTATAAACTGTTTTTGTTGGTAGAGTACAGTTATGTTGCCTTGTTGATTTGCATAACTGCAAAATGACTTCTGCTTTCTGACACACAAATGGCTATAATTGACTTTGAAGTGTAGCAGTGCGAGACACCTATGGGAAGCCATCTCACTCCACTCAGGCTTGTTTCCAATGCGGCATCAAACCAGATTTTAAATGTTTTCATGTGGCCCACTTGCTCTACTTTGTATTTTGTAAATTATTTTAAAATATGAAAAGAAAATTCGCAAGGGAGCAGAGTTGCAGCCATGTTTATCAACATGCTTGTACAGTTATCTGGTTATTGCACTCTACACCTACTGTTTTCAGCTACAAAGTACAATGTGTGGCACAGATCAACAATTAAAGGTCTAGAGTCAGTGAGCGTTGGGCAGTACTGCATAGTAAGTTAAAGGGTAAGGCCAGCAGAAATAGAGAAAGACCACTACCTGAAAGTTCCGCTCCAAAATTGTACTTTTCTGATTTAGAAACATTATAATTCCTTTATGTATCAAACTCTGGGATTCTCTTGTGTAATATGCAATGTGGGAATACTTTCTCCACATGATTACAATTTGTGACAGCTGGGGGATGCAAATTTTATGGATTTGGAGGGTTTCCACTGCTCTTTGATTTTATTCTCCAGAGATCATTCAATATGTTTGCCTACTTCGTAATGTTTTCAAGTCTTTTTAGAATGGATGTTAGATTGATCTAAAATTATCAGTAGTTGAATGACCTTCCCCCTAATGACACAACCTGCTCTGACACTTCACTGATCACAGTCTAGCAAAGAATACATGCTCTCTGGAAAAACTGGGTTGGTTGATGATGGAATTGAGACTTGATTTTAAGTATGCAGATCAGTGTGTTCGCAATTGTAGTAACAGATGGGTTACATGTCTACATTTCTTCAGAATAAGGGATGTTCTCAGCAGTAGGTTTGAATTAGATTGTGATAGGAATTAGGAGCAGGAGTATGTCATTCAGTCCCTTGAATCTAACCTGCCAGTCTAAATAATGACTGATGATCCATGTCATCAACATATTCTGTACCATCTCCATATTGTGAGAGTTTAGTAACGAGAAAATTGGTTTGATTTATTGTTATCACGCATACTGAAATGCAGTGAAAAGTATTGTTTTGCGTGCTCTACAGGCAGATCATACCATAAAAAGTGCATCAGGTTGCAGAACAGAGTGCAGTATTATAGCCACGTAGGGTGCAGAGAGAGAGATCAATATGAATATTTGAGAGGTTCGTTCAAAAGGAGAAAGTGATGCTGGAGAGTTAGAATTAATAAGTGTGGTGCTGGAAAAGCACAGCTGGCTAGGCAGCAGGAGAGTCTGTGTTTTGGGCATAAGCCCACGTTCCTGTTGAAGGATTTACACCTGAAATGTTGACACTCCTTGTCTGATGTTGCCTGACCTGCTGTGCTTTTCCAGCTGCACAATTTTCGACTCCGGTCTGTTCAAAGGTCTGATAACAGTTGGGAAGAAACGGCTTTTGAATCTGTTTGTATGCATATTCGAACTTTTATCTTCTGCCTAAATGAAGAGAGGTTGGAAGAGATTCTAACCACGGTGGGGAGGGTCTTTGATTATATTGGCTGCTTTCCCAAGGCAGCAGGAAGTTTATATGGAGTTAATAGTTGGAACACTGATTTGTGTGATGGATTGGGCTGTATTCACAACTTTCTCTAATTTCTTGTGGTATTGGGAAGAGCAGTTGTCTTCCCACAGCCTGATGCATCCAGATAGGATATTTTCTATGATACGTCTGTAAAAGTTGGTAAGAGGCTTTGTGGACATGCTGAATGTCCTTAGCCTTTTGAGGAAGTAGGGGTGTGTTGTGCTTGCTTGACTGTCACTTTGAGGGTGGATCAGGGCAGTTTGTGGGAAACCATCACTCCTACGGACTTAATGCTGTCGACCATCTCCACCTCAGCCCCATTGATGCAGAAGGAGGGTGTGCTGTCCACTCCGCTTCCTGAAGTCAATAATCACCTTCCCTTGTCATCGCAAGAAGTGTAAACCCTGCACCCACACCTCCCCCTCAACTCCATCCAAGGCCCCAAAGGATCCTTTCACATCTGGCAGAGATTTTCCTGCACATCCAAACACCATCTCTCCTTTGTCTGTTGCTCTCGATGTGGTCTCCTCTGCATCAGGGTGATGGGACGCCAATTTATAGAACGCTTCAGAGAACATCTCTGGGACACATGCACTAAACAACCCTGCCACCCTGTGGCCGAATACTTCAACTTCCCCTCCCATTCCACCAAGGACCTACAAGTCTTGGGCCACCTGCCAACGGAGGAAGAACACCTCATCTTCTGCCTTGGGACGCTGCAACCACACAGCGTCAATATCTATTTCACCAATTGCCACCTCTCCACTCCCCTCACCTTATCCCAGATCCAACTCTCTAACTTGGCACTGCCCTTTTGAACTGTCCAACTTGTCCATCTTCGTTCCCACCTATCCGCTCTGACCTATGACCACCACACCCCACTTCCATCTACCTGTTGCATTCCTAGCTACCTTCTCCCACAGCCCCTACCTATTTATCACTCAGCCCTCTTATGCACGCACATGTGTGCACGCACACATTTGTGATGAAAGGCTTATGCTGGAAATGTCGACTTTCCTATTGCCTGACCGGCTGTGCATTTTCCAGCTCCACACTTTGACTCTGATCTCCAGCATCTGCAGTCCTCCCTCTCCTAGCTCCTTTGTTTTGCTGACTGGTGGAGTGATTATTACTATTACACCATACCGCTAGCCACTCAATCTCTTTCTTGTATTCTGTCTCATCGTTGTTTGAGATCCAACCTACAACAGTAGTGCTGTCAGCAAACTTGCCAATAGAGTTGGAGTGGAATTTGACCATGCAATTGAATGTCTAAAGAGGATAGTTCTCCAAGAATGCCATGGTTGTGTTCCCATGTGGTGCTGTGTTATTGCATGATTTTCTATAGAAATAGTGAAGCCTATGTGTGGGCCACCAAGAACGCCAGTAAAAATAGAAACAAAAATAGTAGTTAGACTGTGGTATTGTTTGTGTTAGGCTCAGTAAAGTTTGCATGGTACTGTATAGTGCAAGTCATCAGAATCTTCAATTGATTACTCGTGATTGACATCTATACCAGCTAGTTGCGCTATATTCTAGCCAGTCTTCAAGGGCTGAATCTTAATTTTTTTCGCTAAGTGTCAGTTTTGTCAAGCTTTTTGGAGGATTTCACATTGTGATGCTTTGGGACATGTATCACCTTATTTTACAAAATCTGCCTGATTTATTACCTACCCCACCCCCGGCCCACATTCCAGCACCATTTTACCTTGTGCCATTTCCAAAACCACTCACCACTTCCCAGATATCCCAGAATTGACCAACATCCTTGGTGCAGCACCATCTTTTAAAAAGATAGTGTACTAGACTGGAACTGTCAGTCTGGAGCTGCCCTGCATGGTTCCTGACATTGACCCTAGATGTGGCAGACAATGGAAATCTGGTGCCTCTCTTTGTGGACAGGGACGTGGAGATGCTACTGATGGGGACGGGGTGGTGCTCCCAAGCCAACAATGGACACCATTGTACTGGGACCGTGCCAACCTGGACCAGCGTTGCCATCCAGGCCTGTGCAGTCTCAACCATCTGAAGCAATGCACACTGTAGGAGGAAGATCAACAACTTTCTCCACTCTGCCAGTGAACATGCCACCATCTTCATCTTGCCTTACACTCATTGTACCTCTGCTACTGTACCCATCATTTCCTGCAACATCTTCCCCACGCTCATTCATTCTCACTAACATCTGACCCTGACTAACCCTGAATCTCTTCTGCACAGCTCATTAGTTTCCTCAGGGCACCTACACATGCACCAAAATTAATGTGCCATCACCTTTCTCTCTGTCACCCACTTATATGCAGAGTTTCCTCACTCTGACCCCCTGAGCAGCTAAATTCCTGTCCCTGGACTAGTATTTTTTTCAGATACCATAATGATTAGTCACTGAAACAGATTCAGGGTCTGAAGATATTTTTTAACATCCGCACATTTTTTAACAAAATGAGAGAGACAAAAAGCTCTTAATACGTAATAAAACCAAGTTTTAAACTGCTCCTCAACACTGTCCTTTTACTGTTAGTCAATTCCAGTGAAATTTCACTCTTATCTCAATTCTTTAAACTTTTTAACTAACAGATTGCACTCAGCTTCTTGTCCTCAGACTGTAAAAACATTTTCACAGTGCTTTTCCAAGTCCACTAGCACAACCATTTCACAATCTTTCCTGAAGCTCTTCTCGAGAAAGTATATGAACTGACTGATCACATGGTCCAATCCTCTGCTCACCCTTTGCTGGGGGGATGAGAATTGTGTAACAGTGAATGGGAGTTAGCTTTATTAAAAAAGTTGCTAATTCAAATCGAATTACAGATAAATCAAGTTTAATAAGTGAGCATTATAGGATAACTGCCTGTAGGGGGCTGAGTATGCAGACTTGGGGGCTTCCAGTGTTGAGGATTATGGTGGAGGAGGTGTTACCGCCTATTCTCCCTGACTTGGACCACAATCAGGGTGAAGATCCAGTTATGGAGGGGGTGCCGAGACCTCGGCCTCTATGTTTGAGCATGAGTTTATTTGAAATTATAGTGGTGAAGGTGGAGATATAATCAACAGGTAGGAGTTTGATGTTCTAGGGATGAGTGTAAGGTGAGGGAGATAGTGTCTGGTTGGTGAACTGCAAAGGATCAAGGTTGGATAGCTGGAGTTGAAGTGAGTCATAACTAACCTCTTGAAGCACTTCATAATTATGGAGGTCAGAGCCACTGGGCGGTAGTCGTTGAGGCACACTGCATGATTTTTCTTTGGCAGTGGGGTGGTGTTCATCTTTTTGAAGCAGGTTGGAACTTCAGATTGAAATAAGGAGCGGTTAAAGATGCCGGTGAATACTGTTGCCAGCTGGTCTGCACAGGATGCGAGTGCATGACCGGGAACTCTGTCTGGGCCAGTTGCTTTCCGTGGGTTTGCTCTTAACAAAGCCGATTTAATGTCTGCAGCGGTGACCATAGGTAGACGTCTATGTGAGGCTGTTGGGATCGGTGACGTTGTTTTACTAACCTCCCTATTCCAAGTGAGTGCAGAATGCATTGAGCTCATCAGGTTGCCCACAATTGTGTTCGACTTCACTTTATAGTCCGTTATGTCATGTAAGACTTGCCACAAATGATGGGGGTGCGTGTGGTTAGTCTGGGTGTCGAGCTTAGTTTGGTGTTGCCGTTTGGAATCATTGATGAGGGCAGAGTGGTGGACGTGATCCATATGGGCTTCAGTAAGGCGTTAGACAAGGTTACTCATGATAGACTGGTCAGCAAGGTTAGATCTCATGGAATGCAGGGAGAACTAGCCATTTGGATACAGAACTGGCTCGTAGATAGGGTGGTGGTGGAGGGTTACCTTTCAGACTAGAGGCCTGTGACCAATGTGTGCCACAAGGATTGGTGCTGGGTTCACTGCTTTTCTTCATTTATATAAATGATTTGGATGTGTACATAGGAGGTATAGTCAGTAAGTTTGCAGATGACACCAAAATTGGAGGTGTAGTGGACAGCAAAGAAAGTTACCTCTATGTGCAACAGGATCTTGATTAGATGGGCCAATGGGCCGAGGAGTGACAGATGGAGTTTAATTTAGATTAATGTGAGGTGCTGCATTTTGGAAAGACCAACCAGGGCAGGGCTGAAACACTTAAGATCCTGGGGAATGTTGCTGAACAAAGAGACCTTGGAGTGCAAGTTCATGGTTCCTTGAAAGTGGAGTCGTGGGTAGATAGAAGGCATTAGTATGCTTTCCTTTATTGGTCAGAGTATTGAATATAGGAGTTGGGAGGTCATGTTGCGGCTATACAGGACATTGGTTAAGCCACTTTTGGAATACTGTGTGCAATTATGGTTGGAAGGAACCTAAAGGAAGGGTGTTGTGAAACTTGAAAGGTTTCAGAAAAGATTTTAAAGGATGTTGCTGCGGTTGGAGAGTTTAATGCTAAAGGGAGAGGCTGAATAGGCTGGGGCTGTTTTCCATGGACCATCTGAGGCTGAGATGACTTTTATAGAGGCTTATAAAATCTTGAGCGGCATGCATAGGGTAAATAGACAAGGTCTTATCCCTGGAGTGGGGGACTCCAGAGTCAGAGGGCAAAGATTTAGGGTGAGAAGGGAAATATTTAAAATTGACCTCTGGGGCAACTTTTTCCATGCAAAGGATGGTGCACTTATGGAGTGAGTTGCCAGAGGAAGTGATGAGGCTGGTACAATTACAACAGTTAAAAGGCAATCTAGATAGGTAAATGAATAGGAATTGTTTAGAGGTATATGGGCCAAGTGCTGACAAATGGGACAAGATTAATTCAGGATATCTGGTCAGCATGGACAAGTTGGACCAAAGGGTCTGTTTCTGTGCTACACATCTTTGACTCTCTGGCCTTGTGCAATGTCGTTCCTGGATTTCCTGTATCGGTCAGGGTTGCCCAATCTGAATGCTTCAGACCTGGACTTAAGTAAAGAGTGGATCTCCCAGTTCACCCATGGTTTTGATTTGGGGAGCATTTCGGTTAATGTCTTCGGCATGCAGTCTGTTCTCCTCTTACTAATGCAGTCTGTTTTGAACTTCCTTAATGATTGAATTTCAACAGCCCCGGGAATAGAGAATTCCAAAGATTGACTGACTCTAATAAAGAGGTTACTCCTCATCTCAAACTTTAACTGACTTCTGAATGAGGATGCTGAAAATGTGTTGCTGGAAAAGCGCAGCAGGTTAGGCAGCATCCAAGGAACAGGAGAATCGATGTTTCGGGCATTAGCCCTTCAGGAATCTGAATGAGGATCCCAAGGTTTCTTTTGGATATTGATGCTTTCTGTTCTCTCTCCCCATTTCAAGAACAACAACTCTTATCAAACCTCACCTATCTGCATTTTATTCTAGCTGTTGCCTACTTACTCACTTGCCCGCCCATTCAGCCTGTCCAACTTTCCTTGCAGCCTCTTTGCATCCTCCCAATTTTTATATCATCTGCAAATGTAGAACTTTTACAATTGGCCATCATTCAAATTTTTGAAGCAAATTGTAGTCTGGGGCCCAAGCACTGATCTTTGGGCACATCTGAAAATAGCCTATTAATTCCCACACTCTGCTTGCTTTCTGTTAATGAATCCATAATCCATACCAGTGAATTACCCACAATCCTATTCACTTGAATGTTGTTTATTAAACTTCTGTGTGGGATTTTATGAAAGTCTTTGAAAATCCAAATTCATCGCATCACAGGTTCCCCCTTATGAACTCTGCTTATAACATCAAAAAGCTCTATAAAGTTTATGAAACATGAATTCCCCTCATAAATCCACGTTGTCTCTGGATCTTAATTGTTTCAGGGAGATGTGTTGTGTATTGCTCTTAGAAGACATGTCATTGTTATTTAGCTGCTTGCCTTTTTTCTACATCTTGTTAAAAAATTTTCCAGTCACTGCTTGTAATGGGCCCACGTTTGTCTTGTTTGTTATATAGAAGTTTCTATAGACCATTTTTATCTTTCCTGCCATTTTTCATTCTATTCTATTCTATTCCATTCACTCTTGGCCCTCCTCGGCAGAATTCTGGTTCTGTACTCTGAGTTTAGAAGGATGATTTGAGATACTGAATGGCTTGGACAATGTAGGTATTGGGAAGATGCCTCCATTGGTAGGAGAGACTCGGACCCAAGGGCTCGGCCTTAGAGCAAAGGGAAGACCTTTTTAGAACTAATTCAGCCAGTGAGTGATGAATCTTTGGACCTCTTTTGCCACAGAAGGCTGTGGAGGCCAGATTCTTGGGTATCAAGGGAGAAAGAGGAAAAATAGTGTTGAGAAACTATCAGCCATGATTGAATGACAGAATAGACTCGATGGGCTGAATGACCTAATTTCTGCTGTAGTGTCTTATGGCCTTTCTAATCCTCAGACTCGGAGCTTTGTTTTTGGAAACTCTAAAAGCTGCATCTTTGATTTAATGCTATCTTTAACTTTCCTTGTTGGCACTTTTCGTATTGCATGTTTTTGCCTTAAAGGAATGTCTTTTGAAAACCAAGCATTAATTCTTTAAATACTAGCCGTTGATTCGCCATCCAAACCTCTAATGCATTTTTCCAATCTGCCATAGACAAATGCCTGTTCATGCTTTTATAGTTGTCCTTTTTTTGATTTAAGAATCTTGTTTCAGATCGAAGTACATTTTATCAACTTCCTTGGAAAATTCTATTCTCCTACGGTCACGAAAGATACGTTTACAACATTATTGATTAGCCCATTATCATTGCATTATACGGAATTTAAAATAGTTTATACCTTTAGAAGTTCTGAGACAGCTCACAAATGTCACAGAAGAGCAATCGTTCTGAAGGGCCACAGGACCTGGAATGTTGCCTCTATTTTCTGTTTACAGATGCTGCCAGACCTGCTGAGTTTCTTTAATTTCTTTTTCTGTACTTTAGTTGGTTCAGCTATAATTCTCTTTTGAAAAGAAAGTGGGGGAAATGGAGGAGAACATCCAAATGTCTCTTAAATGTTGTAACTGTGCCCACATTCACCACTTTCACGTGAGCCTCCCTTTGTGTTTTTTAAAAAAATTGTCTTTTTTTTAAATCTCTCTCCTCTCGCTTCTCACCTCCATTGGTGGAAACTTGCCAAGCTTATAAATTTGAGATGGCGTCGTGGTCACTTATTTTGATTGGGGCCAGGCAGCATTCAGCACAATTTTGTTTTGAAATAAGCATGAAAGATTTCAGTAACACTGCTGGATATTTGTGCTTGAAACTTCTGAATATTTTGCACTAATTGGACCAATTGTAAGCGAATTGTGCTGTCTGGTTTTACAAATGCAATTTAGCACTAATTACTGTCATCAACACCCCTCCCAACCCATCCCCCAAGTTTCCAAACACTGCCAGTCTTTGACTGAAACAAACAACTAAAAGATGCATGTGAATTAATCAGATTCCTCTGTCTTTCCACATTGAGGTGTTTATTGTTGTGGGTTGGACAACTTATAGCCAAATGTTCAAGCTCAACCCAGTGTTCTTCAGTTCATGTTAAAAGTTGCAAATTGATTTTCCTTTCTATATCTTGGAGGAGAATGCTGCCTGACCTGCTGTGCTGTTCCAGCAATAAAGTTTCAACTTTCTATATCTTGCCCAGCTATCATAAATTATTTATCCATTCATCTGAGGGCAATATAAGATGCAGTTCGAGTTCCAGTGTTTAGCACAATTTTGTCTGAACCCGAACCATCGGGGAGTGTTGGATATCTCTGTATTGATAACTTTTGTTACATTTCATGGCTGATGAAATGTGTGATCTAGTCAATTTTGAACTCCTGTTATACGTAACATTTATTTATGATTTGTGTCAGGAAGATTGAAAAGTATTTTTGTTCAGGTTAAAGAAAACCAAATCTATTTAAAATTAATTCTGTTGGATGAAGACACCTGGAATTTGATCATTTTTACATTTCTCGTATAAAGCAGATTACATTTTCAAAAGTTCTGTCTGAGACTGAAGATGACAACTTTCCTTTATTAAGAAAGGGAACAAGATGGCATTCTTATGTTCCTATTTCTTTATGGTCTTTTATCCTGGTGATTTGCGATCCGACTGGGTGGATAGCTGCCTTTATGTGGAAGGCTCTTCAATCTGTTTACCAAGGCATTTCACTGACCTCTAGTGGTAATAAGACACAATAGCTTTTTGGGAACTTGGGTTGTTCTTGGATTTTGGATGAACAAGCACAACTGAAGTGGAGGTTCACAAGTAATGATTGTAGCTTTTCTGGAAATGCTCAGAATCCGTTTACTTGGCTGCATTCTTGGAATTTGACAGGGATAGATAGAGGAAAAAATAAAATTTAGTTATAACACAGGGAACATATTTTCTTTCAAGAGACAACGAAAGGCATATTCAACTCCTTTGTTGCATTCATTTAAGACCTAATCTTTATTAAATTTCCACTGTACCGTATGATGTTAAACTCCACCCAATCTAATGACTTAGATGGGGAAAGGCAGAAAGGTAGGATCTCAAAGAGCAATGACCTATTATCCTAGTTTTCCCATACCCTAGTTTTCCCTTCCTGAAGAAGGGCTTATGCCCAAAACGTCGATTCTCCTGTTCCCTGGATGCTGCCTGACCTGTGCTTTTCCAGCAACACTTTTTCAGCTCTGATCTCCAGCATCTGCAGACCTCACTTTCTCCTCATAGTTTTCCCATACTCTTATTAACAATTTCTACCTTATTAATGTACCTTGTACCTGATTGCTGTCATGCAATAACTATACTTTTTAAGACAAGAGCCTTTTCTTGTTGGACTGCTTTGTGGTTTTTCATCAATACTTCAGATCACATAGGTGGTTTGGATGCTATCAGAAAATGAGGATGGTGGCAGCTATCTATACAGTCAGTGATTTTCAGTGGTTAGCATACCAGATTCATATGGCAATCGTCATAAAGAAGGTCTGGATGTAGGTTTGCTTGCTGAGCTGGAAGGTTCATCTCCACAGCACAGATGATGCAATGTAGTTCCTAACTATGAGCTGTTTCTTTTTTTAAAAAAAAACTTTTCCTCATGTTACCATTACTTTGTTTCTGTCAATTAGCCTAAATTTTTGTTGTCTGGTTCTTTCCATAACTACTACGTAGAAACTCATGATGATTTTTTAACACTTGCGTGAAATTTGTTTTTAACTTTTTCGCTCCCACTCAGAGTTGAAGCTCTTCAACTCTGGTACCATTTTAAAGTGCAGTGCCCAGAATTGCACACAATGAACCACTGTTTTACACCAGTTCAACAGAAGTTCCTTATTGATATAGCGGTATGCTTATCAACCATGCTGTCAAATTGTTCTGCCCCTTTCTGTGATTGTTGTGTGCAGGTCCATCTGCTCCTATTAATATTTGGAAACTTTGGTTCCAAAGTGGACAGAACCATGTATAGCTTTGTTAGGTTTTTATTTCTCTATTGTATCCGTAAACAAGAACGTTATGGTTGCAGTTTGAATTCTGAGTGTGGTGCTGGCTTGTCTGGAGTTTGTGATATGCATTTAGGTGAGACCTTTAAGAAACCTTTGTATATAGTTTGGTGCTTCTGAAACAAGAGTCCAAGAAAGAAAAGGCAATTTGATTGTTGTCTAACAGCAAGGTGTCCTGTGACACCGAGGCAAAACAAACAATTTCCCTTTAGAGATAGAGAACCATCCAGAAAAAAGTGAGCGTGGAGAATTCTTCGAGAGAAAAGACCAATATTAATGTCCAGAACAATCAGGGTATGAACAAGAAATTCTGAGAGACTCTCTCAACAGAAAGATCTGAAAGACTAATTTAAGGAACTTGTGTTAAAAAATGTGAGCTGTGTTAGCAGTTTAAGAGTCTCATGAAGAGACATTAACTACTGGCAGCCTGTGAATGCAGAAGCTTGTGAGAAGGAAACCAAGTACTGCCATGCCAACTGAACTAGTAACTTTAAAGTAGAAACAAGGTGACCTTTTGATGTTTGAGCATTTGTAAAGTAGTTAGATTAGATTCCCTACAGTGTGGAAACAGGCCCTTCGGCCCAACTAGTCCACACCGACCCTTCGAACAGCAACCCACCCAACCCATTCCCCTACATTTTACCCCTTCACCTAACACTACGGGCAATTTAGCATAACCTGCACATTTTTGGACTGTGGGAGGAAACCGGAGCACCCGGAGGAAACCCACGCAGACACTGGGAGAATGTGCAAACCACACAGACAGTTGCCTGAGGCGGGAATTGAACCCAGGTCTCTGGCACTGAGGGGCAACAGTGCTAACCACTGTGCCACCGTGCCGTGTTGAGAGGAAAAGGGTTAAATGTTTAGGGTTAAATGTAAAGCAAGGTTTTCAAATAATAGTTAGTGACTTTTTTTTTTGGTTAAAAGTATATTGGTGGTCTCTTGTGAACACGTTCAGTGATGGACCATAATTGTAACCAAATTGTAAAGAGAAAACTTAACTTATCAAGCCAAATATCATTCTGCTACATAATTTTGTCTCCGTACTGTCATCAACTCCAAATGATAACTCCAACTCCAGTGTGGGCGGCACGATGGCATAGTGGTTAGCACTGTTGCCTCACAGCGCCAGGGACCCGGGTTCAATTCCCGCCTCAGGCAACTGACTGTGTGGAGTTTGCACGTTCTCCCCGTGTCTGCGTGGGTTTCCTCCGGGTGCTCCGGTTTCCTCCCACAGTCCAAAGATGTGCAGGGTCAGGTGAATTGGCCATACTAAATTGCCCGTAGTGTTAGGTAAGGGGTAAATGTGGGGTATGGGTGGTTTCGCTTCGGCGGGTCGGTGTGGACTTGTTGGGCCGAAGGGCCTGTTTCTACACTGTAATGTAATCTGTAAAAATAAAAAATCTATAACATCATTGTTTATTTTGTATAGTCTGTGTTCTTTCTACTGGAAGAAATCACTTCACTTCAGTGCACAAAACTTAGCCTCCCAATTGTCTGCTCATTCCATCATCCCATTTACTTCTTACAATTCACAATACTTTAAAATTTTGCTTTGTCTGCCAATTTTGAAATTGTGCTCTCCATGTAAAGTCTAGGTCATTGATACATAGGAAAATCAAGCACTGACTTTTATGGAACTTGAGTATAAATCTTCCTCCAGTCCAAAGAAGTTACTGCTAACTGCAACCCCCTGATACCAGTGGGTTGGCTGATTTCTTATCCATGTCGTGACTGTCCTTTTTAGTCCATGAGCTCAAACTTTATTCAGTAGTGTGTTGTGAAGCTTTTTATCAAATCACGCATGTTTCCTTTGTTCATAAGTTTTATTGTTGGTCGATTCAGGATTATTTAATTAATTTCCTCTTGTTACAGAAATTAGCTTAACCATGGCAACGGAAAATCCAGGTCCTCCTAATCCAAACTGCAAGATCATGACGTTCCGTCCAACGCTGGAAGAGTTCAAAGATTTCGGGAAGTATATTGTGTACATTGAATCCCAGGGAGCCCATAGAGCAGGACTGGCGAAGGTAACACACTATAAAAGTTTTGGAATGACCATTTAAGTACTTGGTCCAATGCATAATTTATCTGGTAATTGGTGATTTTGGAGCCACCAAGTAATATATTGAAATTATCCTTCCCTTTCCTGAAATGTACAATTAGCATGAAAGACATTTGCAGCATGATTTATCAACAGTAGATGACCTCAAATGATTTCAACGGAGTTTCTAATTTGAAAGTCCACTGCGATTTCTAAATGACATTTCTTTGTGTGCCTGCAGTAATTCATGATAACATTATAGCTGACATTTACATTGCCAGTCCCTCCTTGGCCCTTTTACTGTTTGTTCTTTCACTGTTTTCAAATCTTGGGAAAATCTGCAACTTGAGATTTATGTTGGTCTTAAAATAAATTCCTTCTTTGTATGGCAAAGAGCAAAGTGGAAATCATCATCAGCTATCTTTCCAGTCTGGTTAGTTCACAGGAGGTGTTGTCTGAGCTAACATTTGTCTCAGAAGACAATTCCCTTTTCACTATGGGGCATGTGTATGGTAATCCGGAATAATCGCAAAATTACCTGGGGGATAAAATGACTTTACAGCCCTTCATGTGCATCACTGTACTCTAATATATGTATAAAATGAATTTACTTGTTTGCAAATTTATACAATTTTTAAAAATGGTAATGTCAGTTAGTATTTAAATTAATGGCAAGACAATAATTTATCAGTGAGTGTATGTAAGAGGTAATATGATTTGACTGTGAGAAATGGATGGTGCCTGTGTGTTGGTTACCCCCTCTGGTGGCTGTCAGAGTTGTAGAGTCATAGCACAGAAATCTTTCTATCCTTTTGGTTCAATTCGTCCATGCTCACCATGTTTTCAAACTAAACTAGTCTCAATTATCTGTTTGGCTTATATCCTTCCAAACCCTTCCTATTCATGTACTTATCTAAAATGTCTTTTAAATGTTGTAACTGTATCTGCACGTGCTGCTTGGCAGTTCATTAGCTCATAATGTGGAAACTGTTTATAAAAAATTGGCTCTCCTGTTCTTTTTACATGTTTTTTGTTTCACCTTAAAAATGTGGCTCCTAGTTTTCAGCTCCCCAGCCTAGAGATAAGATCCTTGCTACTCACCTTATCGATGCCCCTCATGATTTTCTAAAAGGTCACCCCTCAACCTTCTATGTTCCAGTAACTCAAGCCCTCCACTCCTGGCAACGTCCTGGTAAATTTTTTCTGAACCCTTTCCAATTTAATAATATTGTTTCGATATCAGGGCGACCAGACTATATATAATACTCCAGCAGAGGCCTCGCCAAAGTAGTCCTCAAAGTACAACCAAAACTTGATGTCCCAACTCCGATACTCAGATCTGAGCAATGAAGGCAAGTGTGCGAAACACCTTAACCACCCTGTTTTCATGTGACATAAATTTCAAATTAGTTAGGAAAACCATTGAAAATATATTGAAATGTTTTGTTGCTATGGCAACAGATATTAGAAAATTTAGTTTTTGGTTTGAGGAAGAAAATACAAATAGCAGGAAAATTCAGATTAAGATGTATGAACTCTGATACATGATGCTTGTGAAGGTAGTTAGTCCAATTTTAGGTTGTGCAAAAGAAGTTTTTGTTATATTGCCAGTAGATGTGCACATGTTGTTTCATTTTCTGTTTCTTTGTTGTTCGAGACTGAATAACTTTTAAAATTATGAAATCTTCCATTGACCAAAGAAACGAAAATGTGGCAACATTTCACAAACCAAGAACTTTAACAAACTAAAATCAGTATCAATTGAACTTGACTTAATGGTAACTCGCAAACAAAGATGTGCACAGGAATTCCTCAAGGTCTGGCACTCAACCCAAAACTCCGTTAACATGTCGAGTTAGACCCCAAATATCAACCACTGAGAAACAAAACCAGAAATGATGCCAGCCACTTCAACAAACCGGGACAGAACACCAACACTTCGCTGGAGGCACACTGATGTTATCTAGTGTGGTGACAACGTGTCTGCAAACAAACTTAATGGACACCCGCATCAACCAACCCAACCGCCCTGTGGCTGAACACTTCAACTCCCCCAAGGACACGCAGGTCCTTGGCCGCCTCCATCGCCAGACCATGGCAACACGACGCCTGGAGGAAGAGCGCCTCATCATCCGCCTAGGAACCCTCCAACCACAAGGGATGAATGCAGATTTCTCCAACTTCCTCATTTCCCCTTCCCCCACCTTTTCTCAATCCCAACCCTCGGACTCAGCATCGCCTTCTTGACCTGCAATCTTCTTCCCGACCTCTCAGCCCCCACACCCTCTCCGGCCTATCACCCTCACCTTAACCTCCTTCCACCCATCGCATTCCCAACGCCCCTCCCCCAAGTCCCTCCTCCCTACCTTTTATCATAGCCTGCTTGGCACACCCTTCTCATTTCTGACGAAGGGCTTATGCCCGAAACATCGATTCTCCTGCTCCTTGGATGCTGCCTGACCTGCTGCGCTTTTCCAGCATGACATTTTTCAGCTCTGATCTCTAGCATCTGCAGTCCTCACTTTCTCCTCCTCAATGGTAACTCAATGTCTTCGATTCAAGTTGTATCTGAAAATCACAACTTGTATGTGAAAAGACTTTTAGTGAAACATTAATTTCCAATCAGTAGGGATCGCATTTAAAACTGGCCTTAGGTTCCATAGGGCCTTAACAGTGAAAAATTGAAACAGTACAACTGTACCCTGTAAGCTGAAATACAGCAAGACCTGTATTTTAAATAGCTAATCTCCTATGCACTTAAATGAAAATTTGTTTTGAAATACATTTTATATTTTGAAATATGAGGTGGTTGACTTGCTGAGCTGGTAAGTTTGTTTGCAGACACGTTGTCACCACACTAGATAACAACATCAGTGTGCCTCCAGCGAAGTGTTGGTGTTCTGTCCCGGTTTGTTGAAGTGGCTGGCATCATTTCTGGTTTTGTTTCTCAGTGGTTGATATTTGGGGTCTAACTCTACATGTTAACGGAGTTTTGGGTTGAGTGCCAGACCTTGAGGAATTCCTATGCATATCTTTGTTTGACTTGTTTTCGGATGGAAACGTTGTCCCACTTGGTGAATTGGTGTCCTCCTGTGTCTGTGTGTATGGACACAAGTGATAGTCGATGTCTCTTGTTGGCTACTTAGTGTTAGTGTACCCTGATGGCTAGTTTTCTGCTGGTTTGCCCTATGTAATGTTTGTGGCAGTCTTTACATAGTATTTTGTACATAATGTTGGTTGTGTTAGTTGTGGGTTTGGAATCCTTTATGCTTGTCAGTAGTTGTCTTAGTGTAGTTGTTGGTTTGTGGGGCTTTGACATTCCTGTCCCTCCAACAGACCAGAAAGGTGTCACTGAAATTTTCTTCAGCCTCTTTTCCCTGTTTTAGTGGCCAGCGTTGCATAATTTCTGTGGAGAATCATGGGTTTCGACTGGTTGGTAAACATGGGGGAGCTGTCTGATAATATCCTCTCCCTCATGGACTGCTGAGGGGGCCTTGAAATTTGAGACATAACCTTGAGGGAGAAAGGGGTGTGCCAAGATTGATGGTCTCATAGGGTCATGGAGATATACAGCATGGAAACAGACCCTTCAGTCCAGCTCGTCCAAGCCAACCAGATATCCTAACCTAATCTAGTCTCATTTTCCAGCTTGGCTCATATCCCTCTAAACCTTTCCTATTCATTATACCCATCCAGATGCCTTTTAAATTATGTAATTGTACCAGCCTCCACCACTTCCTCTGGCAGCTTTCTCCAGACATCCAACACCCTCTTTGAAAAAGTTGCCCCTTCGGTCCCTTTTATATCTTGCCCCCCTCACCCTAAACCTATGCCCACTAGTACTGGGCTCTCCCACCCCAGGGAAAAGTCTTTGTCTATTTATCCTCATAATTTTATAAACCTCTAAGGTTGGCCCTTAGCTTCTGGCTGGGATGCAAGTTGTATTGCTAGGAGAGACCTCCAGTCTGAGAAGAGAGAAATGGTGCCAATTGGATTAAAGTACTGTATTAAACAGTGTTAAATGAATCTTTCAATGCTCAGATTTCCAGTCTTAATTACTGAACAACGTTAAAAGGAAATGGTGCTAAAAGGGGAAATGTAAACGTGGACCCCATTTGCACTAAACAGCAGAAAATATACCTATTAAATTATTAATACAATTGAAAGCTCCACCTCACCACATGCCATGTTTACACATCACGTCATATTCTCCACAGAAATGTAGTCCTGCGTTTAAACTGCCAAATTCCTCTCAGCTTTAACAAGAACTTTTCTCCCAGCCTCCTCCGGGTGAATCTTCAAGTATCCTTTTAAGCAAAGACCCTTCACGCAAATGACCTTTCATCTAGTAAGATCATCTAGTGGTGACTCTCTTTTGATTTTTAAATTCCTCACCACAAGTATTTTTTCTCCTTGGGTAAGGGAGCCAATCTCACCAGAACTCTGAAATAAACCAGAAAGTTATTTCCTCCTGCTTGACTTGGCACCACTTGTTCTGAGTTGTCTTCCCCTTAACTGTTTGGCTGACTTTGCGAGACTGTGAATCTGAATGCAACAAGAACAGTTGCCTCACCTTTTAAGTCAAGGTAATAAAATTCTCACCCTTTTTCAGTAAGTTTTGACCTGGATCTCTTGCCCCCATGACTGCTAAGTCATATGGATTTCTCTCTTGATACATATTAGTATTAAGTTTTATGGATTTATGCCCAGGCTGGTTTTTTTACGTATTGAAAAGTATGGCACTGGAGTCCTCATTTTCTCCTAGATTCTTTAAATGCTCACATTCACTCTCCCAACTGCTGCTTTTATTTTGAATCAAAAGAGACGGTTTAAAACCTGCCATTTGTTAAAATCCAGTGGTCTTAATGCAATAATACAGAAATGTTCTTTCAACTGAGGGTATTACCTTTGAATTTGTGTCTCCTGCCTGAGTTTTGAGATTCTGCTTCACTCTTCGCCCACAGATCATTGATAGATGTTCTAGGTATGAAATAACTTTAACTTTTTTCTGCTAAATGATTGCACTATGCTTTCAGGTTATTCCCCCCAAGGAGTGGAAACCAAGAAAGTCCTATGACGATATTGATGATATGACCATCCCAGCTCCAATTCAACAGGTAGTGACTGGCCAATCTGGGCTTTTCACACAGTACAACATTCAGAAGAAATCCATGACTGTTGGAGAGTACAGGAAGCTGGCCAACAGTGAAAAGTATGAAAACTTTTTAAACCTTGTTCATAAAGGAAAGTGCTAATAAACCTGAGAAATTTTGAATTGAGATTTTATTTTTTGATAAGTACTGAATTAGTTAAAGTAGTAGAATGTTGAAGGCTCATTAGTCACAATAAGATTTAAAGATCCAGACCAAAATAATAATTTGGAAAAGGCAACATAGGAAGGAGTACATAGGAAATAAATCGGCTGTATTGCTTAAACCTCATTTAATGGAATGCTTCAAAATAATTATGCAGAATATACTGTGTGTGTGTTGTGTGTGTGTGTGTAATTTTAGCTGCCTATGAGGGTGAAGACCAGAGGTGAACAAGCCTTCGGTAACCTGTCACTGGCTGGTGTTCTGTTTTGTGGTGTATTCATGCTTCTGGGCAGTTTTTAGACATGCTGCTTGGAGATGCTGAAGGATAGTGATGGCTAGCTGACTGTAGTGATACTGCCAATGGCACCTCAGAATTCCACGATTTGCTTTGTGCCTCTTCCTTTTCATTTTTCGTAGCACTTTGCGGAAGAGGTAGTTGGCTTACTGATGAGAAAGGGTTAAGGTCTTTCGTTTCACTGAGAGTTTGTCCCCTCACAGTCTTTGAGGGTGTTTTATTCCTCCTTTTTTAAGAGGGGATTTGAAGAGCAAAGTGAGTTCAGACAGCTAGACACGTTCTGGTACCTAAGCATTCGAGAGACCCACTTTTTTGATGCTGTTTCATCGCAGGATAGTTGATTTTCTGCAGTACTAACCTGACACAAGCCATGGTCACCTGATCAGGCGTCATGCAGAATGTTGTTGTCAAGCTGTATCCCTCAGTTCAGAACCTATTAGCTCTATGGTATCATATAAGACCGTAAGACTTGGGATCACAAATAGGCCATTCAGCTCATTGGGTCTGCTCTACCATTCTGGTCATGGCTGATCGGATTCTCAGTTCCACTTTATTGGCTTTCCCTGACTATCTCTGATTCCCTGATTCATTTTAGAAAAAAATGTCTATCTCTGGCTTGAATGTACTTAATATTCCAGTGTCTGTAACCCTCTGTGGTAAAGAGAGCCACAGATTCACAAGCTTCTGAGAGAAGAAATTCCTCCTCATTTTTGTCTTTGTGACGTCTTAATCTGAAATTTGTCATTTGGTCCTAGACTCACCCACACGAGGGAGAAAACCTTTCTGTATTCACAACAGCAACAAAAACAGAAGTTGCTGGCAAAGCTCAGTAGGTCGGGCAGGATTAAATAATAGGAGAGGGGTAGAGCCCAAAGAAAGAGAAAACAGTTGGACAGACCAAGGAGGTGATAACTATTTGGCTGGGAGGTTGAGTAGGTGTAAACAGAGACTGTTAGTGGCTGACAATAGGTTGTGTGTAATGGCAGGCTGTGTGGTAGGGGCCAGGACATATGGGGTTTAGACCCTAAAATTATTGAACTTGATATGGAGTCCAGAGGGCTGCAGGGTCTCCAAGTGGAAAATGAGGTGTTGTTCTTCCACCTTGCGCTGAGCTATATTGGAACACTGCAGCAAAGAGACAGACGGCGGCACCTCCAGCAGTGGCATGGTGGCTCAGTGGTTAGCACAGTTGCCTCACAACGCCAGGGTACCTGTTTCAATTCCAGACTCTGGCGACTGTCTGTGTTAGTTTGTGTGTTCTCCCCTTGTCTATGTGGAGATGCTTTTCCTGTTTCCTCCACAATCCAAAGATGTGCAGGTTAGGTGAATTGGTTGTGCTAAGTTACCCATAGTGTTCATGGATGTGTAGGCTAGTTGCAATGGTCAGAGATAAATGTCGAGTAATAAGCAAGGGGAATGAGTGTGGGTGGGTTGTTGTTCTTTCAAATAAGAAGGGTTGGTATGGTTTCTCAGTAGTTATCACAGTTGCCTCTCAGCACCAGGGACCCTGGTTTGATTCCAGCCTCTGGCGACTGTCTGTGTAGTTTGCACATTCTCCCCATGTTTGCATGGGTTTCCTGAGTGTTCTGGTTTCCCCCCCCTCAGTCCAAAGATGTGCAGGTTAGGTGAATTAGCTGTGCTAAAATGTCCATCATGCTCAGGAGTGAATGTAGAGTATTGGGGTGGGGGAGTTGGTCTGGGTGCGTTGCTCTTTGGTGTGGACGTTGGGCTGAAGGGCCTGTATCCACACTGTAAGGATTCTGTGATTCTCTGTTGGCCAGGGAGTAGGGTGGTGTGTTAAAGTGGCAGGCAACTGGAAACTCAGGGTCTTTTTTTTTTGTGTGGGCAGAATGAGGATGTTCTGCAAAGTGGTCACCCAGTCTCTGCTTCATTCCCCCATTGTAGAAGAGACCGCATTAATGTAGAACATTACAGTACAGTGCAGTGCAAGCCCTTTTGCTCTTAATGTTGCATTGATCTGTGAAATTGATCTGAAGCCCATCTAACCTTTGCTATTCCATTTTCATCTATATGTTTATCCAATGACCATTTAACGTTGCATGGTGAGGAGTGAGTGAGTGAGAGAGAGGAAAAAAAAACCAGTTACTTTCTTTGTTGTTTGAATTCGTGTATCGTTGGACATCTGAGTGCATCTGGGAAAATTAACAAACCGTGAAATTCACAACTAATCTTGGAGGAACTGTTGGGTGAAGTTCACAGCACAGAATCAGATAAGTTAATTGTTTTAAGTCTGTCCAAGAGAGAGGCTGCAGTAGTGAGTATAGTGGATTCTTTTTTGATTATGTTTTTGGAGATAAGTCTCTTGAGTAAACTTAAAATATAAGCCATAACTATTAATTTAACCTGGGGCAGTGTTTTTAGAGGAATAAGATGATGTTATTTGTGAAGGAGCAAAAATGGCCTTTGCAGTGATATGTATTTCTTGTCAGATGTGGGAGTTTAAAGAGAGTTTAAGGGTTACTGCGGATTATATCTGCCACAAATGCTGTCAGATGTGAATCTTATCAGATAGAGTGGATCAGTTGGAGAGACCAATAAAAGCGATGAGGAATTTGCAACAGTATGTGATGGATGGCAGGTATAGGAAGGGGGGTGGGGGGGGTGGGGGGGGTCTCAGATGCAGTCACATAGATGGGTTAACTCCAGGAAGGGTAAAAGAGGTAGGCAGCTAGTGCAGGAGTCTTTTGTGGGTATACCCATTTTAAACAGGTATGCTGTTTTGAAAAACGTAGGGGGTGATGGATTCTCAGGGGAACGTAGCACGAACAGCCAAGTTTCTGGTATTGAGACTGGCTCTAATGCAATGAGGGGTACGTCAGCTTCCAAGAGATCAATTGTGTTCGGGGATTCCTGTAGTCAGAGGTACAGACAGGCGTTTCTGTGGCCAGCAGAGAAAAAGCAGAATGGTGTTGTTTCCCTGGTGCCAGGATCAAGGACGTCTGAGGGTGCAGAATGTTCTCACGGGGGAGAGGGGCCAGCAGGAGGTCATTGTCCACATTGGAAGGGAAAAGGTTGAGATTCTGAACAGATATGAGAGTTAGGCAGAAATTTAAAAAGGAGGTCCTCAAGGGTAGTAATGTCTGGATTACTCCCAGTGCTACAAGCTATTGAGGGCAGGAATAGGAGGATAGAGCAGATGAATGCATGGCTGAGGAGCTGGTGTATGGGAGAAGGATTCACATTTTTGGATCATTGGAATCTCTTTTGGGGTAGAAGTGACCTGTACAAGAAGGACTGATTGCACCTAAATTGGAAGGGGACTAATATACTGGCAGGGAGATTTGCTAGAGCTGCTCGGGAGGATTTAAACTAGGTAAGGTGGGAGGGTGGGACCCAGGGAGATAGTGAGGAAAGAGATCAATCTGAGATGGGTACAGCTGTGAACAGAAGTGAGTCAAACAGTCAGGACAGGCAGGGACAAGGTAGGACTAATAAATTAAACTACATTTATTTCAATGCAAGGGGCCTAACAGGGAAGGCAGATGAACTCAGGGCATGGTTAGGAACATGGGACTGGGATATCATAGCAATTACAGAAACATGGCTCAGGGATGGGCAGGACTGGCAGCTTTAATATTCCAGGATACAAATGCTACAGGAAGGATAGAAAGGGAGGCAAGAGAGGAGGGAGAGTGGCCATTTTGATAAGGGATAGCACTACAGCTGTGCTGAGGAAGGATATTCCCGGAAATACATCCAGGGAAGTTATTTGGGTAGAACTGAGAAATAAGAAAGGGATGATCACCACCGTGGCATTGTATTATAGACCCCCCCCCCCAATAGTCAGAGGGAAATTGAGAAACAAACTTGTAAGGAGATCTCGGCTATCTGTAAGAATAATAGGGTAGTTATGGTAGGGGATTTTAACTTTCCAAATGTCGACGGGGACTGCCATAGTGTTAAGGGTTTAGATGGGGAGGAATTTACGTGTGTACAAGACAATTTTCGGATTCAGTATTTCAGGATGTACCTACTAGAGAAGGTGCAAAACTTGATCTACTCTTGGGAAATAAGGCAGGGCAGGTGACTGAGGTGTCAGTGGGGGACAGCAACCATAATTCTATTAGTTTTAAAATAGTGATGGAAAAGGATAGACCAGATCTAAAAGTTGAAGTTCTAATGTGGAGAAAGGTGAATTTTGACAGTATTAGGTATGAACTTTTGAAAGCTGATTGGAGGCAGATGTTCGTAGGTAAAGGGAGGGCTGGAAAATGGGAAGCTTTCAGAAATGAGATAACAAGAATCCAGAGAAAGTATATTCCTGTCAGGGTGAAAGGGAAGGCTGGTAGGTATAGGGAATGCTGGATGACTAAAGAAATTGAGGGTTTGGTTAAGAAAAAGAAGGAAGCATATGTCAGGTATAGACAGGATAGATCGAGTGAATCCTTCGAGTTTAAAGGGAGTAGGAGTATACTTAAGAGGGAAATCAGGAGGGCAAAACGGGGACATGAGATAGCTTTGGAAAATAGAATTAAGGAGAGTCCAAAGAGTTTTTACAAATATGTTAAAGACAAAAAGGTAACTGGGGGGAGAATAGGGCCCCTCAAAGATCAGCAAAGGCGGCCTTTGTGTGGAGCCACAGAAAATGGGGGAGACACTAAATGAATATCTTGCATCAGTATTTACTGTGGAAAAGGATATGTAAGACATAGACTGGAGGGTAATAGGTGGTGAGATCTTGCAAAATGTCCAGATTACAGAGGAGGAAGTGCTGGATGTCTTGAAAAGGTTAAAGGTGGATAAATCCGCAGGACCTGATCAGGTGTACCCGAGAACTCTTTGTGGGCCTCTTGCTGAGATATTTGTATCATCGATCGTCCGGCACCTCACCTGTGAAGACCTGTGGAGGTTGGCAAACGTGGTGCCACTGTTTAAGAAGGGTGGTAAAGACGAGCCAGGGAAACTATGGACTGGTGAGCCTGACCTCGGTGGTGGGCAAGTTGTTGGAGGGAATCCTGAGGGACAGGATGTACATGTATTTGGAAAGGCAAGGACTGATTCGGAACAGTCAACGTGGCTTTGTGCGTGGGAAAACATGTCTCACAAACTTGATTGAGTTTTGAAGAAATAACAAAAGATTGAGGGCAGAGCAATAGATGTGATCTATATGGACTTCAGAAAGGCATTCGACAAGGTTCCCCATGGGAGACTGATTAGCAAGATTAGATCTCATGGAATAAAGGGAGAACTAGCCATTTGGATATAGCACTGGCTCAAAGATAGAAGACAGAGGGTGGTGGTGGAGGGTTGTTTTTCAGACTGGAGGCCTGTGACCAATGGAGTACCACAAGGATCGGTGCTGGGTCCTCTACTTTTTGTCATTTATATAAATGATTTGGATGCGAGCATAAGAGGTTCGGTTAGTAAGTTTGCAGATGACACCAAAATTGGAGGTGTAGTGGACAGCAAAGAGGGTTACCTCAGATTACAACAGGATCTGGACCAGATGAGCCAATGGGCTGAGATGTGGCAGATGGAGTTTAATTTAGATAAATATGAGGTGCTGCATTTTGGGAAAGCAAATTTTAGGAGGACTTATACACTTAATGGTCAGGTCCTAGGGAGTGTTGCTGAACAAAGAGACCTTGGAGTGCAGGTTCATAGCTCCTTGAAAGTGGAGTCGCAGGTAGATAGGATAGTGAAGAAGGTGTTTGGTATGCTTTCCTTTATTGGTCAGAGTATTGAGTACAGGAGTTGGGAGGTCATGTTGTGGCTGTACAGGACATTGGTTAGGCCACTGTTGGAATGTTGCGTGCAATTCTGGTCTCCTTCCTGTCGGAAAGATGTTGTGAAACTTGAAAGGGTTTCGAAAAGGTTTACAAGGATGTTGCCAGGGTTGGAGATTCTGAGCTACAGGGAGAGGCTGAACAAGCTGGGGCTGTTTTCCCTGGAGCGTTGGAGGCTGAGGGGTGACCTTATAGAGGTTTACAAAATTGAAAGGCATGGATAGGATAAATAGGCAAAGTCTTTTCCCTGAGGTCGGGGAGTCTGGAACTAGAGGGCATAGGTTTAGGGTGAGAGAAGAAAGATATAAAAGAGACCTAAGGGGCTACCTTTTCACGCAGAGGGTGGTACGTGTATGGAATGAGCTGCCAGAGGATGTGGTGGAGGCTGGTACTGAACACAACTACTGTTATAACAGTGCAGTGTGTATTTGGCTTCTATATTCATCCTACTAAAGTGCATAACCTCCTATTTGCCTGTGTTATATTAAATCAGCCAAGTTTTTGCCCACTCACTTTACCTGTGCTTTTTGTCATTCGTATCACTTGCCTTTCTGTGCCGTCCATAAACCTGGCCATAGTACATGCACTTTCTTCATTCAGGTCATTAATATATATTGTAAATAATTGTGACCCCAGCACTGATCTCTCTGACACATCACTAGTTACAGGTTGCCATCCTGAAAATGCACTGCTCATCCCAATTCTGTCTTCTCTTAGTTACCCAATCCTCTCTCCATGTTTGTATATTACCTCTAACAACATAGGCTCGTATCTTCAGGAGCCTGATGTCAAATGCTTTCTGAAAAACATTACATATTACATCCACTACTTTCCCTTTATCCTGCTTGTTACCACCTCAAAGAATTCCTAGTAAGTTTGTCAGGCACGATTTCCCCTTTGTGACGCCATGCTGATACTGATTTACCATATTATGCATTTCTGAATCCTCTGCTACTGTGTCCTTTTATAATACTCTAATAGTTTCTCAATAGCAGATATTGACCCCAACTGGCTTATAGTTAGCTCTTTTTTTTTTTTGTCTGCTTTTTAATAAATGCATTATGTTGGCATTTGTCCAATCCTCTGGGACTTGCCTGAAATCTAAGAAACACCTAGAAGATTGCGACTGGTGTTTCCATTCTCTCTGTAGCTACCTACTTCGATGTCATAAGATGCGTCCCATCAGGTCCATGTAACCCATTCGTCTTTAGCCCCATTAGTTTCCCAAGAATGTGTTCATTTCGTGATGTTTGTTTCCTCTTCTCCTTTTGTCCCCTTGAATGTTTAGTAATTTTGGAATGTTATTAGTGTCCTCTACTGTAAAGGCTGATGCAAAGCATTTAGTCAACTCATCTTCCATTTCCTGGTTTGCCATTATTATTTCCCCAGCATCATTCTTCAAGAAGTCTATATTCTCTTTAGCTTCGCTCTTCATTTTTATATATTTAAAGAAGCTCTTGCTGTCCTCCTTGATATTATTTGCTCGTTAACCGTCAAAGGTTGTCTTCTGTCTTTATTATTTTTTGGTCCCAGCCACAGAGCAAAAATTCATCCCCAGGATTTTGGTTTTCACTTGGCAGCTCGTCCTGATGAGCTTAGTGGGAAATTTGATTAACACACAACCTGGGCCAAACAATGTCCTATTTTAGCTGAAGAAGCAGTTATGGAAATATGTGGAATATTGGCTGGCTTTATTGTAATCACTGGCTGCTCTGAGATGTTGATTTGAATGCATCAACCTGGCTAATATCCTGCAATCAGCAATGAGATTAACTGAAAAATGATTTATTTTGATCTGAATTAGTTTACTGAGTGATGTTGCCCACATGTGGTAAAAACATTGTCTCAACTTCAGTATGCTGTCTTATCTGAAGGATATACATATGGCAGTATATCTGTCATTATTGAATGTGTTTCAGCCTAGATTATGCATTTCGCTTGGCTGCAAGACTTAAACCATAGCCATTTGAACCAGAGTAAGAATTAACACTGGAAGTTCACAGAGAATGCATTTGTTAGACTCATGATCCACTGTTGTACTAGATTTTTAAAATATTACAACAAAGAAAATACTTTTTGCAGTTCTAGCTGGATGTAGAATCAACATCAGCCATCACCCTTTGCTGAATTTGCAATCTTCAGCTTTACGTGTAATTAATTTCTATGTGTAATTAGTAATTGACCACCAAGTATTTAGTAATGGAAGGTTAAAGCTTAACCGTACCCTTTGTCTTGAGAACATTTCAATTAAAAGTACTGAAACTGTGTTCACAAGGTTGATACCAGGTATAGAAGGGACCCTGTTATGAGCAGATATTGAACAGTTTGGGCTTGTACTAGTTGGTGTATTGAATGAGAAATGATCTCATTGAACTATACAAGATTCTTGGTGGATTTGATGGGGTAATTGCAAGAGGTTGCTACCCCTTTGTTGGAAAGTCTAGAACCAAATGTTTGAATAAGAGGTTGCACATTTTAAGATAGCAATGAAAGGGTTGTGAATCTGTGGAATATTTGATCAGAGGGTTATTAAATATCTTCAAGGCTGAGATGGGCAGACTTTTAATCACTCATGGAATGGGTCTTAAGGGGCAAAGGCAGGAAAGTGGAGCTGAGGGTTATCAGATCAGTGTGATCTCACTCAGTGATAGAGAAGACTCACTGGGCTGAATGGCCAACTTATGCTCTTTATGGTCTCTCTACATGTTTGTTCATTTTTATTTCCTCACTGAGTATTTCAACACCGCAGCTTTCATTGAAAAAAGTGTAAACTTAGTCTCTGACTCTTCCCTTTCAGATACTGTACGCCACGGCATATGGATTTTGATGACCTTGAGCGCAAATACTGGAAGAATCTGACGTTTGTCTCTCCCATCTATGGAGCTGATATCAGTGGTTCTCTGTATGATAATGTAAGTAATAAAGCTGTTTTGAAGAAGCGCACTAATCTTTTTAAACAAAATATTGATTTAATTTTGTCTGTAGAAGATTGTGAGCTACAGATGCACCTTACTTGGGTCAGTAATTCCTTTTATGCTACTAGGGCTTTCATTCCCCTCTTTCCCCTTGTATACGGTGGCAATGTACCTTGTGAATTGAACTTCGCATTTGTGCTGTGTAACTTTTCAGTGAATGTATTAAATGCCCTGGTTTGGAACTGTTCTGAGAAATATTGTCTGGTAAGGTGTAGTTATATGTTCCATTATGGTAAAGAGAAATAGTGCCTACATTGCCAATAGAAGCATATGTTAACTCCCAGGTAAATAGTGCCGTGAAGAAGGCATATGGCGTACTGGCTTTTATTGGTAGAGGAATTGAGTTCCGGAGCCCTGAGATCATGTTGCAGTTGTATAAGACTCTGGTGCGGCCGCACCTGGAGTATTGTGTGCAGTTTTGGTCGCCATACTATAGGAAGGATGTGGAGGCACTGGAATGGGTGCATAGGAGGTTTACCAGGATGTTGCCTGGTATGGTAGGAGGATCGTATGAGGAAAGTCTGAGGCACCTGGGGTTGTTTTTATTGGAGAAAAGAAGGTTTAGGGATGACTTGATAGAGGTGTACAAGATGATTAGGGGTTTAGATAGGGTTGACCATGAGAATCTTTTTCCACGTATGGAGTCAGCTATTATGAGGGGGCATAGCTTTAAATTAAGGGGTGGTAGATATAGGACAGATGTTAGGGGTAGATTATTTACTCAGCGAGTCGTGAGTTCATGGAATGCCCTGCCAGTAGCAGTGGTGGACTCTCCCTCATTATGGGCATTTAAGCGGGCATTGAATAGGCATATGGAGGATAGTGGGCTAGTGTAGGTTAGGTGGGCTTGGATTGGCGAAACATCGAGAGCCAAAGGGCCTGTACTGCACTGTATTTTTCTATGTTCTATCTTAACTGTGTCTGCTCTGGATATGTTCGCTGACTATGGTTGTACAAATTAGATGGGGAAGGAAAGAAAAATCAACGAATGAAGCACTGCGAGTTTTTTTGAGACCTGAGAAGAGTTATGCAAATGAATAAATGGACAACCACCTGATGAAGGAACAGTGCTCCGAAAGCTAGTGCTTCCAAATAAACCTGTTGGACTAAAACCTGGTGGTGTTTGATTTTTAACTTTGAGCGAATACAGGGTAATATGTGTAGTTTATTGTGGCAGGATAGATTTGGACTTAGGTATGGCATGAAACTGTGTTCTAACTTTTTTCTTCATGTGCGTAGTCATTGCCTTGTCAGTGGGTAAATCGAATTCTTTAAGTCTGCCGTGTTTAATCAGGAACAGTCCTCAATAATGTGAGTCCTTGATTTTACTGCACCACAGCTGCAGCCTAGGCTCTGTACAGAGGTCTTGGCCAGACTGGAACTGGGTTAAATGGCCCTATTGTCACTGTGACATCAAATCCAGTCTCCATTTCAGTCAGCAAAGCAATCTCTTTCTACCAACTACCAAATTAAAGAAAAATTAGACTGTAACAGCATTAAATGTGGCGACAAAGTAAACCGATTCAAATGGTTGACCGTGCCATTCAGTTATATCATGGCTAATCCTCAATGCCATTTCCATGCCTTACCTCCATAAGCCCTATTCCCTTAACCTAAGTCATGAGTTCTTGCTGACTCTTTATTGTTCATGGTTCTCTATTACAATCTAGATCTTGTAAGCACAGCTTACATTCATATCTATTATTATCATGCAGAAATTTTAGTGCTGTTTTTCTTTCTCTCCGCATTTTCCATATATATTGGCCTTGGCCTCTGGACTACTTATCTAGTGCCATTGCCACTATGCCACCAACTCCAATGAGCTTTATTCCACCTTCACTGGTGCTCACCTATCTGTTCCTCAGTGAGGTCACTGGACAGACGTCATGACTGGAAATCCTTTCTGCTTTGAGGCCATTTGTAAACTCTGTTTGCACCTGGCTTGTGATAGGGAACAGAGCAATTAGGGTTCACAAATTGCGTGGCCAAATCTATATTATATGAAGATTGCTTATATTTATTAGCTTATAGCCTACCTGTGTTCCTGAATGTCATTTTCAACCTTTATTTGAAATGGTATTTTGGATAGAATCTAGGTGTTTTTCTGAGGTGACATAGGTCCTTTGAATGTCAAGTCATTGATTTTTAATCTTGTTCAAAAAGTCAATTTTAATTGATTATTGTAAAGTAGACCTGGGTGAAAATAGTTAACGCGTGAAGGTGTGTTGGTGTAGATTTGGATTCCCTTTTGTTTCTTGTTTCAAGAGCAGATGATGCGCTATGAAGATTTGATAGATCTCCTTCATGACTATCCGTTTAGGATAGTTTGAATTATTTCTTGTTCAATCTTTAAAGGATTTAGGCACACACAGACTCTCACATGTGAGTCTTGCATGTATCATTACAGTTCTTTTCAGCCGTTTATTTCTTCAAAATATGATGTAAGTAATTTGTTTTAATTATTACTTTGACCACTTTGTTAGCCTGTAAAAACCCTTGACAAAGGGTCAGTTAGACTCAAAATGTCAGCTCTTTTCTCTCCTTACAGATACTGCCAGACCTGCTGAGATTTTCCAGCATTTCTCTTTTGGTTGTTAGCCTGTAATATTCTTTAAGTTGAAAAATGTCGTGCTGGAAAAACACAGCATGTCAGGCAGCATCCGAGGAGCAGGAAAATCGACGTTTTGGGCATAAGCCCTTCAGGAATGAGGCTGGTGTGCCAAGCGGGCTGAGATAAAAGGTAGGGGAGGAGGGAATTTGAGGGAGGGGCGCTGGGAGTACGATATGTGGAAGGAGGTGAGGGTGATAGGCCGGAGAGGTCGGGAAGAAGATTGCAGATCAAGACGGCAGTGCTGAATCCGGGGATTGGGTCTGAGATAAGGTGGGGGGAGGGGAAATGAGGAAGCTGGAGAAATCTACATCCCTCCCATGTGGTTGGAGGGTTCCTCGGCGGAAGATGAGGCACTCTTCCTCCAGGCATCGTGTGGCCAGGGTCTGGCGATGGAGGAGGCCAAGGACCTGCATGTCATTGGCGGAGTGGGAGGGGGAGTTAGTGTTCAGTCATGGGGTGGTTGGGTTGGTTGCTATCCTTCATCCTCTCCCAGACCTGTAATATTCTTTAAGCCAGTGAAGATTGTATTACTTATAAATCGATTGTAATCTTGATAGTCATCTTGCATGAGATCTTGGCGTTAAGTATTACGGCAACCGAATACTAGGCTTACCATTGGGATACTTAGAAGTTAGTAGTTGCTTTTTTATAAGCACATAGATGAGGACAAATATATTTATGTAAGGTTGTATGTATTGGTTGAGTATTAGAGGTTTGAATGTATATAGTACATTTTCTATGACTTGCTGCTATTTTTTTCTCTCATCCTTTGTTGTAGAATATTGAAGAGTGGAACATTGGAAACCTCAATACGTTACTGGATATGGTGGAACAGGAGTGTGGAATTGTGATTGAAGGTGTGAATACTCCATACTTGTACTTTGGAATGTGGAAAACCACATTTGCCTGGCACACTGAAGATATGGACCTCTACAGCATCAACTACTTGCACTTTGGGGAGCCCAAATCCTGGTATGTAGAGACTGTATTATTAAGTTGAATTGGCAAACAACGATTTTTGTTTTGGTCTATTTAGAATTTTTGAGGACTTCACAAGATATTGAGGTCTAGATTAATTCCTTTGGTTAATGCAGAGTAATATGAAGCATTCTGCAGTCAATGCTTTCTTTGAATCATTTTGTGTGTTCTTTTGGTCCTGTGTGTATACAATGATTTCTGAATCACATCGGTTGTCACCAAACGTTTTCAGGCTGCCTGGTACCTCTAAGTTTGATTAGAGGAAGATTTGTGTTTTGCTACTGTAGGAGCTGCTGCTTCATTTTGAATGAGTTGTGATTGCTGTACTAGATTGTTCTGCAGTTGGGGGTTCTTCTATAGGCTGCTGCTGCAAACATGAGCCTGACTATGCAGGGATCGAGAGAGCTCTTAGCCAAGGTTTCCTGAGCAGTTTTCTGGAATGTTGAATGTGGGATGTACAAGAATTGTACCCTGCTTATCTCATTACTTGTGCAGTAATCAAGCCAAAGGAGTCTATTCCCTCTGTGGGGAATTCCCTCTGTGGGGACTCCTTGAACTGATGGTCATGCATTTTCCTCGTAGGATGAACTCTGCATTTTGTATTGATGTTACTTGTCACTCCAGGTGGCAGTCTGGAAGTTATTGAATGTAGTTAATGTGTGAATTCTGAGTTTTGACTTAATCACGACTGTAAAATCTCTTGATACGTAGAGAAGAGTTGGAAGCTCAATCCCTTGAGACGAGACCAGAATCTGTCTGCTCAGAAATAAAATGAGAAAATACTGTAAATACACAGTTGAGATATTAGCAGGTGAAAAGATAAATCAGCATTTGGATGAAATGCCTTTCTTTGGAGCCCCTCAACGACTGGATGAATTAATATTGGAGTTCATCTCTTGCTGACTTGCATATAATGGATGTTTGCATGTTATAGCAAGGAACACCTGGAATTTAAAAAACCTGTGCAGTGTTGTCTGATAGCCCGGCATCTGGGAAAGTTATTGTTCTCTGAGAACTATTTATACTCCCATCAGACCTTTTACTATTTGCCTATCAAGATTACCAACCTCTGGAAACTCTATTGCAAATCTTCAGCCAGTCTGAAAAGCATCTACTCCCCAGTGTCAAAGAACAAAGAACATGACAGTGCAGTACAGGCCCTTCGATATTGCGCCAACCTGTGGAACCAATCTGAAGTCCATCTAACCTGCACGATTCCATTCTTGTCCATATGTCTATCCAATGAACATTTAAATGCCTTAAACTTGGCGAGTTTAATACTGTAGCAGGCAGTGTGTTTCACGCCCTTGCTACTGAGTAAAGAAACTGCCTCTGACATCTGTCTTATATCTATCACCCCTCAATTTAAAGCTATGTCCCCTCGTGCTAGCCATTGCCATCCAAGGAACAAGGATCTCACGGTCCAACCTACCTAACCCTCTGATTATCTTAGTTCTCCATTAAGTCACCTCTCAACCACCTTCTCTCTAATAAAAACAGCCTCAAGTCCCTCAGCCTTTCCTCATAAGACCTTCCCTCCAGACCAGAATGCGGTGACCAGAACTGTATGCAATACTCCAAATGTGGCCGCATCAGAGTTTTGTACAGCTGCAGCATGATTGCACGATTCCGAAGCTCAATCCCTTGACCAATAAAAGCTAACACTCTGTATGCCTTCCTTGCAATCCTATCAACCTGGGTGGCAACTTTCAAGGATCTATGTACCTGGACCCTGAGATGTCTCTGCTCATTTATACTATAAAGAATGTTACCATTAGTCCAGTACTCTATTCCTGTTACTCCTTCCAAAGTGAATCATCTCTCACTTTTCTGCCTTAAACTCCATTTGTTACCCCTCAGACCAGCTCTGCAACTTATCTATGTCTGCAACTTACCTATAATGTCCTAATAATTACTAACCCATCCTTCTATGCCCTTATCCAGGTGACTTATAAAAATGACAAACAACAGTGGACCCAAAACAGATATTTGCTTTACCCCACTAGTAATTGAACTCCAGTATGAATATATCCCATCAACCACTACCCTCTGTCTTCTTTCAGCTAGCCAACTTCTGATCCAAACCATTAAATCCCAGACCTCTGTATTTTGTGCAATAGCCTACCGTGGGGAACCTTATCAAATGACTTACTGAAATCTATATACACCACATCAATTGCTTTACCCTTATCCACTTATTTGGTCACCATCTCAAAGAACTCAGTAAGGTTTGTGAGGCACGACCTACCCTTCACAAACCATATTGACTATCCCTAATCAACTTGTTCCCCTCTAGATGATAAATCCTATCTCTTATAACCTTTTTCAATACTTTACTCACAACTGAAGTAAGGTTCACTTGTCTATTTTGAAACACTCACAGGTGTTTTTTTTGAGTCTTTACATCGCTCGTCGATGTTTTGGACTCTCTAGCATCTCCTCAAACCAAGGGCTGGGTGGTAACTGGTGTTATGAGACTCTGGTGTTTTTCGTCAGCGGGGGTCTCCAACCTGCCTTGGTGTTAGTGGATTGGCGCCCCTTCTTAAAATTTTATTTTTATATCATCTTTTTGGTGGGGGTTAGCCGATCCTTCTCTCGGTGCTATCACCGTCTTGCAGTTGTTTGCTCACTTGTCACTGAAGAGTTGTAATAATTTGAGTGTCAGTGAGTCTTGATGTCTTTTGGGCGAAGGTCTCAAATATCTCGATGCCGAGGAATTTCATGAGGCAGTTATTCATGCCCAGCCACTTGCCTCGTGTGCCCATTACGAAGCCAAATTGCTTGGGTTCCAAGCCGCCTGTCAATTCCGTGATCTCGGCAATCAGGTGTTTATATTTGTCACTTTTTCATGCCATGCCATTTCCAGTACTTTACTGTCATTCTTGTACCGCACTGCGACATCTACTGCGATCTTCCTCTTTCCTAAATATGAGATCAGGTTTCCATAGGGAGCCATCTTTTGCGAACAATCTGGGCTCCACATATGATGTCCAGCCGTACTTGCTGACATGATTTTGCAACTGGTCAGCGATCTTGTTATGGTGTTTTATGCGAGCGTTTTTTTACAAATGGACAGCATCCTGAGATATGTGAGATTGTCTCGATTGCCGTTTCTCACCTTTGGCACAGTTTATTTCGATTTGGTCTTCCTCTGGATAGTGTAACTCTTGTTGGGTATAGATTACTCCGCAAGAGCAAGCTGTTTATAAACCTAGAGGATTTTTGCTGGTTCGCTGCTTTTAACCACGAATTAGAGATCTTGTCATCTCTAAAGTACTGGATGCCTGCCCCTTGACATCCAGTTTTTGCCACTTTTCGAATTCCCATTCCCTCCAGCCTGTATACCTGTTGGGTGGTTTCTGCGCCTGGACTGCTGGCATGATGTTTTGGATGTCGGTTATTGGGTCCATTTCCTCCTCGCTGCGGTTACGGCTGCTGGGTAGGAAATTTTTAATTTCTTTAAGGACTTTGAGCTCTTGCAGTCCCACAACGGTGTCTATGTTGCACTCTCCTTTATACTGAAAGGAGACCCGAATGACCACACCACTGGACATCTCAAGTGCCTCGTGTTTGCGAACAATCGCAGATGGAATGTGCACTTCCAGTTTTGAGGTGCCTAGACCCCCGTTCCTGTTCCTGGTAGACAGGACTCTGTCAGCGGTATGAGGTGGTAGGTGTAGGAATTCTTTGGTGGCGTTACGGATTATTTGGTCCAGTTTTGTAAGGGTAGTCTGAGATGCTTCTGCTAGGATCAAGTGGAAATACAGTCTGGGGATGACATGTTTTCAGGATTTCCAATGTTGTCGTGGTCGGAGTGGTGCTGCCTGTATTCCTTTAACCCAGGTCTTAAACTTCTCCTCGCACGCTCCTTCTGCCACAGCTGTCCACGGATCAATACGGGCACCCAGGTACTTCTGTGTCACCTGCGGGTATATAAGCTATGGATTCATCTCAGCTTCCAGTTTGTGAAGTGATTGTATAAGAAGGTCTTCCTTTTTAAAGGTAAAGTGGAATCCCTTTGTCTTCGCTATGTTAATACGGAGGCCTGTATGGTCACAGTATGCCTGGAGCAGCTTCAAATTCCTTGCCATTCCGGTGTGGGAGTCGCTCAGAAAGGCAATGTCATCCGCAAAGGCCAAAGTCGAGCAGTTAACTCTTCTGCCGCCCAGGGGCATGGTCACCCCTGAGTTGGCCTTCTCCAGACAGCATACCAATGGATCCAAAGCAATGTTAAATAAGATTCAGTAAGGCGTTCGACAAGGTTCCCCATGGGAGACTGATTTGCAAGGTAAGACCTTATGGAATACAGAGAGAACTAGCCACTTGGATACAGAACTGGCTCAAAGGTAGAAGATAGAGGGTGGTGGTGGAGGGTTGTTTTTCAGACAGTTGGCCTGTGACCAGTGGAGTGCCACAAGGATCGGTGCTGGGTCCTTTACTTTTTGTCATTTACATAAATGATTTGGATGCGAGCATAAGAGGTATAGTTAGTAGGTTTGCAGTCGACACCAAAATTGGAGGTGTCGTGGACAGTGAAGAGGGTTACCTCAGATTACAATAGGATCTTGACCAGACGGGCCAATGGACTGAGAAGTGGCAGATGGAGTTTAATTTAGATAAATGCGAGGTGCTGCATTTTGTGAAAGCTAATCTTAGTAGTACTTATACACTTAATGGTCAGGTCTTAGGGAGTGTTGCTGAACATGGAGACCTTGGAGTGCAGGTTCATAGCTCCTTGAAAGTGGAGTCGCAGGTAGATAGGATAGTGAAGAAGGCGTTTGGTATGCTTTCCTTTATTGGTCAAAGTATTGAGTACAGGAGTTGGGAGGTCATGTTGCGGCTGTACAGGACATTGGTTAGGCCACTGTTGGAATATTGCGTGCAATTCTGGTCTCCTTCCTGTCGGAAAGATGTTGTGAAACTTGAAAGGGTTCAGAAAAGATTTACAAGAATGTTGCCAGGGTTGGAGGATCTGAGCTACAGGGAGAGGCTGAACAAGCTGGGGCTGTTTTCCCTGGAGCGTTGAAGGCTGAGGGGTGTCTCATAGAGGTTTACAAAATTGAGGGACATGGATAGGGTAAATAGACAAAGTCTTTTTGCTCGGATCGGGGAGTCCAGAACTAGAGGGCATAGGTTTAGGGTGAGAGGGGAAAGATATAAAAGAGACCTAAGGGGCTACCTTTTCACGCAGAGGGTGGTACGTATATGGAATGAGCTGCCAGCGGATTGGTGGAGGCTGGTACAATTGCATCATTTAAAAGGCATTTGGATGGGTTTATGAATAGGAAGGGTTTGGAGGGATATGGGCTGGGTGTTGGCAGGTGGGACTAGATAGGGTTGGGATATCTGGTTGGCATGGACGGGTTGGACTGAAGGGTCTGTTTCCATGCTGTACATCTCTATGACTCTTAAGATTGGTGAGAGCAGGTCGCCTTGTTTTACGCCCCTCTCGATGTTTATTGGGGTGGTAAAGTTTCTGTTCCCTTCCACCACTGTTGTGTTGCCAGTGTGGAGGTCTTTGATAAGACCTACAAAGGCTTTGGGGCGTTGTACTCAAGGCTTTGATTAATAGTTTGTGCTCAACCGAGTCGAATGCTTTTGCATAATCGACAAAGACAACTGCGAGGTCCTTGCGGTTGTGTTTTGCTCCCTTAGTGTTTTCGAGGATGACAATGTTTTCATTGCATCCAGGAATGGCTGCTAGGAACTCCTTTTGCCTGGGGTTTATTTCAACTGTTTCACTAAGGCGTTTTGCTGTTTATTTTTGTGAACAGTTGCAGCAGCGTTGGACCTATAGTTATTGGTTACCAGTTGTCAATGCTTTTCGGGACGTCCTTATCCTCGCACTTAGAAATCAAGACTGTTTGACTTTTTTTAGTGAATTGGGTATCGTGCTTGACTTTAGCCATAGGGAGAAGAGGCAGGGTAGACGAGTTTCCTCTTGTTCATGGATTGCTCTTATGTCCTGCAGTTTCAGGCCATCTGGTCCAGCAGCTCTGTTCTCATCTATCCCCTTGATGGCTGCGTTGTCTCTACTCTCCTCCTTGAACAAGGGGACAATATTTGCTACTCCAGTCTACTGGCACTGTTCCTGTAAACAATGACCACATAAAGGTCAAAGCCAGAGAATCCTATGATAAATCCCATCTGGCCCAGGGGACTTATATATTTTTATACATTCCAGAATTGCGAACACCTGCTCCTTGTGAACCTCAATCCTATCTAGTCTAGTAGCCTGTATCTCAGTATTCTCCTCGACCGCATTGTCTTTTTCTAGTGTGAATACTGATGAAAAGTATTTATTTAGAGCTCCCCCATCTCCTCTGACTCCACACACAACTTCCCACTACTATGCATGATTGGTCCTAATCTTACTCTAGTCTTTCTTGACAGCCCTCTGCAATAAAAGAATATCACAGATTGACTACCCTCGAAGAAATTCACCCTCATTTCTCATTGATCCCTTTCTCAAGATTATGCCCACTAGTTCTATGTTATCTCATAAGGAGAAACTACCTCTCAGCTTCTACCCTGACAAACCCTCTAAAAACTCTATATATGCTTCAATAAAGTCTCCTTTCCTCCTTCTGGACTCAATACAGGCCCAATCATCTCAACCTTTCCTCATTTTAAAAAAAAAAAATCCCTCCATATGCAGGATCAATCTAGTGAACATTCTCTGATTGCTTCCTAGTTTTTTTTAAAAACTAAATACATAAACATTATGGGAGCAAAGCTGTTCACAGTACTGACAGGTATAGTTCCATTAGCATTTTGTATAGTTTTCGCAAGACCTCCCTATATTTATACCTTTGTCATTTCTTGCCAATCAGCCAAATCTGTACTTGTGCTGTTACTCTCCCTTTTATTATGGGCTTCGGCTTTGCTAGCAAGGGTATTGAAAGACATATTTAAACATGTATGGAGTTTAGATGAAAGCTTCAAAATGAAAGTTTCAAAATTCCACTTGTTCACTTTTTGAGAGAATGATTCAATCAAGAAGAAGGATATCACAACCTCAGAGTATGTCTGAGCTCAGTTTTTTTTTGTATTTCATAAATTATTATGGTAAATTCATACCAAATTTGGCATCCTTCAACTGTTGAATGAACTCTTGAAGAGTATTCTGTGAAATTGGACAGTGGAGTATGACAAACCATTTAATTTGTAAATGTAAATTGGAAGATGGCATCATGCTTGTACATTTCGGTGCATCCAAAAAAATTAAGTTGGCATATAATGTCTCTTCATTCAGAGCAAGTGCTCTGATTTCTTGTGCTGGTGGCTGACGAGGAGAAATTGATTGGTTGCTTTACATTTGTTTCTTGCATCCTCAGTGCCTCTGAACAAACCTTTATGCTCAAACGTGAAGCGTGATCCTTGATTTTGATTAAGATGAGTTCATAAGTGTTTGTAAGATCAAAGGTTCACGATTGAAATAATACCCACTTAGGCTGAATACAAATATAAACTTAAATTTTTATCTGCTTACAATGCAAATAATTAAACACTGACAATGAGAAGACCATTGTTCTGCTGATGTGATCCTTTGTGGGCAGCACGGTGGCACAATGGTTAGCACTGCTGCCTCATAGCACCAGAGACCCGGGTTCAATTCTCACCTCAGGTGTGGAGTTTGCACATTCTCCCTGTATCTGTGTGGGTTTCCTCCAGGTGCTCTGGTTTCCTCCCACAGTCCAAAAATGTGCAGGTTAGATGAATTGGCCATGCTAAATTGCCCGTAGTGTTAGGTGAAGGGGTAAATATAGGGAAATGGGTTGCGCTTCGACGGGTTGGTGTGGACTTGTTGGGCCGAAGGGCCTGTTTCCCCACACTTTTTTTTTAGATTACTTAATCTCCATCAAAGGAGGTGGAACCGGGTGGCACAATGACTCGGTGGTTAGCATGCTGCCCCAGGAAGGCAAGGATTCCATATGTCTTGCCCATATGTTTACCTCCTCGCTCCTCACTATCCAAGGCTCCAGCCGCACCTTTCAGCTGAAGCAATAACTTACCTGCACTTCTCTGTCTAGTCTCATAATGTGATTCCCTGTACTGGGGAGACATGCAAACGGGTGTTCCACAAAGTGATCAGCCAATGTTCTGAACATAAAAATGACCGAGTTTCAACAGCCACCGTGTTCCCGGTCAATATTGTCTTGGGCTTGCAGCTGTGCTCCAGTGAGGCTCAATTTTAGCTGGAGGAATGATGCCCTATCTCCCACTTGGGCAGCCCACACGACTCGATATTGAGTTCAATAATTTTAGTGCCCGAGCACCGCCTGCCATGTCTTTTACTCATTCCACACTCCATGTACAGTCGTGACATGGATTGTTTTCAGCACAGGTCACTAATTTTCACCCTCTTGTTGTCCTCATTGTCACCTATCTGGCTTTCCTTCATTGATTTAATATCACCAATTCCTTTTGTCAGCCTAACTCTCATTCTCACTGTATGCTCCACCTCTACCTATCTGCTCACTGCTTTCCCTATGACACAGTCATCAAGATAAATATCTTTTTTTAAATCATAGCTTTCAGTTCTGAAGAACCACCACTGGATTCGATGTTACCTCTGTTTTTGTCTCCACAGATGATACCAGACCTGCTGCATTTTTGCAGCAATTTTTGTTTTTGTTTGAGATTTCTAGCATCTGTTCTTTGCTTTATCAAATTTGGTCATTAATGCTCAGATTCCATTTTGTTCAACCAAGTATTTCCTCCTCCCACCATGATCGACAGAGCCCTGAACCGTATTTGACTCATTTCCTGCACTTCTGCCTTCCCCCCACTTCCCCTCTCTCCCTGGACAATGATGCTGTTCCCTTATCCTTGCTTTCTACCCTACCAATCTCCTTATTCATCTTCCTCTATTACTGCCACCTCCAGTATTATCCAACCACCAAATGCATCTTCCTCTCCCTTCCACTGTTTGCATTCTGCAGGGACCAGTTTCTGCCTGACATTCTGGTCTGCTCTTTCATTATTGCTAATACTTGCATCCCCTGCTGTACCTTCCCATGCAATTGCAAAAGGTATGAACCTTGTCTGTCCACCTACTCCTCCCTCACTGTCCAGGCCCCAAACAAGGAAGGGGTATTTTACTTGTACTTTTCAATCTAGTTTGCAGTCAATGACTGGATTGTGAGCTGGTTCTGTTTGCAGGCCAATGTGCTCCAACTTGTGTACAAAATGTAGGACAATGTAAAGCAGCTGTTAGCAAGTAGAAGAAATGTTCATATGTCAGGTCTTTAAAATTACACCCCTGTTTGGGATTGTGTCTGTAAGTACGAGCATTCGTAAATTGGAGGTTGATTAAATCTGTATTCTCTGCTAACCATGTGTTGTCCTTTATTTTGGCGAGATCAAGAGCTGACTTGGTCTTGTTGCCTGTGCTCTCACTCTTCTTTCACACCTTGATTTACAGCCACTTAATACCTCTAACACTCCCTTTTCACCACGAGCACTTCCTTTGTCTTTTCCTCCTTGTCCTCTCAGACTAATTCACACACTCTCCCCTTCTCTCCATCAGTAGCATAAAATTCACAATTTTTCCAGTCTTTTTCAATTCTGAAGGTTTAGCATCAGAATGCAATGGTAATTCTGTTCCCTATCAAGATTGAAGTGCTTTGTTTTTATTCACATTGTACCCCTCTTTGTTTTGTTATAATGTAACATTTCTCAAATGCCTTTTGGAAATCAAGGTACACATGTCAATTTCATTCTATTCATCAGGCTTCTCTTATTTCATTAAAAAAAACTGAATCAATGTTTTTGAGATCTGTAACTAAAACCAGTGATCTCACTTTGTTTAGCTAAAGATGCTCCAAGCTTCACAACACCTGTAATAATAAATCTTATTTACAGTTCTTGATTATTTCAGTGAGGTATCATTTTATATATTATTGCTTTCACCTAACTGTTCAATTCCTGATCGAAGTTTTCTTTGCATGCATCCTCTACACGCTTGTACATCTAAATAGATGTGTATGTTGGAGCTGATCAAAGGAGTCCCATGTTCATGTTGAAATATAATACTCTAATGTATGTCATTGTCAGGAATGATTCCTTGTAGGAATTAATTTGCTTAGTCCTTCAAATTAGAGAACCACAAATGCACAGAAATCCTCAATGTAAAATCTACAAATATGTCATGTCTATCTTCTGTTGGCATTGCTTTTAAAAAAAAAAACCCTACATATTCACCATACGTTGTGACAAGTCTGGGAGAACTGTGAAGTCAGGTCCTCTTCATTGACTGAAATGTAGTTGAATGCTCCACTGAAATAACAGGCATGTTTTGCCTTGTTCTGTTTCTTGGGATTAAAACACCATCAATGTTTCCTCACACTAAAATGGAAGATATTCCAGTTTATTCCACAAGGTGATGCTATTGTGTAAATAATTCTGAAAACCCTTATGTTTGAAGCAGTATTTATTTCACTTTGCCCCCTCCCTCCCCCATGGGACTGCACTGCAGTGAATTACTAGAGCTGTAACCATGGAGAGCGATCGCTCAGTATGCTGAGCAACCATGGGTTTCTTTTATTTGTGGCTTCACTTGAAGTGGTGGTAAAAACACTAATTTTTAAAAAAAAAGATATTCTATTATTATAGAATCCCTACAGTGTGGAGGCAGGCTATTTGTACTGTACCAACCCTCTGAAGAGCATCCCACTCCATAACCCTGCATTTCTATGGACACTATGGGTAATTTTGCATAACCAATCCACCCAACCTGTGGATCTGTGAACTGAGTGAGTAAACTGGAGCACCCGGAGGAAGCCCAGGCAGACATGGGAAGAATGTGCAAACTCCACAGTCGCCTAAGACTGGAATCAAACCTGGGTCCAGCTGCTATGAGGCAGTGCTAACCACTGAGCCGGTGTTCCACCCCTTGCATTGCTGATGTTAGTTTTGCTGATCTAGTGCATGAGTGTCCCCAACTCATTTCTGGAAGTTTATTTTTAGGCTTGTGCTATTTATACCATTACAGCATTAGACCAGATAAAAGCAAGGCTATGATTTAAAAAAAACCCAATGAACTACATTTGAATATGTGGTCGGTCCCACATAATTTCCAGAACTGTTTGAGGTATAGCAGGATATAATTGAGGCAGATTTCTTTGTTCATATGCGATCCTTTTAGTATTACTTCAGATTACATTTAATTCTAGATTGCACATTTAAAAGCATGTCATAGACATCTTAAATGCTTTATAGTCAGGTAGTCACAAATGCACATTTTTTTCTGTCTAGTCATTAGATTGAAAATTAAAAATGTTTTCAAAGTTAGTCATACTTGCAGATTTTGAAGTATTTTGTTGCAGGTGTCATCTGTGTCATTTTCCATTGTTCAAGTTTAAAGTATGTGACAGTGGGCAGTCTTTTAATGGGGGGGGGGGCGCGGTGGGTGGAGGAATTAGAAGAGTTTTATTGCTATGTCCTACCGTTTTGACACCATACGTTCCAAATTCTTCAGCCTAGATTTGTTTTGGTGTTGGAAAACTGGTTAACGTATCTCAGCCGCTTGAAATACTCTGGGTGTGCAACTAAATGGCTGAAAAATGCCAAGGTATCTGTAGGAGTGCAATTATCTGCTTGGCTGCTGTCTGCTTGCTGCACACCATTCCCACTGCAAAAAAATCCATATGTTTAATAAAGTGGCCGTTCAGTATCCATTCAGGCAGATTGTCTTTCAGTGCAGTAAATACAATCCTTTGCAGAATATGGATTGTTATCTCCCTGTTGAGTACAAGTGTGAGCACAAGGAAAGTTTCAAGCATCCTTGTTTCAACTCATTGCCCACACACTTTGCAATACAGGCACATGTTTGTTTCGCCTGTAAAGTGCTATTGTTTCATTAGTTTAATGTCATTATTAGGAGAAAGTGAGGACTGCAGATGCTGGAGATCAGAGCTGAAAATGTGTTGCTGGAAAAGTGCAGCAGGTCAGGCAGCATCCAAGCAGCAGGAGAATCGACGTTTCGGGCATGAGCCCTTCTTCAGGAATCCTGAAGGTTCCTGAAGAAGGGCTCATGCCCGAAACGTCGATTCTCCTGCTCCTTGGATGCTGCCTGACCTGCTGCACTTTTCCAGCAACACATTTTCAGCTAATGTCATTATTAGTCTGGTTTTCATCAGAATGAAGAAAGGTGGAATATTCATGGCACTGCTAAGGCAGTGGATTATGATGTGATTGCTGGGATTGAGAGGGATAAAATAGGTACTTGTAGATTGCCTAACATGTATGTTTATTAGCTGTTTTTCTTAACCAACCAGTCCTTTATTAATCAATTGTTTGTAGTATCCTAGAGATGTGAGGTTGGATCAGATACTTATTTCCAAGAACTGGATATGTTTAGAATCTGTTACAGAACTCTCTTTGCATTCATGCTGACTAACTTCATCTCAATTTTTGTTTTCTGCTGTGGGAAAACTGATATGCTGTGATGGAAGTTATTACACAAACTATGTTGTATAGTTTTGGGTTTTCATTTGTTTGTTTAATTTTACTGTGATGACAAATGTCATTCATTTTGCAAACATTTTGAATGTCCTTGGTTGGGGCAAATTCCCGTTTGGGGAGTGTGTGTTTTCCCATATGTTTCAATAAAGCCTTGCATCTCGCCCTCGCCCTGATGAAGGAGCATCGCTCCGAAAGCTAGTGTGCTTCCAATTAAACCTGTTGGACTATAACCTGGTGTTGTGTGATTTTTAACTTTGTACACCCCAGTCCAACACCGGCATCTCCAAATCATGACTACATTTTTAGTAGCTTTTTCCCTCGATCATTTTGTTGATAATTATACAAGTATTGATTGCAGTGCAAAGTTGGGCTGTTTTAGGTAATCCTACAGGTCATTGAAGCATCTGAACATGTGAAAAATGCTCAAGCTTTTAGTTTCCCCACTGTATTGCTTTGGTTGCATGTTCATTTATGGATACTTTGGAATGACTTCTGGTTGGGGAATGCATTCAGCTATTTTGGAAACTTGCTTAAGTTTTGCTGCTATCACTGCACTGGCAGGAAAGCTGGCTTTCATTTTATACTGGTAATGACTCCTTGAAAAGCCACTAGCTTACCAGTAAAGTTGTTTTTGTTCAGTTAAATAGTTGAAATGAGGGACGGTTGGGCTGTGTATGGAATATTTTGATTGCACTCCAGAATTGTGCCAAATATTTTTGGGTCAGGTGAAGCATAGATCAAATATATTAGCTGAGATTTCTGCAGATGTCATTTGGCCATTCATGCTGAAACCTATTTCAGGGTGAGCAATTAGCTGTGCCTTCCCCATTTTAACATGCACACTTTCTTAGCTGTTAAACTTGAGGCAGCCCATATCTGAATCTCCGCAGACTGTCAGCATGTGTGCATTGATAACATAAAGCAGGTTGCAGTTTCTTAAAACAATTTCATTTACACTAATTGAAGAGTAGGATTCTTTGCATCTAGTTTGGCATCACAAAATTGTAAGAAAATGTTAGATTTTTAATTTATTGTCACTCAGTCTGGCGGAGTATATTGTTTTGTAAAAGTCAAACATCGGGGAGAAAATACTTGTGCTTTACAGAATGATGCTGTCTTCCCAAAAAAAAGCAAAAGAAGCTTTTGAGATGATTTTAGAAATAAATGGGTTGTGCTTAAATTTCAACTTTGTTCTGAGCAAGTAATTAATTCACGGGTGAAAAATAGTTAGTGAATGCAGTTTATTTATTCAATTTGAGGATTTTGAAGGGAGTTGTGACTCTTGCAGTTAGTAGTCAACTAATTAGCTGGATTGAAAATTGGTTTGGTAATTGGAAGTGCCATTGATGACAAATAGACTAGATCATTGTAATAGTAGTTTGCGAGAAGATTGCCTTTTGATTCATCCAGTTATCCATAGTGTTCCCATGTTATATTTTTAATAACGCTAAGTCATGTTTCTCAATGATACCTTTCCGGTCATTTCTTGAAACTTTTCATTGTTTCTTTTTCCACCAAGTACTGCTATTTTGATGAGTTATTCAATGTACTTAGCATGGTGTGTTTGCCCAGGGTCAGTGGCATTGAAAGCCAATGAGCCCCTTGCACCTGAAGACCTGCATCTCAGTTTCTGAAAGGGAGTGGTTTCCAAGATATAAGGTGCACAGGCAAATGTTCCAGTGGATTGGGAAGGGGCAAATGTAATTTCACTATTCAAATAAAACAGGAGACAGAAGGCAGGAAGTTATGGACCATTTCAGCATATGTCATTAGGAACATGCAGGAATCCTTACTAAGGAGGTCGTAACAACATGACATTTAGGAAATCATCCTACTTTCAAACAGTCAATTTCCTTTTATGAAAGGAAGTTTGTATTTGAAAAAATTGAGAATCTTTTGCGCATGTAGCAAGCAGGTAGAATAAAGATAGTCTACTTACTAAATGTCATTCAATAAGATGCCACAGAAAAGGTTACCATGCAAGAGCTAGTTGAATTGGCTGATACATTGGTAGAGATAGTGGTACAGGAATCTGGTAGTACAGTGGTCATCTCCCTTCCTCTGAGTCAGAATACCTGGGTTCAAATCCTACCTGCTCCAAAGTTATATCATGATCCAACAGAACAGGTTGATTAAAAGTATAGCAAATTTTTTATTAGGTTGAACCTATGGGACCAGGAATATACCAGTTTAACAAATCATCTTGCTTGATCAAGAGGTCTGTATTAGAAATTTTTGAGAAGCTCAGGTTGATAAGTATGTAAGTTAGCTCGCCGAGCTGGAAGATATGGTGACAAAGCGTCTGAAAACATACTAGGTAACATAATTGACTGGGACAACACACACACCCTAGGACAGGTGAAACAAAGACATGCGCAAGAATTCTTAAAGGCATGGTATTCTAACCAGAACTCTTATCAATAAACACATGGATGTAGATCCTATCTGCCTTCCCTTTTTCTTAAAAAAACTGGAAATGACATCAACCACCTCAAGAAGCCAAGACTTATAAATAGAGAGGCAGGACATATCACCAGCGCTTCACCGGAGATGTGCTCTGATGTTACCTAGGATGGTGACTAATTGTCTGAAAAGAAATCTTCCAGCTTAGCAAGCTAACTTACATAATGTAAAAAACACAAACTAAGTAATGTGCACCATTGGTAAACTTTATTTGCAGCACTTAAACAATAACTTAGAGGCAGAGAGCCTTCTCACTTACCCTCAACTGACCATTTAATACAGTAAACTTGTAGTATTTCAGGTATGTAATTTTTTTCTGGTTTATCAAGACCGCCACTTCATAAGGTGCCGGTGTAAATAAAGTTCGCCATATCTAGATTGTGATTGATTAGCTGATATATATTTGGGGAAATGGATCATTTCCAGGTTGGCAAACTCTTAACAAATGGATCCTTAACTATTTTCAATCTGTAGCCTTGATTTAAATGAAGGAGCTCAGTATATTGGAGCCAGATTTATTGATGATATAAAGAGAGATAGGAATGCAAGTTGTGAAGAAGAGTCTGCAAAGAGAGAGGTTGAGAGTTGACAAGAATTTGGCAGAAGGAACAAAATGTGAGAGAATGTCAAATCGTTCTTCCTACTAATGTAGACAGAAAAGCAGAATATTATTGAAAGGAAAAGTCACTGTAGTATAGAGGGATCTCCGTCTCCTTGTACATGAAACAGACATGGTTATCTTTCAGGAAGGCAAATGAATGTTTGCCTCTGTTGCACATGTCTGGAGTGTGAAAGTAGGGAGGTCTTACTATGATTGTACAGTTCATCAGTGAAATAACACCAGAAGTGCAGTGTGCATTCTTCATCTCTTTACCTAAAGAATAATATGAATGCATTGGAAGTGATTCCAGTTGATTCATTTGGCTCAGTTTAGGGATGAAGGGGTTGCTTTTTGATTAAAGGTTGAGTAAATTGGATCTGTATATATTGAGGTATCCTTATTGAAATGTGACATTCTGAGGATGTTGATGGAGTAGAAACTGAAATGACATTTCTCTTTGTGGATGAATCTCAAACCAGGAAACTCATTTTAAAAAATGAGTTCTCCCTTTTGAAGTGACTGTGAGGTTAAATTCTCTTAAGAGTTGTAATGTTTGAAGTTCTCTTTCAAGTGAGCAGTGAAGCTGGGTCTTGGAATAAATTTAAGGTTGAGTTGATTGACAAGGGAACCTTGAGAGGCTGTAAAAGAGATTCACCAAGATGTTGACTAGGCTGGAACAATTCAGCTTTGAAGAGAGAACCATAGACTGAGATTGTTTTCCTTAAAGCAGGGAATGTTGGGATGGACCCTTTTTACTGAGTTCTACAACAAGTTGAGGGGCATAGGTAGGGTAGATGGCGAGAAACTTTTTCTTCTTAGTAGCGGGGTCTACCCAAGGTGCATAGATTTAAGATAAAGAGCAGATGGTTTAGAGTCGCCTTAAAACTTTCTATCATCCATAAGGTGCTAGATATCTGAACCTCACTGCTGAAATGCATGATAGAGGTAGAAACCATCGAGGCATTTTAAAAACAATTTAGATGAGCACTTGAGGCACCATAGCACACAAGGCTATGGGCCATATGCTGTATTAGAGTAATTAGATGCTTAATGAGCATGATGAGTCAATGGGCTTTCTTTTGTGCTGTAAAAACTGTTTGTCTATAAGGTCCTGTGGTACTTTTTCAAAGAAGAACAGGAATTGTCGTCTTGTCCTTGCCAATGTTTTACCCTTTATCAATATCACAGAGGATTTTCTGATTATTATCATAACAATGCTTGTGGGAGTTTGTTGAGTGCAAAGTTTCCAGTATTATAATGATCACTTTATATTTTGGACATTTCAAAGACTTAACAGCCAATGATTTACTTTCTAAAATGTACTAAAGAAGTTCTTCCTGTATGTTTTTTAGCCCTTGGCTCATAATTATGAGCCATCATAAGTCTTGTCAAACATTGAAAAGCATGGTAACATGCTTACCTGGATCCAATTTGCCTAAAATTTCCATAATTTTCATCAATTTCATCCTAGCCTTTTATTTTGAGGAGAGAAAAGATTGTTTGTTTCAGAGACTATTGCCATTTGAATTATTGGGGCTTTCAGAATTCAAGAACTGTTGGGTAGGGTTTGTAACAGTATGGACTGATGACAATCTTACTGTGGTTGCAAAGGAAACTATTTTGCTGCTGAATGCCTTAATACTATTTAATGTATATTTAATATTTAAATGCATATGCATGATTTTTAATTCAACTTCATCCACTTACTACACGTATCTTAACCTTCAACAAAGAAATTATCCTAAAACACAGAATTATTGATGAAACCAGTTTGAGAGAGAGAGTTCTTGAAGTGATAACATTTATTTGCAATGCGAAAGTTTTATAGTTGGACAGTAAACATTGAAAAGTGTTAGCTTGATTTTAGATTAAAAGAATAAGGAACCGATTTTCTCATGCTGTGGGGAGAAACCTTTTGGCTTCAGTTTGCAGAAGTCTGGATGGCAGTTAGATACAGTATATGAAATGGCTTCTCTGAGAGATAGGAGTTAGTTTTGAACAGTTGGGAAATAGGTACCTCAGTGAAATAGTTCAGTTTGAAAGACCAATAATCATTGGGTGGCATCCTTAAGGAGTTTTTTGTAGCTAAAAAAGTTTAAGCTTGGTTGAGGGACTAATCAAGAAATAGGCTATCAAGCTCTCAACACTGGAAATTGTAAGAAATGGTTAAGGCAAACTTATAGATATAATAGAGAATATCTTGTGTTTGAGTACTATAAAGTAGTTTTGGGATAGTTGGAATTGTATTTTTACTGTTTCTCAAATTGTGTTTTATGTAAATAGCTTGATTTTGTATTTTGTTATGTTATGTAATATACTCCTTGTTTTATTAAAACCATATCTGCAGCATTAGATGTGTTTCAGTGAAAGACCACCCCATAAAAACAAAACAAAAAAAATCTGTCAAGCTAGATTTCTGTCTGGGACCTGACTTGTCCAGTAATATCAGCTGGAATCATAACCTTGTCCAAGGAAGTGATGATATATTTCCAAATCAGGATGATATGTAACTTGGTGGAGAATTTTGTCCTATATGTTGCTGATTTGAAAGGTGTTATCAAATTTTTATTCATCCTTAACTACAACTGCAGATCTGAGGGCATGAGTTTAAAACTGAGAGTTTCAGACTATATATTCAACCTTACCCTATAATCTGTATCAAATCATTAATCAGTTGGCATCTTGGTTGGGAAAAGAAATGAATGTCTGAACTCTTGTGTTGCTTTAGAGTACGATGGTGATTATACTTGTTTGTTGACAGTAAGACTTTGTTTCAACATTTAAAAATGCTTTAAAGATTCGCCCTGTCCTGTTTCCATTACAACCAGTTAATCATCACGATTCTCTGACTAGTTATGCATGACCTTCAAATATTCATTTAATTCTGCAAAAACTGATTTTAAAATAATTGTTTCCAACTACACACCAGACAGTAAGAGGCATGAAAAGAAAGATGATGATAAATGATTGATTTGGAAAATGTTTACACTAAGTAGAAAATTACATTTATTAGAAGTTTGAAAATGAGACCTGTGCAGACAAGCAAATAGGAAATTGGAGATGTGAAGATTAAAGAATTGAACAGTTAAGATTACAAATTGTGATCTTTTTGTAGTTTAGGTTGCTATTAAATCAGTAGATATTACTTTAATAATGAGTAGCTTCTGATATGGTGTTGTACTGTGAACTGAACAATTACAAATTCATTCCTACAGATGAAGCTGATGAAGTAGAGATGTTTGGTATAGAAATTGTCAACTAATTTTTTTTTGGGGGGAGGTGGAAGGAGATATTTTTCAGGACTTTATCATCATCAGAATTTTACCTGTAGTTATGTCCTTCCCTCCGGAGATTAATTAACCACCAATGAGAGAGCTCATTTCTGCTGTGCCTGCTCCACTGGGCTGCAGTTATCACATTGAGCAGCTGGAATTCCCAATATCATGCTCAGAAAAAGGGTCAGGGATATTGCCTTTATTACTTCTTTGACAGAACCAACTCTATACTTGATGTCCCAAAGTTTAGCTCCTTCAAAACGAGGTCTTGGTTTTAGCACTGAGTAGATTTTTATCAGTATGGGTCCTGACTTGGAATGGAGATTAGGTCAGTGTAGTCAGAGGAGAAAAGGTAAAACTAACGTGGCTAAATATAAAATACAGCAGAATTATATTCCAAAGTACACAATAAGAATTTCTATGAAAGCTAACTGAATAGCTGCTAAAAGTACCATATGGATTCCAAATTAAATCTCTGTTCTTATGTTGATTTAGCTCATCTTGGCTAAGGAAGTGTGAACAATTTGTGAATGGGAATATTGATCGGGAGCCATGCTATTGAATTTTAGTTATTGATCCCTGTTGGAAATAGACCGATGTGAATATTGGGTAAAAATGAGTTTGATTTGGAGATGCCGGTGTTTGACTGGGGTGTACAAAGTAAAAATCTCTCAACGCCAGGTTATAACCCAACAAGTTTATTTGGAAGCACTAGCTTTCAGAGCGCTGCTTCTCCATCAGGTGATTGTGAGATTGATTGGCTCTGATGACTTGGTATAGTCAGCTGACTTGATGCCAGTTAGTGTAGAGGTGCTATTAAAGAAATGGTTGATTAGAGACTTGTAAACGGGTGGGGTATCACTGGCTTATATGCCAACATGGAGTATAAAATGATAATATTAAAGTGGAGTAAATGACTGGCCTGGGGTTGGCATAGTTCCATGGAGCTATGGCTTCCTACAGCTAATTATATATGTTGTCAGTTTTTGGTGTGCAGGATTCACAAACTAACCGTAACATTATCAAAGTACGACTGATGGCTAAGAAGAATATCTTTTTTCTGGTTTAAAGGCCTTCATGAAACAGCCATGATTTATTTAGGATGACTGTGAGAAGAGATGAATACTAGTGACTCTGATTTTTATCCAAGTTGGAAAGCTTCGATTTTGTTTCTCCTTTTTAGTTTAAGTTCTATATTGCGCAATTATTTGAGTTGAGTAACTAAATTTCATTTAATGTAGATGAATTATGTCTCATAAGTAGTCTAAGAACAAATTCCTTGAAATGGAAAATGGTTTATGATTATTGAATGGAGACTTTTGGGACCCATTGTTTGAATTTTGTTTACTAAAGATCTAAGATCAGTGTATTATTGATACAATTAGCACATTGCATATGTGTAAAATGCTCCAAATTGTAAATTAGTTATTTGATAAAGTACTTCAATTCAGTGTGCATTAGAATAATGAATGGCTGCTTCAGATGTATAGAGTCTGCCGTTTTCACATCTGATTACAATGATTGCATACATAAGGATGGAAAGGAGAGACTTGGAACATTAGTTGGGTTGTTGAGGCCAAGATGCGATGCACAGTGTAAGTCCGTCACACTTTTTTTGTGACATTGCCTAGAGACATTTTGTGACATTGTCATTGGGTGGTTCAAATTCCTCGAGAGTATTACTCATTGTTTGGAGAATTGTGCAATATGAAAGCTGTTCAGAATATTAACAATTAAAGCCAAAATATTAAGCTACAGATCTCTTTCCAACAACAGTCTAGCAATTTTTTTTGAATGATAAAGACCAGACTATTTGGGCTAATTGCTTTCTTGCGACCCCACCATGTAAGCAATTAACTGTTGTCTGCAGTAGTTTGCAATAAATGTCAAAGACTGTAAATGGCGGGCAAATAGATTACATACATTCAGTACTCAGGGTGTTTCAGAGCTGAGTTGCCTATGTCTTTTGGGGCCTGTTTACTCTCTTTTTGCGCTGGAAGCAATTGGAGTTGCATCAAGCTGTGTACATGCACAGAAAAGGTCAGATTCCTCAGTGAGTAATGTATTGATTTGTCCCTCCGACTGATAAAACTGTGGCATGACATTGCTATTTTGGTATGCATTTCCGCTGGTATTTTTTATTTATGAAGTTGATGTAGACCCTCCCTTGATTCTGATATTTATCACTTGTGGCTTAATGAAATTAACTGTGAAATATGGCTGTAATAACCGTCCTGTACAGTAAAGATGGTTGTCTTTGGTGTACAATATAGTCTTCAATGCATTTTCAAATTTCAACACTAATTTACATGAGCTATCATTTGTTTCTTTACAAATGAGATTTTGTGTAATTTTCTGCTATTACAGCATGCTTTGGATAACTAATGTTTTCCTGGAGATGATTGGGTAGTGCCATATTTTAAGATTTATACATTTCATGACTATAGTACTATAATACCATATTGTAAGTTTTAAATTGGTATCAGTTTGATTCTTAATGGCAACTCCTGTTTTAACAGGATTCTGAACTGCAATACAGTCCTGTAATACAAGAACTGTAGTTTCTTTTTGTACAATTGTCTATCAATTCACTCCATCTTCTTTCTGACCTGAAAGCATTGAATCATTTTACATCAAGGAGTCATATGTAAAATGTATTTTGTTCAATCACACAGTTAACCTTTTCAGGGAGGTTTGGAGGGTGAGGACTATATACTTAGTTAGCTATGTGCATTATTGTTGAGACTGCTTGCAGTGCCTGTGCAAAGACTTCTGAACTTTGCAGAGGCTGTGAATGGCTCAGGCCTCTGTGGCTTACTGGCTAAACCTATTGAACTGTTGAAAAATGTTTTTTGTCTTGGCAAACCTGTGTCCACTATTAGTAATTTGTTGAATGTCTCTCTGAGGGATATTAAAAATGTAACTAAAAACGTATACAGGGGAATCTCGATTATCCGAGAATCAGATTATCAGAAGGCGATCTCTAGGTTCCAGCAGAAACATTTCATTAGTGTCCAACACTGATCGCGTCTTTTGTTTACAGTGATTAAGTGCTGCCGAGAACAGTCCTGGACTGATGGGGAGCGATGTTGGAGGGAGTTGGGGGTGGGGCCTTGCGCGCACTGTGCTGCTACTAGTCTCCTGAATGGGGAGCAGACTTAATAGAAAATTCCAACCCCCAGAGGAAAGGCATTGAATTGATAAATGGAATAATCGATTATCTGAACGAAATAGTGCCTGCCCATCTTGCTCGGATAATCGAGGTTCCTCTGTAGTATTCAGTAAAGTAAATGAAGAGAACTAACTTTGATAGAATTGAGTTTGATATACAGTGCAAAAACTGTATAAACCAAACGTCCATGTTGATTTTATGCTTTGCTTGAGTCACCTACCATCCAAGTCCTCTGAACCTATTAGCAAATACCTGAGAAAAGCAAAATACTATGATGCTGGAGATGTGAAATAATTACTCAGATGAGCACTCAGATCTCTGCACATTGCTAGTCACCTCTCTGGCAGACTTTCCAATGTCAAGTATCATTAAGTCTGTAGAATCCACTTGGCATAGGGCTGTGCGCAGTGTTTTGGAGCTGATCCTTTCCAACATGGAAGTAAAAGCTAACTCGATCAGAATGCTTCCTGACCTCCCCATGACTCGGTATGTGATGGTCAGTATCTCGGTTTCTGTTGCTATACAAGCAACTTTCACCAGAAGTTGGAGTTTTGCACTGCAAATTCAGGCTGCTACCATTACAGCTAAGGATTGTAGTTAGTAAATAACTTGTAGGATATCATACTTGTCCTGAATCTGTCATGTGATAGATTATTAGCATTGCTGAGGCACCACCTCATCTCCCCCCACGCGCACAACTTTTGCTATTCCCCTGGTTCCCTTGCTGTTTGTCTGTCTGTCTGTGTCAGTCAGCCAGCCCAGACTGCTCTGAACCATGTCGAGATGGTGCAGTGTGCACCTAGGCTTTCCAGACTTAGAGCTATCTCATTGACTTTCAAGAGCATCTGTATTCTCTTTCATTAAATATTTTCAGCTTTTTACCTGATGTGGTGCATCAAGTGCCATCCTTATCTGGTTTGGCCTACATGTGATTCTTGACCGACAGCAACGTAGTTCGCTTTTAACTGTCCTCTGGGCAATTTAGAGATGTGCAACAAAAGCCCTTATCCTGTAAATGAATATTTTAAAGCAGGCCACAGAAGGCTGGCACTTGGGGATTGTATAAGAATTATTTAATTCAAAATTTGTATGCAAAATGGAATGAATTTATCTATAAATCTGATTTGGAATGTTTATTTTGGGGTTGTGTTTTTATTGGCACTGTGACCGAGTGATCAGTGAGTGATAGAAAGAAAAGGAGGAGAGTGAGATATGGGATTTACAATGAATAGGAAGTTGAGTTTCAATAACTGATTTTGCTCTAACTCTCCTTTTGAGTAGATTGTATTAGTGACCTCTCTGATTTGATATGGAACTGCAAGGGATGGCCGTACCTTCCAGGCAAGAATTGGATGTATCGGGCATGTAAAAGTTCATTCCCATGATCATATTTACATGCCCTGGCAATATGTTTTTTGCTCTGCTTTGAGGTTGTCCTGGTAGATGTGCAGCTTTGGTATATTTCAACCTGGATGTTCTTATTGAAGCACAAGTTGTTTCCTGCTGGGTTTGAGGCGGAAAAATTTGCTTTCTAAACACCCTTAGTGTATATGAACTCCCCAGATTCCATTTTTCCCCTTCCTGTCTCTTTCAGCAGTCCTTTTCTATATTGTCTCTGTTCATTTTCTAAATCATGATGTATTCTAAGGTAATGTCATCGTATGCACCTAGCTCTGGGAACAGCTTGTTTGAGCAGAATCCTTGAATTCAGCAAAAGCTCCTTTGTCAGCTGTCACATCATTTTCTTTAAATTTGTGCAACTTGGACCAACTTAGTCCACAGTGAGCACTAAACACAGGTAGAATCACAGCAGCATCAGAAGAAACTAACTTGTGATGTTGAGTATGGGATCAGCACTTTGTGTGTACTATTGTAGTGTGAACACTAAGACAGTATTTTGTGGGGCATACACTGTTGTAGGAAAGGCTGAGATAATTACATTTTTCTGAAGGTTACTTAATGGAACACTGTTGAAGGTGGCAGATTTATGACCAGCTTGCCAGTACTTAGATATTTGTGCAATGAATTGGCTCAGAATCTGCTGCTTCATATCCTTTCCTTTATAGCTTAGTCTTTTGTTAGGGCTTAATAAACTTGAGCATTTTGACTATTATCAAATATGGTTATAAATGGAAATCTCTACTCATTATTAGCTGGCCATCCACCTGAGTCTGAATTTCGTACTGAACCGATTTCTGTTTAGTAAAATTATTACTTGCACTTGATTGTGGTGTGATTCATTTAAGGAAATGATGTATCGACAAAGTAGTTGTGTTCTCTCAGCTTGATAAATGACAGAATGGGAAAGCTATTAATAAGATGTTGCAGCTTCATATACTAGAGTCATTTGTTAATCAATATTCTAACCATTAAGCCAGTCCTTCAAGGACTATTGGAGATGGCAGAATTACAAAAAAAAATGACAGTGCTTGCTGGAAAACATACTGGCTGATTAGAGAGAGCATGTGCATGAGTGTGTGGTTCAGCCTTTGGTTGGGTAAGGCATTGTGCATGTACTACAAAAATCTGACAATTGAGACAACAAAATGACAGTGAAAGTCATGCTCTGAAAGAGCCTCTCTGCAGGTTCTTGGTCTTTCTTAGTCATTCACATGCTGGATAGGATTACAAGGTGACTTTTAAAATTGTAGTTGCCTATTTGAAGCACATAGGAAAGCATCGTATTGCAACTAAACATTTTAGAATTGTTTTGTGTCTCGCGAGGAGCACAAGGATGTTGCCTGGGGTGAAGCACACAGAGAAGTTTGAGGTCAGACCTGATAGAGGTGTGTAAGATTGAAGGGCATGAACAGGAAGAATAGAAACAATGTTTCCATAGTTACAGGGTCATTAACAAGGGAACATAATTCTAAGGTGAAAAGCAAGAGGTTTAGAGGGTATTTGTGGAAATTCTTTTCACTGAGGGTGGTAGAGATCTGGAATGCACGACCTGGAAGGGTAGTTGAGGTGGGTCACCTTACAGTCGTCTTAAAAAAAGCACATGGGTGAGTGCTTGAAACGTCACAGCATTCAAGGCTATATGTTGAATGCTGGAAGGTGGGACTAGTGTCGACTTAGTGTAGCTTTGGCAGTACAGACTTATTGGTCCAAAGGTCCTCTTCTATACTGTTATGATACTAGGAGTACATTTTGGATTGTATTACAGAAGTGAAGTACTGCTATTGATAAAGATTAGATAATAAGCTTTAATTGCCTGTATCATAAGAACAGTTTTACATGATGTTCAGGTTTACCAGATTTTCTCAATTAGTATTGGCAGTAATCTTTTCGGTTAGTTTTCTAATAACTGAAGTTCTGATGCAAGGAGGGGTTTGTTAAGTATGCTGCTTCACTCTCTGCATTGTATAAAACCATTATGATGAAGTCGGCCATTCAGCCCAGTGAGTGTGCTCTACCATTCATTGAGTTCATGGCTGATGTAACTATCTTCAACTCCACTGTCCCGCCTTTTTCCCCATAACCCTTGATTGTCTTCCCGATTTAAAAATCTGTTGATGTCAGCCTTGAGTATACTACTTGTGTCAGCCTTGACAGCCCTCTGTGGGAAAGAATTCCATAGACTTGCTACTCAGAGAAGAAATTCTCATCAGCTCTGTCTTAAATGTGTAACTCTTTTTTTTTCTGAAATTATGTCCTCTGGTTCTCGGCCACAAGGAAAAATCGCCTTTCAGCATCTACCCTGTCGAACCTCCTGGTAATCTTGTATATTTCAATAAGGTCGCCTCCCAGTTTTTGAAACTTCAATAAGTACAGGCCCAATTTACTCAGCCTCTCATCATTAGGCAGATCCATCATACACCAGAATCAACCTCGTAAACCATTTTTTAATCATTCGTGAGATGAGGGCATCTCTGGCCAGGCCAGCATGCTCATCCTTAATTGCCCAGAGAACAGTTAAGAGTCAACCACATGCTGTGGGTCTGGAGTCACATGTAGGCTAGACCAAGTAAGGTTGGCAATGGGCTTCTCTGGACTTCCTTTAATGCTAATATATTTATGGTATTGTAGCTGTGGCCTAACTAGTGCTTTGTATAATTTTAGCAAGGCATCCCTATGTTTATACTCCATTTGTTTTGAGATGGAGGGCAGTATTTTGTTTGCTTGCCTTATTACCTGCTGAACTTAAATCCTAGCTTTTTGTGATTTAAGCACTGGGACACCCTAATCCCACTAATATTTACCTCAACCTCTTTGTGCTAAAATATGTAATCTCATTTTCATACAATATATTCCAGCTGGCAAGTTTTTGCCTACTCGCATAACCTGTCATATCCGTCTGCTGCAGGCTTTGTGTCAGCGTAAGCATTTGCCTTCCCACTTATTTTTATGTCAATAGCACACTTACTTTGCTCATCCAAGTCATTTACTATATATTCCAAAAAATTGTGGGTCCAACACTGATCCCTGTGACACCCCACGCGATAGAGGTTACCATTCTGAAAATGCTCCCCTTATCTCAACTCTGTCTTGTCTTTGTTCATTGATCTCCTATCCATGTTAATACACTATCTGCTGACACCAAACTTAAAACCCCATAAGTTTTGTAAAACTAAATGTAGCCGACATCAATGTTCTCTGTCAGTTGTTCACTGAAAATTTTGACAACATGACTCGAGTCATGCATAATTCTGATTCTTTAAATTATCGTATGTGTATGACTGCATGATAAAAGGCGCTAAATACTATTCTACATACTTGGGGACACAAAATTTAGAATATCGGAGAGTGTGTTTTGTGTAAGCACTGTACCAAGTGCTCAGTTAAGTTACAAGCAGATAAAATTAATCTCTCATGTAGTTAATTCCTGTAACACTCCGATTAAATGAAAGACATGTCGTGTGCCTGTGCAAGAGACCGTAAAAGCAAATCATCCTGAGTTCACAGGCCAGAGCATTTGTTCAGCAATGTGGAAGGCTATAATGCTGAGTACGTTATCTGGTGATTGACTTCATAACTGTTTATGCCTCTATCAAAAGCATGGGAAATAATGGTTTTATGCAAGGAGAAAACAGTAATTCGATTTGTTGGACGTTTTGGTGTCCTGACCTCATGAGATTGGATTCTGGTCTTGAATGAATTCATCTATTGCCTACATTGTGTGAGCTTATGCGTTTTTTAAGTTAAATATTTTTATGGAGTGGATGCTTTGAGGACAGCAAAATATATTAGTGTGCAGAGTCTACTGTCTGTCCTGACTTGCTGAAAGTCCCATTCGCCCAACATGCTGAATGGTCATTGACCTGGAATGTGACCCTCTTTCTCTTTTTGCAGCTACTGCCTGTCCTGCTGCTGCTTCCAGTATTTTCGTGGTTTTATAATGACTCCTAGTATGCCAATGCCTCAAATATAAAACTCGATTACTGAGTTTAAAATTGCTCAATGGTCTCCCTTCTATCTCCATAACCACCTCCAGCCCTACCAACTTTAGAAATCTTGGCACCCTCTTGTTATGACACAGGGTAAACCCCTCTACTAATTTAAACCAGCAACACAGAAAAAAAATCATTCAGTACTGCAATCTGTTAAAATTTGAGAAGCAATATCCCAGAGGTAAATATTTAAAGTAAAAATGAACAACTTTTATTCTTTTAGTCCAACAGAGAATATTAACCAAAAATTATTTACAACTCCGTTCTTTAAATCGATCTTTTACCTCCCACTCTACAACACTAGTCTGATTTTTAAAAAAAATCCCAATTAAGATTTACAAAAAGTGTTTCAAAACCAGTCAACTTTGCCGAGTTTCCTCTGTAGATTTTCCTCTGTAGATGTTATGTGGCGCAGACTCCCCACAAACTGGTACCTCTCAGAGAGCTCTTGAGCTAGCGGCAGCCTACGTGTGTTGATCTTTTGGCAGTTCTTCCTCAACTGTTTCATTTTTTTTCCCGGTTTTATACCCCCAGAACATCAGATCATTTCAATGGTTTTAATGTTATCAAAATTAGAGTTTTGGACTTGATTGGAGTTTGGTATCTTGGGGCATAATTTAAACTGGCTAAATTTGAATTTGCTTTTGTCTCATCGCAACCCTGTTACTGCTAGCTGTTTGACCAAATGTTACATTTTTAAATTTTCCAATATTTTATGTGCTTGTTAAGTCCTTGCCAGCCTTTCAACTCTCTTAAAGGTACAGGACCGCTACACCTTCATAACACACTTCAATTACTGTAGCACATTCCAGATTTTTCTTCCCACCCATGAGCACCCTCTCCTTAAGTTGTCTAGATCCTATGCTCTGGAATTCTTCTTTTAATTGGAGCAGACACAATAATCCATTCCTTGAACAAAACAGATACCAGAGGTTTCACTTGTCTAACTAGCTCTGAGAGTTGAGGTCATAATTACATTGGTAATTCCTTTCATAAGATATCATAGGATGGTTTGCTTACACTTGCTAGAGCTACAAGTTAGTAGTCCTGGTATTATGGAAATATTTTCAAAACAAAGCATTTAATATTGCACGGTGGGAGAATCAAATGTTGCCTTTGTTGATTTGGAACCTTAGGTCTGAAATGGAGTGTTCAAAGCTGCATGAGTAAACTGTATCTTAACAGGAAACATTTGAATCCGGATCTGATGAGGTCTTGTGGCATCGGGTCAAAAATGGGCAAGGAAACCTTCTGATTACAATGGTACTTATACTTACACAATGACCTTCCAGCTGGTACTCAGTAGTTTGGTTTCTTTCAAAACTATTCTGCTGCTTGCCTCATTTCATCCTTGATACAAACAGGGACAAAAGAGCTCAACTTGAGGAGGAGTGCAAGGGTGACTATTCTTGACATGGAGGCATCAGTTGACCAAATGTGGCATCTTCGGGCTCTGGCAAGATTGAATTTAATGGGAATTATGGGTATATGTCCACTGGAATCATAGTATGTTGAAATATGGTTGTGGTTGTAGAAATCAATTATTATTCATTGTAGGACATTGCCGCCAGTGTTATTCAGGATTGTGTCTTAGGCTCCTTGTAATGAACTGTTTAATCAATGACCTTTCTTCCATCGAAATTGGAAGATATGACATGGCTGCAAGGGAATCCGGTTTGGGAGCTGAATATTCAAGGATACATTTCCTATTGAAAAGATAGGCTGCTGTGCAGAGGGGATGGGGTTGCCCTCTTAGTAAGAAATGAAATAAAATCAATAGTAAAAAAATGAAGTCGGGTCAGATGGTGTAGAATTGAGGAACCGCAAAGGTTAAAACTCCATAGTTGGAGTCTTGTATTGGCCTCCAAACAGTAGTCAGGAGTTGGGTGGAAGATATACCAGGAGATAGAAACGATCTGTAGGAATGGCAAAGCTACAGTGATCATGGGGATTTCAATATGCAGGTTAGTAGTGGTTTGCAAGAAACAGAATTTGTAGAATTTCCAAGAGATGGTTTTTTTTTGGAGCAGCTTGTGATGGAATCCACTAGGGAACAGGCAATACTGGATTTAGTGTTGTGCAATGAGGCAGATTCATTAGGGAACTGAAGGGGACGGAACCCTTAGGAGGCAACGATCATAACATAGAATTTACTCTGCAATTTGAGAGAGAGAAGATAGATTCAGAGGTAATGGTATTTCAGCTGCATAAAGGCAACTGCAGAGGCATAAGGGAGGAGCTGGCCAAAATTGACTAGGAGAGGTGCCTGGCAGGAAAGACCGTGGAACAGCAATGGCAGGAGTTTCTGGGAGTAATTCAGGAGACACAGCAGAGATTGATCCTGAGGAAAAAGAAGCATGGTGCAGGGAGGATGAGGCAACTTTAGCTGACTAGGGACGTCAGGCATAGTGTGAAAGTTAGAGAAAGCAGATAATGTGGTGAAGGGCAGTGGGAAGCCAGAGGATTGAGAAGCTTACAAAGGTCAATAAGGGGCAACAAAAAAAGTTAAAAGAAGCGAAAAGATTAAATATGATGGTAAGCTAATCAGTAATACAAAGGAAGACTAAGAGTTTCTTTAGGATATATAAAGGGCAAAAAGTAGGCAAAAATGGTCATTGGGCTGCTGGAAAATGGCGCAGGAAAGGTGGTAGCGAGGAACAAAGAAATGGCTGAAGAACTGAATAATTACTTTGCATCAGTCTTCATAGTGGAAGACACGAATAATAATCTACAAATTCAAGAGAGTGAGGGTGAAAGGTGAGTATGGTGGCCATCAGTGAGGAGAAGATGCTAGAAAAACTGAATGCCAGAAGGTGGACGCATAACTAGGACCAGATGGACTAGATCCCAGCATTCTAAGGGAGGTAGCTGAAGTGATATTGGCGGTGCAAGTGCTAACCTTTTGGGAATCACTAGAATCTGCGAGAGTCCCAGAGAACTGGAAAATCACTAATGTAACCCCCTGTTTAAAAAAGAGAGTAAGGCAGAAGATGGAAAATTACAGATCAGTTAGCCTAACTTCAGGCATGGGTAAAATTCTGGAATTCATTGTAAAGGATGAGATTTCTGAATACTAGGAAATGTATGGTAAAATTGGGCAGACTCAGCTTGGTTTCATCAAGGGGCGGTCATTTCTGATAAATTTGCTAGAATTCTTTGAGGAAGTAATGAACAGATTACACCAAGGAGAACCAATGGATGGTATCTACCTGGATTTCAAAAGACCTTTGATAAGGTGCCACACAGGAGGCTACAGATAAGGGCTCATGGTGTTAGAGGCAAGGTTAGAGGCATGGATAGAAGCATGGCTATCTGGCAGAAAGCAAAGAGTGGGGGATAAAATGGTTTTTCTCAGGATGGCTCCTGGTGACAAGTGGTGTTCCACAAGGCTAAGTGTTGGGACCCCAGCTTTTCACTTCATACGTTAATGATCTCGATGCAGGAACTGAGGGCATTCTGGTGAAGTTTGCAGACGCTACAAAGGTAGGTAGAGGGACAGGTGGCATTGAGTAGGCAGGGAGGCTGAAGAAGGATTTGGACAGGTTAGGAGAGTGGGCAAAGAAGTGGTAGATGGATTACAATGAGGAAAAGTGCAAGGTCATGCACTTTGGTAGGAAGAATAGAGGGATGGACTATTTTCTAAATGGGGAGAAAATTTGAAGTCTGAATTGCCAAGAGACTTGGGAGTTCTAGTCCAGGATTCTGTCAAGGTAAACTTGCAGGTTGAGTCAGTAGTTCCTTGGCATTTATTTGGCGAGAACTTGAATACAAAATCAGCAATGTACTTCTGAAGCTCTATAAGGCTGTGGACAGGCCACGTTTGGAGCATCGTGTGCTGTTTTGGGTCCTGTATCTCAGGAAGGATGTACTAGCCCTGGAGTGTGTTCAGAGGCGATTCATGAGAATGGCCCCAGGAATGAACAGCTTAACATGTGAGGAACATTTGAGGACTGAGTCTTGATGGAGTTCAGAAGGATGAGAAGGGATCTAACTGAAACTTACAGAATACTGAATGGCCTGCACAAGTGGATTTTTGGAAGATGTTTCCATTGGTACGAGAGACTTGGACCTCAGGTACAGCCTGAGAGTAAAGGGAAGACCTTTTAGAATGAAAATAAGGAGAAACTTCTTCAGCCAAGAGAATGATGAACCTATGGAATTCACTGCCACAGAAGGGTGTAGAGACCAGGTCATTGAGTATATTTAAGACAGAGATAGATAGGTTCTTTATTGTAAAGGGAATCAACTGTTATGGGGAGAAAGCGGGAGAATGGGGTTGAGAAACTTATTAGCCGTGATTGAATGACTGAGCAGATGCGATGGGCTGAATGGCCTAATTTGTGCTCTTATGTCTTATGGTCTTATAAGTTCAGCCGTGGGGATGGTCGGCATAATTTGCAATTCCTCGTTTACATTCTTTCAGTATGTTCACATGGAGTAAGACCTAAGCTATGTTGTCTCTTGTATTGACAAGTGACACGCATCTCTCTCAATCGCCAGAAAATGGCCATCTCCGATATAATGGAACAGAACCATCACCCTTAGACATTGCATTGTATTATGATCATTGAATCGCTCATCCTTTGACATTTTAGGGATTGCCTTTCACCAGAAACTGAACCAAACCAGCATTGTAGGTATGATGGCCTCGAGCAGGTCAGAGGCTAGGTGTTCTGCAGCCTGTCACCTTTCTCCCCTAAACTAATCCCTTACCAATGTGACACATGTCAAGACTGTCTGCCTATTGGGATGAATATGGTCACAACAGTACTGCATCTGCTGAATACTATCCAAGCCAAAGATGTCAATTCATCGGCGCCCATGAGCTACCATATTCTTTCGCTGCACAAAACATAGCGGAATAAAAACTACTGAAGTGGTAAACAGAAGGTGCCTTTGTTGGTTTGAAGTGATGCTGGTAGTCAAGATTAGAGAGTCATAGACTCCTACAGCATGGAGGCGGGGTCTTTGGCCCAAACTGGTTCATGCTGACCAAAATGTCCATCCGTGCTAACTGCATTTCCCTGCACTTGGCCCATCTCCTCCTAATCCTTTCCTATCCATGTATTTGTCGAACTGTCTTTTAAATGTTGTTAATGTACCCCCCCTCAATTGCTTCAGCTGGCAGCTCATTCTATATGTGTACCACTCTTTGTTTAAAAAGAAAGGTTGCCCTCAAGTTCCCTTTTATTCTGTAACCTTAAACTGATGCCTTCTCGACCTCTACTTCCCCCATCCTGGGAAAAAGACTGAGTGCGCTTATGATCTTTATACACTTGTATAAGATCCCCCACCACCCCCGTAAGTCTCCTAGTATTAAAGCAAAACTTCCTAGCTTGTCCAACCTCTCCCTATAACTCAGACCATTGAGTCCTGGCAACATCCTTCTAAATTTCTTCTGCACTCTGTCCAGTTTAATAACATCCTTCCTATAGCAAGGTGACCAAAATTGAACATTATACTCCCAAGTGCAGCTTCACCAATATCCTGTACAACTGCAATGTAACTTTCCAATTTCTATTCTCATTGCTCTGAATGACAAAGGCCAGTGTGCCAAAAGCCTGCCTTGCTGCCCTGTTTACCTGTGATTTCACTTTCAGGGCCCGAACTCCAAGGTCCCTCTGCTCACTGCAGTCCATAAGACCCTACCATTCACCACAAAACTCCTATCTTGATGACTTACCACAACACAAGACTTATCAATATTAAACTCCATTTGCCATTTTTTTGGCTCAATTCCCCAGCTGAAAAAGGTCCTGCTGCAATTTCTGATAACTCTCCATGGCTCAGTGCGGGTGGCATGGTGGCTCTGTGATTAGCATTGCTGCCTTACAGTGCCAGGGACCTGGGTTCCGTTTGAACCTCTGGCCACTGTCTGTATAGAGTTTGCACGTTATCCCAGTGCCTGCGTGGGTTTCCTCCCACATTTCAAAAGATATGCAGGTGAGGTGAATTGGCCATGCTAAATTGCCCATAGTGTTCAGGGATGTGTAGATTAGGTGCATTAGTCAGGGGTAAATGTAGAGTAATAGGGTAGGGAAATTGGTCTGGGTGGGTTACTCTTCGGAGGCACAGTGTGGACTTGTTGGGCCAAATTACCTCTTTCCACACTAGGGATTCTATGATTCTTCCGTGTCCACGATACTGCCTCTTTTAATGTCATCTGCAAACTTACTAATCGTGCCCTGTACATTCTCATCCAAATGATTGATATCGATAACAAATAGTAATGAGCCCAGCATTGATCCCTGAGGCCCACTAGTCACAAGCTTCCAGTCCAATTGTCCTGAGGATTTAGTAAAATGGTATGAGGGGAGGCACCATGAATGTTTGTATTATCATCTTGGGCTGAGAGATGTCTTGTATATTGTGGTTTTCAGTTTGGACTCGGAGCAAAGGCAGATGGATGAGAGTCAGATGTATGAAGATTTTTAAATATCAAAAAGCCAATTTGGAGTGGTGTCATTTTCATCAGTTTGAAGAAAGCATGTGACTATAGTTGAATACCTGGGAGAACCCTATAGTGTTAATTAATAAAATGTTTGTGCTGCTGCTTTTGACAGCCAAAGTAAACACATTAAGGCACAGATATTTTAGTTTTGACTGCAGAACAGAAAGTTCAAAATGTTGGTTCAGGAGAACTCTGATTACAGTTTAGAATGTGATGAGGAGCTGGTGTTGGACTGGGGTTGACAAAGTTAAAAATCTCTCAACACCAGGTTATAGTCCAACAGGTTTATTTGGAAGCACGAGTCTTTGGAATGCTGTTCCTTCAGGTGATTGTGGAATATAAGGTCATAAGACACGGAATTTATAGCAAAAGATTACAATATCATGCAACTGAAAATCAGTTTCCGTATAAACCTGTTGGACTGTAAACTAGTGTGTGATTTTTAACTTTGTTTAGAATGTAGAACAGTTTCCCCGTCACAGAAGAATCACGTCAGCTCATGGGAGTTAGTTACCTTAAGCAGAAAATCTGTGAAGCTTCCAAGCTGGGAGTTTTGGATTTAAGTTTTCAGGTTGTTAAAACTTAGAAATATTAGAAACTCATGACAGTGGATTCTGATAAGTGGACAACCTCATCCAGTCCATCGGAATGAATTTGGAAAATGTCAATTAAGTAAAGATATTTTTCAGAAAGCTGAGGGAGGACGAATGTCCCTCTGGGATGAATCTCTGAAATGTATGGATGGTGTTGAGAAATCAGTTGAAACTTCATTTTTGATTGTGCTTAAGAGCTTTAAGTATTTTTCTGTCATAAAATTTTGTTGTTCAAGAATGTTTGCAGCCTTATACAAATATTTTAGTTAATTGGCACCATGTTAATCCACTGTAAAAATATTGAACTATCAGGGTCTGATTTGTCCAGTATTAATGTTAACTGGACATAACGATATGCTACTGCATTCTGAATTACAGAGCAGCAAAACAGCCAGAAGGTTTCAGCTTATAGGCAACATCACTCAGAATCTGTTTAAAGTTCTTTGCAAGTACAATGAACATGCATAACTGGGCGATAGGAAATAACAATGATTGAAGCAGTTAGTAGGCTAGTGCATAGGATGTCAGCTCTTGACAGCTTCAAGCTCCTAGAGTAATACAGCTGCAATATTCTAGGCACATAACGTGTATTCTGTCAGGTTCCTTGTGTCTTGTAAATGGTGGACAGGCTTTGTGGAGTTTGGAGGTGAGTTACTTGCCACAGAATTTTCAGGCTTTGATGTTATAGTCACAAACTTTACATGGCTGGTGCAAGTTAGTTTCTTGTCAATGGCAACCAAGAGATTGATACAGAAAAATTCATCGATGGTTATGCCACTAAACATTATGGGGAGGTGGTTAGATTTGATTCTGACTTTTACCTTGTAGATGGTGAACAGGCTATAGGAGAGTCGGCAGAGGGTGAGAAGGCAGTCACACTGGAGTCAGAATAGACAGAGCTTATGAAATTGAATGTTTGTGCAGTTTCTGTGCTTGTTAAGCTGTAGTTTAGTTAGTAGCATCCTTCTGATTGAGTCAGAAGTTTGTAGGTTCAAATTCAATTCTCAGACTCGGACAGAACAATCTATGCTGACTCTCCAAAGCTGATATTGATGAAATGTTAAACCAGGGCTATGTTTGCCCCCTCCTATGGATGTAAAAAGATCACATATCACACTGTGGTAGAAGAACAGGGGATTTTTCATCTGTCACCAGAGCAATATTTATTCCCCCTCCCATCACAAAATCAGGTTATCTGATCATTGTTATGCTGCTGTGAATTACCAATGAATTAGTCTGGGGTAGATATGAAATGGTGAGATTTGTTGAATCACTGACTGATGAAGATATTCGTAATGAAAAAGGGGGAAGAAACACTTGCAGTCTGGATCTCCAAAGGAAATTAACATTGATTTAGGAATAGGGATTCATTAAAACTATTATAACGAAAATAACAGTAATGAAGATACTAATGGAGATAAATAAAAGACTGAAAATTCCCAGGGTGTTTTCTGGTATGTGTTTAAAGCAAGTAAGTTAGAGCATTGGTGAGCAACCAGAAACAGTAGAGCAAAAGTGCAATTATTTAGGTTTGCTGAATGTGGCTGCCTCCATTTATTTGTTTGGAGTCTTTGATATTTGTTGTAGTTTTTTGATGACTTAGATGGTGGGTTAAAGTTCATGACTCAAGTTTGTTGAATGGCGGAATGGATATATAACATTAAGTAAGATAGATTGTAGCACGAAATCAAAACATTTAACAAATTAAGAAAAATTATGGCAGGTGAAGTTAAATGTCAGCAAATGTGAGCATATGCATTTGGATCTAAAAGGGATAGATTAGGGTGCTTTTTAATGATGGAATTCACAGTACAGAAGGAGGCTATTGGACCCATCATATCTGTACCAACTCCTGAAAGAACTACCCAGTTAGGGCTGGAAAATGGATTGTCTCCATAACCTTCTGAATTCATGTAATTCTATATTTTCCATCTCTTGCCATTTAAGAAATACTCACTTATTTGTTTCGCTTATCAAAGTGGATTACTTTACATTTTTTCACATTATATTCCATCTGCCATTTTCTTGACCATTCATAAGCGCCGAAATTGCTTTGTCTTCCTCATAACATATTTTAACTTCATACTAGCCACAAATTTGGAAATATTCCATTTTGACCCCACATCCAGGTTATTGACGGATATTGTGGGTGGGTGGGGCCCAAAGACTGATCCTGTTGTTCCCCACTAACCTACCAACTCCATAATGGCCCATTTAATCCTGCTTGGTTTTCTATCTGTTAACCAATGATTAATCCTTCACACATCTTCCAGTCTTCCTTCATTATGGGGAGGAGAATGTTTTTGATAGTGGGGTTTGACTGTAGGTGGCAAAAGTGGTGGTGGATGGTGTGCTGGATTTGGAGATTGGTGGGGTGTAATGTGAGAACCGGGATATTCCATCCTTTTTTGGGGTGGGATTTGAGAGTGGAGGTGCAGGAAATGGAGGAGGGCACTGTTGATCACCAGAGGGAAAATTGGGGTCCTTGAAATAGGAAGCCATGCAGTTTCAACCACTTGCAGTGTGATGTCTTGTGTTCAGTGGAGTCAGGATAATTTATACAATTAGCTTGGTGTGTGTTTACTGACTTCTGTTACCCAGATGGACACTGTGTTACAGCACAGATTACAAATCCTGGCTTCAGGATACCTATGGAAATGTCTGGTGTCATACATTTCTGATGGTGCACTGAACTTCATGGAATGTTGCTTCTTTGTGAAAACTCATCTTGAATGTGTCTGAATGGATATAATGCAACCAAACTGAAATTCAGTAACTCCATTATGAAGTTTTCATGATGAATTTCAGCTGTGACAGATGTGTGCCTGCCAGCTAAACTGTAATCTAGCAGATTCTTCAATTCTAGTTAACAAAATACATCATAGTTGTCTGTTTCCAATTTTTGAAATTGTTCCTACCCAACAATTAGTTTGTTATATCCGCTTGGCAGACTTTACTGCTTTAATTTGATTTCACGTTTTTACATTTTAAGGAAGATGCGTTTGGTAAATCTTCATTTCAAAATACTTGGTCAACTTAGCCTACATACATGTAAAGTAGGAATGTACAGGAACAGGGATAGTTATTTGAACTTGTTAAAAATTATTGTTTTGTTAGTATTTCTAATTTTGTATCTTCAAGCACCTTCTATTCATGTAGAGGAAGAATAATTGTTGTGTTTGATCACTTAGTATAAGGCTGGTAAGCTCATACCTAAATAATTTGTTCAAGACCAAGCATCATTTACCTATATTTTGCTAGATTGAAATGAAAGATCAACCATTTCGAAAGGATTACTTATTCACATCCATGTTATCATAAGCCTTTGTATTTTAACCCAGAATGGAACCCATTTTACAAAATGAAATACTTTTTATCCATGTGCAGAGGAAGAACTTGTACTTCATGCTTTCTGGTCCTTGTTCAAGTTTAATTAAACTGCATTTTTGTTCTGTTAAAACAAATTCTGTACCTCCTTTCCTTACTCATTAACCTACCCAGAGGCAAACTGTTTACAACTATGGATACCTCGTTGACCCCATGCAGAGCTTCTGATTCCATGACCACCGCCACTTCAAAAGCCACCCACGTGTGCCTTGATAATCACATTTCTCTCAACCTCGGCCTATCTTCTATTGCATTCGGTCTTTTATGATCTCTGAAGAACTAGTGATGTTTTCTAATTACAGGCACAATATAAACATGGTCTTTGAAATGTAACGCCTTACGAATCAAGCTGTTCTAAAGTGCCTTCCAGCCAACTTTATTTTTAAAATTAGAGGTTATTTTTGATGTTTAGGCAAAAATAACCAGGTGATGCTGCAGTAATCATGTGCTTAATTTCAAAGTGGTGTCAGCTGATCTAAGTTGACACTTATCGGTCTTATTTATTATTTAATGGGATGTGGCTGTTGCAGACAAAGTTCGGATTTCTTACCTATCCGTAATAGCCCTTGAACTGAATTGTTCGTGAGGCCATTTCAGAGGGCAGTAAAAAGTCAAGCACATTATTGTGGAGCTGAAAGCAGCTGGGAAATGGTGGTATTTATGCTGATGATTGGGGTGAGCATGAAGAGAAATACTAACAGGAGTCTGCATAGATGGAGATGGTGCCTAGAGAGAAAGATGTAGCAGTCCAAGGGATGGCTGCTGATAAGTAGAGAGAGAGAGAGAGAGAGAAAAATGTTGAGTAGGTGTTAACAGGAAGTATGAATAATTGAAAGTGGGTTGGCTGTACTGAGAGCAACGCATATGGAACAAAGGGTGGGTAACTAGCATTTATGTCACCAATAAATGCATTGAATAACAGGCAGACTCATTGAGCCATTTGGTGTACTTCTGCTCTTTGTGTCCTCTTGATTTTTACTTTGAGGATTTTGGTGCACACAGTGAAGCTACGTCTTCTAGCTGCTGTTGCTATTAATGACAGATTGAGTATATATCACAATTTTCACATTTTGTCAAGTGCTATTATAGTGGAATGGAAGTAAAAAAATATTTTTAAAATGAGTGATTAACAAGAGTGCCTGCAAAAATCAGTTAGTGAATATTTACCTTCAGCATTATCATTTTAATTAATCTAATTAGTTTTATAAGATATGGGGTTTGTCAGCTGGTTCACAATTCCAAGTGGTACCAACAACATGGATTCAATACCTACACCAGCTGAGGTTACTATGAAGGACACTCCTTCTCAACCATTACCATCACCTGATACCGCCACCAGTGGCGGTGAGCGAGCAATCCTATCAACTGCTAGGACATGTGGTGACTTTACCTTTACTTAGGTTAGATGAATATGTGATGAGCAGGTGTGCCATACAATCTGCTTGTCTCTATGATCTGTTTGTCACTTCAACTGACCATAACATGCTCAGTGGTTAGCACTGTTGCCTCACAGCTCCAGAGACCCGGCTTTGGTTCCATCCCCTGGCGACTGTGCAAACTCCACACAGACATTCTCCCCATGTCTGCATGGATTTCCAAAGGGTGCTCAGTCTTCTCCCATAGTCCAAGATGTGCAGTTTAGGTGGATTAGCTATGCTAAATTGACCATAGCATGCAGGCGAGTTGGGTTATCCATGGGGAATGTAGGATTACAGGGCGGGGGTGGGTCTGAATGGGATGCTGTTTGGAGGGTTGTGCGGACTCTGTTCGAATGGCCTGCTTCCAAGCTGTAGCGATTCTGTGCTTGTGAATGTGTTATGAGTTGCTTGCTCAGCCCTCTAGCCTGTATTGAAAACAAAAATGGTCGAAATTACAGTGGGTCAGGGAGTGTCAATGGAGAGAGAGCTGATTAATGTTTTGAGTGTAGATGACTCTTCACTAGAGCTCCTGTAGGTTGTATTTTTGGCTTGTGCTTGTCGTATTGATGTTTTTGATTATGTACAAAACATAAGGAATCTTCTCTCAATACTCTTTCCAAAGTTACATTTTTCATTTCTCTAATGGACTGATAAATTGAAAGAGCTAAATATTTTTAGTTTCGTGCCATTGATTTGGGAACTTGTTGAAACTATGTGCTGGATTCCAAATGCTCTTCCACTCTGAATGTAAGTAATTGCATTGCTGTTTCAGTCAGCTTCTTTCATTCCAGCCACTATGCACTTGACCTAAACCAAAGCTCTATCTGTATCCTAACTTGCAATAAAGTGCATTTGCCCAAAAGCCTCTGACATGCTGACAGATGTTGGCACCCAGCCATCAAAATTTCACTTGTGAAATTCATTGTTGTATTTGATTCTCTCCAAGGTCTCATGCCCCTCTGCCTCTGTAATCTTTTCTAGATTGTCTGTGCTGCTCTAGTTTTGGATATGTACAAGTTCTTAAAGTCTTTTGCTCAGTAGTTGGCAGTTGTACTGTCAACTGTTCAGGCCAACAAGTTCTGCAGTTCCTTCCCCTAATCCTTTAACTTTACTGTCCCTTTTAATTTAGAGCTTAAAAATGTGTTGCTGGAAAAGCGCAGCAGGTCAGGCAGCATCAAAGGAACAGGAGAATCGACGTTTCGGACATAAGCCCTTCTTCTCCATTCCTGAAGAAGGGCTTATGCCCGAAACGTCGATTCTCCTGTTCCTTTGATGCTGCCTGACCTGCTGCGCTTTTCCAGCAACACATTTTTAAGCTCTGATCTCCAGCATCTGCAGTCCTCATTTTCTCCTGTCCCTTTTAATTCACTCCTTTAAACCTTTCCTCTTTGACCAAGCTTTTGGTTACCTGTTACAAATAGCTCCTTGTGTGAGTCAGCATCGCGTTTTAGGAGATAACACACCTGCAAATTACTGTGGGCCATTTCTCCAAGATTAAAGGTGTTATATGCAAGTTAAACTGATGTCCTATGGCAATATTTCTGAAGGTTTGTAATTGGGCACCATAGTATTACATTGAGAACATGTACTTTCTCAGCAGTTCAAATGTAAACTTACACTGAAATTTTAATTGGTGTTTGAATTGGATGCAGGATTTAATTCTAATTTCTGATTCTTTACTCTCAGCCACTGAAATTTCTGATGCTGTAGCTAATCGAAGGTCAGGAGCAGTCCCTGCATCCAATCAGGGACAGTGTTCAAGCTGTCAAATCTAGAGTGTCAGTTGGAGACCCTCCAACATTCAGATCAGCAATCTATCAGAAGAGATAGGAACAGTTAGTTTGTTTAACATGCCACAACTGTCTCGCTATGATCCAGGGGGTTGCCAGTGACTGCACCAGTCACATAGCCATTATGAATTTGGGGGTTGGGGAGAAGATGATGGAGAGTCCCTCATGTAATTTGTCCTACCTACTGTGGCCTGGATGTTGAAATTTCAGTTGATATGTGAACTGGTGAGTCTTAAGAGGCTTCTTAATTAATTCTAAAGAGTCTATAGTGGCCACCACTGGTTGCGTGTCCGAGCATCGGTGCTGAACCAGTGGCAGCAAATTGAAGGTGAGCGTAACCTGTTTTAAAAATCCAAACCTTAGAAAGGCCTTAAGCATACACAAGACCATTACTGGGCTATTTGAGGACAGGTTGTATAAATTAGATATATACTGCCTTGCTGGAATGCACACTGCAGCTAGTGATCTTAGGCTATTTTGATGATTTAGAGTTTGTTTTTTATTTTTGTAGAAAAAGACTGAAGTGGACACTATTCTTACTGTTACTTCCGTTACAGTATGTAGCACCAAGGTTGTGGCTCTTGACTGAATATGCTATTCAGTGATTGACTGCTTTTATTGTAAGATGATTGATCAACACTTTGGGAAGCTCAGGCAGTGTACGTTTGTCACAAAAAAAATCCTAAAGTTATCATTACTGGAATATGCCCTTGCATTTGCAATGATGACATTTTATGCATGTCAGCAGTCATCAGGACGAGTTTATTCACATGGGTGAACTTTCAGTATGAGCAAGAAATTATGCATTTTAAATTTCTTGTCTTTGCTTTTGGGTAATTATAGCATGTTAAAATACACATCGGCTGTTTGTACAACCTCTGTGCAGCCACTGTGAAATTGGCTTCTTCTGATGTACATGACTTGGTTAGAAATAGCACTTCAAAGGACTCTTATCAAATACAAGATTGAAACTTTTGACTAACAGCTGAAGTTCAGTACCTTAAGATCTGTTTGTGCATCTGTGTCTGTTCAACGTGAATTGACTCATTAAAATCACCACCTTTTGAATTTTCTGCTGTTTAGTTGTGAGGTGTTTAGTTAAAGCAGCAATGTAAGTACAATGGAATTGTTGGAATGGAGGCTCGCTCAGTGTATTCTCCCTTAAAATTCAATTAATCTTTGGAAAAAATTGGATGCAAGTTAATTAAAAGTATTGAAACAAAAAAGGACTCCTAGTGTCACATACAGCAAACAGCTATAATTTAACTTTGAAGGATAAAAGTTTTTAGTTACAGAATAAGAAACAGACCATTTTTTGAGAAACATTGGAAGTGGTGAAAAAAAAATTTCAATTTAAAAGCGCGAATTGGAGATTGGTCCCAAAAATGAAATTGAATCAAAATGCATCTTTCAGCCTATGATAGATGAAAATGGAACAGTATGAATGCTTTCCCACGTAGTTGGATTGCAGTGGCAAGTGTTCGAGGAGGATGATGTGGCCAAATCTGGAAAAAATATTGGAAGTAGAAGAGACATGGTGTGCACCTGTGATTTTGATAAGAGAGGCAGGTTAGGAAACTTGATTGGAGGAATTCAAATAGAGATGCCTCGTCAGTCAGCATTGGTTTAAAATAAAAGACCTTCATTTTTAAGTCAATGTCTGTCTTCTGAACTAAAAAATAAGTGCATTAGCTGAATCAAGAAGAACTAGGAAGCAAAACAAATTGCAATACTCTAATTATGGAAAGGAAAGCAGAAGATTGGTAAATAACAAAGGCCCTTTTCATCAGGAAAATATTAAAGAAACAAATAGATTTGCAAATAACTGAAATAACAGAATCCCTACCCAGAGTGGGAGTAAGAAAAGATAGACAAAGGAAATTACCTGCTGAATTTTTAGTTTTTTATTTGTACTATTTGATAGTGAATCAAAAAGGCTTTTTGCATGAAGAACAGTAAATAATTTAACAATTAAATTATTTGACTGGTTTCCACTTTTTGGGTCCTTATTTGACTGCTGTGTTAGTAGAAGTTTCTCTTCTCCTTGCAATAATTTGTCATAATTGATCCAGAAGCAATTTGGGACTTAAACCACATTGTATTTTGTCTATAGTAGTATAGGTCTTCAGTGGCATAATAATTTGTTTTCATCTAGTGGCCAACTTCCTTTTTCCATCCAGTTACTTGAAATAAGTTAAATTTAAGCCATAACATTCGGGTGACAATGTTCTCTTTGAACGAAGCCAAAGATATATTGAGTTAAAACTATTTATTTTCCCTTCATTCTCTTGTGAGCATTCTCAGGCTAACTATACAGATAGTTAGTGTTTCAAGAGTTGAAGACAATAGAAAAACAAAGCCAAGGTGGCTAAGCCGATCATACTCTGTCCATCTTGTTTGTTGGAAATGCCTGCATATGAGCAGTTTGCACTATGATCTGAGTACAGTACAAAGTGCACCAAAAATAGGTAATCCAGAATTCTATACCAGGGATTAGTTTTAATCCTTAACACATTGGAAAGATGGGAAGGGAAAACACAATAATCAGTGTTTGCATTTTGTTTTAATTTTTTAATATAGAGCTTGTACCACAGAAACTCTAAAAAAACAATAATATGAAATAGTCTAACTGTACAAGAAATGCTTGTTCTATGAAAATGCTTTAATGTATTCAACTTGGTACTTGTGGAGAAAATAATATTGTGTAGAGCATGTAGGAACCTATTTGCTCCTGGAGGTCAATAATTCTTCTTTTATTCCCTCAACCTGACCCTCTGTCTTGCAACACACTGGAATTTCAGTTCATTTGAATGCAAATTCTTCATCTATGAATGTTTGCTTTCTTCATAACCTTATTTTTAAAGAAAAATGTTAACTTCAGTTAGCAGAAAAAAAAACCTTCAACTTGACCGCAAGTTTATGAATCTTTAAGTGAAGGGGGGAAGAGAAGGAAGTACTTTCGATATACTGCTGCAGGCAAATTGCCTCAGAACAGATAAAAGTAGACCTTGACACAGAGTGGCCTTGGTAAGTCTGAATGGAACTAAATAATGAGAAACCCCTCCTCCCCGTTTCTTTACTAATGCTGACCACACGCATATACTTATTGCCATAAAACATGTGTGAAGACTTGAGGGCAAAATTTATATCTCGTCTTTGATCAGATATTGTAAATTATAAGCTTGTGCTGTGACCTGCACTAAATCCTTTTTTCATGGAATGCTCCAGTTCTTAATTCTGTATGTTTAGCTTGTGGGGAAAAAATCAGCTACTTCATTGTGCAAAATAGGAAAGAGTGCAGCAAGTGAAAGCACGTCTGGGCGGTTATGCCCGGTTAAGCGTGCATAGATTTGACAAAGTTAAAGCTGATTTACCTTGCAAGGGTTTAGTAAAAATCACTTTAAGAATGAAAGTGTTTTTTTGTTTTCCTGGAAGCCTGTAGAATTTCTTCATTTTAGGCAATATTAATATTAAGTAGCAGAAAGGACTGTTACGATTTCATTTCAGAAACTCTTTCAATGTTGGTGCCATTTCATTTTCGGGTATTTTGTGGATAATTAGTATGTTTGAGAAAATCTGTAGAGTATTGTCTCAATTTAATAGGGCCATGAAAACTGCAAACAAAGAACTGGGTTCTTTTCTGGAGCAATAAATGTGGAAAACAGGGAGGGTATGCTAAGTTTGTATGAAGCTGGGTAGACCATTGTCTCAATTCTAGAAAGTATGAACCTGAGAATTAGCAAGAATCCATTGCACTTTCTCTGCCAGTCATTATGATCATGATTGATCTTCTATCCAAACTAATTTTCTGCCCACTTTTCATATCCCAGACCAAAAATCTATCTAAGCCTTGAATATACCTAATAACTGAGCATCTGGAGTCTTCTGGATTCCAGGAATTCCAAAGAATCACAGCCCTTTGAATGATGGAATAGGCTCTTTTCTCAAAAAAAAATTGATCAACCTCTTGTCCAGATGCACTGACCCCTGGCCCTACCCCAGGGAAATGCAGTGCCCACCTTTCAGTAAGATCACTTACTTCGGTAAAGATTAATATAATGAGCTTTGCTGTACCATCACTAACTGAAATTTATCCTTCCATCGATATAGAGACCAAAGTAACAGACCGTGCTCAAAATGTAGTGTCATTAAAATGCTTAAAAATAGTTATGGCAAGACTTTCTTTTTTTTATATACTGTTGATTGTATCAAAAAGGGTAATGCTGGAAAAGGACAGCAGGCCAGGTAGCATCTGAGGAGCAGGAGAATCAATGTTTCGGGCATAAGCTCTTCAGGATGAAGGGCTGATGCCTGAAACGTCGAGACTCCTGCTCCTTGGATGCTGCCTGAGCTGCTGTGCTTTTCCAGTATTACCCTTTTTGACTCTGATTCTCCAGTAACTGCAGTCCTCACTTTCTCCGTTTGCTGTTGATTCTCTAACCTTAAAAGCCAAAATGCTGTTTGCCTTCTCAATTACATGCCAGCTTTCCTTATTCCTTATTCCTTATACTAGTCTGCACAAACCTGTCTAAATGTTAATGTTTTATATTTCACACCATTTAAAAAAAAATTGATTTTTTTTGTTCTTACTCCTGAAATGTATAACTTTACAAATACTGCAGTATACTATTTGCTAACTTCGGACCCAGGTGCTTAACCCTTCTATATCAATTTGTAGTCTTTGTGCCCTTCTTGCAGCTTACATTCCCATCACCTTGGCATTTAATTTTCATATCAGTGGAAAGGGACCTTAAGGAAGATATTAAAATAATTTTAGAAGGATGTTACTGAACTGGGTACGTTTTATAATGTTTAAGACAAGAGTGATGTTCTTTTCTCTGGAGGGGAGAAGACTAAGGAATGACCTAAAAAAGGTCTTTAAAATTATGAAGAGCTTTATTAAACAGTTTCCACTTTGGGGAAATCCAAAGCTCGAGTCCATAAATATGAAGGTCACTATTAAATCCAATTAGAAAAAAATTCAAGAAAAATGCATTTATCCATAGTGGTGAGAATGTTGAACTTGAGGTGGAATTCATGCTGTTAAAGAGAAACCGATAAGCAGGAGAGAGGAAGGAGTGGAACTACAGTGCGTACAGGTAGATATCGATGAAGTAGGGTGGAATAAGGAATGCATTGAGGGTAAGTGGCACAGATGTGTTGACCTAACTTACTTGTTTCTATGTTGAAAATTAAATGTAATTGTGTGTATTATGCTGAGACTTGATTGAATCTTTTTGAATCTTTCTCTGAGATGTAGTTGCTTTCCTTGAGCTGGTAACTGATGCTAGAATACATTTCCACCAGTGACCGGAGCTCTGAGTAATGTTGCTACTCTTCTTGTGAGAGCCTTGTTGGAGAATGTTTGACAAGCGGCAGACAAATATTGGTCATCTTTAGGCAGGTTAGCATTTCATATAAAATCACTGCTCTCAGTGGTACAAAAATTACAGATGAATATAATGAAGAACAGCTGAACAGAAGGAAGCACAAACATGCATTGTCTCCCTGCACACTGGATGGCACCATTTGTGCATATCATGTCTGTTCTTAAACTGTTTCCTGATCTACAGTTTATACTTCATTCAGGGAGGTTTCCTGTGTTTTGAAGTTTTGGAGTTTACATTTCATTTATTTCCTCCTGACTCCTTCCTTTCTCTTATTAGTGAGTCATAAGAAAAACTGTTGGTTGCAGCTTTATACAGAATGACCAAGGTAATCTTTCAATAATGAATGTTCTAAGCCCTTACTAACAAAGGAAGGGGAAATAATGTTGCTTGTATTTTTGTGATTAAGATATTAAAAAATGGGTTAAAGGTGGCTATTATAAAATCTGAAACACACAGAGCTTCTCTGGATTAATAGGGCTTAATGATATTAGAAATGAAATAAGGTATGTTTGACTTGAAAGAATTTGAGTTAGAATGAAAACTAATTTCTTGTTCCATGGCTTTTGTGATTGATATAATAATCTATTTCAACAATACAGCATTACCTTATTTACAATTGGTAATTGCTAGTTGTAACCATAAGATTAACGCAGTCAGTGAGACTATTAAATTGCATGGGTCTGAACATCGTTGTCTGTTATCTCAGCTTCCAGACTGTTGAAGTGTTGCCTGATCACCATTAGACAGTCCCAAGCAGTCCAGTGCCAGCTTATTGTATGTATTCAAGTGGGAGGGGCTACTACTTGATCCTGCATAATGAAGTGCTCCTGCTGGAGGTTTACGTTAAAGTTTGTCAACATATTCATGAAGTTAGTGAAGGAAGTGTTGTAGCTTGTGTCTGCACAAAACTGACTTCCCAGAAAAGTTGTTATTTCCTGTCAGGCTGTGCTTGAGAGTTTTTGGCGTAATATGATGGAGAGCAATTTAATGGAGCTACCTGTTATCTCATGAATGAGGAGTAATTTAATTTATTGTTTTATTTCACCAAATGCTAGTCAATTTCAGGTCAAGTTCATTATTCATGAAAGACCGAATGATCATCGAATATTCCCAGAGCTAAGTGAAATTATCTAGCAAAAAGATTGCCAAATTTGTGGATGTTTACCCGTTTGTTGCAAAACTAAAACATACTGCAGTTTGACCTAAACCAAGGCCAAGAAATAAAAAAAAGATTTAAAATCTGTTAAATTATTTGCTTTATGTTTACAAGGTGAATTAAATATAAAAATTGTAGTTTAAGAAAAAGCCAGATGCTCCATTCTAAGACAATACAATGTCAGAGTTTTAAAAGTTTCAGCAAGGCATTGTTAAAACTGATAAATTGGAGCCAGTTTTTGTTAAAATTGAAACTATTTGTGAGATTGGAAATTTAGATTTTTTTCCTGCTGTGTATGCAGTTGAAGAGAGAAGATTTGAATAGTTGAAAATGACTGAGCAGCTTGCTGGCACTTATCGCCTGCACTTGCCTTGTTACATTCAAAATCTAGCTCAGGTTCAATTCACTTTATTCCAAAATGGTGAGTAGGCCGAGGTCAGTATTCTGGAGCTGCCTTAACATCCTGTGGGTGTTCCAGAGGGGAAAGATATAAAAGGGACCTTAGGGGCAACCTTTTCATGCAGAGGGTGGTGCTTGAATGGAATGAGCTGCCAGAGGAAGTGGTGGAGGCTGGTAAAATTACATCATTCAAAAGACAGCTGGATGGGTATATGAATAGGAAGGGTTTAGAGGGATATGGGCCAAGTGCTGGCAAATGGGACTAAATTAGGTTATGATATCTGGTCGGCATGGGTGAGTTGGACCAAAAGGTCTGTTTTCATGCTGTACTCGAGTTACAGTGGTTCATGAAAGCAGGTAGCTTCCATCTTCTCAAGGGTAACTAGGGATGGGCAATAAAAGCTGGCCCAGCCAGCACCCCACATCCCAAGAATGAATAAAACAAAGGTTCTATTTGTGGTCCTAAATAACAATAGCATTTCTGATAAATACTTTAATTGTCCTTTTCTTGTCAGTTGATTGTTTTTCTAATCACGCACAACCCATTGAAGAATTTTTAAAAATTTGCATATCAATATTTTTCCATCTGTTCAGCAATTGTACTTATTTTACAATAATTAACTATTACAAATGCACTGCTGCCTTATTAACAATAACTTTAAAGATGAGCATTTGTGTTACAAGTGGATCTATGAGTAAAAGTGTGGAATTTTTCTGTGCTTGATTAATTTGTAAGCATAACTCCTAATTAGGATTAATGTTAATGATTTTCCCTCTCTCGGGATTTATCAGCAAAGGTGTCCCTTTGTTTTGCTCAGTATTACAAAAAGTGTTTTTCTGAATGAGTGTATTCAACAAATTATTGTCTTCCATTCCCATCAGCTACTAGAATTTTCAATATTCTTTAGCAGTGAGCCCGTTCATATCAAAGTTTGTAGTAAGCCTACATGTTCATATCGAGTAAGATCCCCACAGTGTAGAAACAGGCCAGTCGGCCCAATAGGTCCACACCAACCCTCTGAAGAGCATCCCATCCAGACCTGTCTCCGTAACCCTGCATTTCCCATGGCTAATGTCCCTAACGTATGCATCCCTGGACACTTTAGGCAATTTAGCATGGCTAATCCACCTAACCTTTACATCTTCAGACAATGGGAGGAAACTGGAGTACATGGCAAAAACCCAAGTAGACATGGGGACAATGTGCAAACTCCATGCAGACAGTCACTCGAGTCTGGAATCGAACCTGGGTTCCTGGTGGTGTGAAGTAGCATTTGTGACCACTGAGTCACCATGTTGTTCCTCCTCTCTTGGTTTTTATTACAGGTAGATTTGAGTGCAGAAGTAAGAATGTCTTGCTGCAATTCCATAGCAATTTTGCGCACTTGAAGTATTGTCTAGTTTTGGTATTACCAAAAGAATGACATGCATGATGTAGAAGACGTGCATCAAATATACAATAGTTTAGATTCCTGGGCTGACTGTATGATCCTAAGAGGAAAGATTGAGGGGACAGAGCCTGCATTCTCTAGCACTGTATCTCTTTGTGCTGAAACCAAAAGTTAATAATGCTCATGTCCTTGTGTATTGCTGTTTCTGCTTATCCATCACTACCACATTTTCTGCTTTTTCACTGTTCCTCTTCATTGCTGCACACTCACTGTCTCTTATCACTGCTGCACATTCATATTCTCTCATCACTACTTCATACTCACTTGCTGTCCCACTTCTGCGTAAAGTTCAAACAGTGAATGCTGCTTCTGAAAAGTCTCCTGGGTTTGTGTGCACTCTATAAATTGAGTATTAAAACCAAATAATTGAGAGGTAAATTTATTAAACTCAGTGCAGAGTCTGACATGGGAACAGAATTTCTCTGGAAACTGAGGAAATGCAAGGAATTTCTTTCTGGTGCTGGCAATTGCAGACTCCCTTGCAGTGATGTTGAATCATTGCATGGATCCGATGTGGAAGCAGGCTATACAGCTCATCTAATCCACACTGACCCTCGGAAGAGCATTGCATTCAGACCCATCCTCCAATCCTACCCCTGTAATTATCCTGACTAATCCATGTGGCCTGCACATCTCTGGACAGTATGGGCAATTTAGCATGGCCAATCCACCTAAATAACGCAGGTGGACGGGGAAACCCAGGTGGACGGGGAAAATGGCAACTGCCTGTGTGGAGTTTGCACAGAGGGTGGAATCGAACCTGCTTCTCTGTTGCTGTAAGGCAGCAGTGCTAACCACTGCTATCATGCTGCCCACATCTGTGCGTGTGTGTGCCTCTGTCTGTGTCTGTCTGTCTGCAGTTGTAGAATAGCAAATGCATCTGTTCCCATAGAGTTTGAAGAATGAGGGGTGATTTTCATTGAAACATACAAAATACTTAAGAGGATCTGGTAGCGTTAATGCAGAAAAGAATGTTTTCCCTAAATGAGTAGGGACTAGAACCAGCAGATGCAGTGTTAGATCTTTGGAATTCTCCAACCAGAGGGCAGTGAATGCTCACTGTTTGAGTATGTTCATATCAGAAATTTGATAAATCGTTAGCTATTAAAATTCTGAAGGCAGCAAGAGAAAATGGCAATCAAGTTGAGGACCACCCATGTTCTGATTTAAGTGGCAGAGCAGGCTCAATAAGCTGAATGTACCCCTCATATTTTGTATAATTTTACATTCCTTCTTTTGATATATTGGTTACTTGCTATGATTAAGCATTCCTTCTTTTGATATATTGCTCACTTGCTATGATTAAGCATTTTCCAGGAAAACTGGTTGTACTTTTTATAAAACTGCATCTACATAGTATGTCGCATTTGTCTGATTAAATGCCATTTTGATTCTTTGAAAATATGTTGAAAAACATGAACTCAGGTGAGTTAGGTTGGTTACACTTTGTCCAGGCTAAGAGGAACCTCAACTTATCCATTTATTCCATGCCATGGGCCTTGTGGCCTGGCTTTAAGGTAACATATCATGCATCTGTGACAGGTAGACAAGATGGCATGTTGTAGACTTTGGTTCAAATCTGGCAATAGTAGAGAAGCTTGTCAAACTTGTTTGATTTTGTATCTGCAGAGGAAACAATTAAAAGATCAGCAGTGATACTGGTTGCTGAAATAACTATTGACATTGTTGGTCCATTCTGTCTAAATTTCATGAACCTCTAGTGTAGCTTAAAGCTTGCAAGGCAGTCATTTTGCTTTCAGAAATTTAGGAGTTTAGGTCGGGGTTCATGATATGTTTCATTAAATATCATGTTTTTCTGTGAACTAGTTCAGTACCAGATATCTCTACAAAGTTGCATTGTGATTTGTATGGAAAGAAATTCTTTGACAGTGAGCAGAAGTTAAATATCTTGAATGAAATCTGCAAGTGTGCAATTTTCCCTTGACAATAGCCATTCAAGAGGAATTGAGAAATATTCTAGTGAAGAGTAACTGGATACTTTTTATTACAGCAACTCTTTAAGCTAACAATCTGATTTTGTTTTAGACAGGAGTTTCTTTTCTATTCACTTATTTTTTTCGTGCTCATTTTCAGAATTCAGTTATGTAAAATGACTAAAATACTATAGCTCTTTCAACAGACTATTTCAGCTTTGCCTGAAAGGGGTATTCTATTTTTTTGATGCAAGCAAGTCATTTATTTGTATTCAGAGCAGCCTGGCTCTTGAGAGGATCAGCTTGATGTATTCGGGATTATTGCAATCTGTATTTGGAAGTCTTCAGCTGCTTTTATACTGACAATTGTTTTAGGTCAGAGATTGGTGCCTGGTAGCTGCTCCTGACATTAACACTGCAAAATCCAGTTCTCTTGTCTGCTTCTGGATAAGTAGACCTGTTCTTTTTTGAAGTGATAAAGGATTAGCTTTTCACAGTGCAATGACAGAAACCAGCTCTGAAATCCACTAGGATATAAGCAACTTTACATAATTTCCCAGGAGGCATCTTAATCAGTCTACGGTAACAAATGTTAGGAGCTCGAGGAGAACCAAGTAAAGGAACTGGTTATCGCTGACAGTCTGACCTTTGGACCTTAAACCTAATTCAAGCAGAATGACTATTTCACCTTGGGATGCGATGTGTTAATTATATCAGTTTCTCAAAGGAACTTGGATTCTCTGTTTTCAGAGAATGCCTGTTATATTGTTTGAACTTTACCAGGTAGCATTTAGTTCTCCATATTTGTAATCCATATTATTATTTGACATTATTTTCATTAGAATGGATAGCTGATTGTAAGATATGACCAGCCTATAAAAGATGTTCAGGTATAATCACTTTAGTTTTAGTTAAGAAAAATAGATTTTTAAATATTACAACAAATACAAAACAATTCAAAGCAGTACAAAAATAGTACAAAACTAAACCCAAATAATAAAAAAAGCTTCCCCCAACCCACCCTCCTATACGAATGTATAAACCTATATGAGAAGTATAAAATAAAAAAAACCCTAAACTAGCTATTTAACTAACTAAATAAATACCTAACAACAAACAAATAAATAGTAATAACTCAGCCCAGCCAAACAAAACACTCATACATTCACAGTTCCTCCTCCCACAGTCTCCAGCCCTAACGCAAGAGCCTTAGAGAGGATCTTTCAGTCCACATTTAAGAGCGAGATGGGCCTGTATGAAGCACAGTCTTCCGGATCTTTTCCTTTTTTAAGGATAAGTGAAATATTGACCTCTCTCCGAGATGGTGGGAGACAAACATGACTGTATGAATCATTAAACATATTCAGCATCGGGCCTGACCGTATACTTATAAATTCCTTATAGAATTCACTGGGAAGTCCATCAGGACCGGGCGCCTTTCCACTCTGAAGCTGCCTCACAGCTTCCTGCACTTCTTGCTCTGATAATGGGGCATTGAGAAAGGTCTGTTGTTCGGGAGTCACACCCGGGAGCTTCACATTTCTAAAAAAGGATTCCATTTTGGCCTGCCCCTCACAATTCTCGGACTGATATAATTTAGAGTAGAATCTCTGGAACGCCACGTTAATCTTTTTAGAATCACATGTTAGGTTTCCAGACCCTTCCCTAATCGCTGTAATGGTTTATGGGGCACTTCTCTTTCTGGCAAGGTATGCAAAGTATTTGCCTAGCTTGTCACCATGCTCGTATAATCTTTGCTTTGCAAAAGTCAGCTCCTTCTTTGCCGTCTGCGTGAGCATGGAATTTAGTGCAGACTGCAGTGCCGTAATCCTCTGTAGTTTGCCCAAGAGGACCTGTCAAAATAGGCCTTCTCGGCTGCCTTCAGCTGTGCTTCAAGGAGACGTTGCTGCTCACCCTTCTGCTTCCTACTTGTGGAATATGAAATAACTAACCCTCTGGCGTAAGCTTTGGCAGTTTCCCAGAGAACAGAGGCTCGGTTGATAGCTCATATGTTGATGTCTAGGAATGCCTGAAATTCCCTAGAGAAATACTCCACAAACTTGCTGTCCATGAGAATAAAGGGGTCCATTCGCCAGTACCTTGAATCCACTGTAACATCCTTAATTTTAACCATGAGGTACACTGGAGCATGATCAGAGATGGCAATATTACCAATCATACAGGGTGCCACCAGATCCAGGGTTACCGCAGGGGTCAGAAACAAATCAATCCTCGTGTGACATCTGTGCGGATTGGAGAAAAACGTGAAATCCCTACCTGTAGGGTGGAGACACCTCCAGACGTCCACCAACCCTAATTCCCCACACAAACCCAATAACAGTTTAGTTTGTGCAGAGGGTATCGAGGGACCTTTAGGCAACCTGTCTACTGTGGGGTCCATGAGGCAGTTAAAATCTCCCCCTATAATGATGTGTCGAGACTTGAGACTTATCAGTTTAAAAAAAGCATCTACCAAGAATATAAGAGAATGAGCTGGGGGACAATAAACATTCAAAATGCCATATTCTTCCCCATTTATCAAGGCTTTAAAAATTACAAACCCTCCCGTACATGTCTTTATCACATTCCAATAATTTAAATGAGAGATTTTTCCTTACCAATATAGGCACTCCCCTACTTCTGGTATTAAATGATGAAAAATAAACTCAGTCAAAACCATTCTGCTGTAATTTCAGATGCTCCTTGTCCTCCAAATGTATCTCGTGTAACAAAGCAATATCCACCTTCTCCTTTCTAAGATTCAAGAGTACCTTCCTCTTAATTGGTGAGTGACTTCCCTTGATATTCCAGGTACACCATTTAATCAAATCATTAGCCATAATCTTCTGCAATTACATTTAAATTCCAGGGAGGAGGAACCCGAACCACAAATTGCTGAGTCTTAGTGTTGCATGGTCCACCCAAATATAAAAACTACATAAACTAAAACCACTAGATTTAACAAACATACAAAATTATTAAAAATAAAAAACAACAAAAACCAGAAAACAAACCAACATATAAAGCGCCAATAGTGCTGAGTAGGAAAACTCACCCCCTACCCGGAGGGGGCAACTACCCGTCCCGAACTGCCTATAAATAGGTATCTAACCATCTCAACCACCTTCACTTCTCCCAGCTGGAGCCACATTGCCAGCACAAGCTAAAAAGAATAAACACCCCATAGAATATCAATATGAATAAAAAATTTTTTTTTTATTTTAAAAAAAAAAGGGGAATAAATACCCCACCCATCCTTTGGTATGTCCTAACTTAGAAATTTAAAATGGACATCTTAACCACCACCAGACATAGTTTGAACCAAATTATTAACAATAGAGGAAAAAAAAGGGAAAAACAAAGCTCCAACCGGATTTCCTCCATTTCTTTTACAGAATGATAAACACATATCCAAGCAACAATATTTATACATACTACAATTGTTTAAATTAGGTTAGTTTGTCCACAAAGTCTCTTGCCTTCTCCGATGTGTCAGAGATGCATGGGTCCATCTAAGGTGATCCGAAGCACTGCCGGATATCTCAGGAAGTACTGAATCCCAAGCTCCTTCAATCTTTTCTTGACACCATCATACGATTTTCGTTTCTGGATCACCGCGCTGAAAAGTCCTGAAAAAACATGATCTTAGACCCCTCGTAAATTAGGGCCTTTGGATCCTTCCCCTGGAGTCTGGAAGCCTCCATGACACACTCCTTATCCCAGTAATGATGGAACTGCACCAGGAAAGGACGAGGGCGTTGACCCAGACCCGACCTCCGTGCTGCAACCCGGCGAGTCCTCTCTATCTCCAATCCTCTCATGCCAGTCTCCAAGTCAAGGAATTTTGGAAGCCAATCTTCAACAAATTCTGCAGGCCGCTCACCTTCCTTACCCTCAGACAGACCGATGAGCCAAATGTTTTTTCTCCTGCCCCTGTTTTCAAGATCACCCACTTGGTCATGCAAATTATGAACCTGCGTCTTCAGGGCTTGGATCTCTTCCTTGAATGAACTGGCATCAGCTTCCACCACCGTGACCCTGTGCTCCACCTCATCCGTCTTCTTCTCCAGGTCTCCCAGCTGCTGCTCATGCTTCTGCAGCATGAGAGAGACTGGAGCCAGCTTCTCTTCAATCTGTTTCCCCAACATCTTGCGAGATTTTGAGAGCTGGTTCACCGGGTTCTGGAGAGTAACCGGCTCAGAGGCTGCTGCAGGCCTGGCCTCAGATGCTCCTCCTCCCTTTTTAGGCATTTCTGGACAGCTGAAAATACAGGTAAGTCAATTTTTAAATGTTTCTTGGGGCTCCACAATCTTTCCAACGCCCCAAGAAATCCTGATGACCTGGGTTGGGTGGGTTGAAGGACCATCCTGCTCCTGCTGCGATGTGAAGCTCTGCAGTGTGATCTTCTCAGATCGCCGCCATCTTAGATCCCTGGGAATTTAATGTAGCCAAAGTTCAGAATTTGAAAGTGATTGTCTATTCCTTTTGAATTTTTCTATTGTGTAACTTTTCTTTGCAATTGTGAAACTAATACATTATGTAACAAAATATGTGACAGTTTCAAGCAAGCAGTAATCAGTATCTTGAGATCTGAAGTTCATTGAATAACTTGAGTGAGTTGTGCCATATAATTAAATTTTGCAGTGAGATATTTATCATAAATGAAGAACTGGAGGTTTGAAATTCAAACAGAATCTGTAAAGAGAAAGCAGAGTTAACATTTTGAGTCTGGTGACCTTTCTCCCCAGGTGTTGCCAGACTTGCTGACTTGCTCCAGTCATCTCTGATTTTGTTTCAGATCGTCAGCATCTGCAGTTCTTTGTTTTATTTTAATTATTAATATTCTCCCAGATATGGATAATTTGGAAGATTTGTGCCTGTTTTCGGAGGTCAGTGTTATAATGCACATTCTGTTTATCATAAGATTGGAAGAACTACCTACTCACAGTGGTGTATCATATAATCAAAAACTCTTGTAATTTCCAACTCTCACCATATTTCTAGCAAATTATTAAGACATTTACTGAGTGATCTTTATCTGTTTTCTCTACGTACTGCAGCTGGCATTAAATAGGAGGCTGCTTCTTTCTATCTCAAAAGCTGGTAGTGTGCAATATGAATTACGACAGTATACAGCATATGGTAGTCTCTGCTTTGCTTCACCATTCTTTTCATTGTATTAACTCTGTTAATGTAGTTAAAGTGTGAAGTTGCAAAAAGCACAGTAGGTCAAGCAGAATCTGAGGACCAAGGGAATCGACGTTTCAGGTCAGATCCTTTCATCAGATGTTGCTCGATCTGTGCTGCTTCCAGCTCCACACTTTCTGCGATTCTCACTATCTCCAACTAACTCTATTAATGTTAAACCTGGTTAATGTGGGCTTAATGATGGAGCTCAGCCTGATTGTAAGGCACAGTTTTCTCTATTTAATATCGAAGGGGCAAAAATAAACTTAAGTCACTTGTGGTCAAATCTGCATATTTATAGTTTCCCAAACCACACATACAACAGGTCATTTGAGGATCTGTGTTTGTGCATCAATCTGGTCAATAATTGTTTGGTTTGCTGAAAAAAAACTCATTTAGGACTACAGTCAAACCCAATCCAGTGTTTGAAACCTTCTGGTTCGTTCAGCAGAAATTTTAAACACTTTTTAAAATTTTTAAAAAATGTGCTATAATTTAAATAGACTAATTTGATCTGTTTCCATTTATTTTAGGTATGCAATACCTCCAGAGCATGGTAAGAGGCTGGAGCGACTGGCAAAAGGTAAGCAGACAAAAAAATGACAACAATCATTTAATGCTAAATGTAATAGCTTTGAAATAATTTTGCAGTTTATATATTTTTTTTGCAGTAATAAGACTTGTATCCTTCAGAATGTTCGTAGAGCCAAACAAAATCAACTTAACAGACAAAGCACACCATTAAGAGGAACAAGAAATAATAACAGCTAGATCAGAAAATGATATATGTTAGAAATTACCAGTGCTATTGCTTAAACCTGCAGGGTGTCTCAGAATTTGTAGTTATTTAAGACCTTGCTTAAGCATTAAGGTTTGCATTTACAAGTTGTTGAAGTCCATGCACAATGTTATATTAATAATAGTCTATAATTAGTGGGTATTCAACAATACACATAGATGACAGATGATGCTGCCTATCACATGGATGTCAGGCCAGTATTTTATGACTCTTCGAGTGTGTACTACATAACAAATTGGTGAATGCCTCAATATTGAACTGATGATTACTTTTAATGACAAAAGAGCAAATATTTCACAGGATCATTAGTGTCAAATACTTATTATTCAATCTGAATTGTACACTGTGCTACTTTTACTATTGTCTGCACATAATCTCTCACTTGCTATCACCCAGCCTCTGACGGCATTAAGTAAAAATAGAAAAAAAATCTGAGGATGTTGTAAATTAGAAACAAAAATAGAAATTCTGAGGAATGGTCACTAGACCCGAAATGTTGATTCTGATTTCTCTGCACAATTGCTGCCAGATCTCCTGAGCTTTTCAAGCAATTTCTGTTTTTGTCTCTGACAGCACTAACCCTGCATGCCTTCTGCGCTGCCTATTCCCCACCTGCATTGACAGTAATACTTGTATCGCAACTTTCATCTCTGATACCTGCATCTGTAATATTCCAGAAGGAAAAGAGTCCACAATAGGATGGAAAGAGTCAAGATGGGTGTTGGGATATCCCAACATTCAGTCCTCAACCTTTATGAAGAGATGATCTTGATTCTGTCTGCCATGAGCAGCTGACCTTTTTGTTTGGTTGGTGAGGCTGGCATATGTCAAATGGCAATGTCTGTGAACGTGTTTGTGTGTTGGTGCCTATGGACCGTGCCTTGAGATGTTGGTGCCTGTTGTCCATGTGAAGGTCCTTTTGGAGCAAGCAGTGAGCTGAATTCACCAAATATTTGACCTCTGAACATTTTGGCTTGGTTGGCACGTTTGGTAAGATGGCAAGCTGAATATTAATGCAAATTGTAGTATTATTAAAGTGTTAAGCAAGCTATTACCCTGCCACCTTTAATTGGCAATTTGCCGCAGTCCAACAGGAAATTTGCCTAGCTGCTCAACAAAAGCATAAAAGTTGCTTCCAATGGTGAGTTAGACTTCAAAAAAGCACTGTAGATTCTGGAAATCACACACATAATCAGAAATTGTTGGAAAATTCAGCAGGTCTGGCAGTGTCTGTGGAGAAAAATTAGTTAATGTTTCAGATCCAAAGACCCTTCAGTAACCCTTCTGACCTTTCAAGCAATTTCTATTTCAGTTAGACATCCTTGGACTACTTGCATGATTCTACAACAAATCTCTCCAATGGCTCACACAATTCAGGTCCTGCAAGGTTCCACCCATGGTCAGAGAGGTCAAAGAGTGTAATGGGAAGAGATTACAGAAATTTTTCTTGAACAAGACTGCTACATATCTGGAACAATCTATCTCTGAATCACCAACTTTTCTTTTGTTGAAGTAGATAGTGTGAGATCCCATGGGTCTTACTAGAAAATAAAGTCACACAATATCATCATTTTGAAAAACGGCAATAAACGTTTACTGTATAAATATACAGCAGTAATATAATTGCACTGTGTACAACTTGTGTCTCTCTCAATTAATATACAGTAAATATAGCTAATAGACCATGACTGAACACCTCATAATGCACATCACATAAGCAATATGTTAAGCAAATGGTGAGTTATCAAATCTCATTTAAACTTCACGAGGGATCGCAGCTCTTCATTTTTGGCAGTCTGACTTTGACTTTGAAACACACACAACTTTGAATTTCTCTTCAGTGTTCTTTGATACCTTTGCAAGAGGCTCTGCCCCATTACTGAGCAGACTGATATAGCCACATAGCAACTCTTGAAACCACCTGCTCTATGAATGTTATCATTCATGGATTTCTGGTTTGCAGAGTGCAAAAGAGGCTTGTAAAGGACAGGATTTGTCATAACATGGTAGTAATGGAGAGTTGGAACATTAAAAATCACTACTATTTGAATTGAAAACTTTTAATTTTTATCAGTGTGTTTCCTGGATATCAAGTGGAGAAGTCCTTCCATGTACTTCAATACTGCAACTCTTGGGAAGGACTAATGTGGTGGAGAGCAAAGCAACTTGGGCAGGACTTGTACATTGCCAAATTTTGCTGGGTGTGTGTGAATGCAGTGGTGGGTGTTCCTTGTTCTTTAATATTAGCAAGTGTTTACCATCCACATCACACAAAAAATCCTACTCCATACTCTTCAAATAAATGCCAATGGACTCTTCCTCTTAGAAGTTGGAGGCTTACAAAATGAAATGCACTCCCTGACTGCATTGTAGATGCAGATTCAGTGATGATCTTTGAAAGAGAATTTAAAAAGATTATTGAAAGAGAAAAGAATTGCAGGGGTATGGGAAAGGAACCGGACGTGAAACTGACTGAACTTTTGTTTTGAAAGAGTCAATGCAAGTTCCACATGTTGAATTATCCTCTAACAAAATGAGGATTGCATTACAGGAACTCGTGTCATTTCCAAGAAACGTGGACTACTTTTGATAAGTTTTAGACGAAGAAACCCCAGCAAATCATTCTTCAAAATAAATGTTTTGATGGAGTAACTTTTAGTATTTGTGTTATGGGCCTACTAATCTTTGATTCATACAGCTGTTATTTAGATACTTAGCTGTGTTTCCATTGCTTTGTATCTCTCCATAACATTTTTGTCATTGTTTTAGCAACAAAATGCATTTCTGCTTATTTTGTATATTTATGATCTAGCTGGCTGCAAGGTGGAGAAGCTTTTGAATACACACAGGGCAATATACAGCATAGTAGACTAGCAGCCCAATAAGCAGGTTGTGGCAGGTAAAAATAGCTGGGTTTGCTTCATGGATTCTTAGTCAATAACTGAACTAAAAATAGAGTAAGTTTCTTGTAAAGGACATATGCAGTTCCTGAAATGCATTCCTCATTTTGTTATAGAATAATATAGCACAGGAAGAAGTCTACAACAAGTATTTTGTAGCTGTTGATGTTGAAGACCCATTATCACTAGTAATTGTGCAAAACTAGGTTATGTATCCAGTTTCGACTGTAATAAAAGTCTCCAGCTGGAAGGATGTTTGAAGAAAGTTTTGATCAAAATCTGCGCAGCAACGTCCAAATCTTCCCAAAATTGTGTACAGTTGGCAGTAACATGGGAGCCTTGCTCAGTGCGACCATCAGAATGGCTGACGTGAACAATTAATTTCTCATTAGAGCAAAAGGGAGCATTGGAACTTGAAGTTGAAACTTTTTCTTGAACCAGTATTTCCTGGCTTAAAAGTATGGAAGTTTTCCATTACCCACCAGTTTCAGCTCTGATCATGCACATTTTTCAGAAATGAAAAATTATTCGTTGATATTAGATGACTTTTGTTATGGAAAATGTTATCCAGTATCATAGAAAAATGCATCCTTGCATATATAATAGTTTACAGTGACGAATAAAGAGCATAGTTAATACTTTCTTCTTTAACACCAAGTATCTGCTGACCATGGATATTTTGTAAAATATGTGATATGTCCTTCTCTGCTCTCTTGCTGCTGGTGTTAATGAATTTAAAATAAATGGGCTAATTGCTGCATTAAAGAACGGTGGAATGTCACAAATGCTATCTTATCAACAACACAGAGGTGCTTGTTGCAAAGTGCATAACCCAACATATTTTTGCATGTGAATTAAGAAATATTTTCCTATATCGGAACAAGTAGTTGTGAAAATCATAGGATCATAGAATCCCTTCAGTATGGAAGCAGCTCCACACGAACTCTCTGAAGACTAACCCGCCCAGACCCATTCCCCTACTACTCTGTTTGCCCCAGAGTAATGCGTCTAACCTGCACATTCCTGAACAATATATGGGCAATTTTAATATGGCCAATTCACCTGACCTGCACATCTTTGGATTGTGGGAGGAAACCGGAGCATCTGGAGGAAACCCCACGTAGGCCCAGTGAGAATGTGCAAACTCCACATAAACAGTCGCCTGAGGAGGGTATTGAACCCGGGTCCCTGGTGCTGTGAGGCAACTGTGCTTACCACTGAGCCATCATTCTCTTCTTTGGATAGTTTCTAGGGTGGGAGAGCTCAAAACTAAAGGACATAGTTTTAAACTGAGGGGTAACGTTTTCACACAGGTTGGTGTGTATAGAACGACCTGCCAGTGGAAGTTGTTACAACGCGAAGGTTGAACCCCTCTGCTAATTAAATTCCAGAAAAGCTTGCCTTGCCATCTGCTAAAAGTGTAAGTGAGTGGAAAAAAAAACCCTGACTTCCACTGTTTAAAGAAAAAATAACAATTTATTTCCCTAACCCAACAGTGAACACTAAACAAAAACTATTAAAAATCCAATCCATGTTTTGTTTAACTAATCACTATCTGATTCAAAATGTGGCGCTGGAAGGGCACAGCAGGTCAGTCAGCATTCAAGGAGCAGGCAAGTGAACATTTAGAGTATAAGTCCTGATGAAGGGTTTTTTCAGCACCATGCTTTTTGCCTCTGGTGTCCAGCATCTGCAGTCCTCATTTTCTACTAATCACTATCTGATTCCAACCATATAAAATAACATAATTATTAAGCGTTACATTAACTTGATCCCTAAGTCCGTACAGTCTCTTATGCTGTCTTCCTTCCAGGTCATTGTCTTACCTTTCCTGTAAAAGCAGTAAAAGGTATCTTTTGATAGTGCCTTCTGAGACATTTGTTTTAAAAGAGCAAGGTGTTTATTTCTACAGATGGCAGTTGCTGTCCGGTTCAATGGCAATTGCTCTGCCTAATTTTCAAAATGCCCCCCCCTTTATACCACCAACATCGTACCTTCTCATTAGTCCGATGTTGTCAATACAGTAAATGCAAACTCAGTTTGCGTTTGGTATCCTGGGCATAAATTTAAATTAATTGTTTAAATTTGAATTGTTGTCAGAAACTCTGGTATCCATTTTAGTATGCACTTGTCACATGTATCTATTTTGGCACAGCCAACCTCTTAGTAGTTTTGTATACTGGCTGTACTTTAAATTCAGAAAACACTTTGTATATTAAAGTGACCATACACTCTTTGGACATTGTTACAAAGTGGTGGAAGTTGCTACAATTACAACATTTAAAAGACGTTTGGTTGGGTTTATGAGTAGGAAAGGTTGAGAGGGATATGGGCCAAATATGGGCAAATGGGACTAGATCAGATTGGGATGTCTAGTTGACATAGACGAGTTGCACCGAAGGGTGTGTTTCTGTGCTGTATGACTCTGATGGTATGGTTCTAAAACACTTCAGAACATCTTGAGGTCCTGAAATGTGCTATCTAAATGCAAGTTCTGTTTGACGTGTTTATTTGAGAGTCGTGGAAAAAAAGCTGATGTTCACTGGTAATCTGACCCAGCATTATTATGAACAACCTGGCACTGTCTGGATAGTACTCAGTTATGCCTCTGGACTGCTTCGTTGAATTTGTCCTTAATGCAAAATTTTTCATGCAGAGACAAGCCCAAGGGAGCTGTATTGAATTAATTAGATAACACAGTTGACAGCTTATTTTATTCACTTTCATTCTTTTAAATACATCTGGCACTGTTTTATTAGGTACAAGTTCAAGGTTTTCTGAGTTTCTCATTCACTGATGAGTGCAGAATGTTAATAATGAAGTTTTTAGTGTTTGGAAAGTGATTTTTAAAAAAAAACTTTGCAGCACGGAGAATGATTACATTATCTCTGCTAATCATTCATAATAGTGAGTTGCATTGTTGAGGACATTTAAACTGACTGTTAATAACATTAAGAGCATCCTCGGATGCTGCCTGAACTGTTGTGCTCTTCCAGCACCACTAATCCAGACAAGGGGTAGCCATTGTGACAGATGCAATTGAAAAGTTGCTAACACAATAGGAGGGAGAAAGCTATATAAAATTAACCAGGTAATGCAGAATTAACACCATTTTAGTTTCAAATAATTAGGTAATCGCTGAAAATATATTCTTTACACACTTTTTAAAATGGATCCCAAAATAATCTCAGTGAGTTTGTGTTTTGGCTGTGTGGTGGTACATAATAGATGCTACATTTGTATTGTCCTCTATCATGCTGTTAATTATATCTCCAGTGTTTTAAACAAAATGTTTCAAATTGATTTGTAGTGTTTGTCTGTACCATCAACATTCCACAAAGCACATTGAGCTTGACCAGCCAGACTGCACTTGATAGGGTTGTTTTCTGGAGGAATGTTAAGCAAGAAGACCGAAATCCACAATTTCTTCTCTGTTAATGGAAAGGTAAATTTTTTTTTAAAACAGGCAGATTTTTTTCAAATTAAAATTTCACTTGAAAGGATTTGAGACCATCCTTTTCTGAAAACCAGGAGTGACAACTTGTATGTGCACATACCCTGATATGGGGTAGATGCTACCAGATGAGCCAAGCTGCCACCTTGACTATCAATGATTTATTTGGAAGCCTTTGTCAGTTTTCACCAACTGGAGGAGCTCTATGTTCTTTGTTTGTGATGAAGCAAGGGTATTATGTAAGTTATGTTACTCAATGCATTAACTTATCAACATTGGAAAGAATCTGGAGAACTCGGGGAGCTGTGGCCTTATGACCTAACAGTTGGTTAGGTGTCCTAAAATGGTGTTGTCTGGGATTGGAATACCAGGAATATTAGAGAGATTTTGAGAATGTTGGAACATCTAGGAGAACTATGCAGGGAGACCATAGAAATTGGGAATATTACAGATTGTGCTCCTGTTGACAGGTATTGACTTTGTATAGTTCATATAGAAATTAACATTTAGTAATCTTTCAGAATATAAATCTTTTGAGAATTCAAACTGCAGTTTATTTAGTTTATCGTGGTAAAAGTAAAGCTTTCGCATCTTTGGAGGAGAGGAACTTGCTCTTCCATCCATCAACTCTTAATGGTGCACTGATCCCACAAGGGGAAAATATGCAAATTACACATGCTCAGGACATGCAAGATATTCTCTGCAATTATTTAGCTAAAGATATCTGCTCAAGCTGTGTCAGGGTAAGATCTTGAAACAAAAAACGAAAAAAAATGTTAAAAGTGAATGGAAAGTGTTGACCTAATGGTGTTATCACTGAATTGCTAATCCAGAGATACTGGTAATAACCAGGAGACTTGGGCTCGCATCTCACCACAGCAGATCATGGAATTGGAATTCAGTATATCCGTAAAAGTCTCAAGTGCAGGGAGTGCTGGCTGATTTATTGTACACTAGCTCCCTGGTTCTGTCACTGGGCTTACATAGTGAGGTGTGGTGAAAAACACAAGAGGCAGATGCTTCTGAGGCAAAGGAAACTCTGATTTTTATTGAAAATCAGTTCAATTTTGTTTGTTTTAATGTTACAGATCATAGGAAGTGAGACATATCTGCCAGCTCACTTCTACCCCAATTAATCCTTACAGTTCTGACTTGGTACTGTGGGTTTAAAACTATAGAGAGCTGTTGATTTCTGGGTGACGGGGCAAGGGGGAACAGAGAGAAGTTGCTAATCCCTTGGTCTTTTCCTGCTTCCCTTCCTTGGGAGTGTCCTGCACCGTCAATCCTGAAGCTCACCCTAACCTATCTATCTGAGCTGGGACAGAGGGTCTCGATGACCTTATGCTGATCCCTGTCGGTTTGGACGGTGGTGGATGTTGCTGGTGCTGGCACTGCCCTGGTCGGTATCTCTGATCTCCAATCAGAAATATGGAATAAATACTGGTCTAGCCAGCAATTCTCTTGGCCGGTGAATGAATAATTAAATGTTACTTAAAGAATTTAAGATTTACTTTGCTTCATTGAAAACATTGGTAATTTGATTGCAGAACAAAGGGCAATTCTTTTCAAAGTATTTTATGATTTGATTCTATTATTGTCAAACTAACAAGACTGCCTATGCAATAGCTTTTATATCATAAATGTTTTCATGGTTTTTCTATGATAAATATAGACATTGAACATAAACTTTGTGTCATATAAGCAATAATATATGTAATGTATTTTTAAACATATCTAAGACATGATGGCTCTGATTTAAAATGTGTTGCTGGAAAAGCGCAGCAGGTCAGGCAGCATCCAAGGAGCAGGAGAATCGACGTTTCAGGCATGAGCCCTTCAGGAATGAGGAAAGTGTGCCGAGCAGGCTAAGATAAAAGGTAGGGAGGAGGGACTTGGGGGAGGGGTGTTGGAAATGAGATAGGTGGAAGGAGGTTAAGGTGAGGGTGATAGGCCGGAGTGGGGGTGGGGGGCAGAGAGGTCAGGAAGAAGATTGCAGGTTAGGAAGGTGGTGCTGAGTTCGAGGGTTGGGACTGAGACAAGGTGGGGGGAGGGGAAATGAGGAAATTGGAGAAATCGGAGTTCATCCCTTGTGGTTGGAAGGTTCCTAGGCGGAAGATGAGGCGCTCTTCCTCCAGCGGTCATGTTGCTATGGTCTGGCGATGGAGTCGTCCAAGGACCTGCATGTCCTTGGTGGAGGGGGAGTTGAAGTGTTGAGCCACGGGGTGGTTGGGTTGGTTGGTCCAGGTGTCCCAGAGGTGTTCTCTGAAATGTTCCGCAAGTAGGCGGCCTGTCTCCCCAATATAGAGGAGGCCACATCGGGTGCAGCGGATGCAGTAAATGGTGTGTGTGGCAGGTGAATTTGTGGCGGATATGGAAGGATCCCTTAGGGCCTTGGAGGGAAGTAAGGGGGGAGGTGTGGGCGCAAATTTTGCATTTCTTGCGGTTGCAGGGGAAGGTGCCGGGAGTGGAGGTTGGAGTCACGGAGGGAGCGGTCTTTTCGGAACGCTGATGGGGGAGGGGAGGGAAATTATATCCCTGGTGGTGGGGTCCATTTGGAGGTGGCGACGGATAATGCGATGAATTTGGAGGTTGGTGGGGTGGTAGGTGAGTACCAGTGGGGTTCTGACTTGGTGTCGATTGTAGGGGCGGGGCTCAAGGCCGGACGAGCGGGAAGTGGTGGAGATGCGGTGGAGAACATCGTCAATCACGTCTGGGGGGAAGTTGCGGTCTTTGAAGGAGGAGGCCATCTGGGTTGTTCGGTATTGGAACTGGTTCCCCTGGGAGCAGATGCGGCGGAGACGAAGGAATTGGGAATATGGGATGGCGTTTTTACAGGGGCAGGGTGGGAGGAGGTGTAGTCTAGGTAGCTGTGGGAGTCGGTCGGTTTATAGTAAATGTCAGTGTTGATTCGGTCGCCTGAGATAGAAATGGAGAGGTCTAGGAAGGGGAGGGAGGAGTCTGAGACGGTCCAGGTAAATTTGACGTCGGGGTGGAAGGTGGATGAACTGTTCAACCTCCTCGTGGGAGCACAAGGCAGCGCCGATACAGTCATCGATGTAGCGGAGGAAAAGGTGGGGAGTGGTGCCAGTGTAGCTGCGGAAGATGTACTGTTCCACATATCTTACGAAGAGGCAGGCATAGCTGGGGCCCATGCGGGTGCCCATGGCGACTCCTTTGGTTTGGAAGATCAGAGCTGAAAATGTGTTGCTGGAAAAGCGCAGCAGGTCAGGCAGCATCCAAGGAGCAGGAGAATCGACGTTTCAAGCATGAGCCCTTCAAGCCCCCTCCCCCCTTACTTCCCTCCAAAGCCCCAAGGGATCCTTCCATATCCGCCACAAATTCACCTGCATCTCCACACACATCATTTACTGCACCCGATGTGGTCTCCTCTATATTGGGGAGACAGGCCACCTACTTGTGGAACGTTTAAGAGAACACCTTTGGGACACCTGGACCAACCAACCCAACCACCCCGTGGCTCAACACTTCAACTCCCCCTCCCACTCCACCAAGGACATGCAGGTCCTTGGACGACTCCATCGCCAGACCATAGCAACACGACGGCTGGAGGAAGAGCGCCTCATCTTCTGCCTAGGAACCCTCCAACCACAAGGGATGAACTCCGATTTCTCCAGTTTCCTCATTTCCCCCCCCCACCTTGTCTCAGTCCCAACCCTCGAACTCAGCACCACCTTCCTAACCTGCAATCTTCTTCCTGACCTCTCTGCCCCCCACCCCCACTCCGGCCTATCACCCTCACCTTAACCTCCTTCCACCTATCTCATTTCCAACACCCCTCCCCCAAGTCCCTCCTCACCTTTTATCTTAGCCTGCTGGACACACTTTCCTCATTCTTGAAGGGCTCATGCCTGAAACGTCGATTCTCCTGCTCCTTGGATGCTGCCTGACCTGCTGCGCTTTTCCAGCAACACATTTTCAGCTCTGATCTCCAGCATCTGCGGTCCTCACTTTCTCCTCGATGGCTCTGATCATCCATAATTTTGAGCCTGTGATATTGATGTGTGGATCTAATTCGCATAAAACTGTGGGAAGAGGGAATATATTCAAATTGACGTAGTTAACGATCAAAACTTTGTCATTCACTCATGGTGCCATTCTGTTTTTGATGCAGTGATTTCTCCAGAAAGATTGCTTTCTGTCATGTGTTAATTTAGAAATGGAATAGCTCAAGTGTCTTTGCTTGTTTTAAGTTGGATGCTTTTGTCAAGTAGTTTTACCATGCGCTGACCTTTAAATGTTGAAGAGGATCTGAAAATTGTAAGAAAAAAAGTTTGTCTTGGGATGAGGCCTTGAGGATGTAATAGTAGCTCCGAGGTACTAAGATGTTAGAGAATTGAGAGTTTGAGCCCCAGGAACATGGGTGTCAAAGGTGACTTGTGTGGGTCCCTGGCTTTTCACTGACCAAAATGGGAAAGGCACCAAACATAGTGAGAGACTTGTCAAGAAAATGCTGAGGGAAGCTTAGATTGCACAAACTTCCAAATAACCTGTCTGCAAGCAATTCACCAAGCAAAACTGTCCTATGTGGCAGATTCCTCCGATTGAAACGTGCAATGCAGTCATTTTAGAATTCGTTGACTGGAATGGGAGAAAGTCATCCTTGGTCCTGAGGAACTGCTCAAGAAAAAGAATCCAAACAAAAAGTTTTGTATACTTTGCTTTTCGAGGAGCCAACCCTAGTTTCACAAGTTGTCTCTGCTATCTGCTGTAGGTGATGGAAGATAGAATTAACGGAACAAATACTGGGAGCTTGGCAGTCTGACTCCTAGAATTCAAATAATATTTTACAAAGGGCAATAGTATGCTTCAACACTACATCTGTGTTGTAGTGTAATCCATGCCCACCTTACAACTATGGTTGATGCAGTAGTGATGCCAATGTACTAATCACTCCAGTCAAGCTTAGGTTTCTGTAGTCACTGGATTGATATAGACAAACAAATTTATTGATTGCATCTCTCAAAACGCTCTTGTTACATTTAGATGTCATTGCAATTCAGTAACTGAACTATTCATAATATTCTGCAAGGTATTTGCTGAACTTACAGGCAATTATCCTTTTTAGACAGCCTCTTTGTCTCATGAGCCAATCTTGATCTCATTTTCATCCAGTACCATTATTCACACCCAGTCAACGTTTGAAAGTTCTTGCCTAATACTGTCAAAATTAGCCTTCCTCACATTTAGATCTTCAACTTTAATATCTGGTCTATCCATTTCCATAAATATTTTAAAACTAATAGAATTTTGATCATTTGCCCCCAAGATTCTCCCTCACTGACACCTCAGTCACTTACACGGCCTTATTTCCCAAGGCGTGGTCAAGTTTTCCTCCTCTAATAGGTGCATTCACATATTGAATAAGATGTTTCTTTTTTCAGAACGCTTAACAAATTCTTCTCTGTCCAAGCCCTTCACGCTATGGTAGTCCCAGTCTTTGGAAAGTTAAAATCCCCCACCATTACTCCCCTATTATTCTTGCAGATAACTGAGATCTCCTTACAAACTTGATTCTCAATTTCCTGCTGACCGTTTAGGTTCTATAATGCAATCCCAATAAGGTGATCATCCCTTTCGTATTTCTCAATTCCACCCCAATAAATTCACTATGTACTCTCTGAAATATCCTACCCAGGTACAGCCGTAATGTTCGCACCAACCCCCCCCCCCCCCCCCCCCCCCCCCCCCCAAGTCCTTCCTTTCGCATCTATACCCTGGGGCATTAAGCTGTCAGTCCTGTCCATCCCTGAGCCATGTCTACATAATAACTGTCATATCCCAGATTCTTGGTTCCAGCCAAGCCCAGAGTTCATTTACCTAACCTGTCAGGCCTCTTACATTGGAAATAAATATATTTCAATTAATTAGTCCTACTTTGTTTTCTGCTTTGCTCCTGCTTGCCTTGACTGAGCTTGAAAACGACCTTTCCCGACTGCTTCCTCTTAGTTAGCTAATGCTTGATCCATGCCAATTGATTACCCAATATCTCTGCAAATGAAGCTACTTGCGCATGGCAAAAGCCTGTCTGTAGAGTCTTTTAACAGAGAAGGCTGTTGTGCTTCATCTGTATATAATTCTGGCTGACCAGGAAGCTGTCCTGCTCTTACCATATGCCATGGTTCACTCGAGCTTTTAGTTTGTATGGTAATGTTTTGTGTGACACTTCGTTGAATGTGTTTTGAAACTCCAAATTCCATATTAATTGAATCTCTTTATACGCTCACCCTGCTTGTTGCAACCCTAAAGAAGTTTAATAAATTTGTCAATGGCATCTTTTTCAGAAAATGGTGTTGACTTTGCTGGATTGTGTTGTGACTTTTAAAAAGTCCTGTTTGCTTTTGCCAAAATTGTGTGGTATTTGTCTCTGTAATGGCTGTTAATGCACTTTGCAAATCATAACATTTAAATACTGATGTGATAAAGTACTTGTATAAATTGAACCATTTCAGCAATATCTGTGTACAATGAAAACCAATATTTTTGGACTTCTGTATACTGTTCTGCAAAAGCTGTACACCTTGGCTGTTCTCCTTTTTTAAAAGACCTGTGTTTGTTCTTATTTTTACTGTTTACTGAATGATTTTAACTACCATGCATCTTGTATCTTCCCACAAATACTTTGCGGGGTGGTGGAGAAATGTTTCTGTTTCCCATCCTGTAGAAACTTGTTTTGAATTTGTTCCTTACCTACAGGGAGCCACATCAGTGTCACAAGGGTTAACAGCCCTATGGGGAATGTGGCAAGTCAGCTGCAGTAGCTAGTTGGGAATATTTAACTGAGGCAGTCATCACCAGCTGAGTATACAGGGCAAGGGAATATTTGTGAATTTTTTTTTAAAAATGCTAATATGGTGTGTGTGATTCATTTATTTGAAACTAACTTACCAGTCTGTCTAAAGAGTAGCCTTTTTTTTTAAGCTGATAAATATTTTTAACCTGATCCTAAATTTGAAGATTTTATATTTCTTTAATTAAATTGCAGTTCAGCTATATAACATTTTATCATTCCTGTCTTCAGGAAGCTCACCTGTTACAGCTGCATGTTTTTGAATTATTGCTTTATTTCTATCTTTGTACGGTTGTCTTAAATACTTAGCACTTCTCCATCACGCATTATTGGCAATCCTTTGATCTGTTTCTGTCTCACCCAGAACACTAATAACGGTCACTAATTATATATTACATGATCTTGATTTTCTGCTATTCTTCATTCTCCTAAATGTTTCAGTATCCTCCCAGCATCATTTACTATTTCATTCTTCTCCACATCTTTCTTCAATGTACCACCTGAGAGGCATTTCTATCCTAATTCTGGTCGTACCTACTGGAGTGTACGTACATGCTTTCTTTAGTGGCATATCTGTGAGATTTATCATTCAACTAAATAAGGATGTAGCTTGGAACTTTATACGTTCAAACGTTCAACTGCACACTGTGCTTTTGTCACACTTGTTCCATCATCAGGATCTCAATTTCTTCTCTCACAAACATGGTTCATCTTTGCCCACCACCACCTTCATATGAACCTCACCCTTACTTTCATGCACCCTCTACTATCTTCACTTATCAGAAGTTGTAACCCCTGTTACCTTTATTTTGACATTTGAGTTCTTCAATCCACATAAGACACAACTTGGCGGCAAGGTGACGCAGTGGTTAGCACTGCTGCCTCTCATCACCAGGGACCTGGGTTCGATTCGCTCTTGCTAATTTAATTTCCACGACATGGAGTTTGCACATTCTCCCTGTGTCTGTGTGGGTTTCCTCTGGGTGCTCTGGTTTCCTCCCACAGTCCAAAGATGTGCAGGTTGGGTGAATTGGCCAAGCTAAATTGCCCAGTGTTCAGAGATGTGTAGGTTAAGTGCATTAGTCTGGGGTAAATAGGGTAGCGGGATGAGTCTTGGTGGGTTACTTTTTGGAAGGTTGGTGTGGACTTGTTGGGCCGAAGGGCCTGTTTCCATACTGCAGGGATTCTAAGTTCTATTCTAAAATGCAACAACATTTATTAGCTGCTGAATTCCTCTGATCTCAGAATTTGCACGCTTTATACTTCCACACTGTCCTTGGTCTTTAAGCCAATAGCATGAATGACATTGGATATTCAAGTTACTTTGTTTTTTTGCTTTACTGCCCATCAGCATTTTCCCCCTCAATCCAAGACCATATACAGTTTTTGACCTAGTTTTTGAAAAGTATGATTATTAAGCCTTTTTTATGTAATCGACCCCTGCACTCCGCACAAAAGTCACTCCATTGTAATCTCTTACTTTCACAATATGTTTTCTCATCATCAATTCATTAACCAGAGGAAGTGATCTTTCACTCATTTCCTACTCGACCTCTGGTAGAATCTCCTTTAGTATTTTTTTTGCTTGAGTAATTGCTGTTCTTTGCAGTACTTTTTAAACATTTTGACCAAATCAAATAACTTTTTTAATAAAAACTGAATCTTTGCTGTTTAGTGTATCTATGCCCCAAATGATTTTAAAAAGCTCCATCATCTCTCAACCTCCGATGGACCAGTGAAAAAAGTCCCAGTTTCTCTAGCTTCTCATCATAAGTCAAACCCTCCAGTACAGGCAGCATTCTTATAAATCTTTTCTATACCCTCTCCTATTTTGCAATTTCCTTCCTATAGCAGAGTGACTAGAATTGTATACAGTATTCTAGGTTTGGCCTCATTGACTTGTCGTGTACAACCTCAACATGATGTCCCAACTCCTATACTCAAATATCTGACCAATAAAGGCAAAACTCGATCAAGTTCATGAGACATGATTTCCCACGAATAAAGTCATGTTGACTATTGCTAATCAGTCCTTGTCTTTCCAAATACATGTAAATCCTGTCCCTCCGAGTTCCCTCCAGCAACTTGCCCACTCCACCCATGTCAGGCTCACCAGTCTATAGTTCTCTCGTGTTTCTTTACCACCTTAAATAGTGACACCACTTTAACCAACCTCCTGTCTTCTGGTATCTGGCCTGTTACTATCAGTGGACCCAGCAATGACTTCCAATAGCTTCCCACAGAATTCTGGGATACACCTGATCAGGTCCTGGGGATTTATCCACCTTTACGTGTTTTAAAACATCCAGCACCACCATCTCTGTAATATGGACATTTTTCAAGATGTCACCATCTATTTCCACGCATTCCGCATCTTCCATCGCCACCTCCATGGTAAAGACTGATGCAAAACACTTATTTTGAATCTTCCTCATCTAATGAAGAGGATTGATCAGGGAAGAGTAGTTGATGTGATCTATATTGACTTAAGTAAAACGTTCAAGGTTTGTCGTGGTAGACTGGTTAGCAAAGTTAGATCACATTGGAATACTGGGAGAACGAGCCGATTGGATACAGAACTGATTCGAAGATAGAGGATGGTGGTAGAGGGTAGCTTTTCAGACTAGAGGTCTGTGATTAGTTGTGTGCCACAAGGATCAGTGCTGTGTTCACTGCTTTTTGTCATTTATGTAAATGTTTTGGATGTGAGCATAGGAGGTATGGTTAGAAAGTTTGTTGATAACACCAAAGTTAGAGATGTGGTAGACAGTGAAGGGCACTTCAGTGCAGCAGGATCTTGAACAGATGAACCAATGGGATGAGGAGTGGCAGATGGAGTTTAATTTAGATAAATTTGAGGTACTGCATTTTGGAAAGGCAAATGAGGGCAGGACTTAGACTTCATGGTACGTTCCTAGGGAGTGTTGCTGAACAAAGAAACCTTGGAATGCAGGTTCATTGTTCCTTGAAAATGGAGTACAGGTAGAAAGGGTAGTTAAGGTGGTGTTTGGTATGTTTCCTTTATTGGTCAGAGCATTGAGTATTGGAGTTGGGAGGTCATGTTGCGGTTGAACAGGACATTGGTTAGGCCACTTTTGGAATATTGTGTGCAATTCTGGTTTCCCTTCTATAGGAAGGATGTTGTGAAACTTGAAAGGATTCAGAAAAGATTTACAAAGATATTACCAGCGTTGGAGGGTTTGAGATGTAGGGAGAGGCTGAATAGGTCCGGGTTATTTTCCCTGGAGCACCGAAGGCTGACAGATAACCTTGTAGAGGTTTGTAAAATCATGAGGGACATGGATAGGGGAAATAGACAAGGCCTTTTCCCTGGGGTGGGAGAGTCCAGAACTAGAGGGCATAGATTTAAGGTGAGAGGAATGATTTTTTTCACGCAAAGGGTGGTATGCATATGGAATGAATTGCTAGAGGAAGTGGTGGAGGCTGGTACAATTACAGCACTTAAAAGGCATCTGGATGGGTACATGAATAGGAAGGGTTGAGAGGGATATGTGCCAAGTGCTGGCAAATGGGACTATATTAATTCAGGATATCTGGTTGGCATGGGCTATTTCCCTGCTGTACATCTGTCTCTTAAGTGTGCTAAATGCCGCATTAACAATTCTGTCTCCCTGTATTGCAACTATGTACCTGAACCTGTAGGTCTGTTAGTTTGACAACACTCCCCAGGGCCCTACTATTAACTGTTAACTGTGCAAGTTCTGCCTTTTTTTCTGTCTTACTAAAATGTAACACCTCTTATTTATATAAATTAAATTCCACCTGCCACTCCTTGGCGTATTGGCCCATCTGATCAAGGTCCAGTTGTACTCCTGAGATAACCTTCACTGTCCAGTGCATCATCACCTATGTCTGTCATTCTAAAAACTTACTAACCATGTTTACTGTATTTTCATCCAAATCATTTATATAAATGTCAAACAACAGTGAGCCCAGCACCAATCCCTGCAGAATACTGTTGGTCACGGACCTCCAGTCTGAAAAAATGTCTATTAACTGTTAAAGTACCCCTAACCAAATAAACATTTGTACTGGTTCTATTACTTCTTTTGAGCATTTCCCCATTCAATTCTCATTTAAACATCAAGTATGCTTTTTTTAAACTAAAATAACACAGTTAAGTCAGATCTTTTACTTGCCCTTTTCCCTGGCATTTTGTTTCTGTTGTCTGTATGGTCTGGCTGTAAATTACACCCAAATACTGCGTTCTTACAATTGAATCTATATTGATGCACTGAGCTAAAGGTTAGATGTCGAGTAGTGTGACCTTTTTTAAAAGTGGTTCAATTTGATAACTTTTTTTAGACCATTTGACAATAAAACACAAATGTTGTTTAAAATATTCTTATTATGTATCTTATTTCTTCAAAGTTTATTAAATTCTACACCATATGGATCAATTAATCATGGGATCAATTCCAGGCTTCATTTGGTTATTTTTTTTGGAAGCTTGATTCTATCGGGCCAGAATGTACAAATTGAATGAAAATGGCACCTCACTGCCTGGCTCCTCATTCAAATAGTGTACGTTGAAGAGCATGACTTTCGTGTGCTTTGCATACTCATTACAGATTTGGTTATACCACGGCAAGTTATTGTTTCTGCAATTTAGTGAAAAAACCTTTTTAAACAGCTTGATAAATTTGATTTGTTGTTCTCACAGGTTCCATATGTTCAGTAGCAGTCAGTGCACTGTTTTGTATCTCAAGTTACAGCAAGTCCCCGTAACCAAAATGGGCGATGTTAAGTCTAATGAATTGCAGTTACTGTTTATTCACCAGATTATGACAGATTTATTTTTCCTAACATTATTTTAAATTTGATCAATTTCTTATCATGAAATAGACAAACTACATTCTAGATTTTGAAAGTTAGGATTTCTGAGCCAAATAGGTTATTCACCATGTAAAACAGAGCATCATGTTAAAAATTCCGAGAGCCCCAAGTTTAATGGTTTTTAACAGTGTGAATGGGATGTTAAAATGTTCAATTTTATGTCAAATGTTTATTGTACCATGTAAGTTGTATCTGCAAAGACTGCAGCAGACTGTACACTCTGGATGCACAAGCTATCTGTGGCAGTAACTTCTTGATTTCTGCTTTTAGCTGCGTGTGAATGCCCAAAGTTGCTGTCAGCTTTGCACAGCCATGCTGATCAATGCTAAACTTTGCTGTCAGTGGAACCACAAATTCCTTTTCATAGTGTTGATGCGATAAGTTGAAAATTTTTCTTAGTTGACAATTTTGCGCAACCTCTATTTGTGATTTAAAATAAAAACATCCTTTCTGGGCTTAATAAATTAACTCCAGATATGTGGTACTGAAGCTTTGAATTCCAGCTCCATTCTGACTGATGCAGTAGAAAACATGATTCAAATTAAAAATTTAGTTCAGGTCAGCAGTGGTGCATTTTTCTGTTAGCTGTAATATCTGCCACCAACTCACGTTCCTTTCCAGTAATGGAATCGATCGGGATTTTAAATGTGATTGAATGTTACGATTATGTGGCATTAAGTTGAAAGCCAACATTTTCTGTTGTTACTATGAGGGACATTGATGAACCAGATGTGAATGTTATTGTACAAAAACCGAAAGAACTGATGCTGTAAATCACAAACAAAACAAAAATTGCTGGAAAAGATCAGCATCTGTGGAGAGAAATCAGAGTTAACATTTCGGGTCAAGTGATCCTTCCTCAGAATTCCCCCTTCCTGAGTTCTGAGGAAGGGTCTCGTGCCACAAAATGCTAACTCTGAGCTTTTCTAGCAAATTCTGCCTGTCTGTGAAAATTATTGTGTTTGATAATCTAGCATTTTAACTGAACAGATAACTGTTATAAAACATGAGACAGGAGCAGGAGTACACAGTGTAGCCTGACATGCCTTTTTCCTCTTGTGAATGAGTGAGTACACATTGAGAAAACAAAGAATGATTCTTAGCTGGTGTTGGTAGAGAAGATAGTGAATGGTGCCCCACCCCCCCACCAGTTAGAGTGATAAATATTGTCTTGGTAACAGTACTCACCTGGGGTAGTGTGTACAATCTTAGCCTCCTTATCTAAGGAAGTACATGTAAACCATCGAGGGAATGCAATAGAGATTCACCAACCTGGATTGGTTGGATTGTGTTCTGAGGAAAGATTGAGGAGACTGTCTGTATTCACTAGTCATGATTCGGAGATGCCGGTGTTGGACTGGGGTGTACCAAGTTTAAAAATCACACAACACCAGGTTATAGTCCAACAGGTATAATTGGAAGCACACTAGCTTTCGGAGCGACGCTCCTTCATCATGTGATTGTGGAGGGCTCGATCGTAACAGAATTTATAGCAAAAATTTGCAGTGTGATGTAACTGAAATTATACATTGAAGAAATTATACAATCAATTCTTCAGTGTATAATTTCAGTTACATCACACTGCAAATTTTTGCTATAAATTCTGTGTTACGATCGAGCCCTCCACAATCACCTGATGAAGGAGCGTCGCTCCGAAAGCTAGTGTGCTTCCAATTAAACCTGTTGGACTATAACCTGGTGTTGTGATTTTTAACTCTGTATTCACTAGAGTCTCAAAGAATGAAGGGTGATGTCATTGATGCTGAAAACATATTTGCAGGGAGTGAAACAGTTGACGTAGAGGAGATATTTTCCCTGCTTCAAACTAAGAAAACATGTCAAGGCAAGTAGACCATTTAAGATTCTGATGAAGGTATGGTGTATCTTTGGAGTTCTCTCTACCCCAGAGACCTGTCAACAATCAATCATTAAGCATGTTCAAGATGCACATCTATAGATTTGTGGAGACTACTGATACCATTGGATGTAGCAATAGTGTGGGAGAGTGGCACTGAGGTTGATGATCAACCATGATGTAACTTAAGGGTAGAATAAGCTTGATAGGATGAATGGCCTACTCATGTTCTTCTGTTTCTAATAACGTCAGGAGGAGGGGGAAAAACATTTGAGAGAAAGGAAGGAACATTGGCATTGTTGTATATTATTGCATCTGAGATGAAATAGCAGAATGCAAATGACTAGCCTTCAGAAAGAAAACTGATTATACTGGAGCTATGTAGTTAGATATTATAGTGTAATGAATTGGCAAAAATATGATCCATTCTTTTGTTTTTGTTTTTCTTTTTTGCAGGCTTCTTCCCAGGCAGTTCTCAAGGATGTGATGCATTTCTTCGGCACAAAATGACTCTTATATCGCCTTCCATACTGAAGAAGTACAGCATTCCCTTTGATAGGGTAGGTTATTTGTGGTGTTAGGCGAGACTTAGCATCCCAGGCAACTGTTGTTACTTCGATTATATCAGTATGCAGATACTGATGTATAACATATATGTTATATATGTAATATATAAGCAGAAAACAAATGCCATATTAATGTTTTTGTGAGATGTAGCACAATTGATGTCATTTAATATGGTTGAGTTACTGTATAAGAGAAGTACTTTGTTTCTGTGAAAGTTTGATTCGTAACATATTTAATAGATTTTTGTAAGTAGAACAATGTAATGAAGAAAATGATTCAGTTGTCAGAGACATTTCAATTTATAACCTTAAAATATATCAGGAAAGTGGATATATTTAGCTCCATTGTTAAAGTTAACAAGACAATATCCAAATATTTCTGCCATAGAAGCATCAGGCGACTAGGGGCTTGTTCATAAAAGACACATTAGCACAACCAGCAACGTAAATTCTGGTAAACCAAGGATCCCCAAATTGAATTTAGTCAATCTTTCATAGAATGTACGAAAGCTCATGATGTATTATTTTGTAGAATGTCTGTCTGTTTTCTGAAAGTTGTCCAATTCAGTTAGGTCTCAAGTAATTAAAATATTTTGTTTTGTTAATTCCATCCAAGAACTCTAATAGAAGGCCTGAAGCTTTGTCATTGATGGCATTTAGCTCACAAATTACTTTCCTTATGAATTTACTTCTAGCAGGACACATCAACACCAAGGCCATATCTTGTTTTTTTTTATTCATTCATTCATGAGATGGGTTTTATGGCTGGGCCAGCATTTACTGCCATTCCAGATTGACTTTGAGACAGTGCTGGTGAGCTGCCTCCTTGAGCTACTGCAGTCTATCTGTGTAGATAGAGCCACCATGCAGTTTCAGGAGAAGTTCCAGAATTTTGCAGCACTGAAAAAGGTGATATCTTTCCAAATCAGGATGGTTTGTGGCTTTGAGGGGAGCTTGCAGATGCTGGTTGTTCCCATGTATCTGCTGCCCTTGTTCTTCTAGATGGCAATGGTCATGGGTTTGGAAGCTGCTGTCTAAGGAGCAGTGTTTTGCCATTTTCCTCCCACTTTCTGACCTTACGATGCAAGAAAGCTCGTTGATGAAGCAGCTGAAGGTGTTTGGGCCTGAGGAACCCCTGCAGAGATGTCCCGGAGCTGAGATGACTGACCTCCAACAAATACAACCATCTTCCTTTGTGCCAGATATGACTCCATTCCACCTGCCCTGAATTCACATTGACTCTCTTTTGGCAGGGGCTCATTGAGCATTTGGTCAAGTCAAATGTGGCATTGATATCAAGGGCAGGCGCACGAACCCCTCCTTCAGCTTTTTTTTTTACTCATTCTTGGGATCGAGGGCGTTGTTGGATAACCAGCGTTTATTGCACATCCCAGCAGCGAGTTAAGAGTCTGCAATATTGCTGTGGAGTCACATGTAGGCCAGACCAGGTAAGGAAGGACATTAGTGAACCAGATGGGTCTTCCAACAATCGACAATGGATTCTTGGTCATCACAGACTCTTGATTCAAGATATTTATTGAATTCAAATTCCACCATCTGCAGAAGCAGGATTCGAACCCAGGTCCCCAGAACATTACTTGGGTCTCTGGGTTAAGAGGCCAGCAAGAAAACCACTAAACCATTGCCTCCCCCTAAGCTTCTTTTGAGGTCAGCAGTTGAATGGCCTGATGGAATCCAAACTGAACATCCTGAGCAGATAATTGCTGAGCAAGTACCATTGATAGTTCTGCTAATGACATTTTTCGCCGTTTTACTGATGATTGAGTATAGACTGATAGGGCTGTAATCGACCAGATTATATTTATACTGCATTTTATGCACAGGATTATTAGACAATTTTCCATGTCAAGTAGATGCTAATATTGCAGCTGAACTGGAGCATCTTGGCTTGGCGTACAGCAGATTCTGGAGCACAAGTGTTCAATACCAATACTGGAATCTTGTCAGTGTCCATGGCCTTGTCAGTGTCCATGGCCTTGTCAGTGTCCATGGCCTTGTCAGTGTCCATGGCCTTGTCAGTGTCCATGGCCTTGTCAGTGTCCATGGCCTTGTCAGTGTCCATGGCCTTGTCAGTGTCCATGGCCTTGTCAGTGTCCATGGCCTTGTCAGTGTCCATGGCCTTGTCAGTGTCCATGGCCTTGTCAGTGTCCATGGCCTTGTCAGTGTCCATGGCCTTGTCAGTGTCCATGGCCTTGTCAGTGTCCATGGCCTTGTCAGTGTCCATGGCCTTGTCAGTGTCCATGGCCTTGTCAGTGTCCATGGCCTTGTCAGTGTCCATGGCCTTGTCAGTGTCCATGGCCTTGTCAGTGTCCATGGCCTTGTCAGTGTCCATGGCCTTGTCAGTGTCCATGGCCTTGTCAGTGTCCATGGCCTTGTCAGTGTCCATGGCCTTGTCAGTGTCCATGGCCTTGTCAGTGTCCATGGCCTTGTCAGTGTCCATGGCCTTGTCAGTGTCCATGGCCTTGTCAGTGTCCATGGCCTTGTCAGTGTCCATGGCCTTGTCAGTGTCCATGGCCTTGTCAGTGTCCATGGCCTTGTCAGTGTCCATGGCCTTGTCAGTGTCCATGGCCTTGTCAGTGTCCATGGCCTTGTCAGTGTCCATGGCCTTGTCAGTGTCCATGGCCTTGTCAGTGTCCATGGCCTTGTCAGTGTCCATGGCCTTGTCAGTGTCCATGGCCTTGTCAGTGTCCATGGCCTTGTCAGTGTCCATGGCCTTGTCAGTGTCCATGGCCTTGTCAGTGTCCATGGCCTTGTCAGTGTCCATGGCCTTGTCAGTGTCCATGGCCTTGTCAGTGTCCATGGCCTTGTCAGTGTCCATGGCCTTGTCAGTGTCCATGGCCTTGTCAGTGTCCATGGCCTTGTCAGTGTCCATGGCCTTGTCAGTGTCCATGGCCTTGTCAGTGTCCATGGCCTTGTCAGTGTCCATGGCCTTGTCAGTGTCCATGGCCTTGTCAGTGTCCATGGCCTTGTCAGTGTCCATGGCCTTGTCAGTGTCCATGGCCTTGTCAGTGTCCATGGCCTTGTCAGTGTCCATGGCCTTGTCAGTGTCCATGGCCTTGTCAGTGTCCATGGCCTTGTCAGTGTCCATGGCCTTGTCAGTGTCCATGGCCTTGTCAGTGTCCATGGCCTTGTCAGTGTCCATGGCCTTGTCAGTGTCCATGGCCTTGTCAGTGTCCATGGCCTTGTCAGTGTCCATGGCCTTGTCAGTGTCCATGGCCTTGTCAGTGTCCATGGCCTTGTCAGTGTCCATGGCCTTGTCAGTGTCCATGGCCTTGTCAGTGTCCATGGCCTTGTCAGTGTCCATGGCCTTGTCAGTGTCCATGGCCTTGTCAGTGTCCATGGCCTTGTCAGTGTCCATGGCCTTGTCAGTGTCCATGGCCTTGTCAGTGTCCATGGCCTTGTCAGTGTCCATGGCCTTGTCAGTGTCCATGGCCTTGTCAGTGTCCATGGCCTTGTCAGTGTCCATGGCCTTGTCAGTGTCCATGGCCTTGTCAGTGTCCATGGCCTTGTCAGTGTCCATGGCCTTGTCAGTGTCCATGGCCTTGTCAGTGTCAGTGTCCATGGCCTCCAAATGGTTTTTGGTAATGTATGGAGTGGTCTGAATTGGCTGAGGACTGGTATCTGTGATGCTGGGGATCGCTGGAGGACTCCAAGATGGATCATGTACTGGGCACTTCTAGCTGAAAACTGTTGCAAATACTTCATTAATGGAGAAATTTTTGTCTTTTGACCATGTCACTAAGCACTCAATCTCTTTCCTGTACTCTGTCTCATTGTTGTTTGAGACCAGACCTACAACGGTGGTGGTGTTAGCAAACTTGAAGTTGGGCTGGAATTTGGCCATCGCCGCGTGTGTATAAGGAATACAGTAGGGGGTTCAGCGTGCTATCTTGCAGGACACTGGTTTTTGAGGATTATGTGGAGGAGATGTTCTCGCCTTTTCTTACCAATAGTGGTCTGTGGGTCAAAATGATGAGGATCCATTTAGAGAAGGAGGAGAGAGACCTAGATCTGAGTTTGGAGATGAGTTTGTTTGGAAATATGATGTTGGTGGGGGTATCTATAATTAATAAGTAGGAACTTGATGTAGGTATCCTTCTTATCCAGATGTTTCAGAGATTAGTTACGGCCAGGGAGATGGCAGCTGCCGTGAACCTTTTGCATCATAAGACAAATTGCAAAGGAGTAAGGCAACCTAGATAGCTGGAGTTGATGTGAGCCATGACTAACCTCTCGAATCACTCCATAATAATGGAAGTCAGAGCCATGGGGCAGTAGTCACTGAGGCATGCTGCATGTTTTTTCCTTTGCACTGGGATAATGGTGGCCATCTTGAAGCAGGTGGGGACTTCAGATTGAAGTGTGGAGAGATTAAAGATGTCAGTGAATATTGTTGCCAGCTGATCCGTACAGAATCTGAGTGCACGGCTGGGTACTGAATCCAGGACAGAAGCTTTCTGTGGGTTCGCTTTCAAGTAGGCTGATCTGATGTCTGCAGCAGTGACTGTGGTTAGAAGTACATCTGAGAATTTTGGGACAGGTGATATCGTTTCACTGACTTTTTGTTTCATGCTAGTGTAGAATGCATTGAGCTCATTGAGTAGGGATGTATTGTTGCCTGTAATTCTGTTTGACTTCATGTTGTAGCTGTTCTGTCATGTATGCTTTACCACAAGTGACAGGTGTCCGTGTGGTTAGTCTGGGTCTGAAACTTAGTTTGATATTGCCTTTTGGCACATCTGATGGCTGTGTGAAGGTTGTACCTGGATTTCCTGTGTAGGTCAGGGTTGCCTGACTTGAATGCCTCAGAGCTGGAAATGTGTTGCTGGAAAAGCGCAGCAGGTCAGGCAGCATCCAGGGAACAGGAGAATCAACGTTTCGGGCATAAGCCCTTCTTCAGGAATGAGGAAAGTTTGTCCAGCAGGCTAAGATAAAAGGTAGGGAGGAGGGACTTGGGGGAGGGGCGTCGGAAATGTGATAGGTGGAAAGAGGTCAAGGTGAGGGTGATAGGTCAGACTGGGGTGGGGGCGGAGAGTTCGGGAAGAAGATTGCAGGTTAGGAAGGCGGTGCTGAATTCGATGGATTTGACTGAGACAGGGTGGGGGGAGGGGAAATGAGGAAACTGGTGAAATCTGAGTTCATCCCTTGTGGTTGGAGGGTTCCTAGGCGGAAGATGAGGCGTTCTTCCTCCAACCGTCATTTTGTTGTGGTCTGACGATGGAGGAGTCCAAAGACCTGCATATCTCTTGGTGGAGTGGGAGGGGGAATTGAAATGTTGAGCCACAGGGTGGTTGGGTTGTTTGGTTCGGGTGTCCCAGAGGTGTTCTCTGAAACGCTCCGCAAGTAGCCGGCCTGTCTCCCCAATATAGAGGAGGCCACATCGGGTGCAGAGGATGCAATAGATGATGTGTGTGGAGGTGCAGGTGAATCTGTGGCGGATATGGAAGTTTCCTTTGGGGCCTTGGAGGGAGGTGAGGGGGGAGGTGTGGGCACAAGTCTTGCACCTCCTGCGGTTGCAGGGGAAGGTGCCGGGAGTGGAGGTTGGGTTGGTGGGGGGTGTGGATCTGACGAGGGAGTCACGGAGGGAGTGGTCTTTACGGAATGCTGATAGGGGAGGGGAGGGAAATATATCCTTGGTGGTGGGGTCCGTTTGGATGTAGCGGAAATGACGGCGGATGATGTGCTGTACATGGAGATTGGTGGGGTGGTAGGTGAGGACCAGTGGGGTTCTGTCCTGGTGGCGGTTGGAGGGGCGGGGCCGACTCCCACAGCTACCTGGACTACACCACCTCCCATCCTGCCCCCTGTAAAAACGCCATCCCATTCCCCCAATTCCTTCGACTCCGCCGCATCTGCTCCCAGGAGGACCAGTTCCAAAAACGCACAACCCAGATGGCCTCCTTCTTCAAGGACCGCAATTTCCCCCCCGATGTGGTCGACGATGCCCTCCACCGCATCTCTTCCACTTCCCGCTCCTCCGCCCTTGAGCCCCGCCCCTCCAACCGCCACCAGGACAGAACCCCACTGGTCCTCACCTACCACCCCACCAATCTCCATGTACAGCACATCATCCGCCGTCATTTCCGCTACCTCCAAATGGACCCCACCACCAAGAATATATTTCCCTCCCCTCCCCTATCAGCATTCCGTAAAGACCACTCCCTCCGTGACTCCCTCGTCAGATCCACACCCCCCCACCAACCCAACCTCCACTCCCGGCACCTTCCCCTGCAACCGCAGGAGGTGCAAGACTTGCGCCCACACCTCCCCCCTCACCTCCCTCCAAGGCCCCAAAGGAAACTTCCATATCCGCCACAGATATTACCTGGACCTCCACACACACCATCTATTGCATCCTCTGCACCCGATGTGGCCTCCTCTATATTGGGGAGACAGGCCGGCCACTTGCGGAGCGTTTCAGAGAACACCTCTGGGACACCCGGACCAACCAACCCAACCACCCTGTAGCTCAACATTTCCATTCCCCCTCCCACTCCACCAAGGATATGCAGGTCTTTGGACTCCTCCATCGTCAGACCACAACAAAACGACGGTTGGAGGAAGAACGCCTCATCTTCCGCCTAGGAACCCTCCAACCACAAGGGATGAACTCGGATTTCACCAGTTTCCTCACTTCTTCCCCTCCCCCCACCCTGTCTCAGTCAAATCCATCGAATTCAGCACCGCCTTCCTAACCTGCAATCTTCTTCCCGACCTCTCCGCCCCCACCCCAGTCTGACCTATCACCCTCACCTTGACCTCTTTCCACCTATCACATTTCCGACACCCTTCCCCCAAGTCCCTCCTCCCTACCTTTTATCTTAGCCTGCTGGACAAACTTTCCTCATTCCTGAAGAAGGGCTTATGCCCGAAACGTCGATTCTCCTGTTCCCTGGATGCTGCCCGACCTGCTGCGCTTTTCCAGCAACACATTTTCAGCTTTGATCTCCAGCATCTGCAGACCTCACTTTATCCTTGAATGCCTCAGACCTGGACTTCAGTAAGGATAAGATCTCAGTTAATCCATGGTTTCCAGGGAACATTTGGATTAACTACTTTGGCGCCCAGTCTTCCACACATTTACTAATGAAGTCTGTAACAGTGGTGGCATACATTTTTAGGCTGTTTGCTAAGTTTTTGAATATTGACCAGTCAACTCACTCTAAGCAGTCCCATTGAAGCCCTTCCATTGAATCAGGCCAACACTGCACTACTTTCCGTATTGGGTCCTCACACTTCAATTTCTGTTTGTAAATAAGAAGGAGCAGTACAGCGTTGTGATCTGATTTTCAAAAATGTAGATAGGGGATGGAGCCAGAGGGTTCTTTGAACTTTGTAGCCTCATCTTTTGCTCTGATGTGTTGGGTTTCCCCAAAATTGAGGATTGGGATGTTTGTGAAGCTGCCACCTCCAGTGAGTTGTTTCATTGTCCTCCACTGTTTGTGATAAGATGTGGCAGGACTGCAGAACTTAGAACTGATCTATTAGTGGTGGAAATGTTTACCTCTATCTTTCACTGCTTACTTTGGCAGACAAGTAATCCTGTATTGTGGCTTCATCTGGATATCCCTCATATTTAGATCATGCCTGATGCTACCCCTGGCATGCCAGCCTGCACTCTTCATTGAACCACGATTGATTTCCTGCCTTGATGGTCATGGTAGAGTGGGGCATATGCTACACCATGCGATTTGCATATTTTGCTGCTGATGACCCACATTATCTCATGGGTGCCTATTCTTGTTAGATCTTTTCAAAGTCTGGCTCAGTTGCTGTGGCGATAGTGCCATACAGCATAATGGGGGACATTCTCAATGTGAAGATGGGACTTTGCCTTTATAAGAACTGGGCGATGCAGTCTCACCAATACTGTAATTGACACATCTACCGTTGGCAGGCATATTGATGAAGATGAAGTCTAGTATGCCTTTCACTCTTTTTGGTTCTCTCAGGACCTGCCATATGCTCAGTCTAGCAGCAATGACCTTAAGAACTCAACCAGTTCTGAAGAATCACAATATCACACTTGAAACGTTAACCCTTGTTTCTCTCTCCACAGATGCTGTCAGATCTGCTGAGTTTTCCTTCCACTTTGTTTTTATTTCAGATTTCCAGTATCTGCAATTTTTCCCATTTATTGTTTAAATGCCTATAGATTACCATTAACCCTTTGTACCATGGACTGCATCAGAATAACTGTGGTGAGTGCAATGCAGTTCAAGGGATTGTTTCCCAGAAATCCTTTTCAGAAAATCTAGGAGCGAAAGATGTTGAAGATATTCTATGTCAAATTAACAATAAAACAGCCATCTTTTAAAAAGTGCCACAGCATGTTGCGCACAAAACTAGAGAATTCTCTAGCATTGTTTGAATCTCAAGAAGTAGTCAGAGAATATTTATTCACAGTTCATCATTATTGCAATCTTTCTGGATAGAATAACAATTATGGATCTGCACTCAAGAAACATTCTTGTGTTAAACCACAAGAGAAACAAATTAGAAATGCATATTAGTACCACTGGTACCCCAGGCTGTTGTGCATCATCACCACAGGTGGAGGAATCACCCAACAGTACGGTATTTTCGGTTCATTTTTGGGACAATTGTATTGTTAGCAGAGCTTGCATTTACCATCCATCCTCTTGAATCCAGTTCAGATTCCACCATCTTCAGTAATTTGCTTCTATTTATTTATCTTTGCTGGCGTTCACTGCCTATTCCTCAAAAAGGCACTTTTATATATCTTTGAGAAATAGAATTGGTAGCTTCAAAACGGTTAGATTTCTAACTTCTCCCAGATGAGATGACATTTGAAAATCAGTTTCTCCGTGATCAGTTGACACCTGAATCGATACTGCACTTTTTGTTTTTATTTCAGACTTCCATATGTTTTGTATATTCCTTAAATGTGTTTGATGTGGTAGGCATGATGGGCCAAGTGATCTCCTTTTGCACCAAACAATTTTGTGACCCTGATCTTGAATTCAGGCATGAAATGATGCAACATAGAAAGAGGCCTTGAGGTCCACTTTTTTCTAATTCTTGAAAGAGCTGTCCTTTGTTGATTAATTCCTGTGCACCCCAATTGTTCTGCTTCTGCTCAATACTTCTGGGAATCCTTCTGAAAATTAGTGTTGCATCTGCTTCCATTGCCCTTTCCATTAGTGCTTTACAGTTAAAAACTGATTGCAAAGGGTCATTGTCATCCCAACTCCATTATTTTGCCAAAGTATGTATCTTGCGGTTTCATCACTTGTTTTGGGTATAGTCCTTGTCATCTAGAAGTTCATTCACATTTTTTGTCCATTTGGTGCAAATCTTGGTGACCATCAGTCTCTCTCTGTCAGCTTCCCTCAACCATCTCCTGTGGGTCCCAGAACCCCATTTGTTCTTGATTTGTTTCAGCTCAGTGATGCATTCCTGCTGGAATTCCTTTGTTAGACGTCAGCGCTGGTCCAGGAATGAATAACATCACAGTTCATTTTGATAGCCTGTGCGCGGGGATGCTGTTGGAAGGGATGTTTGTGTAGTTGCTAAGTGTAAAATTTGGGGCATTCCCCACTTAGAGTCATAGAGATGTAGACTGTGGAAACAAACCCTTCGGTCCAACCCCTCCATGCCGATAAGATATCCCAACCCAATCTAGTCCCACCTGCCAGCACCCAGCCCATATCCCTCCAAACCCTTCCTATTCATATCCCCATCCAAATGCCTTTTAAATGTTGCAATTGTACCAGCCTTCACCCATCCTCTGGCAGCTCATTCCATATACGTACCACCCTCTGTGTGGAAAAAGTTGCCCTTTAGATCTCTTTTATATCTTTCCCCTCTCACCCTAACCTATGCCCTCTAGTTTTAGACTCCCTGACTCCAGGGAAAAGACTTTGTCTATTTACCCTATCCATGCCCTTCATAATTTTGTAAATCTCTATAAGGTCAGCCTCCGACACTCCAGGGAAAACAGTCCCAGCCTGTTCAGCCCCTCCCTGTAGCTCAGATCCTCCAACCCTGGCAACATCCTTGTAAATCTTTTCTGAGCCCTTTCAAATTTCACAACATCTTTCCGATAGGAAGGAGACCAGAATTGCACACAATCTTCCAAAAGTGGCCTAACCAATGTCCTGTACAACAACATGACCTTCCAACTCCTATACTCAATACTCTGACCAATAAAAGAACGCATACCAAACGCCGCCTTCACTATCCTATCTACCTGCGACTCCACTTTAAAGGAGCTATGAACCTGCACTCCAAGGTCTCTTGTTAAGGACATTGTTGATGTGGGAACCTCTTGGAGTCCTGGTGATGTTCCAATTTTAGTAAGCTACCATGCTACAGTCAGTGCTGTGATGACTGTCTTTGCACCATTCCCTTCAATCAGCTCGATTTGGGGTAATTCATTGGTTTTGTTTCATGTTTCCACCAATGTCCTTTATTCACTGGACCATCTTTGGTACTTTTCTCCTGAATTCAATTTCTTTGATTCTATTTCAGGTGATCACCTCCCTACTAATATCTCTCTGGCACCTATCATGTTTTTCACCCAATGTCCATTCCTTTGTCCTGTTGACTCTACCTCCATGCCAGTGCTTCAGAAATATTCTCAGCCCTGTCCTTGCACCCATCTCTTTGTTGGTAGAGTCGACAAAGTGAAGAAGGTTATCTAAGATTACAAAACTAACTTGATCAAATGGGCTGAGGAGTGGCAGGTGGAGTTTTACATCTTAGTAAAATAAAGCAGGGTAGGACTTATACTGTTAATGATAGGGCTCTGGTTGGTGTTGCTGAACAAAGACACCTAGGGATTCAGGTGCATAGTTCTTTGAAAGTTGTGTCACAGGTAGACAGGATGGTTAAGAAGGTGTTTAGTATGCTTGCTTTCATTGCTGAGACCATCGAGTAGAAGAGTTGAGAGGTCATGTTGTGCAGGATGTTGGTGAGGCCACTTTTTGAGTACTGTGTACAGTTCTTGTTGCCCTCCTGTGGGAAGAGTGTTATTAAATTGGAGAGGGTTCAGAAAAGATTAACTAGGGTGTTGCTGGAGTGAAAGTTATAAAAATAGACAGGATAGGCTGGGACCTTTTTTGGAGTGTAGGAGGTTGAGAGCTGACTTTATAGAGGTTTATAAAATCATGAGCGGCATCGATAAGGTGAATAACCAAGGTGTTTTCCCTATGGTGGTGGAGTTCCAAACTAGTAAGCATATTTTTAAGGTGGGAAGAGAAAGATTTAAAAGGAAGCTGAGGGGTAGCTTTTTCACAAAGAGGGTAGTTTGTATGTAGAATGAACTGCCAAAGGAAGTGGTAGATGCAGGTACAGTTATAACACTTGAAGGACATTTGGACAGGTACATGAATCTGAAAAGTTCAAAGGGATTTTGGATTAGTTTAGTTTGGGAAATCTGGTCGGCATGGACGAGTTGGACTGAAGGGTCTGATTGCATGCTGTATGACGCTATGACTTTATTTGTTTTAAGATCATGGAGTGGAGTTTTACTGTGAACTAGGGCTGCTTCCAAAGATTGCTTTTCTTGCCCTCACTTACTGATTTCTGTATAAAAGTCCAAGTTCATTCAACACTTGAATTCCAGTCCCAATATGAGGCTATTAACAGTTCATCAACTCATATGTGCCTGTTTCTCGTCAGCAACAGGTTTAACAAGGTCTTTGCTCAAAATAAAAGATGCTTCAGTGATTGACTAGTTGATTTTACTGTTGCTAAAGCCAGAAATCTGGGAACACTTCCTGCTTAATTTATAGTGTCCTGGAATCTTCAAAATCCACTTGGAACAAAAGCAATCAGGGTTCTGAATGGACATAATCACTTCTTTAAAATGGTATTTCTTGTAATGCAGTGCTCTGGAATACAAACCTGGATTTATAAATGTAGGGCTTGGATTGGAGGTTCAATCCAGAACTGCCTAGTGAGTGAGCTACCAACTCAGCCAAACTGACAGGTGAGGAGCAGAAAATGTTGCCGTTTTAAATATCACTCTCTCGCGAGTATTTTAGAAATGTAGATCTGAAAGAGTTTGTTGTTGAGTGCCATAAGCACCACCCACTAAAATGGACATAAGGGCAGAACAGTTTAGGATTTTGGAGTGATACCTGCCATCTGGTACTCCTTTAGAGTCTCTGTAATAATGTCTGTCATTATCAATATAACATGTAGATGAGCAGTGAATTACAATAAACTGTATCTTCTTAAAGATAAGAGGCTCTTCTGTTAGACCTGGATGTAGTTTTCATTTACCGCACCAGACCAAACAAGCCCTATAGGTTCCTATGCTGAAAGACAATACTTAGAGCAACCTTCACCATGAGCAGCAACTCACAACTCACCAGCCTGTAGAACAATGGACCAGAGCAGTAGCTAATAAAATTTTGTGTGGTATTGCTGCTGTGATGTCATCTTGGATGTAATTGCTTCTTTAGCCAGAGATCTGACAAAGGATGACACATGCATTCCTTTGCTAACATCCAAGTAAATATATTTTAAGTATTCTGTAATGACTTTGTTTTCTTTTAAAAGACCATATGTAATCTAAAATATTCCGGTCTACATTGTTCGTGAAAGTACTTCTGTAACAAGGAAGGTCTTTCAAACATTCTACTGACTGTTCACAGAGGATTTTGGTTGGTTTTGTGGCTGGCAAATCTTGATGAATAAGTCACAAATGCAATTTTATAAGCTAGCAGAAGAGGGCAAAGGAAGTTTAACTCCTTTCTTTTTGCTTAAATGTTGTCTTGCTGCACTTGAATGATTCACACAAATTTGTGAACAATTAAGTTGATTCTGTCATAATAAATTTATTTTGACATTGATGAGGCAAAGGAGGTGGGCTGCAGAATTCAGTGACATGTAACAGAAATTCAAGGACTCTTTGACACTAAAGTGTGACTTCCAGTTTGTCCAAATGGAATCAACTGTGCAGCAGCGGAGCATTGGATCTCCCAGGGGCGCATAGGCAATAATTGGCTTTGAGTGTAACATTTTGTTTTAATTTAAAACAATGGCACTTTTTGGCGAAGTCATTAAGATTTGGAAGCTGTATCCATTCAGATGGAAAAAAACACATGAAGCAGCATTTATGAATTGAGAAGTGATCTTGTAATAAATTTGCTTTAGACCAAGAGTTTGCAGAGGGTTTTAATACAGTAGGTGGAGGTGTATCCCCTGCAATAATTCATGTGAGAAAAAGATTATTTCTAATTCCAGCAAACTGAGATAATTACCTTTTCTTAAAAATGTCATTTATTAATACAATTTTTTTGTTTTGCTAGGGCTGGTATTGGCTGCCTGATAATTATGATAGTAATACACAGTGAACAATCTGTATTGATTGAATAAAACAAGAAACCCTGAGTCCAGAGGTGGGGAACCTTTTTCATGTTGGACGGCCGCATTATGTTTGTTGTAATCTAATAAGGCCGCATCCAAGAAACTTCAATTGTATATTCTTCAAAATTCACATTTTTTTTCAAATTGTGGCGGTCAGTCTGTGAGGATTATTTTGTTGAATTTTCTTTTGTTCTCAGGTATTTTGAATACATTCATTTTAAGATTAAAATAAAAACAATAAAGGACGAAAACAACATATTAATAATAAATAAAAGATTTGTTCTGCAAAATTTGGATTCATTCAAAAGGCCACACACAATGGCCTAGAAGGCCGCAGGTTCCCCACCCCTGCCTTAGTCTATTTTAGGAAAGAATTGTGTAGGTGAGGGCAAGTTACTTTTGCCAGGACTGTGTGAAACTATAACCAGTAACCCAGCGATTAACTGCCAAGGTTGCAGTGCATCAAGTCTTGTTTTTTATCCAAGATTCTCATTGCAAAAATGTTATTGATAATCACTATATGTTAGAAACTATATAATGGATGAGACACTACGGTGAGCATATAAGACTTTGGATGATGGTAATGTTATGATGTATGGTTGCATTTCCCAACAAACAGGTTGTATTGGATATTATCCAATTGTCTCTTTGCGAGCTGAAATCTCTTTGGAGGCTATTTTGTTTTCTTTCTTTCCCTTTCTACACATTTTTGTGTTACATGTTATTGTTAAACATGGAAATAAGTATATCAACTGCTTCCTGGGATTGTGCAAAATAGGCATCTTATACTAGCTGCTTCAGTTTTTAAAGTTATCACCTCAATGGTAGAATGCTGTGCAGTTGTGATGAGGGATTTTGTTTTTAGTAAGGTAAATAAAGTAACTGACAGAAGGGTTTTCTTTCCCAAAAGCTCAGTAACAAATGTAAAAGAACGGCTTCAAAATTGTCTACTTGTACTTTTTCCTGGTCATTTTCCACCTTCGTTTTCTTCTGGTAAGTATGCTTGGTTGTTGCGTCGCACTTCCCATACTACTACAGCTGTAATTGGAGATAAGAAGTAGAAAAGTTTGTGAGAGCTATTATTTCTTCACTGTGGGCAAGTGAGACCCAATCTCTTTCATGTGACACAATTTACATTGCTGAATTAATACAGATGACTTGCCATTGTTCTATAAAATGCAAGACTTATTGGCTATTGATGAACCAAATCTTCCTTCATTGTATTTGGGAGTGTGCCTCATTGTAAACGTGCTCTTGAAGTTCATTGCCTTAGATCTATTACTAGCTTATTTTGCATCACTGTGATTGTAATTCTTATGTTTTTTTTCCTGCTGTGGTCTAATTGAGAGCTCTGAAGAACCATAATTGCTGAACAACACCAGACCATAAAGTACCAGGACTTTAGAAGGAAATATTTAGGAAAATAAAATCATAACCCATAGACTAACATGTAGGACATTCGGCCCATCAAGTACATTTCACCAGCTAGATTATGACAGATCTGATAATCCTCAACTCCATTTTCATACTTTATCCTCATAACTCTTGATTCCCTTATTGACTGTCTATCTTGGCCTTGAATATAGTTGATGACTGAGCCTTGTGTCAGCCCTTTCTGGTAACATATTCTACTGAATCACCACCCGCTGAAAGAAAACAAAGCCTCCTCGCTTGTATCTTAAATGGACAACTGCTTACTCCTGAGATTACGTCTTCTGATTGTAGATTCTCCCACAAAGGGAAGCAACCTCTCTGCATTGACGCTGTCAAGCTACTTAAGAATCATTTATATGTTTCCGTAATGTGTCCTCTCATTCACCTAAACGCTGATGAATACAAGCTCAACCTGCTCACCTCATAAGAAAAGTCCTCCGTGCCTCAGGCCAACCTAATGAACCTTATGTGGACTGTCTCTAATACAGGCAGCCTTTGGACCAAGAGATGCAAGAAAATTCCTAGTAACATTTCTTTCTCCACTAAAAAAGACCCTGCTCTGACAAATAGGAAATCTAAATCCGACTTGAGTTGGTCGTGTTACATAACTATCTTCTACACTCTTTCTTGGACTGTTGATTCGCCAAGGTGAAATTTCAACCTAATTGGCCTATTGGTAAATTCACAGGATTAGTGAACCATTAGTTTTGCACTCTGCCTTCAATCGAGAGTAATATTGGACAATAGAGAGAGATTTTGGATGTGAAACCGACAATCACCCCAATCCTGTATGATTCATGGCCAGTCAGTGAAGTTGAAATTGCCCTTTGTGATATCCAACGCTGATGCTGTTCTCCGAGGATTGGAGTTAATTATAGCACCTCAATTGTTGCTATGGCAAAAGAGCAACTGAAGGCAGATCTGGGAACTGGAACCTTCACAGCAATTCTGAAAGTTCCCTTCTCATACCATCAAAATTGGCCTTGCCCCAATTTAAAAATTTTAACGTGTGGACCAGACCTATCTTTTTCCTAATTATTTTAAATAGTTACGGCATGGTGGCTCAGTGGTTAGCACTGCTGCCTCACAGTACCAGGGATCCGGATTCAGTTCCCACCTCGGGCAACTGTCTGTGTGGAGTTTGCACATTCTCCCTGTGTCTGCGGGATGCTCTGGTTTCCTCCCATAGTCCAAAGATGTACAGGTTAGGTGAATTGGCCATGCTAAATCGCCTGTAGTGGCGATTAGGTGGATTAGTCAGAGGCAAATATAGTGGGGTGGGTTTCTCTTCAGAGGGTCGGTGTGGACTTGTTGGGCTGTCGGGCCTGTTTCCAAACTGTAGGTAATCTAATCTAAATCTAAGTATATGGAAGTAATAACCCCTGATCCCAAAGTGCTCTTCCACTCACACCTCATTATATCCTAAGACTATGATCTCTCATCTTAGAATGCCCCACAAGATGAGCCCATTTCTGATTAAGGGCTTACGCCTGAAATATCGTTTCTCTTGCTCCTCGGTTGCTGCCTGACCTGCTGTGCTTTTCCAGCACCACACTCTCTACTCTGATCTCCAGCATTTGCAGTCCTCACTTTCTCTCTTTCTGGTATCAATCAAGTGAACCTTCTAGCGTTGCATTTTGATAAGGCAAACTGGGGCAGGATGTGCACACTTGATGGTAGGGCCCTGGGGAAAGTTGTCTGAGAGAGAGAGACCTAGGGGTACAGATCCATAGTTCCTTGAAAGAGTGTTGCAGGTAGACAGGGTGAAGAAATTATTTGGCAAGCTTGCCTGCATCAATCAGAGCCTTGAGTACAGGAAGTGGCCTATCATGTTATGGCTCTACAAGACATTGGTAAGGCCACATTTGAAGTACTGAATATAGTCCTGTTCACCATGCTATAGGAAGGATATTATTAATTTGCAAAGGGTGCAAAAATGTTTTCCAAGGATGTTACTAAGACTGGAAGATTTGAGTCATCAGGAGAGGGTGGTTAGACTCAGAAGTTTTTTACCCGAGCGTAGGAGGCTGAGGGGTGATCTTATGGAGGTTAATAAAATCAAAGGGGTGTTGAGGATGGGAAAAGGCGAGGTCTTTTCCCCATAGTAGGGGAGCCCAAAATTAGACCGCGTAGGTTTAAGGTAAGAGGGGAAACATTTAAAAAGGAACCTGAGGGTCACCTTTTTCATATAGTGGGTGGTGCATGTATTGAATGGGCTGCCAGACTAAGTGATAGAGATGTGTTCAGTTAGAACCTTCAAAAGACATTTGGACAGGTACGTGGATAGGAAAGGTTTACATAAATGTGGGCCAAGCACCAGCAAAGGAGGCTAATTCAGTCTAGGAAACCTAGTTAGCTTGAATGAATTGGACCAAAGGGTCTGTTTGACTCCATGACTCTCTAATCTCAAACCATGCAACTTGGATGCAGTTCATGGTGATTACTGACAAAAAAAAGGTGATTGGTGTGTGTGTAAGTGTGTACTATATTTGTGGATTAGAAGAATTGGAAAATGGAAGACTTGGGCATTTTTTGGGGTACAAAAGATTTACCATGTGACTTTTTCTATTGAAAACATCAGTAGAACTGGGGATTAACTGCTACTTAGAAAAAGTCAAGTTATTTGGGAGAAAAACTTTTAATAGGTTAGAAAATGATGAATGGAATGTAATTGCTAGACAAGCGGACGGTTTTGGAAGGGTTCTAGTGCTGAAGGTTGCCTAATAATAACAGGATCCAGATTTTTGGGTTCTGATTTAGCACAGCTGTTAGAGTTGTTTGGTTGTGGAGAGCCTTGTAAGGCGGGGATATGTGTGTGTGTTTCTGTCTCTGGATTGATGATGAAGAAGAGGCTTCCGCCTCTGTGAGTGATGATATGGAGCAGCCCAAGAGTCATTTTTACGTTTTTACTGAAATTACCCATTTCTAAAAGTGTTTTTTTTTTTGCAACTTAATGTTGCATTAAATTGGCAATCCTGCTCAGAGGTTAGCTAGTGTTGTAATATAGATGCCATTTTGGTATAGTATGGTGTTGTGAGCTTTTGATTGAAGCATGTCATTGAGCATTGAGTAAGTGGAGTGAAGTTGGTCTGCCTCAATGGAATTCAATTGTCTCATGGAGAAGCAACAGCCTTCAAAATACTGCGTCATATTTCTTTCCATTAACTTGTAAAATGTTAAGATTTATCATTTCTCACCAAATGTGTAACTTACTACATAATACATAACAAATATCTTAGAATCATAGAATTCGTAAAGTGTGGAAATAGGCCATTTGGCCCCACAAGTCCACACCGACTCTCTGAACAGTAACCCAGCCAGACCCATTCCCCTACCCTATTACTCTACATTTCCCCTGACTAATGCAACTAATCTACACATCCCTGATGTTATGACACAGTGGTGAACCCTTCTGTTAATTAAACCAAACCCACAGAAAAGCTGACCTCGCCTGGTAATCTGTTAAAATAAGTGACAGAGAACTCCCAACTTCCACTATTTAAAGAAAATAACATCAATTTTTTAAAAACTCTAACAGTGAATATTAAACAACAAGTATTCACAACTCTAAGCCCCCCCCCTTTCTCTTAACTGCTTATTATCTGCCTCCAACTCTATAACAATATGTTGTTCCAATAAAACACTCCTTAAAATTACAGCAACTTAATTTCAAAACCACACAGCTGCTGTTGACTTTGGCTTTTTTCTTCCAGTTGAAGATCCCCCAGGTCGTATATTACTGCAAATATGTTTCATGTGAAAAGGTACCTTTTTAGTAGAGTGTGTTTACTAATTTCTTGGGTCTGTCTTGATGGCAGTTGCTCTCTTTGCAATTTTCAAAATGTTCACAATTTTATATCCCCAATATTGGGTTGTCTCATTGGTTCGATGTTGGCAAAACAATAAATTCAAACTCTATTGGGTTTTGTTATCCTGGGGCATAACTTAAACTCATTAAATTCGAGTTGTTGTCAAAACAGTAACCAACTCAGGTATCCATTTCACAGCCAAATGTTACATATTTTCAATTTTCCACTACACTCTGGGACTGCCATCTAGTCAAAAATACAGGTGTTTGTAAGCTCTCAGTTCAGAATAGCGTTCATTCTCTCTCAAAGGTACTTGCCTTCAACTTCATAACACTGAACACTGTGTGGGCAATTTAGCATGGCCAATTCACCTAACCTGCACATCTTTGGACTGTGGGAGGAAACCAGAGCACCCAGAGGAAACCCATGCAGATACAGGGAGAATGTGCAAACTCCACACACAGTTTGGAAGCTGGAACGAACCCGGGTCCCTGTCGCTGTGAGGTTGCAGTGTTAATCAGTGCCACCACAAATATATGTGAAACAAATCTCCAACAATAGTTTTAACTGTCATTCCATGAACTACAGTGGAATAAAAGTACTCTGGTATGGAAGAACCAGCTGCCAGTTCAATATGAGCCCAGTTTTGCATCATTAATTTAGATTTGTTGTGTTCCCTAGCACCAAGACTGAAATTCTTTTGGACATCATGGTTATATCTATTCAGCAGATAATCTTAGCCATAGATAACAGCAAGGTCCGCTAAACATTTAAAATCCTGAGCCAAACATTTCTTTTTAGAGCTTGCCGATTAAACTCTTGAAAATAAAACTAACGCTAAGGTGACAGTTGAGAGAAACTAATGCCACAAAACACACATGCAAAGCTAACAGTTTCAGCATCTTGAGTATAACCTGTCTTCAATTTGCGTTTGCACATATTTTTTGCTTTCTGTCCATCCTTATCCTTTTTCTGGCTCTTTGCATTCACTCAGTACCCCTAGTGATTCACTGGCTCTCCCTTTCACTGACCTACCTTGTTTTCTGGTGACATCTTTCACTCCTCTTTCGCACGCACCAACTCTGGCTACAAATACCCCCTCTAATCCCCTCCCTCATATGCCCTTTCTCCTGTTGTTTGTGCTCTGCCTGTCCTTTTATCTCCCCCTCCCACCCCCCTCCTCCCATCCACTCAGTAGTGGTAGATCTTTGCTGTCTCTTCATTATAGATCACTTTGCTATGGCAGCAACTTGGCAAAGTGTGACCTTTGGGGCAAAATACTAATGTAAGCCTTTCGGACAATGCTGGGCCAAACTAGAGTCCTAGACTAACCATGTGAGCACACATATCTACTGTGGCAAGGCTTGCATTATATAATGAGCTACAAAGTGAAGTCGACCAGAATTGCTGACGACAATGCATCTCTTGCTGATGAGTTCTTTTTGCTCATAGTGAGTCTTATGCTCGTTTTGAATAGAAGGTTAGTGAAATGATGCCACTTGGCCCGTTGGCCTTGAGTGCACCTGTGCCCACAGTCACTATTGCAGATGTTAGATGGACATTCTTGTGGGTGCACCCATAAAAATTGGCTCAGATGGGGTTCCCGGCCATACGCTCACATCCTGTATGGACCAGCTGGTAGGAGTATTCACAGGTGTCTTTAACCTCTCTTTACACTGATATGAGGTTCCCACCTGTTTCAAGAAGACCACTATCATCCCAGTGGGAAAGAAAAATCAACCAACGTGTTGTTCTGACATCCATTATTATGAAATGCTTTAAGAGATTAGTAATGCCATACAGCAGCTCCAGCTCTCAGATTGCCTTGATCATTACAATTTCCCTACCATTGCAATAAGTCCATGGCAAATGCCCATCTCCCTGGTTCTATACTTATCCCAGGAATCTCTGGATAACAAGGACACCTATTAACTCCCGTAAACTCCTGTTTATTGGTTTTAGCTCCACCGTAAACACCATAATCCCCAACCTAATTCCGAGCTAGTACTCTGCTTCTTCCCCCTTCCCAACAACTGGATTCTTGACTTCCTGAACCACAGGCATCAATCAGTAAGGGTAAGTGACAACACCTACTCCACAATAATTCTCAACACTGATGCCTGCAAGGCTGCGAACGCAGCCCTTTACTATACTTATGATTGTGTGGCCAAATTCCACCTTAATGGGTTGGATCTCAAACAGCGATAAGACAGAGTACAGGAAGGAGATAGAGAGCTTAGCAGTATGGTGTAAAGACAACAATTGCTCCTCCATTATCCGCAAAAGGAAGGAGCTGGTCATTGACTTCAGGAAGCAGAGGGGAGAACACACCCTTTTGTGTATCAATGGTGTTGAAATGGAGGTGTTCAAGAGCTTCCAGTTCCTAGGAGTAAATATCAACAACTGTCTATCCTGGTCCATCTACCTTGATGCTACAGTGAAGAAAGCTCACAGAGGCCTCTCCTTCCTCCAGTAGGCTTAAAAAAAAAAATTGGCTTGTCCACAATGACACTTACCCATTTTTATAGATGCACCATAGAGTACATTCTTCCCAGATGAATCACAGCTTGATATGGCAACTGCTCTTCCCCAGACAGCAAGAAATTAGACTTGTGAACGCAGTCCAATCCATTACGAAAACCAGCCTTCCTTCCATTTACTGCATCTGCACCTCCTGCTCTCTTACGAAAGCCACCAACATAATCAAAGACCCCTGGGTAGAAGATATAAAAGTTTGAAATCACATAACAAAAGATTCCCCCTCCATTATCAGACATGTGAATAGACCTCTCATATTAGAGTTGATCTTTATGTGCATCTTCTCTATAGCTGTAACACTACATTTTGCATTCTGTTCTATTCCTTTGATGTACTCTGTAAAGAATCATTTGTCTGTTGTTGTGGTTCTGTTCGCCGAGCTGGGAATTTGTGTTGCAGACATTTCGTCCCCTGTCTAGGTGACATCCTCAGTGCTTGGGAGCCTCCTGTGAAGCGCTTCTGTGATGTTTCCTCCGGCATTTATAGTGGTTTGTCTCTGCCGCTTCCGGTTGTCAGTTCCAGCTGTCCGTTGCAGTGGTCGGTATATTGGGTCCAGGTCGATGTGATTATTGATAGAATCTGTGGATGAGTGCCATGCCTCTAGGAATTCCCTGGCTGTTTTCAGCAAAACTAATGTAGTGTACAAAATCCCATGCAAGGACTGCACAAAACACTACATAGGACAAACAGGAAGACAGCTAACGATCCGAATCCATGAACACCAACTAGCCACGAAACGACATGACCAGCTATCCTTAGTCGCCACACACGCAGATGACAAGCAACATGAATTCGACTGGGGCAACGCTACTGTTATAGGAGAAGCCAAGCAGAGAACAGCCAGGGAATTCCTAGAGGCATAGCATTCATCCACAGATTCAATCAATAAGCACATCGACCTGGACCCAATATACCGACCACTGCAACGGACAGCTAGAACTGACAACCGGAAGCGGCAGGTACACATCACTTATAAATGTCGGAGGAAACATCACAGAAGCACTTCACAGGAGGCTCCCAAGCACTGAGGATGTCACCTAGACGGGACGAAACGTCTGCAACACAAATTCCCGGTTTGGCGAACAGAACCAGAACCACGAGCATCCGAGCTACAAATCTTCTCACAAACTTTGAATCATTTTGTCTGGTTAGCATGGAAAGCAATACTTTTCACTGTCTCTTGGTACATGGGATGAATCAAATCAGCTAACTGATTAAGTTATGACTAACATCATATCAGTGGCACTCAAAATTACTACAAGGAAATCTACTATACTGTAATTAGAAAATCCTGGAACAACTAGGGTCAGGTGGCCTGTGGAGGGAGAAACAATGTTGAATACCTTTCGTCAGAATTGGAAGAAACTAGAGAGAGAAGATTAACATCTGCAGAGATAAGAAAAGCGTGGATAAGTCTGAGATAGAGTTGAAGGAGGGAGATTAAAAACGAAGTGAATATTAGTGCAAGGTAAAAGATACTGGGACAAGTAGAGAAATAAAATATCTGCAGATTTTAAGGTACAATAGCACCTCTTCTACCTCAGGAGGCTAAGGAATTTTAGCATGCCCATAAGGATCCTCACCAACGTTTACAGATATGACAGTGAAAGCATTCTTTCTGGGTGCATCATGGCTTGGTACAGCAACTGCTCTGCCCAAGACTGTAAGAAATCACAAAGTTGTGAACACAGGCCAGACCATCACACATGCTAATCTTCCATCTTTGACTCCATCTACATTTCTTGTGGAAATGTAGCCAACGTTGTCACAGATCCCTCCCACCCTGATCCAACCTCTCAGGCAGAAGATGCAAAAACTTAAACACACACACACCAACCGATTCAAGAACCGCTTTCTCCCCTATGTTAGACTACTGAATGGACTCCTCAAATTTCAAATCTAATGTTAATCTTGCGTTTGTACACCTCCTGTGCAACTGTAACTTTATATGTCTCATTCTGTTCTATCACCCTGTGATCTGTATGCCTTCATATTTTATGATTTGCCTGTAATGCATACAAAACAAAACTGTTCACTGTATTTGGGTGCACGTCACAATAATAAACCAAATCACGACTGAAATACCTTTTCAGCCTGCTTAATGTAGGCTTAACATTTGGCTGAAGACAAAAGTTTTATGACAATCATTTATAATAGTTTTAGTATCGAATTACCACGGAAAGATTTAATCTCCTACTCCTTTGGGTGACATGTAGCTATAATGCATGAATTGAATAAAAAAAATTCCAAAGTTCCAAACAAGAAGCATACTGGAATTGAAATGTTAACACTGTTTCTCTCTCTTCATGGATGCTGCCAGACCTGCTGAGCCCAGCACTTTTTAAAAAGTGTTGGCTGTGTTGGTGAATTTAGTTTAAACCCTCTGATTTCTTAAAGACTGAAACTTCATGGCCAGAGTTTCTTTGTAATTTAAACCTGACTGGTTTGGCTGGTGGAAAGAGAAGGAATTATGGCAGTGCATGTATTTTAATGCCTCCAGATTTAGCTGCAAACTAAAGTTATAGTTTGGGTTTGTAAATCGATTAAATTTTGATTTGTTAGTATAAAGGATAAAAACAAATTTATGGACAGACAAATCAAGTGAAACCAGTGTTGCATATTTGATCCATGAGGACTGTACAGATTCACATCTTAAAACACTAGCTTCTATCAATCTAAGAGGTAATAATATTGGTCCTGGCTCCCTATAATGTTCCATAAAAGCAGTTTTTATTTCTAATGAACAGACTAGACCTGTAATGTGGCGGAATCATTCTATTTGAATGATGGTAGTTCACCTTTAATTTAAGTTCGATGCAGTCTTAAAATGGGGGGGGTGTGGTGGTTTATATTAATAAATCTCTCATAGTATTTACTTTTTGCTGGAATTGAATCAATACCAGGCATTTAATTATTAAAACATGTATTTCTGTAATTCAGTTATTGATTTGCTCTCTCATTTGTAGGAAACAGCCTAAGTTAGTAAATTCTAAGCTCTCTGCTTAGTTCTACTTGGCAGTCATTGCTTTTCAGTTTATTATCCATCACACACAGAATTTCCTCACTCAATATTTGTGCCCATTGGCAGTGACAGCATACAAGATATATACTTGAGGCAAAAGCAAACCGCATAGAAACCTGGAGTTGCTGATGCAGAATAATTCATTGACTTTCTAAGTACTGCATTAAAGATGAGTGCAATGATGTTAAAGTTTTGTTAACAACAACAGTTTATATTTATGTAGTGCCCTTAATGTAACAAAATTTCCCAAAGTGCTTCGCAATGACATTGTTAGCAAAATATGAAGCTAAGCCGGTTAAGGTCAGATGAGCAAAACCTTGGTCAAAGATGTTTGCTTTAAATGGGGAAAAGGATCTTAATAGGGGAAAAGCAAAGTAGGGACATGGAGAGGAATAATGACCTGAATTCCAGAGCTTGGGACTTGGGCACCTAAAGAAATGGGCACTCCGTAGAACAGTTATAATTGGGATTCACAAAAAGTCAGAACTAAAGGAGTGCAAATATCTGAAGGTGTGTCAACTTAGAAGAGACTGCAGAGACACCATTTACACTTCCTTTGATGGAATTTGAGAATAAGGATGAAAATTTGAAAATTAATGTTATTTTGCTCTCCAAATATGGATGATGTTCCCAAGGTCATATTCATTGCCAAATGTTTTTTGGAACCATATAGGATTCTTAAGGAGCTTGACAGGATAAATTTGGAGCTTGACAGGATAAATTTGGAGTGGAGAGGGCATAGTTTTAGAATAACCAGGTGCCAATTTAAGACAGACGTGGAGGAATTTCTTGAGGGTTGAGTATCTTTGGAGCTGCTTCGGAGTACGGTGTGGGTCGAGTCCTTATGTACAGAGGAACCTTGATTATCTGACTAATGCGGGTGGGGAGTATTTTGTGGGATAATCGAATGCCAGATAATAGTTTAGCCAAGCATGGGGACTTTGCGATTTTGCCGGATAATCTGAAATTTGGATAATCAAATGCGCTGGATAATCCAGGTTCCTCTGTATATAGCAAGGCTGAGATAGGTTCTTGATCAGTCGAGAAGTTGAGGTTTACAGGGAAAAGGGCAGGAATGCCAGAGCAGCCATGATCCTGTTTAGTGACTGAGCAGGGTTGAGAGGCCAAGTGGTCTACTCCTGTTCCAATTCCTCATGTTCTTGAAAGGGCAGGACTTGATATTAAATATTTCAGTATACAGTATGTTCAAGAAAGATGAGAGAGGAATGAAAGGAGAGAGGATGGTCTAGAGAGGTGAATGACAGCATTTATTTGATTTAGAACTAAGAACTAATAAAAACATAATTGTACTCCTGGTTATATTCTATATGTTAACTCGTAGACAAACTATAGAGGAATACATGGAAATTTGAGTGTGATTTAGAAACCTGCGATCACAGCATCATTAGGTATATTTTGGCCATGGGAAAAGAGTAATCCACAGTTTTCAAATAAAAGAAATTCAACTTCAATAATGTGAGAACCGATCTGGCTTAGGTAAATTGGAATCAAAGATTAGAAGGCAAAGTAGAATTGAAGGTAGTCAGGTATGTTGTCACCACAGGAAAAATAATATGGCAAGCAATCCCAGCCTGCCTAGGTAATATAAGTAATAGAGAGCAAGATCAAGCAGATGCACTAAAAACAAAATACTTGGATGCTGGCCAGAACAGAATGAAATGCATCCAAAGATACAGAGAGTAGAAGTATGGAGACTCTAGTCATAATGATGCCACCCTTCTTCGATGTGAGGCTGGTGCGAGGAGACTGAAGCATTGCAAGCTCTTGTTCAAAACATACAAGATTAAACCCAGCAACTACAAGTTGGTCAGTTTAACCTCTGTGAGGGAAAGCTCTTAAAAATGATCATCAAGTGGACAAATGTGAATTAATGAAGGAAAGTCGACATGGATTTGTTAACTGCATATCACATTTGACTTGTTTGAGTCTTTAGTTAAGTTAACATTTGGGTTGATAAGTGTAATTGGTTGTCGCTTGCATGGAGTTACAGCAGGCTTGACAGCAGAGTTAAATATGTGGAATAGGGCTAGTAAGTGGATATGTAATTTGCTGAGTTCCATGAAACAGTGATGAACAGTTATTTTCACAACTGGAGGAAGGTATGTAGCAGGGTTCCCAGAGGCTAGGGTTCAGCCACCAGCCTTTCCCAAATAACCTTAGCTTGGTTGTACCGTTACAATTTAAAAATTTGCAGATGAGACAAATCTTAGAATTATTATGAACTGCAATAAATTTTCAATGAACATCCAGGTTTGTGGAATGGATGGGCAAACAGCTGATTAAAGTTAATATAGGGAGGTATAAAATGATCATCTTGGTCCAAAGAACAAAATAAAACGTGCAAGACTGAAGGCTCTGCCAGAACTGAGGTATCTGGGGTTATCTACACACAAATCACTGAAGAACTGATTGAGAAAATAGTTAATCCTTCATAAATAGGTGTGTAAAGTAGAAAAGTGTGGTAGTTATGATAGGCCTGTATAAAACATTGCCATCTCATCTCGAGTATTATTTTGAGTGCTGGGCAGCACACTTTAGAAATAATGTAAAGACATTAAAGTGACAGAAAAGGTTTTCAAGAATGACTCCAGGGCTGCGTTACCTGGATAACACACTGGAGAAGAAAAGATTGAGACATGTAGGAATATTGAGGAATGCTAATGGGGTAGATAGAGAAACGTTTCCCTTTGGCAGAAAAATTGGGAAACACAGGCCACAGATTTAAAATAATGGCAAAAGAAGCAGTGGTGACATTTATTATAATCTCAGCCAATGGTAATATTGGACAAGTCAGCATGACATTGGCTTGATTGATCCTCTATTTTTTATTTGGTTACTGTGGTAGGGTTCGTCACTGAAGCATTCAAATGAGGCTGCATTTGAACAGTAGAAAGTAAGGTTAATATACAAGAGAAAAAAAAACAAAGTTACATATCAAAAGATCTTAACACAAGCTGCAAAATACATTTTTAACCAGGTCTTCAATGTTATCATTTTACAGATACTCTATTTCAAATAAATCCTAAAATAGAACATATAATACACTTTTACATTACACAAGGAGAAAATCATCTATGTAGCGACTGGTAAGGATCTGAAAAACACTGTCTAAGGAGTATGGTGGTAGCAAGGATAACTTGAACCTTCAAAACCGATTTGAATAATTTTTTGAGATGGAAAGGTTTGCAGGTCTTCAGAGAAAAAGGAGGGATGGTGGGCCGAAGTGTCTTTTCACTGGAGATATTAGAGTGGATGACCATACAGAATGTAACCATTTGTGAGGGGCCTAAGCCTGTAAAGAGGAACCTTGATTATCCAAAGGACACGGGCGGGGAGTATTTTGTTCTGTTGAATCAAATGCCGGATAACATAGTTAGCCAAGCATCGGGAACTTGCGAGCTTGTTCGGATAATCTGAAATTCGGTTAATCAGATGCTGGATATTCGTGGTTCCTCTGTTCTACTTGTTATAGAATGCCCAAGCCTGACCTAGCCACTGTATATTAGGTCCGGGTCTGTTTCTGATGGGTGTCACTGTCAAGATGTTAGATCATCTTGGAAGGTCAAGAAAAGGTGGCTGAATATTTGGTGTTTCAGATAATCATGATTTGATTATTTATTTGCTGTGTATTGCCCTAAGGCTTCATGTCTACAAGGTCCCTTTATTTCTCTGACTTCGAAACTGTCAAGCTAATTGTTAATAGAGCTGCACAATAGAATTGTTTGTGAATAGCTCCACTTCTAGGTGCATGACAGAGAAGGTCATTGATGAAGCTGCTGCACGTGGTAAAGATATCTTTTCTAAGGAACGTCTGCAGTGAAGATCCATCTAAGAACATCAGCCGTTGCTCTTTACACCAGGAATCACTTCAGGCACTGGAGGATTTTGTTTGATCCCAGTTAACCTAATTTGCTAATGATCCTTTGCAGCTGTATAAGCTGAATGCTGATTCTTAATATTAGTAATATCAACCTGTATTGAGGAGCTCTTGTGCAGTGGTAGTGTCCCTACCTCTGGACCATGAGACCTGGGTTCAAATCCCAGATGCTCCAGCAGTGAACCATAACATCTCTGAACAGGAGGTTTTAGGTTTATTTTTATTAACTTGTATTGAGGAGCTCTTGTGAGGTGTTGGTAGTGTTCTTCCTTCTAAGCCAGGAGTCCTGGGTTCAAGTCTTATCACCCTATGGTGTGTCATGACATCTCTGAACAGTTTGATTAGAAAATATCTCTATTTGTATTGAGCTCATGTGGTGCGGTAGTAGTAGTCTGCCAACCTCTGAACCAGGAGACTCCGCTTCAAGTCCTGCCTACAGCAGAGCTGTGTCATAACCAGGCCTGGACGGGTTGAGTTTTTTAAAAAAAAAAGCAAAGTTATTGTATAAATGCAAGTTGACATGTTCCATTTGTGTAGTAATTTTATTAAGATAAAATCTCTGAAGGTACGTCATGGATGTGTTATAAAACAATAGTCACATGAGATAATAGAGTGGATGACTATACATTTGGTCAAAGTAGTAGATTTTAATTTGCATCTTAAAGAAGGAAAAGGATGCAAAGAGATTTGGGAGGGAATTTTGGAGTTTGGAGCTAGGGAAATGCAAGCAATTCTTTAATTAGTAAAATAATTAAAATTGGGAGCCAAGAGCTCAAAATTACAGGAGCATAGAGACTAATGTGCTGTAGTGTGGAGGGCAGTGTAGAGGTTAGGAAGGGCCCGGGCTTTACAGGAATCTGAATACAGAATGCAAATGTTAAAAGGTGCAGTATTGTATAACTGCACACAGGTGTTTGTCAGTGATCATGAGAAGAGCAGTAAGAATTATGGACTATAATAGATCAGTCTGAGGGTAATGGCTCAGTGGTATTTGTTCAGCAATAGCCTGCGAACTGATACTCCGTTTAATTTCCTCCAGGATCATTTATCTCGTAGCCTTATAACCATGTTCCAAAATTGGTAAAAAAGCTGAACTTAAGAGGTGAGGTGAGAGTGACTGCCTTTGACATTAAGGCAGTATTTGAATGAGTGTGGCATCAAGGACCCCATACAAAGTCATTGGGGATCAATTTGGAAAACACAGATTGGAGTCTCACCTAGTTGTTGGAATCCATTACAACTACAATATGCAGCATATGCTGGAAACCAGCATTCAGAAAATGTAACTTTCTGAATACGATCTGTTCAAAGGGAGCTACATTTGAGTATTGGTTATGTGCAGTCTGTCCAGCACCGAGAGGGATTGATGCCAGACTTTGGGCACTCAGGATAATTTGGGGGTCACTGAAGAGGTGTTCAAATCAGTGTGTGTGTGAGTGTGTGTAAGATGTAGGTAGACTGACATGACTTTTTGTGATCTATAACTTGTGGTGTAATACCTGTGTTAGCTGCTGTAGCATATGAATGAGACATGGGTCAGATATTATTGAAAAGCTCGATTAATTTTAAACATGGCTTCTAAAATGGAAACTACAATCACAGGCACTTATTAAGCAGTTCTGACGTTCTGTAGCAAGCTTCCTTCAGTGTGCCATGCTGCAAAAGGATTCAGTAAGATGGAGTGTGAGATCATTTTATCATAAGGCCACATGCCATAATATGCTAATGACATCATTGGCATGTCCCTTGAAGGTATAACGGACATCTGTCTTGAAACATAACAAAAACAGTTAAGATGTATCAAATAAAATTGACATTGAGCTTGGATATATGATAGAGAACTAATATTTTAAATGAGAATCCATAGATGTGAAAACAGTTGAAATGCGAAAAAGAGAATTCTCCAAATTAACAGTCTTTTAGTTGAAAAGCACACCAGCTCCAGTTTGGGTAGTACATGAAGTTACAACTCAGTGAAGATTGGGGAAGATGTTGTCACCCCTAACAGGTTTCTGTCAAGATCTTGATATTGTCTACATTAAACTCTTGAATTTCACTGACTTTGCTTACAAATAAATCTTTCTTTAATGTGGCCCATTTTTAAACAGAGATGTGATTTCCCTGAGATATGGTATTGCCTGTAACTCAAATTTCCAAGATCACCTGATTTGTAGCATCTGTTTTAAAAGCCTATGCGTCTAGTTTTTAAAAATATCGACTGAAAATTCAAAATATGACTCTGTACTGGGGAATGACACAAGAATTTCACAGAAACTCAAACCTAAGCTGCAGTCAACCTTGAGGCTGGTTTGGTTGAGGTGAATGTGTAATTTTAAAATCCTCCTTTCACTCACTTCCCATACCTACTGGAGAATATAGACAAAGAAGCCAAATGATGACAGTATCAGCTGTAATGACCCAAGGCCAATAGCTATAAGATGTTTTGTGATGTTTTATTATATTATAGCTATAAAGATAACTTACTAAATGGAAAGTGTATTATGGTGACCTGGACATTTATTTGAAAAACGGTAAAGTAGCTTGCTTACCTTGTGGGCAAGTAGTTTGTCATACAGCCTTCCTGACTGGTTACTACATTGCTTTCCAATTTGATATCCTCTTTTATTTATAGTCATTCAGAACCTCCTTGAGGTTCATTGCTGGATCCAGTTCTAGACATACCAACTTACTTTATATTGTGTAACAACTATAGGTAATGTATTACAATGAAATCTATGTAAAGCTAATTCAAGGTGTGTAGGCATTCCAGCACACACAGCACTTCAAAGTTTGAGAGAAGATTTGTAGCTCAGGTGCTCGTTGTTGTGGTTCTGTTCGCCAAACTGGGAATTTGTGTTGCAGATGTTTCGTCCCCTGTCTAGGCGACATCCTCAGTGCTTGGGAGCCTCATGTGAAGCGCTTCTGTGATGTTTCCTCCGGCATTTATAGTGGTTTGTCTCTGCCGCTTCCGGTTGTCAGTTCCAGCTGTCCGTTGCAGTGGTCGGTATATTGGGTCCAGGTTGATGTGCTTATTGATAGAATCTGTGGATGAGTGCCATGCCTCTAGGAATTCCCTGGCTGTTCTGTTTGGCTTCTCCTATAATAGTAGTGTTGTTGACAAGCAACATGAGTTTGACTGGGACAACACTATTATTATAGGACAAGCCAAACAGAGAACAGCCAGGGAATTCCTAGAGGCATGACACTCATCCACAGATTCAATCAATAAGCACATCAACCTGGACCCAATATACCGACCACTGCAGCGGACAGCTGGAACTGACAACCGGAAGCGGCAGAGACAAACCACTATAAATGCTGGAGGAAACATCATAGAAGCGCTTCACAGGAGGCTCCCAAGCACTGAGGATGTCACCTAGACAGGGGATGAAACGTCTGCAACACAAATTCCCAGCTTGGCGAACAGGACCACAACATATACCACTGTTTTTTTTTACAAAAATGGAATCAATAGTTTTAAGAAATAAATTGTTCCCGTTGGTGGAAAAAAACCCCATTATAATTTAAATCAGTTTTTTGTGATTAGAATGAATAGTTTTCTGTCTGTGCATCAAAAGATGGTTACACATAGTTGGATCATTTGGCCTGATCTGTTTGTACTGGCTCTTTGCAAAAGCAAATCACCTGATATCACTGCCTTGCCCTTTCCTAATGTCTGAAAATATTTCTCTGTCAATAATTATCCTTTTTTTTCAAAGGTTTCAGTTGAACTTGCTTTCACCACACTCACTCTCGGGCAGTATTTTATAGGTCCGAACCCTTCACTATGTAAAGAGTCTTCTTTCACTAATTACCTTAAATTGACACCCTCTGATTCTCAATCCTTCTGAGAATGACTCAGGGAACAATGACTCTTTATCTACTTTGTTCACAGCACTCATGATTTTGAATGCCTTTAACAAATCTCCTCATGATCTTTTCTTAGGAGGCAAGCCCCAACTTTTTCAGTGCATTGATGTAACTGAATTTCCTAATCCCTAGGATGATTCTAATGAATCCTCGTTGCACCCTTCACACCCTTCCTAAAGTGTGTTGCCCAGAACTAGACTTGATGCTCCAAATGAGCCTGACTCAATTTTTCATACAGATTTATTTTTATTTCCTGACTGTTTTTACTTCATTTGCTTGCTTATGAAGTCCATGATCTTGTAGTCTTTATTGACCACTTTGTTAAATTGTTCTGATGTCATCAACTAGAATTTATACTTTGTTTTTTCTGCTCTGTACAGCATTCTGCTAATATAATGTAATATGATTGTTTTGCGCATTGTTACATGTCACTTGGGTAGTGTGCTAAAAATCAAAGTCAAATGTTCCCAGAGTTGATGTACTAGCTTAGAGCTCTCAGCCAACCAACCTCCTTCCCTCCCGCTGCAAAAAAAAACCCCAGTCTTGTGCATGCATACACTTGCACATGCGCACACATACCAAAAGAACAAGGGTGATACGGGCAAAGCGATTCCTGTTTTGAGAGCCACAGCTTACAGCAATAGCTGAGGAAATAAAAACTGTCTTTCTTCAGGCTTGAGATACTTCGTATTATAGAGCAAAACTAGTTGTTTCTGTAATAACAAAGTGAATGGGTAAGGCAGTAGTGAGTAGCATGGTGGTTAGGGCTGATGAGTATGTTGGGGAAACATGTTAAAAGTGTATTGATGGAGTAAAGATTTGGCAACCAGTTCATGCAGGATTATTAAGAGTGGAGGGTGGGGGAATTTCGAGAGCGAGTGAAGGAAGGTATTGCATACAACAGGAGTGTTGATGCATGAGCTTTGTGGGAGGTGGCTGTGAAAGGAATAGAGTAAATGGAGGTAGCAGAGAACAGAGTATGACGCTTAGTCTTGCAAATATAGTCTGGTGGCATGTCCTCTGCTGTTGCTTCATTGGGAAGAGGATTCCCCTCCTCTCTGAAGGGTCTTGAAGTCCATCTCTGAAAAGTGTGGTGCCAGTCTCCCCTTCTCTGACATAATTTCTAACTCCTCCTATTTCTGAACAGAACAGTTGCCTAATGCTAGTTTCCTGCAGCTGTGTAGTAGATTTGGAAAGATGGTATAGATATAAAAAGTACTGGACATAGGATGGATACTTGGTTGGTTCACGAAGGTGCATCGTGGGAAATTGGACACGTTGCTTGCCATAACAGTAATAACTAATGCGACATGTTTGGCAAGGTACAGTGAGGAAATGTGCTTAACCTCAGTGACCATCTCTCCACTAAAATTTGGTCCAACTTGGCTCTTAGCTAAAAAGGATGTAAGATTCAGCCCATAGTTTCTATGTTTGGTCTTGCACACTAGACAGACAGTGTTGATGGGATTTAATGGCAATGTGTTTTCAAAATTTCAATTCACCCACAATGGAGAAATTAGCTATCTTCTCCCTTTTTAAAGAGTATCTTTCGTGCTTGAAATGTACAAATGACAAGCTGTAGTGACATGTCCTTGCTTTCAATGCTGTGAAGAAAGACAGCTGTACTCAAATTTAATTAAATGATAATAGAATTTAATTATATCATTGTCCATGTTTTGCTGAAGGCAGCATGTTAAGTAATCTGAATCCCTTGGGTAACTGGATATAACTACACATCATTTGGTGCTACTTTCAGTCGAATAATTAGATTGCATCGATGGTACAACTATCTGTATGAGCACAGGGCTCAGTGCTAAGTTTGGTGCTGGAATTGGTGTGGTTTAGGTGTGTATCTTTAGTTCACTGAGAAACAGTTGTACTGAAGTTGTAATTTAAATTCAGAGTTGGGCCTGACCTAGCTCTGGATTGCAGTCTTGATTGGAGCAGACTTTTTTAACACCAAAAAAAAAATTTGCAATTTGGACAAACCATTTAGTTTGATTAACTGAGGGGAGGGGAAGTTGGAAGTGGAGATTCCTCCCTGAATGGAAAATGTTAAAATGAGAGTATGAACAAAGAAACCTGGGACTATGGAACATAATTTTCTGAAATTGAATGGAGAATATCTTTCTTTAAAATAAGACGAGCTGTTGTATGAGAGATATTTTGATCAATTGTGCAGATGTGTATCTTTGGAACAGTGGGATTTGGACTGGACTTCTGGGTCAGTCTGCCGTAGGTCATCTACAGATGAATACAATATGGCCACAAGAGTCCTTTTTCAAAACATTTGACTGTGAATTGAAAGCTTTACTTGGACTGAAGGAAAGTTTTGGATGAAAGATTAAAGCTCAGGATTTCCTGTTTATGGGTGGGCAGTATAACCTACTTAGCCACAATACCATGTAGTTTTTAAAGAGAAGTTCTGTTGCTCAGTTTATCAGCCTGATCGCTCAAGTTATTATTGTCGTACACCTCTGGCCCAGAAGTAAGAATATTATCATTTTACCTTTTCTGTTTTGTGTGATTTATCTCCTTTTCTGCATTTGCTACATAAGGAAAAGAAGACCAATCAGCCCATCGACGCTGTTAATTGACAGCAGGACTGATTTACACCTTAATACCATTTATCCTTTGCACTATATCCGTTGACACTGTTGCTGAACAAAGATTTAATCATCTCAGTCTTGATACTTGTAATTGATCTTCAACATCCAGGGCCTTTAGGGGAGCAAGATCCTAGCTTTCCATTATCTTTTGTATTGGGAAAAAGTTCTAAAACACTCCAGAACAACCTAGCTCTAATTTTGATTGTATCCATTTGTTCTGCTACCTTCAAAAAATTAACTTCTCTTTATCTGTTCAGTCAAATCTTTAATTATTTTAAAGATCTCTTTGTCCCTTTCTAGAAATAATGGGCAGCCTCGGAAACCCTTATTCCTTTGTATCTCTGAACCTAATCTAATACTTTCTTTGCCAGCCTCGGTTATTCTACACTGCTTGAGCTCATCCAAAGTTCTGCTGATATCCTAACTCTCATTAAGTCTCATTCACCCATCACTACATTGCTGAGCAGATTTCATTGGCTAACCAATGTCTCAATTTTTAAAAATCCTTATTTTCAAATTGCTTCCTGATTTCACTCCTCCTGTCTCTTTCACTCTCTTATTTTACAAACATCAGACCTTTTTATTCTTCAATATTGCCTCTTGTGAATCCTGATTTTAATCACTTCAGCAGGTAGCTTTGCTCCCTTATTCTATCTTCCTCTTAACTTGTTTCTTTCTCCTCTTGTAATATACTGCTTAAAGCCTCCTTTGACTAAGCCTTTGGTCACCTATCCTTTCTGGCTTTGTAAGATTTAGCTTGACAATGCTCATGTGAAGATGATTGACTGCTTACTACATGAAAGGTGCTATTTAAATGTAGTTTCTTGTGATCACTGAAAATCAATCTGATTGCCATCAACCTTACCAAGATCTCCCTTTTTTGAACATGTATACTATTGGCCAGCTGAATCAGATGGATTCTGGGTGTATTTCAGAGATGTTTGAAAATTCAAACTGTTTCCATGTCTTTGTGCTGAGTTCAACTCCGATTTAAAAGAGGACTTGAAAACTTTTGATACAACAAGTAAGGATGGCATGGCGAAACGACAAGCTATATTAAGAAGCCAAAGAAGTGAAATAAGAATGAAATTAAGTCTTTACGTTGTGTGGTCTTCATTATCAGGCCCTATTTTTAGTGTCTGTGGCATGTGCTATAACTCAAGAATTGAACTTTTACAATTTTGCAGCATAGCACAGTAGCTAAATTGCTTTGTTTTGAGATGGGCGGCAAATTTTGAGAAGATAAGGCTGATAAAAGATGCATTATATTGCACGTAATATGAAGATGTCTTATCTAAGATATGTCACACAACTATCTGATGAAGGAGCAGCGCTCCGAAAGCTCGTGCTTCCAAATAAACCTGTTGGACTTTAACCTGGTGGTGTGTGATTTTTAACTTTATCTAAAATATTAACTCATAGTATCATCAACTGGACACATGTCTTGGGAAAGAATAATTTTCAAGCCGAAGCACACTGGTCAGAGCAGCAGCAACATTGCATTTGAGGATAATGCAAATTGTTTAGATGGAGTCCCTGAGCTTGCAACTCTTTTTGCAAAGACCATTTGGCCCAGTTTGTGGATTTAAAAAAAAAAATGATTTGTATACCAGGAACTTGCCACAGGGCCTTTGCCTCCTCTTTCTCTAAAACACCCTTCAATCTTTGACATTTGAAGGCACTCAAGAAGACCTCATTGCCCCAACTGGAATTTTGTTAAAGGAAATGTCTGAATTGACCCTGCTGTCTCCAGAAAAGAACATTCAACCAGCTATAACTGGGAGAAATCGGAGTACTAATCACTAGTGGAATAATGACTTAGGCAGCAGACCAGCATTTGGACAACATGTGAATAATTTTTCTGAACTTAACATTTTATTCAGAAATTCATTTTAAATAATACTCTACAGAATTTAGTTTATTTTTCCTGGCTTAAATAGATTATTTGATGAAGGTTACAGCAAAGAAGTCATCCTATGCCAGGTGTTTGAGCAATCTAAAATGAAATCCATTGGATCTTTCCATAATATGGTAATTTCTTCCAGTTTCAAGAGTTGCTCTACTCAATTCCCTTCATCTTCACTTGGGTTAGAACATCCTTATGTACTGCTTGCAGTTCAGGTTACCATATTATAAAAAGGATGCAGAGCCCTGGAGAGGGTGAAGGTAGGATTTGCAAGATGAAATCAGAAATATGTAGATATACAATTCAGAAGGAATTAGCAGCCATTTGGAGTAGAAGGAATTTGGGATTACAATGATGGATTTAGATGATGGAAGAAGGCTGAAGTGGAGCATTGGTGTGGACTGGTTTTGTTAAATGGCCTGTTTCTGCTGCAGATGTGCGGGTTAGGTGAATTGGCCATGCTAAATTACCTGTAGTGTTAGGTTCATTAGTCAGGGGTAAATGTAGGGGAATGGGTCTTGTTGGGTTGCTCTTCAGAGGGTTGGTGTGGACTTGTTGGGCTGAAGGGCCTGTTTCCACACTGCAGGGAATCTGATCTAATCATATGCTATGCAAATGCCTATATTGATAGGTATGGGAGTGCTAATTTATCTGTACATGTTCAATAGGACCTGATTCCTATGCTGGTGAGGTAGAAGGATACAATTAAACAACAATAGCATGCAACAATTAATTTTAATAAAATAATGTCAAAATTCCACACATTGTTTATTGGTTTTAGACTACTGGAATACAATATTGACTTTCTTGAACATCAGTAGCTTCAATATAACACACAAAGAAGTGAGAGCTGATATGTGCTTAGAACTTATGTTTGTTCTTTTACACAGTGGCTGTCAATTCTGCAGTTGTCAGCCAACTCCCAGGTGCTGACACCATTTCTCTGTGTAGTTTTTGCTAATTTTAATTGCATTTCATGGGAATTTCACTCCTCTTCAGAGGCCCATCCTTGAGCTGGCTTGCAGACTAGATTTTATGAAGGAAATAATTTTAAAATTGAAATAATTTGTGGATACAGCTTGTTTATTTTGAAGACTTCTGAATAAAAATGTTGTTTTGCTGTCTGGTATTCATGCAGCACGAGACTTGCTTGAGAATGCTATCTTTATGAATGTCTGAGTTAAAACAGTAGATGTTGATGAATGCCAGTATTATTATATCATATGAGCAAATAAATTTTGTTTGATTCACCAATCCAGGGCTATCCAAAGTCTATTTTATCAGCAGCTTCTTTAGCTGCCCCTATTTTCTTCACTAACATAATTTGTACAATCTAAATTGGGAATTTTGTTCTGCATGAGATTAATATTTCAAAGTAGGTGCTAGCATAATGGAAATACAGTTAATTGTTCTTAGTTTCTCTGTCATTTGATAGAGGAAGCAGATAAAGCCATTCTGAGCAGCATTGGAAATTGTTGCTGATCATTTATTTTAAGGAATGGGAATGAGGTTATTAGCTTTTATTTTCTTCGTTTCAGATTACGCAGGAGGCTGGAGAGTTCATGATCACGTTTCCTTATGGCTATCATGCTGGTTTCAACCATGGATTCAATTGTGCAGAATCTACTAACTTCGCCACGCTTCGCTGGATTGATTATGGCAAAATGGCTACCCAGGTAAGGAGTCAGCAGACTCTGATCTGGTTGCAATCCTAAATTATTTGGATTGCCTTCTGGGCATTTAAAATTATTTTATAGCGTCCAGTTATTAAAATGTATCACATGGCAATGGAATGCAGGTGAGATGTTCAAATACATTCACTATTTGTTCTCCCAATTGTTTTACTTGGTTATCAATGACACTTCCCTCCACAAGATTTCTCCTCTGTTGGTCTAGAGAAATAAAACTTCTCCATCTATCCCATGCAATCAATGGGTGATTCTTATTATGTAAGCAACTGATGTTACAACTAGACAAGCCATATCTCTGACAGAACCCTGGCTTGATAGATCATATTATGATTTGTTTTTGTTTTCATGAAGTGGTTCACCACTGAAACATAAGGACATGATGCTGCAGATTTTACTTTAACGATGAGAAGAAGTTAATTAACAAAATAAATGATATTATAGAATAAACTAAACCACCTGTTGTAATGCCAATTCACAGATTTTTAAACGTAGAGTACAAGTGATAGGGGTAGATACAAATAATGGACATTCCTAGGGTTTGAACTAGTCTCCATTTACCTGCATTTTGGAGCAAATCATCAACTTGCCCGGGTGTGGAAACAACTTCCACAAAACCTTCCTGCTTCCAGGAGATTAACATCAAGTGTGATACTAATTCCAATTCCAGTGTTCAGTTTAATCTGCTGTGCTGGATGGTGGACTCAGAGTAGCATGGATCTTGCAAGTGTCCCTGAGATTGCAGACTGACTTTGACACCCACTCATTCACTTAGAGGCATAGAGCATGGTAACAGACCCTTCAGTCCAACCCGTCCATGCTGACCAGATATCCCAAACCGATCTAGTCCCACCTGCCAGCACCCGGCCCATATCCCTCCAAACCCTTCCTATTCATATACCCATCCAATTGCCTTTTAAATGTTGCAATTGTACCAGCCTCCACACTTCCTCTGGCAGCTCATTCCATACACGTACCATCCTCTGTGTGAAAAAGTTGCCCCTTAGGTCTCTTTTATGTCTTTCCCTATATCTAAATCTATGCCCTCTAGTTCTGGACTCCCACCCCAGGGATAAGACTTAGGATTTTGTAAATCTCTATAAGGTCAGCCCTCAACCTTCGATGCTCCAAGGAAAACAGCCCCAGCCTGTTTAACCTCTCTCTATAGCTCAGATCCTCCAACCCTGGCAACATCCTTGTAAATCTTTTCTGAACCCTTTCAAGTTTCACAACATCTTTCTGATAGAAGGAGACCAGAATTGCACAGAATATTCCAATAGTGTCCGAACCAATGTCCTGTACAGCCGCAACATGACCTCCCAACTCCTGTACTCAATACTCTGACCAATAAAGGAAAGCATACCAAATGCCACCTTCACTATCCTATCCACCCGCGACGTCACTTTCAAGGAGCTATGAACCTGCACTCCAAGGTTTCTTTGTTCAGCAACACTCCCTAGGACCTTACCATTAAGTGGCTAAGTCCTGCTAAAACACAGAACCTGGCATTTACCTGAATTAAACTCCATCTGCCATTTCTGAGCCCATTGGCTCATCTGATCAAGATCCTGTTGTAATCTGAGGTAACCCTCTTCGCTGTCCACTACCCCTCCAATTTTGGTGTTATCTGCAAACTTACTAACTGTACCTCTTATGCTCACATCCAAATCATTTATATAAATGACAAAAATAAAGGACCCAGCACTGATCCTTGTGGCACTCCACTGGTCACAGGCCTCCAGTCTGAAAAACAACCCTCCACCACCACCCTCTGTCTTCTACCTTTGGGCCAGTTCTGTATCCAAATGGCTAGCTCTCCCTTTATTCCATGAGATCTAACCTTGCTAACCAGTTTCCCATGGGGAACCTTGTTGAATGCCTTACTGAAGTCCATCTACTGCTCTGACCTCATCAATCCTCTTTGTTACTTCTTCAAAAAACTCAATCAAGTTTGTGAGACATGATTTCCCACACACAAAGCCATGTTGACTATTCCGAATCAGTCCTTGCCTTTCCAAATGCATGTACATCCTGTCCCTCGGATATCCCTCCAAAAACTTGCCCACCACCGATGTCAGGCTCACTGGTCTATAGTTCCCTGGCTTGTCCTTACACCTTCTTAAACAGTGGCACCACGTTAGCCAACCGCCAGTCTTCCGGCACCTCACCTGTGACTATCGACGATACAAATGCCTCAGCAAGAGGCCCAGCAATCACTTCTCTAGCTTCCCACAGAGGTCTGGGGTACACCTGATTAGGTCCTGGGGAATTATCCACCTTTATGCGTTTCAAGACATCCAGCACTTCCTCTTCTGTAATATGGACATTTTGCAAGGTATCACCATCTATTTCCCTGCATTCTATATCTTCCATATCCTTTCCCACAGTAAATACTGATGCAAAATACTCATTTAGTATCTCCCCCATTTTCTGCAGCTCCGCACAAAGGCCGTCTTGCTGATCTTTGAGGGGTCCTATTCTCTCCCTAGTTACCCTTTTGTCCTTAATGTATTTGTAAAAAACCTTTTGGATTCTCCTTAATTCTATTTGCCAAAGCTATCTCATGTCCCCTTTTTGCCCTCCTGATTTCCCTCTTACGTATACTCCTACTGCCTTTATACTCTTCTAAGGATTCACTCGATCTATCCTGTCTATACCTTACATATGCTTCCTTCTTTTTCTTAACCATTTCTTTAATCATCCAGCATTCCCTATACCTACCAGCCTTTCCTTTCACCCTCTCAGGAATATACTTTCTCTGGATTCTCATTAACTTATTCCTGAAGGCTTCCCATTTTCCAGCCATCCTTTTACCTGCGAACATCTGCCCCCAATCACCTTTTGAAAATTCTTACCTAATACTGTCAAAATTGGCCTTTCTCCAATTTAGAACTTCAACTTTTAGATCTGGTCTATCCTTTTCCATCACTATTTTAAATCTAATGGAATTATGGTTGTGGCCCCAAAGTGCTCCCCCACTGACACCTCAGTCACCTGCCCTGCCTTACTTCCCAAGAGTAAGTCAAGTTTTGCACCTTCTCTAGTAGGTACATCCACATACTTGATCAGAAAATTTTCTTGTACAAAACTTAACAAATTCCTCTCCATCTAAACTCTTTACACTATGGCAGTCCCAGTCTATGTTTGGAAAATTAAAATCCCCTACCATAGTATTATTCTTACAGATAGCTGAGATCTCCTTCCAAGTTTGTTTCTCTCTTTCCCTCTGACTATTAGGGGGTCTATAATACAATCCCAATAAGGTGATCATGCCTTTCTTATTTCTCAGTTCTACCCAAATAACTTCCCTGGATGTATTTCCGGGAATATCCTCCCTCAGCACAGCTGTAATGGTATCCCTTATCAAAATGGCCACTCCCCCTCCTCTCTTGCCTCCCTTTCTACCCTTCTGTAGCATTTGTATCCTGGAACATTAAGCTGCCAGTCCTGCCCATCCCTGAGCCATGTTTCTGTAATTGCTATGATATCCCAATCCCATGTTCCTAACCATGCCCTGAGTTCATCTGTCTTCCCTGTTAGGCCCCTTGCATTGAAATAAATGCAGTTTAATTTATTAGTCCTACCTTGTCCCTGCCTATCTGACTCTCTTCTGTTCTCAACTGTACAATCTGATTGATCTCTTTCCTCAGTATTTCCCTGGGTCCTCTACAAACACTGCCCCAGGTTAGATTAATAGTTATAGCTGATGTTTTAAGTTTAATCAAGTGACATATCTCAAAAAACATATAATCAAGAAAGAACCCACTCTACTCACTACTGCAGACGTTCTGCAGGCCACTTAAAATGATTAACTTATCTGATTGTGTGCTGTGAACTTCACCCAAACAGTTCCTCCAAGATCAGTTGTGAATTTCGCTGTTTGTTAATTTTCCCAGATGGACTGATGTCCAGTGGTACATGAATTCAAACAACAAAGGCAGTACTGTGCAGTTCACTCTGGTTTCTTTCTCGCGCTCTCTCCCTCTCTCGCGCTCTCTCGCGCTCTCCCGCCCTCTCTCTCCCGCCCTCTCTCTCCCGCCCTCTCTCTCCCGCCCTCTCTCTCCCGCCCCCCCCCCCCCTCTCCCGCCCAAGGTATGGGCCAAGGCAGGTGGGTCTAGTTTAGTTTGGGGTTATGATTAGCATGGACCAGTTGGACCAAAAGTTCTGTTTCTATGCTGTATGACTTTATGCTGGAAGATAAAAGAGCACCAGCTGCAGTAGCATGAGTAGGTAATGGACAAGTTTGCTGCCTGGCAGTTTACCCACAGAAATCCTTTGCTGATGTGAGGATGCAAATGTATGAGTAGAACTAGGGACGTTACCATATATCTGATGATAAAACTGAAGGATTGTTTATGCTTTATATCACAAAAATATTCAGTGATCCCCTATGATTTTTAGCTTTTGCTATTTGATACTGAAATAAAACAATTCTGAAATTAAAACCTGCAAGTTTTAATGTTGCAGGTAATCTTATTTCAGGACAAATCACAGAACACTTCATTGTACTGTGTAGTAAATCACACAGCAATCTTTAATTTATCCAAAATTTAGGATTTAACTTGCTGCATTAATGTGTGTTTCTTTTAAATTGAGACTAACTGCAAATAATTAATTCATGTGATAAAATGCAAGACCAACTGAAATGTGTCTTGCCACCAAATAAAGCACTAAGAACAGGGAATGTGGATTTGCCAATTCAGAGATGTTCTGGATATAAGGGGTTCCACGAAGCATTTAATGCATGATTAAAGAACATCATGAAAATTCACTTTATTGGTATTAGAACTGACTGACTGATCTAGCATTGCATTTGCTAACTCCTGAAAAACAAGATTGCAGTGAAAAATATCTAAAAGGCTTGCATAGAATAATTTTATGATGTTGTGACTTGTGTATATATAGGAAGGTAAATGCAGAGTAATGTCAAATCTCCAAGCAATGTTACTTTGCTAAACTGTTCAATAGCATGTGTTCAATCTCTGTTCAAGTTGAGGAGACTGTTTCTTCTACATGCCTGTTGTGATCTAATGGTGTTATTGAGCTATAATGTGTGTGTGTGCGCGCGTGTGTGTGCGCGCGTGTGTGTGCGCGCGCGTGTGTTTGTGTGTGTTTAAGTGAGTGTACAAATGGATTTTACTTCTAAAGCTGCAGATTCTATATACACAGACTTAAATTAGTTAAGCCACGAAACTAATTTAAGCTGGAGAATTGGGTAATTCAAGGTCTGGTCAAATTTTGAGTGTCAGGGCAGCATCAAACTAGATGAGTCGGGCCATTTTCTGATAGTGCAATAACTGAGACAAGTTATCTGTGATTTGATTTTAACTCATGGGTAGATTTCAAATTGATCTTCCAGAAAAGAGAGCATGTATTTTATAAGTACATCTTAGGGATGGCAATAAATGCTGGTCTTGCCAGCAATGCCCACATTCTCTAGAATAAATAATAACAAAAATTACTGTCATTTTCAGAATTCACTCCCACCACCACTAGTGCAGTGTCAGTAGTCTGTACCATTTTAAAATATACTGCCGCAACTTACCAAGGCTCTTTTGACAGCACCTTTCTAACCTATAACCTCTGCTGCCGTTGTCCTTCAAGATAGTAGATCTATGGGAGCATCACTGACTGAAAGTTCCCTTCCAAACAACTCAGCATTCTGATTTGGCAATATATCACTACAGTTTCTTCATTGTCACTGGGCCAATGTCCAGGAACTACCTTCTGAATAACACTTTGGATGTCCCTATACCCCAAGGACTGGAGCAGGTGTAAGAAAACAGCTCGCTACCATCTCCTGTAAGGTAATTAGAGTTGGTCTTGGTAGTGATGCCCAAATCCAAGGAAGGAGTGTTTTTTCAAAAAAAAGCTGTCATTTCTGTAAACTGCTCTGACTCCCAGATACAAAATTTGCTGGACAAAGAATTGACATCTATTTTGTGTCCTACATTCAGTAGTTGCACAGTATGATGTGACTAATCATAGCAATCAATTTCTAGAGTTAGTGTACAACAGACCCAGTCACCCCTTCCTTCCAAGAGTTCTACCATTGCTATTGCCCTCTCATGTTGCAAATTACACCGGTATAGTATTGCAAAATTTTACTTTCTGGAAGAAATCGATTTAGTATTGTCTCCATTAATCAGAAAGTAACAAGAGTGTGTTGTCTGTGCATCCTGTTGTGCATTCTGAATGCTCTGTCCTGTATTAATAGAACCTGATAGCTCTTGTTGTAAACAGTGGTAGAAAAGTCATTGAATGTGGAATGGGCCAGTCTAGTTTAGTTTTGGATTTGTGACACATGTATTAACTGAATGTAAAATAATTCAATTAAATAAAAACATCTCTCTCTTCCCTTCTTGGATTATTTCTCATCTTTGGCATTTCCCTTCCCTTTAGTGACTGTACAGTCTTCATTTTTGAGTAAATGCTATTCACCAATATAACTGTTGACTCCTATACCTACCTAAAAATTGCCTGCTGCCACACTAAACATACTATACCATTTCAGTTTCAGTTGCAACTGTTCTGGCGATACCACCTTCCATTACAGTGTCTTTAGTATTTCATTCTTTCTCTCAATCAGTGACTCACCTCCATCGTGGTTGACTGGTGTCTGGTCATTTCCCACGATTCTCTCATCCCTTCTGCTCCTGCCCAGATCCATAATAGGATTCTGTTGGTCTTCACCTTTCATCCTGCCAGATTCTGTACTTAACTGATCAACTTCTGCCACTTCCACTGGCTCCATCATGATGCTACCATGAAGTATGTCTTCCCCTTGCCTTTTCGCATTCCAGAAGGGCTAATCCACAGCACTTGGAGCACTCCTCAATGAACCACAAATCCCACTTGCTTCCCATGACATCTTTCCATACAACACTTCTGCCTTTTCTGTTCCATTGTTTTAGGTACCAAACATTCCTTCCATTTAAAATAGTAATTTACTCCATACTTCAGTATAATATACTGGATTGATTACTCAAACTGTGGCCCCCCCCAACATTATGGAAGCCTGTGTAGACTAGTCCATTGCCTTGTATAACATCTTTATCAGTCACATGTATGACTTAAACTTCTGGTTGTCTGTGATTTCAGTTTTGCTGCCATTCAGACATCTGTGTCCTTGGTTCCTGCATTATTCCAATTAAATGCTGTGTTAATTCAAAGTAAAGAACCTTGTCTTTCTATCGGGCATTTGGTAACTTTTGGCAGTTGACATGGAGTTCAACAATTTCACTACTCTGCAAGATGATAATACGAAAACATAGGGTAGATAAATAAAAAATGCTTCAACTGTTAGGGGATCTTAGAACCAGAGGACATAATCTGAGAATAATAGCCAGACCATTCAGGACAGTTCTGATGAACGGTCACTAGACCTGGAATGGTAACCCTACTTTCTCTCCACCGATGCTGCCAAACCTGGCAAGTTTCTCTAGCAGTTTCTGTTTTTGTTTCAGATTTCCGGCATCAGCAGCTCTTGGCTTTATTTATGTTTGGAAGACTTCTACGCACAAAGGGTGGTAGATGTTTAGAACTCTCTTTTCATAAATATCAGTGAATACTGGATCAGTTGTTGCTTTTAAACCTGAGATAGACATATTTTTGTTAAGCAAAGAGCTATTAAGAAATATGGACAAACGGTTGCTATATAGAATTAGGACACAGATCAGTCATGATCTAATTGAGTAGTGAAATCAGCTGAAGAAGCTGAATGACCTACTCTTGTTCCAAAGACTCATTTGTTTGGATGCTAGTTTTGATGCTTCTGTTATTCTCATTTAACTCAATCCTTTTATTTCTGTGAAGTGGCTGTTTCAAAATGGTGGCTATAGTTGTCTGCAATCTGCAAATGACTTATGTGCTAAAAGGAAAGCAGGAGTGAATTTGTTTGCTATTAGTTTAGGTCAGTTTAGATGCAATACTTCTGATGATACAATAGTTTTGAGGTGTATATTGTCCTTTTTATTTTGAGAGCTTTTAAGACATGTACAGAGCTGCCTATTTGAATCCAATAAAATAAACCATGTGAGGCCTTGGGGTTTTGTTTTAAAGTTGGAACAATAGAAGCAGACTGAACTGGTGGAGTCGAGCTCCCCAGAGCCAGGATGTTTAGGTTTAGTTTTTCAATAGCAGTTGCTGGCGCCTTGAAGCTGAGTTTGGAAGCTTCAGTGCATCTCACTGCTACACACTTTCTGTTTTGTTAATGTTTTTCTTCCTGGACTAGAGAATTACCTGAAACAGTTTATTTTACTAAATTTGTCTTTGCCAAGGGTTTGTTTATGGGATGTTTCTATATTGGAACAGTTGCTGTTTAATAATTAAATAATCTATTAAATTTTCCAGTACAATTAAACTATTCCAATTTCTTTTTCCTTTTGTTGTTTTTTTAAATGTAGTTTAATAATAAAGTGCACTTTGTTTCAAGACTGGTAGTTTGACCAATTGAATTGCATCCAGAACACAACGCCTTTGAAATGAGAAGTTATGGTCTAGGCTGTCTCCGTAATATATTTTGAGGGGGTTTGGTCTGGTCCAGAACGTACTATATAGGGTTTGTATTTGTGTTTCACCAACATTGCTGCCCATTCCAGGCAAATGTGCATCTGACTTGGATATATCCCTGGGAGAAAGTGAGGACTGCAGATGCTGGAGATCAGAGTCGAGTGTGTGGTGCTGGAAAAGCACAGTCGGTCAGGCAGCATCCGAACAGCAGGAGAATCAATGTTTTGAGCATAACAGCATATCCCTGTTTGCCTGTTATAATGCACTTATGTCACTTTAAACCAAAGAATGGGTGGTGGATATGTGTTGTCGTCTTTCATTTTAACGCTTGTGAGCAGGGGTAAACAATTGGATTAATCTAGGCAGACTGTCTATTCCATTTTCATTGTCGTGATATTTGTGTGTGTGTGCGCGTGCGTTTGTGTGTGTGGTGTTCCACCTAGCAGTGATGCTGGCCACAAATGCAGCCTTATTTCTAATCTCCCTCCTTTTGTCTTGCACCATCATCCCTTTAGTCATTTAATTGCTCCTCCTTCCCACCCTAAAACCTGATGCCTCTAACTTTTTACCTATTCTGAACAAAAGCTATTGACCTGAAGTATTAACATTATTTCTGTCTTCACAGATGCTACATTTCCCATATTTTTTGTTTCCATTTTAGCTTAATGCTGCTTCTCCAATTCTTCATTGTCAACAAATTGCAAGCAAAACAGGATTTTGAAGCTACTCTCAGCCTCATCAGCTAAAGTTTCTTCCTTTTGGAAAGTGAAACTTTAACTCGTGTGAGCGCAAAGAAGATATTTAGCTCACTGCACTTCATTCATTCCTTATGAGGTGGTCTATGAATTCAGTCCTTTAACAGCAGTGAGCTTTCCTCTTTATTGATGAATTCTCAGTCTTGATTTCCATTGTCACCGAAGTACACTTGGGGTGGTTTTTAACACTTACACTGAAAAGACTTGCAAATGACTAATATCTTGGAGCAGATGCGTACATTGTGCACTGTTTCAAATATATGTGAAGTTTAGCATTTTGTCAACTCTCAATAGAGCACTAATGGCCACTGCTGAATCTGTACAGGGTATGACATTAGTTGTGATTGTAATTTTAGCTGTCAGTGTTGCAAACAAATGTATAATCTGGGTTGAGTATTAGTCCCTGTTCACTAAAAAGAAGTTTCTCGTTTGGAGTGTTTGTTTGCGGAGGCATTGCTGTGCATGCTTTGCATTCTTTTCCATGCCAGAAATCTCATTTGTATTCTGTTGCTTTCTGTCCTTTTTCTCGCATTACAATGCTCGAGATGAAACTCTTATCTCGAAGAAAAGCACTTACAGACCCAATAAAGTTTTATTCAAGCAATTTGATGATGGGGCAGAGTATTTCTCTAAATTGCTTAGGGACTTGCAAGAATATATGATTAATTGTGTAGGAGTAGCGCTGAACAGAATGAGAGCCAGCTGGCATCTCAATGATGATCAACTGTGCTGACCCCTGCATGTTAAATTTGCTTTAGGAAGTGAGTGATTCAGTGATTTTCAAAATTTTTCTTCGATGTACGCAATTTCAATGTGGGCACTTTGGAGCTGAGTGAAAAATCTTGCTCAAGCCTCTGATTTTAACTGACAAATTTAAGTTAGTGTTGTCAGTTGGTACAGATGACCTGATCGTGATCTATTGGTGCTGTAAGAGTTCCTCCTCTCTTTTCCACCCCCCCCCCCCACCAGGGTAGCAATGAGCATGTTGGAGACTTCCTTTTCAAGGTAGTACTAATACAGTATATTGGTTTCCCCAGGCACAAGGTGACTTCTATTTGGTGCATAGTTTCATATATGAAACCTCGGATTTTAAAGCTTCACTATTATTTCTCAAATCTTTTAAGGTTCCAACCTGTACAGTTCTACAGCTGCTTGCCCTCCAACTTTAAATTTGTTGAATAATTATCAGCTTTTTAACTGTCATTATTTAAAGTGTGGGTCATTGTTTTTTTCAGGTTACAATCATGAGCCTTGAATAGCATTTCAGAACATTGCAACAGGTATATGTCAGTAAAATTGGACCACTTGACTGTATAGAGATTGAATGCATTACACAATGTTTTGATAACCTGGTCCTTTTTATTTCGTAATCATTTTAACCTCTTAAAAATCAAGAAAGGTGGCTTTCAAACATCAGTGACATATTAAATGTGATATCAGAGCTTTCATATTTGAGAAATCTCCTCAATATAGTTATCAAATCTTCCTGCTGCCTTACTGTTCATGTAAGGGAATTTTGCTCAAAGATCCACTTGGTTTCCTTGCACCAATTTACTCAATATGAGCTTTTATTTTCAATGGTTGATGTCTGATATTTAGAGAATGAATTTGTTTTAAAAGTTTAGTTGGTTTCTTATCTGGAATTTCAGAATTTTCTGAAGTTTCCAGCAGTTTTCATAGACTTTTATTTGTGGTTTTTGATACACTGTATATTTTCAGTAGGTTGACAAAGGTAAGGCCAAAGTAAGCTGGATATCCTTTTATGCAATTTATTTACACTTTATCCTTTTACAAGGATCAAGTCACCTTGTGAAACACAATAATTGTACCTTGGAAAATTCACTGTTTGTGTTGTAAAATCCCTTGTGATTTGAAATAGCATTCAATACAAGGGCATTTACATGAATAATTACTTAAAGATGGTGAAGGAGGTATTTGGTATGCTTTCCTTTATTGGTCGAGTATTGAGTACAGGAGTTGGGAGGTCATGTTGCGGCTGTACAGGACATTGGTTAGGCCACTGTTGGAATATTGCATGCAATTCTGGTCTCCTTCCTATCTGAAAGATGTTGTGAAACTTGAAAGGGTTCAGAAAAGATTTACAAGGATGTTGCAAGGGTTGGAGGATTTGAGCTACAGGGAGAGGCTGAACAGGCTGGGGCTGTTTTCCCTGGAGCGTCAGAGGCTGAGGGGTGACCTTATAAAGGTTTACAAAATTATGAGGGGCATGGATAGGATAAATAGACAAAGTCTTTTCCCTGGGGTCGGGGAGTCCAGAACTAGAGGGCGTAGGTTTAGGGTGAGAGGGGAAAGATATAAAAGAGACCAAAGGGGCAACCTTTTCACGCAGAGGGTGGTACGTGTATGGAATGAGCTGCCAGAGGATGTGGTGGAGGCTGGTACAATTGCAACATTTAAGAGGCATTTGGATGGGTATATGAATAGGAAGGATTTGGAAGGATATGGTCCGGGTGCTGGCAGGTGGGACTAGATTGGGTTGGGATATCTGGACGGCATGGACAGGTTGGACCAAAGGGTCTGTTTCCATGCTGTACATCTCTCTGACTCTGTGATTCCTGACTTAATTGAACAGATACACATGCTTTATTAATTTACTATATTGCAATTCCAAAGTGTGGATTCATAAAAATAGTAAAAACATCATGAGCATATTGGGTGACTGGGTTGTGTGCATAACTTGTTGTCACTGGATGGCCAGTCATCTTTCACTGTCCTTCCCCAGAGAGGTTCTGGTAACCATTGTGCTAACTTTTCTCTGATAATTCATCTCCGAAAGTTTAATGTATTTTTATTTTAAGGCAAAGCGTAGGTTTCTGCTTTTGATGGATATTTGCATGTGTTTTAGGCCCATTGTTTCCAACATGGCAGATAAATTGGGACTTCTGTTAGAAAGCAATGTGGTATTTTTGGTGATATAGACAGATTGTTTTGAAATTGAAAACAGATTTATTTGGTCTCCCTATGGCTGATAAGTTAAATGCAGTGTGATGCTCAGTTGCACAGAGCAGGAACACTGTCAGTGTGTTGACTGAACTGATCTCAGTTGGGTAATTGCCCGAGGAAAAGGAAGGGAAAACTGTCGAATGTCAGGTTCTGCTGATCACTGTCAAGTATGTCCTGCTGAAACATAGATGGCATGGGCTTCAGGTGACAACAGGATTAGATCTGGTAGACATTTCAACTGTGGAGGAGCATCATCACAGGCAATAGTTTCTGTTCATATTAATGATAATGAGTAACCATTCAGAGTTGCATCTGGTTGCAGCTACCCAAGGGAGCATGTTTTACCATGAATCAGCGTTCAGTTTGAGGAGGGAGGAGGTGGAAAAAGAGAAATAGACATTTTGTTGAGAGAATAATTAAATACCTGAAATTTTGAGGCCATATTTTTCAGTTTTTTGTGTCTGAAAATTAACATGTAAAAAATAAGTAAATTCAAAACAGGACCTATTGGTATTGAACATGAGTTGTTTGATATAACAGACTTGCTGTAGTTTTATCAATACAACTCAATGGTTTTATCAGGAAGTTTAAACTCTATACATTTTTAATAATTTTCTAGGCCACTTCCTGTAAGTAATCCAATTTTAAATATCTGGAAATGACTTTTTAATATCTTATATAGGTACATTTGCTAGTTTGTATTGAGGTACATTATTCTGTTTCTTAGTGAGTTGAAAGATTTTTAATGTGTCCATGTTTCCTTGCTTCCCAAAAAAAGTTTAATTTTGAGTCTCCTTCAAGGCCTGCAAATGACAAAGTTAGTTTTTTAAAAAAAGTCCATAGTAATTAATTCTGGGAACGTACTTCGTTTGTTGTCTAGTGTCTGCTTCTAGTGTGATGCTTTGTTTTTAAAAAGTAGAGCAAAAAGAAAATCGCAGAAGCTCAGTTCATGCTCGGCACAATTTTAGCTTGAAGTTCCACAATTGTTTAATCCACAATTCTTATTAACTTTGAACAGTGCCTCTTCTGTAGATTCTCTATGGTGGTATTGCCTTGACCACGAATTATTAGGTTCAAGACAAAAGAAGTTTGGTGCGACTAAATTCCTCAAGCAATTGTTACCCATATCATATACTGGTAGAGGTGTTAAATGCCCACAGGGTACCAAGAGTAGCCTGGGAAAATACAATAGTAATTTTGCCTCCAAGGGATCTCCTTTTCTCTTAGAAATCTGAAAAAATGTATGATGGTTCTTCCAGTGATTTAAAAGGCTCTGTAATTACTGACTTGCATCTGTTTTTTGACCAGCTTTCCACAGATTGTAAGAATAGTTTATTTCATTTGAAGTTTCTAGATATGGAATTATATAATATGATATCTAATATGCATTCTTGAAGTAATAGTTCACACGTGAATTGCCTATTCCATGAGCAGTGAAATTACAAGTCAGGACTTCCCTTTTCAGCAGTTAGCATGTTTCACTTTGTACTTGACTTTCCTTCATTGATCAGCTTATGACTGATTCCATTTTTTTTTTCCCCAGACTTTGAGGTATTTTCAAAATTTGCGACTTGTGTCTTAGGATTTAGTGGTTGTCTCTTTCGTGTTTAAAGCAAGCTAGCAGAGCATAAAAAGCAGAAAAATATTTTTATCTTTAACTTGTACTGTTTCATTAGAGTTGTTGAAATATGAAAAAGACAAATTCCTTCTTTCTGCTCATCACTCCTCAAACATTTTCATTTCCATGAGAATTTTCTTTACAAAATCACAATACTTGGCTGGAAATTTTAAGTAACAAGGGTAGAGCCTAAAACTAACAGCACCTAGAAAAACAAGTTAATTTATCATAGTTGTGCGTGAAAATGACTTCTGCCTTAAAATATTGGCCGGTGAAGACAGATGGTGTGTGGCTCCACGAGTATTTCTTGCCAAAGTATGGGGCTGGGAGGGTGAACTTTAGAGCTCTACATGTGCAATATCCACTTTACGGATTGCTCGTCTGTGGGCTGTCTGACTGCTGGTGTTGCATTTTATATTATCATCCCCCATGTTCTGGTTTTCATTATTGACCAAGTTGTTTCTTCAGTTGTCTCGATTGAGTAATGTTGGAAAAGTTGTATTAATTGTCCAATAGATCTTCTGCGCAATGCACTTCCGCTGGTGTTAGGAAATTCCAAGTTCATTCTGAACACTGAAGGAATGGCAATGTGCAACTTAGAAATGAGGTTGCTACACCTCTCTCTTGTTGATAAATAGTCCCAAGTTGATGAAAAACTTTTTGCAGTTCATCTCATAGATCCTACAAAGTTGTGGCAGCACCTGTCCAGGTGAGTAGAAGATATTAAGTAAGGTTGAACAGGTGGCAAAAGTTTGAGCTATATCAAGTAATTATAGTTGATCTAGACATGGAATTTTTTTTAGCAAGTTTACATTGTAGGCTCATATTCTTATTTTTCTTGATACACTAACTAAATTTGGGGTAAACGTCTACAGGTTATGTTGAAGGCACATAAGCTTCATGAATGAACTTTGACAGGAGAGATGAGGGCAGAAAAAGACCAGGTCAGACTGTTAAACCACAAGTGAACATGTAAATTTCAAGGACCCTGATGAATGACAAAACCTTTTATGCTATTAAATCTTGCTGGTGTTAAAACCTGGACAATAATCAAATAATAATGGAGCATTTTGACCAGTTTTACCAGTACTTGAAATCTCTAAACACTATTGTTTCCTCTAAGAATAAGATTTGTACTAATTGATAAAGAGATGTTAATTACTATTGATTGAAGAATGCTGCTCATGGAAGTCAAGCAATATCTTTATTGTCTATTTCCCCTTTCCTGATTTCCTTAATTTTGAATCTTACATCAAATTGAGGAGTTTGTCAAGTGTCCAGCAACAGTCCAATAATATTCAAGCAAAGTTAGCAGTCAGTAACATTGAAGTATTCTCTCAGGCAGTAAATCAGGAAGCAAAGTGAGCTCAATTTAATTTGTTCTGCTTTTTTAATTTTTAAATTATTGGAATGTGCACATGGAATTAAAGCTGAAACTGAAATGCCAAAAATGTTAAACAAAACAGTAAAATGTAACTTGTTTTCATAGAGATATGTGACATTCCATACGTGTGAAGAGTTGCCTTTTTTAGGGTGAGGGAGGCTGTTTAATAATTGTGAACTTAAAATACCATTAAAACCCAGTTGTATCTCATCCAACAAGACCATTCAACAGCAGCAAGGCTTAATAGCATAAAAGTGCATTTTTTTGTCAGATCGATGATTTCTAGTCTGGAGGGACTTCAATAATGCATCCATAGGTAACACTAGATTACCATGAGGAACTTCAAGATTTCTTTGTTTTAAATGTATGCATGCACAGTCCATGTGTTGCTCTCTGGTTTAGAAAAATAATGCTGGTACATGCTAGCACTTATATTGCTAACATGCTAGCATTGTTACTGCTGCAAAACTAGGCCAATATTTTCAGGAAAAAAATCAACCTGTTTGCTGTCTCTAATAGGTATTTTCATGTGGTTTCTCGTTTCAATCAAATTAGTTGAATGTGGCAGTAATGTTATATTGAGCAGTGGTCATTACTGGTCCTGAGGAAGCAATAACCTGAACAAAATGATACTGTTATTGTTGTTATCCATTTGGTTGATGTTTTTCCAAGTTATACAAACTGCCCTGTAATTGCTTTTTACATTCTCTCCTCATTTGTTTGAGATTGTGTTTCTGATTGCCTGTGCTCTGATGTTGATGGTTTGTTGCTGATCTGAGCAGTTACATCACTGGGAATTGCATATTGATTGAATTATTGCCTAATGTCATGGTTGTATGATTTATTGCTCCTCGAATCAAAAAACATTTTTGTTTTGCTACCAAATATACTGACAGTGCTATAGGCAGCTTTGCCACTTGTAATATTAAATGTATACCACTGTATCAAATGGTCAGTTTAATGACAACAACAAAAAGAAAATCTTACAATGGAAGTTAAATGGGTAAGAAGCCATTAAATGCACTGTAAACAGTTCCAGCAAAAAATCTTCAGAATGAGTATTGGCTGTGAAGGTTTACAACATGAGTGGAAATCATACACACTAGCCTTGGATAAAATTCCAGCATCTTGTTTTACTTATGTATGGCATATTCTGTTGAGGAACCTTTCCTTTTTTTTCTCTTATTTAAATATATTATGGAAATTTCTGATTTTGACAACTCCACAGCAGTGTTGGGAATGGTGTTTATGATGGACAAGATTGTAAATCCATTTTAAGTATATGTAGTTGTTTGTTTTCATTTATTGTGACCTTGTGAAGAAACATGGTTTGGAATATTAGGTTTAAAATGTAATTTTCAGTAAAACCTAAGGCAAGCTGCATTTTTAGCAAATGACAAAACTAGTTAGCAAGCACATGGTCAGCTTCCTTCACAGTGCTGCAAAGTTACAGATAAGCGTTGCATACATCTTTTAAAAATGTAATGTCCTGGGATTGTTTTGATGTTGGCCCTAAATATACAATGCCAGCTCTGATATGCAGGACCTCCACTGGATAAAGGATATGTTTGGCTCCAGTCTTATTTTCTTGCTGGACTTGCTATCTTAACTGAACAGATTGACCAACATGACTGTTACTGAACTCTAAACTTTGAGAATAATTTCAAAATCGCATTTTGTAGAAATTGAGTTATGAACCTTGTTAGAGTAAGTGCCTATTCTCACTTGATAGAGTATTACTATGGCTGATTATTATTGATAAAATGACCATTTTCCATGCCAACTTTCAATTTTACCATTGCAGCCATTCATTACAAATATTTCAAACACAACTGAAATATTCAAATCTGCACCACCGTTCAATAAGATCATGGATGATCTGGTTGTAGTCTCAGTTCCCATTTCCTGGACGTATCCCATATCCCTTAACTCCCTTGTCTCTCAAAAATTTATCTAACTTGACCTTGAATAAATGTGAAGCCTTCTGTACCTTCTGGGGAAGAGAATTCCACACTCTGCATTATGAATAAACTTAAAATATTTCAAAGAATGCAACAGCAAATATTTTACATGAGTATTTTAACTGGTGAAGAGAAATGAATCTCAAAGACCAGTAATGACACAAGTCTGTACCTCCCTTTAGCTACATTCGTCTACGTGCATTACTTAAAATATTGGTTAAGACTTAATAAATACTGATGGTTATTAGCAGTTGTTGCAAGGTTATGAAGTTAACAAATTGAGTGCATCTGTTTGTGCTGTTATGTGGAAGAGTTGAACTCGACAGGAAAACTCATTCTACCCACACTGGGCATTTCTGTGGCCACCTGCAGAGTGTCTTTTTGATCCATCTGTGGTATAGATTAGAGCAGTGCACATACTTATTTGATTTAATGGATTCCAATGGTAATTGCATTTATGTTGCTTTGTTTCAAACTTGTCTGATTCCATCCATTGCTTTTTCTCCTTTTTAAATAGTTCGTTTATGAATATATCCATCATATGCACTTCAGCTATATGAAGATAATTTGGTGTTCGTATGCTAGTACCGTCTCTAAATCAAAAACTAAAGAAATAGTTTTTGGAAGCTCTAGAAGGTAGTGGGGACTGCAGATGCTGGAGAGTCAGATTTGATAAAGTGTGGTGCTGGAAAAAACATAGCTAATCAGGCAGCATCTGAGGAGCAAGAGTGTCGAAGTTTCGGGCATAACCCTTCTTCAGGACTGGGGAGGGGGAAGTGGGCTGAGAAATAAATAGGGGGAGGGTATAGGGTTAGCTTGGTAAACAATAGAAAGGGGAATGATCATAAGCATATGGGTTAGGAGCAGGGCAAAGATTTTGGTTCCTTAGGCATTGTCCACCTTCGATAAGATGGGCTAATCTGATGGTGATCTCCAATCTATGTCCCTGCATTAACCCCTGCCACCCATGCTTGATATCCTCTGTTAGTCAGGAACGTTTTCACTTTGCCCTTGGTTCTAATCTCTCCCAAAAAGGGTGGGTGCTGAAATAAGTTCCCCATCATTGTTAATCCTGCAAGAAATTCAATTATTGAAGCAACAATACTTTGGAAATTTTGGCAGCATCCTCATGGACATGTAGTTGTTTAAAAGGAGAGTATTTGGCCCATTGTGTCCACACTGGTCAACATCAGTAAAATATTGTTGCACTAGGTTTTGGCCCATGTCCCTGAAAGCAATAGCAATGCAAATGAATGTCTAATTACTGTTGCTGACTCAACCATCCTTTCAAGCAATCAGTTCCAGACTCCCATCACTCTGAGTGAAAGAAATTCTCAACTGCCCTCTTAGCCTTCTACCTCTTCCCTTAAATCTATGCCGCCTAGTTATTTCCCCCTCTATTAAGGAAAAATGTGCTTTCTTATTTACCCTATCTATGCCCCCTCATACACCTCTGTTTCAGTTCCTCTTAACTTTTGCTGCTCAGAGGAATCCCAGCCTATCCAATTTTTTTCTCCACAGCTTAGACCATCCAGCCTAGGCAGCATACTATTATATATTTTCTGCACCCTCTAATGTGTTTTGCAAGTGCAGTGACCAGAACTTCATGCAGTATTAATTGTAAGTGAAGATTGAAACTCTTTCAAAGAATGAGGGAAGATATTGCACCAGTAGGCAGTTCACAAGATAATATTGCTGGCTGGTCTGTCCTTTAATAGACCATAGATTTAAGTTTTCATTATGATGAATTTATGGGCAAATGACTCTGATCAAATAGTCACCTTATTAAACATTCTGTCTTCTCCAAATGACCCTGTTGTAATGGACTTGCTTTAGGAACATGAGAGCAAAATTAATGGAATTTACAGTAATAGTTTATTTTTCAGCCAGTAGTTTCTTTTTATACTTAAAAATTGTGTATGCAGAGAAAACAAAATACATTGCAAATACTGTTAACTGGAAAAAACATTTAGGAATACATGCCAGACTCATTAGCACCTGTAAAGGAAAAAGCCACTTTAAAGTTTTCGAGTATATCTACTTTATCAGAATAATGTGACATGTTAACCCGTCTTGCTGTTTTTTTGTGTATGAAATATACCTACTGTGTATTTCTTGCATTTTTCTTGGTATTCCTTACTCATTTTCCCAGAACATACTGAAATCTCCTACCCCTACTATTTAGTTCTGGTAGGGATGCAAATCCTGCTATGATACTTCAACATCCAGCAATTTTCTTCCTATATTTTGGAGTCTTTCATGGTTTTCCCTCTTGATCCCTGCATGAACAGCTTTACTTTCTCTGAAATTTTTTAACGTTTTGTTGCAATTAAGGAAACCTATATTGAACATAATTTTTAGTTCAGTGATGTGTTCACAAGCAGTGACATATAGAAAGGAGGACTTGATTGAGCAGCCTTTCTTACACTGTTATGCAGTGTAGCATGAAATTACAGTACAAGCACTACCAAGAGGCTTAATCCACAGACACATAGAGACAGGCAAGCACAGGTAAGACACACACACACAACTATACCCATTTCTCTCCCTTTATTTCCTATTTAATCTGCATTTCTTGACATTTTCTCTCTCATTTTTTCCTTGTCTTTTTTCCCCCCTTTTGTTCACCTTTCCCCCTCGCGTTTCATTAATTGGTTGAACTGGAATTTTGGATTGGGATTTTATTATTGTTTTTAAAAATTCCATTATGTAAATATTGTACATGAACAATTATGCATACCTTGCGTGGGTGGGTGAAAGAGGAGGTTGAGAAATTTGCATAGGAGCCCAAAATTTTATTTCCTCATAAAGGATTCAAACAACGAGCAGACACCTTTTCTCCTTTCTGTATTATCTATTTACCTTTTTCCTTTCCTTAATTCGTGACACAGTATACTGTAGATGATCAGCTAATGCATATAGTCAATCACATGAGACTAAGTTTCTAGCTCTTCTGCTATATGATCTTCAGACTCATTGATAATTTGTATACCTTATAATGCGTCATTGCCTATGGATTTAAATCACAAAGTGTTCTTTACCATGGTAGGTAAAGTTGCCATATTCCTACTGGACTGTGGGGCTGCCCTGTCATTGGAGAGAGGCAGCTGATGGTGGTTTCACCTGAAGATCACCGTGTTGAGGTGACTAGCAAGGTAAGAAATAGAATCCTTCATGGCAACCTCACCAGTTGTGGGAATTGACCACATGCATTTGGTGTCACTCTGCATTACAAATCTGCAAACTATCCTGTGCAGCTGACTGAGTTAAACCAATTCCTACCCATGATAGAACAGATCACCAGGTTGATGATTAAAATATGGCAGTAATTGACTTTCCAAATTTCATTTCACTTTCAATGAAGATGAGTACAATAGAAATTTTTTAAAAAACTAATGTTGGCAGCCTAGGTTTTCTTATGGAACTCGACTCAACTTTTCAATGTTTAATAGGTTACTGGTGGCATTGCAGACAGAAAATCTTGGCCATGGTTTCAGCAGCCCTTGCAAGATTTTGTCTAGTAAAAACCTCTGAAGAAAATCTGGCTGTTACAATAGAATTTAATAACATAAAATAGAATGAGGCGCATGCAGGGACATACCTCTAGCTCTCTGTCATTGTCTTTCATTATACTTTAATGTATTTTACAGTGGAGTTGCTCTATTAGGAAATCATGCATCAATGTCACTGCATGTAATTCAGGGCTCTGCATAACAGACATGCACACATAGTTCACTTTGATATCAAGGGAGCAATATATAGATCTATCTATCTCCTGGCTTCTACTCTTTTCTCCCTTTTCTCTATCTCCTACTTAAGCTTTTTTTAAATCATTCTGTCCTTAGATTATATTTGCATAGTTCCTTGCCCTAAAATGTTAGGTCTGTATTTATCGATTTCCTCTTTATTTAGGAGAACAAAGTACAGTACTAAATGGTAACAGGTCCTTTGGCCCACCAAGCCTATGCCAACACATGATGCCTTTCTAAAGTAAAAACCCCTTGCCTCTACACACTCCTTATCCCTCTATGCCATGCCTATTCATATATCTGTCAAGATACCTGTTTAAATGTTGCTATTGTGTCTGCTTCTGTCACCACCTCTGGCAGTGCATCCCAGATGCTAACCAATTTTAAAAAAACTTGCCTCTTACATCTTCATTGAACTTTCCCCCTTTTTTCTTTAAACCAATGTCCTAGAGCAATTGAGTTTTCTACCTTGTGAAAAAGACTCCAAGTATCTGGTCTAACCATACCTGTCATAACTTTGTAAACTTCTATCAGGTCACCCCATAGCTTCCAACATTCAACTGAAAACCAAGCAAGTTTGTAGCGAATATTCCAAACCAGGCAACATCTGACTAAACATTTTCTGTACCTTTGGCAAAGCCTCTACATCTTTCTGGTAATATGGTGAGCAGTACTGTACGTAATATTCCAAATGTGGCCTAACTAATGTTCTGTACAGCTGCAATATGATTTGAAAATTTTTATACTCTGTTCCCTGAACGATGAAGGCAAGCATGCTATGAGCCTTGTTGACCAACCTATTCGCTTGTGTTGCTACTTTCAGGCAATTGTAAACCTGTATACCTAGGTTCACAATGTATGTTCATGCTTCTAAGGGTTCTGTCCAAAGATGTGTAAGTTAGGTGGATTGGCCATGCTAAATTGCCAATAGTGTCCATGGACTAGAAATGGGAAGTGCAGGTAACAGGGATAGAGTAAGGGCGTGGGTCAGGATGGGACGGTTGTCAGAAGATCTATGTGGACTCGATGGTCCAAATGGCCTCCTTCTGCACTGTAAGGGATTCTATGATTTACTATATTCTTCCCTTCTGCTTCAGACTTTTCCAAAATGCATTATCTCGCAGTTGTCCAGCTTAAATTCCACCTGTCAGTTCTCCACCTAAGTCTCGATTTTGCTGTATCCTCTGGCAATCCTACTCACTATATGCAGCTCCCTCAATTTGTGTCATCCACAAACCTACAAATCAGGCCACCTACATTCTCCTCCAAATCATTTATACATGTTACAAATAATCCCTGCAGAACACCACTGTTCACAGAGCTCCAGTCAGACAAAAACCTTTCCACTGCTACTCTGTCTTCTGTGACCAAGCCAGTTCTGTATCCATCTTACCAGCTCACTTCTGATCGGATGTGAATTCATCATCTCTGCCAACCTGCCATGATGGACCCTGTCAAAGACTTTGCTAAAGTCCATGTACTGCCCTTTTATATCATGTACAGTTTCTTTATAAAATTAAGCTGATATGATCTGATCTATTCCAATTTAGATTAATGCATAATTTAATCTGTGATTTAGAACTATTTATGCTATCGATGTGTTAAAGTGGTCCTGCTATTTAGATGAGCATTTTAACTTACAGAAACTTCTTTTAGAAATTCTGTAAATTGGAAATTATTGTGCATTTCCAGAAAGTTCCATTGTGTACCCTATAATTCCCAACCCATTGTATGGAACAAACATGGCATTTGTTATTTTATACACGTTTGGACAATAAAATGGGATAGAAATAGAAAGCATTTCCCAAATGTATTGCTGAATACCTTGACCTTAAAATGGAAATTGTTTTGAGTAGTCAAATGAAAATTTGATTTTTCAGTAACTGTACTGAAAATAAGCTGCCAGAGTAATATGAGGCAATTACATTTGTGTATTATCAACAGCTGAATAAAGAGACAACATGAATTGAAGTAAAATGTTTTCCTGATTTAATAATCTGAATATGTTTAAACATTGAATTTTGGAGTATGAAGACTTTTTATTTAAAAAAAAATTAAAATAGAAACTAAAAGTGGGGCAAGTTAGCTGTGATCTGAATTTGTGTGCATTTGCACCTAAAATTTAAATCCTATGTAGTGTTTCCTCAACTGAGGTTGTTAAAGCTTACCCCAGAGATAAACTGAAAGTGCTGGAAGCAATCAATGGACCATATTAGCTTGTTTGTATATTTGTTGAATGATGTGGTTTGTATATTTGAAAAGTAACTTCATGTGCTTCGGATCTGAAAGGAACATTGTGCTGGCAGTATAGTTTGAATTCCATCTCCTGAGAAGGAATTTTGAATTGGGTCACTTTTCTGGACAACTGGAATCAATAGATAACCAAACTCATATTTTAAGTTGCAAACAATATTATCTACTACTTTTGAAATACACTTGCGACAAACAAGAGACTACCTTGTCAATTTGCTTTATGTTCTTAGCATCAGGCAGAACATTGGTAAAGATCTTGAAGTTTTCTAGAATATATTGTAAACCCCCTTTATTTCTTAATTCTCTGTTAATAGTTGTAACCCTTTCTGCCCGGTTAATGTTCCGGTGAGACTGTTCCAATTTTCCATTTATTTTATTTTATGCCAGTTATTTCATGAATTCCCAGAACTGTACACAATTAGCTGTGCGTACTCTGACATTCTTCTGTGATTTCAGCATTGCAACCATGCCATTGTACCTTTAGAGCTGATGTGAAAGTTTTCTTTGTTACTGATGGCTTTGTTAGGCTTATGTGGTGCAAATGTTATTTGCCATTTGAAGCCTAAACCTAGGTATTATTCAGGCTTTGCTGCATTTGGACGTGGACTGCTTCAATATCAGAGAGGTAATGAATGGTGCTGAACATTTCACAGTCATCAATGAATATTTGCATTTCTGATTTATGATGGAAGGAAGATTATTGATTATTCATGAAGCAGCTGAAGATAGCTGGGTCGAGGATGCTTCCCTGAGGAGCTCTTGCAGAGATATCTTGGAGCTGAGATGACTGACCTCCAGTAACCACAGCCAATTTTCTTTGTGCCAGTTATAGAACATAGAACAGTACAGCACAGTACTATACAGGCCCTTCGGCCCATGATGTTGTGCTGAGCATTTATCTTAATCTAAAATGAACTTAACCTGCATGCCCCTCAATTTGTTGCTGTCCACATGCTTATCCAGCAGTTGTTTAAATCCCCCTAATGTCTCTGACTCTACTGCCACCGCTGGCAGTACATTCCATGCACCCACGACTCTGTGTAAAGAACCTATCTCTGACGTCTCTATACGTTCCTCCAATCACCTTAAAATTATGGCCCCTCGTGACAGCTATTTCTGCCCGGGGGAAAATCTCTGGCTATCTACTGTATCTGTGCTTCTCACTACTTTGTACACCTTTATCAAGTCACTTCTTTCTTCTCTCCAGCATGAAAAGCCTGAGCTCGCTGAACCTCTCTTCAGAAGACCAGCCCGCCAATCCAGGCAGAGTTCTGGTAAATCTCCTCTGCACCCTCTCTAAAGTATCAACATCCTTGCTATAATGAGTCAACCAGAACTGGACACACTATTCCAGGTGTGGTCTAACCAAGGTTTTATAGAGCTGCAACAAAACCTTACGGCTCTTAAACTCAATCCCCGTGTTAATGAAAACCAAAACACCATATGTCATTTTTTATAACCCTATCAGATTAGGTGGCAACTTGGAGGGATCTATGTATGTGGACCCAAAGATCCCACTGTTCCTCCAGTCTGCCAAGAATCTCAACCCTGTGTCCAACATTCAAGATTGACTGTCTGAAATGAATCACTTTACATTTATCCAGGTAGAACTCCATCTGCCACTTCCCAGCCCAGCTCTGCTTCCTGCCAATGTCTTGTTGTAACCTGTGACAGCCCTCGAGACTTTGTGTCACCGCCAAACTTACTAACCCACCCTTCCACTTCTTCATCCAAGTCATTGATAAAAACTACAAAGAATAGAGGCCAAGAACAGATCCCTGCAGGACACCACTGGTCACCGATCTCCAGGCAGAATACTTTCCATCCATTATCACGCGCCTTCTTTTGGCCAGCCAATTCTGTAGCCAGACAGCCAAATTTCCCTGTAAACCAAACCTCCTAAGTTTCTGAATGAGCCTACCGTGGGGAACCTGATCAAATACCTTCCTACATCCACTGCTTAACCTTTGTCAGCTTGTCTTGTCACATCCTCAAAGAATTCAGTCAGGCTTGTGAGGCATGACCTGCCCCTCACAAACCCATGCTGACTATCTTTAGTCAAACTGTTTTTCCAAATAGTCATAAATCCTATCTCTCAGAATCCTTTCCAATACCTTGCTTACCACCGATGTAAGACTCCAACCAACAGAAAAATTTCCTTTCATTCTTGTTGACTCCACTTTTGCTAGGTCTCCTGGAAGCTACACATGGCCACATGCAGCTTGTTGTCCAGTCGCTCTCACCTTGCCTCTGGAATTCAGCACCTTTTGTTTGTTTGAACCAAGGCTGTAATGAGATTAGGACCTAAATAACCCTGGCAGAATCCAAACAGGGTATTGGTGAGCATGTGCTGCTTGATAGTACAGTCGGAACCCCTTCCATCATTTTACAAATGATAGAGAGTAGACTAATGGAGTGGTAATTGATCATGTTGGGCTTGTCCTATCCTTTGTCGCATTGTCGAGTAAATGCTGGTATTGCAGCTGTACGGGAACAACTTGATTAAGGTCTTGGAAAATTCTGGAGCCTATTGCCAGAATATCTTCGAGCCTATTGCCAGAATATTGTCAGGGCACGTGGCCTATCCAGTACCTCCACCCGTTTCTTGATATCATGTGAGATGAACTAAATTATTTAAAAACTGGCTTCTGTGATGCTGGTAACCTCCAGGCAAGGTTGAGATGGATCATCTACTCAGCACTTCTGGCTGAAGATTTTTGCAAATGCTTCAGCCTTGTCTCTGTTGTGACATGTTCCTCCATCACCAAGGATGGGAATACTTTGCACCTTCCCCCAACTGTGGTGAATTGTTTAATAGTTCACTAACACCCTGGGCTTGATGTGGTAGCACTGCAAAGGTTGGGTATGGTTTTAGTTGTATTTCACTTAGCACATCTGTCACTTGCTGCCTAAGCTATTTGGTACCTAAGTAATCCTGTTTTGTAGCTTCACCAGGTTGCCTGGGTGTGGTCTCATGTGTAGGCCAGACCTGGTAAGGATAGCAATTCCCCACTTGAAGGACATTAGTGAGCTAAGTGAGATTTTGCAACAATTGACAATGGTTTTGTGGTCTTCATGAGACTTTTAATTCCAGATTTTGATTGGACTTGAATTCCACCATCTGTTTTTGATGGGATTTGAATCTCAAGTCCCCAGAACATTACCTGGGTTTTTGGGTTACTAGTCTGTCGATAACAATGGTACATCAAGTACAATGTGTATAGTAATTAAAGTTTTGTTCAGAATGGTGAAATATTATGGCTTAGTAAGTACCTGGGATCTCATCTCATCTATTTTTAACATAAAAAGTTGCAACTTTCTCTAGCCAGAGCATAACATAGCGGTCTCATCCATGATTGTAAGAGTAGTAATGATTGCAATATAGGAACTGTGGCAACTAATTTGAGATAATCAAAATCACACAAGCAGGGCGGTAAATGACCAGAGATAAATATTGGATAGGATGTCATGAATAACTCTGCACTGAAACAATGTAATTGAATATTTTACATCCACCTGAGCAGACAAATGGCACCTCAGTTTAATGGTTAATTCAGAACATGACCCTTCCAACAAAAGACATTTGAAGAAACAAAAACAGAACTTGCTGGAAAAGGTCAGGTCTGGAGAACATTTGTGGTCCAGTGTTTTCTCCACAGATGCTGCCAGACCTGCTGAGTTTTTCCAGCAATTTCTGTTTTTGTTTCTGATTTCCAGCATCCGCAGTTCTTTTGTTTTTGTTTTATTTAGACATTTGAAGAAAATGTAAATCAGCTATATAAACCAGGAAGGTTAATTTCTTCTAAAAGTTATTTGCAGCAGGTGATAGATATATAGGCAAAGCAGCACCTATTTGACATACACAAAGTAACTTGAATGACGATGAGATTTAATGGCCGTTTAGTATTTTGATAGTGATTTTGGCTGAAGGATGGATGCCAAATAAAATAAAATATTGTCCTTTATTTCAATTGGCTACAAATGTGCTTGAGTTACTTAAAATTCAGTCAGAATTAAATTGACTCCTGAATTGTACAGTTTCATGTAAGACTTGAATATTATAGCCTATCTCATAGTCATTCTTTGTTTATACCTTTTAATAAATAGTAGTACGGGATCAGTATTAAAATATAACTGTTACCCTTAATGCCTTCATATCATCACAAAATAACAATTCATTTAAACATTACATCACATTTATGCCAGACAATGGGAAATGTAAACATTTTTGCAGTGTGTAAGAAGTAAGCTCATTTTAAAGAATGTATTTATTGCTTTTGATCTTTTCTCATAGCCATGTACCTGAATGAAAGTTGTATACAATTCAGGATGAAGAAAAAACTTTTTCAGTTATGGAGCTATTCATAAGGACACAACTAAAAACGTTGCTTCATCAGAGCTTTGCAGTTGAAATACAACCACAAGTTATCAACCATTCATAATTTGGCTCCAATACTCTCTTTGCAGGTTTTCTGGAATATTAATGTGGTACTGAAAATTTTATTTATAATACATTCTGTTTACACTATAACTGCACCACTACATTTCTACACTGTTGAAACCAGGCACCAACTCACTGACATCTCCGCCGACTGCCCCCTTGACCACCACCTCACTTCCCATCACCAAACCATCATCTCCCAGACCATCTACAACTTCAATCTCAGGGGATCTCCCATCCACAGCCTCCAATTTCATTGTCCCAGAACCTCACACTGACCAGTCGACCCATCGTCTCCGCCTGCTCCTGTCCCAGTGAACCTATCTCCTCATAACTTAACACTGTCCTGTACTTCTTAGTCCAGGAATTCCCCAAATACATTTGGAACTCCACCCACGCCCCCTTCCTCCTCCATGACTTTCGTTTCCCCAGCCCCAACACCACCTCTTCACCATGGATAACCAGACCCTGTATACAGTCATCCACCAAGATGAAGGTCTCCAAGCCCTGGGTTTCTTCCTCTCATGCCAACCCAACGAGTCCCCCTCTACTGACTCACTCATTCAATTGGCCTAACTGGTCCTGACCCTCAATGTCATCATCAAATCCTTCCACTTTCTTCAGACCAAAGGGGTAGCCATGGGCACCCACATGGGTCCCAGCTATGCCTGTCTCTTCATTTGGATACGTGGAACAGTCCATCTTCTGTAGTTACACTGGCACTATTCCCCACCTTTTCTTCCACTATATTGATGACACTATCAGCGCTACCTCGTGCTCCGACACAGAGGTTGAACAGTTCATCAACTTGACATCAAAGTGGAAGGTGTTTGTTATGTTCACCTGGACCATCTCTGACACCTCATCCCCTTCTTGGTCCTCTGTCTTCATTTCTGGCTACAGACTCAACACTGACATCTACTTCAAACCCACTAACCCCCACTGCTACCTGGGCTACCACCCCATGTAAAAGCACCATCTCTTATTCCTATTTCTCCTCCTCCATCATATCTGCTCCCAGGGGGAGCAATTCCACTCCACAACATTCCAGATGGCCGCTTACTTCAAGGACCGCAATTTCTCCCCATACGTGGTCAACAATGCCCTCCAGTGCATCTCCTCCATTTTCCTTGAAACTTGGCCACTCCAGCCTTGAACCTTGGCCACCTGACAGCTGGAGGAAGAACGCCTCATTTTCCACATTGGGACCCTCCAACCACACTGCATCAACGTCAATTTCTCCAGCTTCTTTATCTCTCCCCCCTCCCCCCCTCCCCCTTCTCATCTCAGATCCAACCCTCCTACTTGGCACCGTCCTCTTGAACTGTCCCACCAGCCATCTTGCTTCCCACCTATCTGTTCCACCCTCCACTCTGACCTATTACTATCACCCCCATTTGTGTCTACCTATCGCCTTCCAAGCTACCTTCCCCCCAGCCCCACCCCTCCTATTTATCCCTCGATTTTCCGGCTCCTCTGATGCTGCCTGACCTCCTGCGCTTTTCCAGCGCCACACCTTTCGACTCTGATCTCCAGCATCTGCAGATCCTCACTTTCATTAACTCCCATGAGTGTTCTACTGAAAGGAAAAGTTAAGATTAGATTCCCTGCAGTGTGGAAACAAGTCCTTTGGCCCAACCAGTCCACACTCCCTCCAAAGAGTAACCCACCCAGACCCATTTCCCTCTGACTAATGCACCTAGCACTATGGACAATTTAACATGGCCAATTCACCTGACCTGTACAACTTTGGACTGGGGAGAAATCTGAGCACCCAGAGGAAACCCACACAGACACTGGGAGACTCTGCAGACTTTACACAATCGCCCAAGGCGGGAATCTAACCTGGGACCCTGGTGCTATGAGGCAGCAGTGCTAACCACTGAGCCACCATACCGCCCCTCTCGCTCTCATTTGGTTTATCAACTTACCTCCCAATCAACCAGCCCAAGAAAGTTCAATTCTTACATGAAGGAGGGAGAGAGATTATAAGGAGAAGCTGTTCCTGGTCATAAAAGGAGCAAGAAGTAGAGGATGTTGGTTTAAAGTGCCATGCAAAAGAAGCAAAGGCCTGGAAATTGAATCAAGGTAGGTTTAGTTGAAGCACTTGAGGGCAGTGGATGATTGTTTAGATAGACATAGTATGCAGGGGTATGGGGAGAGAAAGCAAGTGATTGGCAGTATGGAATACTGCTTGTTTGCAAAGTCGATGCAGGCATGAAGAGCCGAATGGCCGCCATACTGTGCTGTGGCAATGCTGTGAGAAGCATCAGCAGCTACTGTTGCCTACCCTGTCATGGAAGGATATTTTGAGTTAGTGAGTTTACCAGGACATTGAGGAAATGACTGAGTGTTGGAATTGAAAAAGAAACACTCAACCAGTAATTAAACATTGGTATGCTGTATGTCACCACCCTCTGTGCTTGGAATTTTTCTCTGCCTTTCAAATGGAAATTGGGATTAAGCTACATTCTAACGTGTGTAGCACAGTGGGCAAACAATCAGGAACCATTAAATGATAGTGTTGGAAATCTGCAAATTCAAATAGCGTATTTCTTTTATCTGCTTCAGTATAATTTGTGCATTATTCTATTGACTTTTTTTCCCATAATTCATGAAATGTGAGCATTGCCAACAAGGTAAGCATTCATTGTCCATCCCTAATTGCCTTTGAGAAGATGCTGGTAAAATGCCACCTTAAATGCAACTGACTTACTATGCAATTTCAGAGGGCACTTTCATTGCTGTAGATCTGGAGGCCAGGCCAGAGAAAGATGACAGATTTCTTTTCCTAATGGGCATTAAAGACATTGGTTTTTACAACAACCCAATAGCTTTATGGTCACCATTACATTTGTTTAATTTCTATTTCTATTTAATTGAATTCAAATTCCCATGGACTTGGTGCAGTTTGAACCCATGTCTCTGGCGCAGCTGACCAGACTGGTCCAAAAGCATAACTAGAATGTTATGACACATTCGGTCACATTTTAACTGAGGTTGGAGAAATGAGGTTACAGTGAAGTTTTGACAGTTCTGTTTATTCCTAGATCAATGAGACATCCAAATCTGTGGTGCTTAAATCTTGCTCATTTTCAGGGAGGAGTGGTGCTGTGAACACAGAGTATTTTCTGTCTGTTCCATTCATAATAGATCTAAATTAAGAAAGTAAAAGAGGGATTCTGCTCCCAGGTTCCAAAATGAAGTCTTCAGTCAGTAATCTTTTGAAACTTGGAATCTGTTCTTTAAAACAGTGTGTGAAATTCTGAGCTGTGCCTGACAGTTCTGTAACTTCTACATGTAGCCTGCAGAATGGTCTTTCCTTGCTTCAGTAGCCTTCTGATTTATGATGTTTAAGTGCCTTGTTTATTTGTTGTTTTTAACATGCCTAATGGGTAAAAGCTTCCAGCTTGTATTTGCTATTCCCTCTTCTTCAGTCAGAAGGGCATTGAGCACCTTGTTGTTTTAAGCTGATTTTGATGGATTGGTTTTTGCTCTGATTTGCTGCCATCACATCACGGAGCTGACAGACTGTTTAATGAAACTTTTGGCTCGGGTTTTCAGCTTTATTGTTTGTGAAATATAGTCTAGTATTTGATGTGGTGTGTTCTCATCCTCCAATGACCACCATTTCCTTGGAGAGCTGGGAATAGAAGGGTTATTCAGTATTTCTTTTCCTACTGAAACTCAGTGCAATTATAAAAATAGAATTTTACCATATGGGACAGTGCAAATGGGAGGACGGTTAAAGTAAACCTAGCTGGTGTAGCAAGTTTTTATTTGTGTGAAGATCCAAAGGTGCAGTTGCTTATTTTCTGATTTAATCATTTGGTTTCAATTGTTTCCACCTGAAGTGTTTTCACTGTTGTGTGGAAAATGTAGGCGTAGGTGGAGATAATTAATGAATGACAGGCCTACCTGCTGTTGCATTGTTAATACTTCCCTCCAGTCTTGAGGTGGGGCATGAATAATGCCAAATAATGCTTCAGAATACAGAAACCCCAACATTGGATAAGTTCCAGATCCAATTTTTTTTTGTCAAGAGCTGTGTAAAGGGGCAATGTTGAATTTAGTCGAAAGCATGCAAAATGGTAGCAAGTGAAGACTGCCAGTGAAGAAAAGAATCACTTGTACCTTTAGTGACCTCAAGATGTTTCAAAGCTTTGCAACGTAGTGTCGCAAATCACCTGAGTTAGTGGACTAACACTCGAGCCCCACTATTCCCATAATCATGGCAAAGATGTAACCATTTAGTTATCCACAATCCCCAATTTACCTGACTTGAGCTCCAGTTAAAAGAAAACACTCATTAGGTTACTGTACTTAAGAAGAAATTGTCTTCAAGTAATGGCAGTTATAAAATATGATTTTCTAACTTATCACTTTCTCTCTTCTTAAATTCCATTCTTCCACAAACAGGCAGACATCTAGTTTCTTCCAATTCCTCTCAGTTCTTTGCTATTGACACATGTTGCAGTTCCATTCATTGAGAGTTTGTCCTTTCATTGTCTTCAAAATGTTTTGTTGTTTCTTCAGTCGGAGATTTGTAGAGAAAATGAGTGAAAGACCGTTAGCTGCTATTGGAAACTTTCTGGTAACTCCACGTAAGAGAAGCTAAGATACAAATTGTGGTCAGGAGCCAATCAAGACATTGTCAAGCAGCTTTCTCTTTGTTCCGAACGTTTCACTTCATGGTGTCTGCTTTAGCGCTCACTGTTCCAGAAACATGCAAGGTTGTATAACACACACCATGTGCTCTCCTTGACCAGAGCCACCAAAGAAATTCCCTGCTTCAAAGCCTAAACACTTTGGGGAAATATTGATAAAGAGAGAATATTCATGCAAATCCCACGCAGGCTCTAGTTTTGCTAAGGGACGTTTCTTAATGTAAATATTTGCTGGCAAAACCACACTTCCTTGTCATTCTCCAAAGAGTGAAAAAGTGAAATACAAAGAATTGCTATTGAATCAGACTACAGATCTTCTATGAGTAAAATTGCAATTCTGCAGCTAGAGTTGAGGGCATTGCATCTCGCGATTCTCCTGCAAGATGCATGAAGGTAACAGGCTTGCTGAAGCATAGAACAGGAATAATTTGAGCTCTTTGTTCTTTTGTGAAAATCTGCACTCACTCAGGATACCCTTTGTATTAAAAACATTTTCCCCGTCAATGCGTTAGTGCATTTAATTGTGCTTACAAGAGATTAGTGTGTGGGTCAGTTATACAAATCTGAGACTTGAGCTTTGTACTATACTACTTTTACATAGAATATATAGCACAGAAATCAACCAATTGATGCCACAAGTTTATATAAGCAGCGTTTATGCTCCACTTGAACCTCCTTCAAGCAGACCTTGAACCTTTTCTCATCTGAATCTATCATAACCCTTTAGTTCGTTCTCCCTGAAAGGCTTAGTTTAAATTCCTTTCACTCATTCCTTGCAGTAGTGATCACTCTGGGTGAAAAAGTTTCTTCTGAATTCCGCATAGAATTTCTTGGTGACTAACGTTTATGTTAATGATGTCTAATTGTACTGTTCCCCTCAAGTGGAAATATTCTCTCTGTATCCACTTTTAACCAAAGAACTTATAATTTAAAAAATCTCAAGTTACACTTCAATCTTTTATCAGGCAGGGAGGAAGATATAGAACACGTGAGCCGTGTTTTACTAAGGAAATGGAATCCCTGGTCAAGTAGAAGAAGAAGGCTTATGTTAGGACAAAATGTGAAAACTCAGGGCGCTTGAGGGTTACCAGGAAGTCAGAAGGAGACATGAGAAATTGTTGGCGAATAGGATCAGGGTTAACCCTAAGGCTTTCCATAGGTATGTCAGGAATAAAAGAATGACGAGAGTTAAATTAGGGCCAATCAAGGATAATAGTGGGAAGTTGTGTGTGGAGTCAGAGGAGATAGGGGAAGCACAAAATAAATATTTTTCGACAGTGTTCACTATAGAAAATAAATGTTGGCGAGGAAGATACAGAGATACTTGCATCTAGACTAGAAGAGATTGAGGTTCACAAGGAAGAGGTTTTAGAAATCCTGCAGAGTGTGAAAATAGGCAAGTCTCCTGGGCTGGATAGGATCTATCCTAGGATCCTCTGGGAAGCCAGGGAAGAGATTGCCGAGCCTTTGGCATTGATCTTCATAATCATCATTGTCCACAGGAATAGTGCCTGAGGACTGGAGGATAGCAAATGTGGCTCTCTTGTTCAAAAAGGGTAGTAGAGACAACCCTGGTAATTACAGACCAGTGAGTCTCACTTCAATTGTTGGTAAAGTGTTGGAAAAGGTTATAAGAGATAGGATTTATAACCATCTAGAAAAGAATAATTTTATCAGGGACACTCAGTACGGTTTTGTGAAGGGTAGGTCGTGCCTAATGAATCTTAGAGTTTTTTGACAAAGTGACCAAACAGGTAGATGAGAGTAAATCGGTTGATGTGGTGTTTATGGATTTCAGCAAGGCGTTCGATAAGGTTCCCCACAGTAGGTTATTATACAAAATGCGGAGGAATGGCACTGTGGGAGACATAGCAGTGTGGATAAGTAATTGGTTTGCTGAAAGAAAACAGAGGGTTGTAGTTGATGGAACATGTTCATCTTGGTGTCCAGTTACTAGTGGCGTACCGCAAGGGTTGGTGTTGGGTCCACTGCTGTTGGTCATTTTTATAAATGACCTGGATGAGGGCATAGAAGGGTGAGTTAGTAAATTTGCGGATGACAGCAAGGTCGGTGGAGTTGTGGATAGTGACAAAGGATGTAGTAGGTTGCAGAGAGACATAGGATGCAGAGCTGGGCTGAGGGGTGGCAAATGGAGTTTAATTTGGACAAGTGTGAGGTGATACACTTTGGACGGAGTAATCGGAATGCGAAGTACTGGCTAATGGTAAGATTCTTGGGAGTGCAGATGTGCAGAGAGATCTGTGTCCATGTACACAGATCCCTGAAAGTTGTCACCCAGATTGACAGGGTTGTTAAGAAAGAATAGTGTGTTTTGGCCTTTATTAATAGAGGGATTGAGTTCCGGAACCAGGAGGTTATGCTGCAGCTGTACAAAGCTCTGGTACGGCCGCACTTGGAGTATTGTGTACAGTCTGGTCACCGCATTATAAGAAGGATGTAGAGGCTTTGGAAAGGGTGCAGAGGAGATTTACTAGGATGTTGCCTGGAATGGAGGGAAGGTCTTACGAGGAAAGGCTGAGGGTCTTGAGGCTGTTCTCGTTTGAGAGAAGAAGGTTGAGAGGTGACTTAATAGAGACATACAAGATAATCAGAGGGTTAGATAGGGTGGACAGTGAGAGCCTTTTTCCAAGTATGGGGACAGCAAACACAAGGGGACACAACTTTAAAGTGAGTGGGAGATAGATATAAGACAGATGTCAGAGGTAGTTTCTTTACTCGGAGAGTAGTAAGGGTATGGAATGCTTTGCCTGCAAAGATAGTAGATTCGCCAAGTTTAAGTGCATTTAAGTCATCATTGGACAGGCAAATGGACATACATGGAATAGTGTAGGTGGGGTGGGCTTCAGATTAGTATGACAGGGCGGCGCAACATCGAGGGCCGAAGGGCCTGTACTGCGCTGTAATGTTCTATGACACTCTTCAAATGATTTTTTTGACTAAGTTTTAGGCAATATTCGAGTGAATGCCCTATATTGCTCAGTTTAACTTTGCTTTACAGTGTCCATTTTTGTTACATTAATGGTGCTATATAGACATGTTGTTTAAGTTATCAGTGAAACATGTGAAAAGTCCACAGCTGTCAAATCCTGGTACATTGTGTTTGTTCTCACAATGTAGTAGTTTTGGCTTTTTGAGATACTCTGTTAGTAGTTCCCTAAACATAAATCAATTTGTTTGTATAAATTTAAAACATAGTCGGTGTAAAGGTTATCAGTCATATCCTCATTGGCTTTGTCAGGTGCAAAACTGAGGATGTGTATGATTAATGTACACTAGCGTAGCCATTACATTAATTAGATTTAACTTCAGCAACTTTCTCTCATATTAGATGTTATTTTGCTCTGTAAGAGCGATTGCTAAGAAACGTGTGCACCTGCTCCATAGTTTCTGTTAATGTAACTTAAAAGTAATTGAGTTTTGTAATGATTATTCAGGAATGAGAAGTTTCTCCTATTTGTACAATTTCTACATCTTGGAAATCTGCTATTTTAAATACCTATTCCAACCACCTTGGGTTATGAGAAGTCTCAGCCCTACTGTCACTGATAGCAGGAACTGATTGTAGAATTGTGATTATTGGAGTGACTAGTATTCTCAGATCATCGATCTCCCATCTGGTAAATTGGCTGCTCTCGTCCCTTCCTTCACAAGTTCTCCTTCACCAGATCTTGATGCTTCTCCAAAATCCTAGATTGGAGGAGCAGTCACATGTGGGAGAGGGGGAACCCATGATTGGAGGAGTTGAATGATAATGAGATTTAGGGAAGGTGATCAGCATTATTTTTATATTTGAGAAAGAGTAGGAAGACTAAACATGCCTGTGAATAATTTTTTGAACGAAAGGCTGTGGAAGGAGGAATTGGAAAATTAAAACCCATTCTCTCCCCAGGGTGTTAAACATGACCAAGTGGGATTTGCTCTGGGGATTATTTGTTTGTTATGGCGATTGAATGGCAGAAAGCTGTGGCTGACTTTCCCTCCCGGATGCTGGGCAATAGCCAGTGGAAACACCTCCACCCCCGACTCTCCGCAGAAGGGGAGGGGGGTGGTTCCTGCCAACTGAACTTTAGCCAAGCACCTTTGGTCAGACTTCAGCCATTGATTGCCAGCTGCAAAGATGGGCTTGGTACTGTGGAGCTTTATCCAAGTTGTAACAAAAAAAAGCACGTAGCCCTCATCCTTCATATTCCCTTACCTTCACCATTCACCATCCTCACCCAATCAAACCCAACTTCTGTCCCAATCTGTAGTACCTCACATTTCACCTTCCATATCCTGTCATACCTGCTAGGCCACATTATGCTGCTTGTCCTGCCCCTAGATGTCCTACATGGCCTATCATGTTCCCTGACCAAAGTAAGCTTTCTGCCTAGCCTGTGTTCCCAAATCCCCTCATGCTCCGACGCCAAGGTATCACTTTCACCCACGGTACACTCTATGTAATCGTAATGATCCCTGTAGTGATCGTTGGCGGTTAAATAATGAGTATTGAGAGAAAAGATTAATTGATGTTGTTTGACTCTTAAGACTGTTGTATTTAAAAATACAACTCCATTAACAGCAACCTGCAAAGGTTTCAGTCATCCAGACTCTCTCAGGACACCAGGTTATAGCCCAACAGGTCTATTTGGAAGCACGTGCTTTGAGCGCTGCTCCTTCACCACCTGATGAAGGCATGGCGCTCCAAAAGCTACTGCTTCCAAATAAACCTGTTGGGCTATAACCTGGTGTTGTGATTTTTAACTTTGTACACCCCAGTCCAACACCGGCTTCTCCAAATCAAGAGACTCTCTCATAGTATCTGAAAGCGCAAGGTAGTTGAGCCACTTAAGTCTGTAATAACAAACATTGTGGAAGTGATGAAGATCTGACACCCAGAGCAATCAATAAAGCTGGGGCTCAAATGTTTCAAGAAAGATACACATCTCTGTCTGTCACTTGCTCTTTCCCTCCTGGCTCCCAAAGCACGCCCACACCTTTCTTCCCAACCCAGGATCGTATTCTGTTCCTTTATGTTGATGTTGTTTGAGATTCAGCACTTGGTTTTCAGGTTCATTTGCAAATTCTAAATTAATCTCTCAACTTTTACAATTCCACCTTTTGTATGTTTGTATACAAGCATTTGTATATCACATAGATCACAGAAAGTGTTCAGTTTTCTGACACCTTGCCCTGCGGTCTTTTTGCTGCCTTGCATTACAATGGGTATGTAATTCTTGTTGCAAAATCATTTCTGGCCTTTTATCTTTGACCATCTCCTTTAAGATCACACGAATGAGTATGCTGGGATGTTCAGAAGACTGAATAAAGTGAAAATTAGTTTAAACCTTATCCACCCATGTTAGTTATTCCCATGTAGGTAAAGTTGTTTGCATTAAACAAAGATTTCCCCTCCATCCCCCTGCCCCCCCCCTTCCTCCATTATGTATTAGCTTTTTAGAACTTTGTATCAGCTGAACTTTTCAAATGATCTCTTATATTTCTAAGACATGGGATTTTAAGGTGAACCTCAAGTTTTAAGTATTCGACTATCTTGTTATTGGGTAATACTTTTTGAATAAATGGTGATGGAAAGTCATATTACTGCATTGAAACCATCCAATAATAAATGCAGTAAATAGTTATTTGCTTGCTTATAGCCCAGTATTGGATCTTGTTGTTCCTTTTACATCATAGTTTTGTGCAGCAGTATCTGTGTACTGTCAATTCTGTTGATTCTGAAAGAGCCTCATTGCAATATCTCTTTCATTCCTCAAGATGGAGCTCTTACTATTGCACACTCAACAGTGTTGGTGTACATTTGTGAAATGTGGCATGTCTTGAACCAGAAGAAAGAACCATTCATTCTTTAATATACTTAAATTTAGGGCACCCAACCTTATTGAATAAGTGTAGGGCATTGGAACTTGTGCTGTCTTTCTAATTTTTTTATAGATTTCTAAATTTGTTTACATTCATTTTGGAAGCTTTTAAAAAGCAAATTGCAGTTTAGCTGTTATAGGATCAATGCAATGAAGGAGCTTGCTAACTTTGAACTCTGAACCTACCTCTGTTCAGATTATGTTGGGAGGTATCATGAATGCTAAACGTTACAAGATGGCTGTGTTTTGAGATGTGCCTTTTAACTTGAAATAAAGATTTCCAGGAGAACACCACCTTGAGTCATGCCCATGGAATCTGGTTGCCATAATGAAAGAAATTTGAACAGGAACCCATTAAATTATGAGGACCTTTTGGTTTAAAAGCAATGAGGAAATTTGTGAATCTGTAATTGTTTTAAGTACTCTACAAGTATTTTAAAAATTGCTGTTTGTTAAGGGAGCAATTGTAATTTGCTTGGGTAAACTGTGGCCAAAATAGGGATCATACAGGTGGAATGGGCTGCCCACTAACTCTGTGAGTGTGTCTTTATCTTCCATTTATATTCTACCAGTTATTGTTCTAGTTCATAGCCACATTGATTTACCCCTTCATTCCATGTCTAATTCATATTGATTCTGAATCATGTAAAATTATATTTACAAAAAGTGAAATTTTGTTCAGTAATTTAATTGTTTAGGGGTCTTTTGCTAAATTGAGTAATATTGGTTAATAATTCTCAGAAGGGTTCGCTCTCTACAGCTTGGCATTTTTTTTGAAACTGTGACTACCTTTCAAAGTAATTTATAGGATTATTTTTAAAAACTGAGCTACTTGCTTTGAGGCTGAATGGCAGGGTGTCTTCAACTTCCATGGAAGTGGTTCTTCATTCTGCAGCCTGCATTTATTATTGGATGGTTTCAATGCAGTAATATGACTTTCCATCACCATTTATTCAAAAAGTATTACCCAATAACAAGATAGTTGAATACTTAAAAGGCTGATTTGGCAGGATTTGAGGAAACCATCTGCAGGACACGTACTTATAGGGTTTTAACAACATTTTTAAGTAGTCAGTATTATTGTAAGTTTTTCTTATATCTTAGTTCCTGAGATGCACAGTTACAGCTTTCTTTTTTTTGATTTCTCCTTGAATACAATCCGTTACATGCAATGTTTGAAATAGAATGCAACATTTATGCAATAATAAATTTGAATATACAGAGCATAAAACAGTATTAGTTTAGCTGGCATATCTGGGCATTTGTTTCTTTTTCAGGCTTTCACAAAGTCTGTCAGTGTCAGGCATCTCTGTGTGATGAACCATCAGGAAACATTATGCTAGACTCCCTTTTTGCAGAAGACAGATCCTTCACTAATAGCAATGCTGTTTGCAATGCAATTACTTTGTTGGAGGGTGCTGACCATTTTAGCAGTTGGCATTACAAAATTCTTGGAGAATATTAAAAGATATCTTTCATTCAACTAAATTCAAAAGCAGTAATAATCACTTGTCAATCTATATATAGTTTAAACTGACTCAAATTTTATTTTAGATTTAATTATCTGTTATTCTGAATGGATGTGGGAAATACTGTACATTTTGCAAGCCAAGACTTGCTGTGTAATAAAGGTAAACAAAAGTGTCCTGTACAGATTCCATGGGTACTGTTGGTGACTCAGCTAATCTTTTCCAAAGGGCTGTGTCAGAAAGAAAATGAAGCAAGCAAAGACAAATAGCAGGGTTAACCTACAAGGGAAAGAGTTGCAAATTGCATTTTCTCATTTATCACATTGTACAGCTGACTTGTGCTCATAAGGAAAGCCCTCCAATATTGACCAATCAAATACATTACCTGTTTTAAAACAAACCTTATCTTTGTAGTAGGGTCAGGATGCTGCACCAACTTCTTGCAATGGCATTAAATACTGTGAAAGATTGTCCAATTATGATCATAGCTTCTCATGATTGTTGAAGAAATTTGGTGATACAAATACCGTACAGGACATAAGATACTTGGACAGCTTGCAGGAGTGACCAGTACTATGTTACCAAGAAAATATCTGTGGCAGACGTAAGAGTCAATGAAGACCTCTCTGGTTATTCAGTAGAAGTAAAACATTTTAGCGGAAGAATAATATTCATTGATATAGTCCCTTTAATATTGAAGAACAGTTCAGGTGATTCACAAAGGGGTAATAGGAGGAAAAAATACGAAACCTACTAGGAGAGTAAACAAAATGTTGGACAAAAAGGTGAGGTTTAAGGAAACCCTTAAATGAGAACAAGCTAGCAAAGGTGAAAATGGAACAAAAGAGTTGAATACATACCCACCACTAGTGAATTGAAATTGGAGTGGAGAGTCAGAGCAACAAAGCATTTGGATGCACATAGAGGACGGCGAGGATGTTGTTTACGGTGGAGGATGCCAAAGTTAAACAAATAGAGAATGGTTATATCATACAGGTGGAAGGCATTGGAGGACAAGGAGCCAATATAGGTCAGCAAGGAAAGCGAAAAGGGTTGATTCCAATATCTCTAATGATAAGAATGTTAGCATTAAGGCACTTTACCTGAATGCTCGTAGCATTCGTAACAAAGTAGATGAACTAATGGCACAGATCATCGTGAATGATTATGATGTGGTAGGCATCACAGAGATATTGTTGCAGGGGGTTCAGGACTGGCAGTTAAACATCTAAGGACTTAAACTTATCGAAAAGACGGAGGTGGACAGAGGGGGCGGGGTTGCCTTGTTAATTAAGAACAAAATTAAATCTATGGCACTGAATGACATGGGGTCGGATGATGTGGAGTCTGTGTGGGTGGAATTGAGGAACCACAACAGCAAAAAAACCATAGTGGGAGATATGTACAGACCCCCTAACAGTGGTCAGGACCAGAGGTGCAACATGTACCGGGAAATAAAAAAGGCATGTCAGAAAGGCAAGGTCACGGTGATCATGGGAGACTTCAATATGCAGGTGGACTGGGTAAATAATGTTGCCAGTGGATCCAAAGAAAGGGAATTCTTGGAATGCTTACAGGATGGCTTTTTGGCTCAGATTGTCATGGAGCCCACAAGGGAGCAGGCTATTTTGGACCTAGTGCTATGTAATGAACCAAGACTGTATAAAAGATCTTAAAGTAAGGGAACATTTAGGAAGCAGTGATCATAATATGGTAGAGTTCAGTCTGCAGTTTGAATGCGAGAAGGCAAAATCGGATGTAATGGTGTTGCAGTTAAACAAAGGTAATTATGAGGGCATGAGAGAGGAACTGACGAAAATCGACTGGAAGCAGAGCCTAGCGGGGAAGACAGGGGTTTGTGGGTATAATTGAGGACACAGTTCAGAGGTTCATCCCCAAGAAGAGAAAGATTATCCAGGGAGGGATTAGACAGCCATGGCTGACAAAGGAAGTCAGGAAATGTATCAAAGAAAAAGAGAGATCCTATAAAGTGGCCAAGAGCACTGGGAAATCAGAAGATTGGGAAGGCTACAAAAACAAACAGAGGATAACAAAGAGAGAAATAAGGAAGGAGGATCCAATATGAAGGTAGGCTAGCCAGTAATATTAGAAATGATAGTAAAAGCTTCTTTCAATACATAAGAAACAAACGACCGGCAAAAATAGACATTGGGCCACTTCAAACTGATGCTGGAAGCCTAGTGATGGGAGATAAGGAAATAGCTGGAGAACTTAATAAGTACTTTGCGTCAGTCTTCACAGTGGAAGACATGAGTAATATCCCAACAATTAAAGGGAGTCGGGGGCTGAGTTGAGTATGGTTGTCATTACAAAAGAGAGAGTGCTGGAAAAGCTAAAAGATCTTAAAATTGACAAATCTCCTGGCCCCGATGGGCTACATCCTAGAGTTCTGAGGGAGGTGGCTGAGGAAATAGCGGAGGCGTTGGTTGAGATGTTTCAAAAGTCACTGGAGTCAGGGAAAGTCCCGGATGATTGGAAGATCGCTGTTGTAACCCCATTGTTCAAGAAAGGATCAAGACAAAAGATGGAAAATTATAGGCCAATTAGCCTAACCTCGGTTGTTGGTAAAATTCTAGAATCCATCGTTAAAGATGAGGTTTCTAAATTCTTGGAAGAGCAGGGTCGGGTTAGAACAAGTCAACATGGATTTAGTAAGGGGAGGTCGTGCCTGACAAACCTGTTAGAATTCTTTGAAGAAGTGACAAGTAGGTTAGACCAGGGAAACCCAGTGAATGTGGTCTATCTAGACTTCCAAAAGGCCTTTAATAAGGTGCCATGCGGGAGGCTGCTGAGTAAGGTGAGGGCCCATGGTGTTCGAGATGAGCTACTGGCATGGATTGAGGATTGGCCGTCTGACAGAAGGCAGAGAGTTGGGATAAGAGGTTCTTTTTCGGAATGGCAGCCGGTGACAAGCGGTGTCCCACAGGGTTCAGTGTTGGGGCCGCAGCTGTTCATGTTATATATTAATGATCTGGATGAAGGGACTGGGGGCATTCTAGCGAAGTTTGCCGATGATACGAAGATAGGTGGACAGGCAGGTAGTACTGAGGAAGTGGGGAGGCTGCAGAAGGATCTAGACAGTTTGGGAGAGTGGTCCAGGAAATGGCTGAAGTTCAATGTGAGCAAATGCGAGGTCTTGCACATTGGAAAAAAGAATAGAAGCATGGACTACTTTCTAAACGGTGAGAAAATTCATAAAGCCAAAGTACAAAGGGATCTGGGAGTGCTCGTCGAGGATTCTCTAAAGGTAAACATGCAGATTGAATCCATGATTAAGAAAGCGAATGCAATGTTGTCATTTATCTCGAGGGTTGGAATATAAAAGCAGCGATGTGCTACTGAGACTTTATAAAGCTCTGGTTAGGCCCCATTTGGAGTACTGTGTCCAGTTTTGGGCCCCACACCTCAGGAGGGACATACTAGCACTGGAGCGTGTCCAGCAGAGATTCACACGGATGATCCCTGGAATGGTAGGTCTAACATACGAGGAACGGCTGAGGATCCTGGGATTGTACTCATTGGAGTTTAGAAGATTAAGGGGAGATCTAATAGAAACTTACAAGATAATACATGGCTTGGAAAGGGTGGACGCCAAGAAATTGTTTCCGTCAGGCAAGGAGACTAAGACCCATGGGCACAGCCTTAGAATTAGAGGGGGTCAATTCAGAACAGAAATGCGGAGACATTTCTTCAGCCAGAGAGTGGTGAGCCTGTGGAATTCATTGCCGCGGAGTGCAGTGGAGGCCGGGACGCTAAATGTCTTCAAGGCAGAGATTGATAAATTCTTGATGTCACAAGGAATTAAGAGCTACGGGGAGAATGCGGGTAAGTGGAACATCAGCCATGATTGAATGATGGAGTGGACTCGATGGGCCGAATGGCCTTACTTCCACTCCTATGTCTTAAGACTTTGAGGATCAGAATGATGAGCACCATCGGAGGTTTGTTTGACTGGAGATTTAAGGAAGGTTATAATTGGAAGGAGATCATTGTCATAGTTTTTTTGTTCATTCTCAGGCAATGGGCATCACTGGCTGGGTCAGCATTAATTGCCCATCCATTGCTCTTGAGACGGTAATGGTGATGAGCTGCTTGAGTCTAGAGGTGACAAAAGCAAAGATGAGTGTTCAATATCAGACCACTGAAGTAAACTCAGAAGTTAAAAATAATGTAGAAATGCACTCTTTATAATGGAAAATACATTGGCCAGAAACTCATCCTGAAAAGGGAATACAGTATGATGATATGGTTAAGAAAAGTTATTTCGGTTTGAGATAGTGTCCAGGGAGGGAGGTTGAAACTGTGGGCAGGATGCAGAGTTAGTGGTGAGGGACCAATGATAATGGCTTCAGTTTTTCTAATGTGTAACTGGAGAACAGTAACTCAACTAAGATTGATTGTCACACAAGCGCAGTAAGGTCAAGAGATGGTGGAGAAATAGAATTAGGAATCATTAATATACAGTTAAAAGTTAAATTTTCAGATGATGCCTCCAAGCACATAGATGAGGAAATGGAAGGTACCAAAGGTATGTCCCTAGGGGTATTGTAGGTAATGGTGTGAGGGCTGGAAAAGAACCCAGGGTTGGAGTGCCTGTGTTTAGAATTGGATAGGTAAGAAAGAAAGAAGAGTAGTTCCAATGAATTAGATAGCTACGTAGAGGTATTGAAGAGGGATTTTATTGTCAGTTTTTGTCAGAGACTAGAAGGAGATCATGAAAGGTTTAATTTACCAAATTCAAACCACAAGAGATGTAATTTGGATATTCACTACTTAATATTTGTGGAAACCTGATTGAAAGATTCAAGGGTGCACCTTCAGGAAAGCTGCAAAGAAGTTTGCGAGGTAATGCTTCGTTTATAGATTTTGCACAGGGATTGCAGATTGGAGATAGGACAGCTTCAGTGTACTTTTTAATCAAACTAATCAAACTGCACCTCTGGTGCAGCTGAGACTTGAACTAAGAAGTTTTGAGATTTTTCTTGTGGTGTAATAATGACAATGCTGAAAGAGAGTTCATTACCTCAGGTGAAGGACCACTTGCAATGGCATTTTATCATTGGATATGGGAGAGAAGTTGGTTGAAAGCACCTTGGAAGGATTGGAACAATGAGAAGAGGAAGTTGGTTTCATAAGAGATGATGATTTTGAGGTTGTGTCATGAGGGTTAACAGAAATAAGTGATCAAAACCCAGGTTCAGGATAGGAGGGTAATGGTGAGCATGGGAAGAAGCATCACTTAACTGGGGAAGAGGAAAGGGAAAATGACCATCCATTCAGCTGCTGAATCTTAGTGACAAAGATGATATCAGCTTGTTGTGCTTATTGGAAGGGCAAAGGGCTACAGCATTTTGTTGGTCCTGGAGAAAATAAACCAGGATTATCTTTGCTTTCCAGTATGATACAAAGTAGTGGGCAGTTTTGCAAGTGGAGTGAGGTATAAAATGCACTTGATGTGGCTCAGCCAAACCCAGTGGTTGATGGATGAGAGATCTTCAAATACAAGAACTGAAACAGTTCAAGTTAAGGGACCAGCATAAAGATAGTAATGGATTAAGTCGGAACAGCGCAATGATGATGCACTGTATTTGAGCAGTTACATAGCTGTAGAGGTATTCTCAATACGTGAGGATTAGAATTAGAATCCCTACAGTGTGGAAATCGGCCTTTCGACCCAACTAGTCCACATTGACCTTCCGAAGAGTAACCCATCCAGACTCACTCCTCCATCCTATACCTGCCCCTGACTAATGCGCCTAATGTACACATCCCTATGGGCAATTTAGCATGGCCAATTAACCTAACCTGCACATCTTTGAGCTGTGGGAGAAAACTGGAGCACCCTGAGGAAACCCAAGCGAACACTGGGAGAATGTGCAAACTCCATGCAGTCGCCTTGAAGCTGGAATCGAACCCGTGTCCCTGGCACTGTGAGGCAGCAGAGCTAACCACTGAGCCATTGTGCCGCCCCAAGCTGGAAGAAGACAGTGGGTAATTGAAAGTGCCATTCTGAGTGAGAAGAGTTGTTTTGTGGGATGAATGCAGAAGCAACTGGAATAATTATTATGAGAGATACAGGAAAACATGAGATGATTTCTTTGCTATGATGGAGGCAGTGCGGGTAGAGGAGGCACATGAGATGAAAACTTCAGTTGGTGACCATGAATGGAGTGAGAGATTTAATATGGATATTTGAATGCTGATGAATGTGTTACACTCCTGCACAAAATCCAGTTGGCTGGGCAAAGTGCGACATGGTGCCAGCACACAGCTTCTGTACTGCCAGTTCTGCATTATTCTAAGTAGATACTGGTCTTATGCCAGTACTGCAGTATAGCTGTATCATAAGAAATATTAACATTCTGACAAAATTAACAGAATTTGATGTTGAATCGTTTGATTGAAGCAGTGTTGGCAAGACACCACAGCCACATTTTGAAATAAAACGTGTATTTAACCAAGTAAAATATCTATTTTCTTTTAGTAGAACCGTTATTAACTTTGCAATAGTGTGTTAGGATTGCCAACTGTGAATAAATCTATTCCTGGAGGCTTCTTCACATGACCTTCAACCATGTTTCGACTGTGACTCGGCCAACACACGTCTCTGTGACGCATTGCCTCCTAGCACCAAAAGCAGGAAGCTTAATTAACCAATTTGATGATGCTTGACTGTGAGTCAGCCTTTTCTCTCCCAAATTTTTAACGTGTTTAAGAGATCTGGTAAAGAGAAATAATCGAAGAAAATAATCTTTTTTAATGTCCGAGTGATGTTTCTTCAGCTTTGCATGCAGTGTGTCCTGGATATTGATCTTCAATTCCTGAACACTCTGGGCCAATTCTGGAAGATTTGCAACTCGAAGTACAGACTCTAGAACTGATGCAAACTTGCAAAAATAAATTAATTTCTCGTACAAGTATTGTCATGTAATTTGAGATTATGAAAAGCAAAATTAAATAACAACTTTGGCATTTTTTTATTCACTCTTTGTTAGGTATATCTATTGTTAATTTGTAAATGATGGAGAAGGGCTCCAAGTGAGATAAATTGGAGATAGATCTTGTGGACCTTTTTTAGATCAGTATTCTCATTTGTTGTCTGTATATGTCCACTTACCTAACATTTTCTGTAATGATCTGTATTTGCCCGACCTTGGGTGTGCCCTGCCTTCCCTATGTAATAATTATAACACCATAAGACATAGGAGTGGAAGTAAGGCCATTCGGCCCATCGAGTCCACTCCACCATTCAATCATGGCTGATGGGCATTTCAACTCCACTTACCCGCATTCTCCCCGTAGCCCTTAATTCCTTGTGACATCAAGAATTTATCAATCTCTGCCTTGAAGACGTTTAGCGTCCCGGCCTCCCCTGCACTCCGCGGCAATGAATTCCACAGGCCCACCACTCTCTGGCTGAAGAAATGTCTCCGCATTTCTGTTCTGAATTTACCCCCTCTAATTCTAAGGCTGTGCCACGGGTCCTAGTCTCCTATATTGAAGTTGTATGAGTAAAATCTTTGCAGATGCCATCAAGTAAGAAGGCAGCCTGAATATTAGAGAAAGATTCAAGCATGTCTATGGGCTGTGTGCTGAAAGATGAAATTAGGAAGGGCATCTGGGTGTCTTTGGGTCAGCATGGACTAGATAGGTTGAACAGCCCCAACTGTCTTGTTTTTATGGTTCTGTGTAAGAGGAATTAAATCCAATCTTTCCTTTCTCTTTGGTACTTTCCTGTAAAAGAACGATTTGCACAATTTAATCTGGTCATTGTGAAATAAATTGTTTGGAACCAAGGAAATGGAATACATGTAAAATGGAATCACAGTACAACATACTGATCAAGAAAATAACCTGCGAATTACAGAAGATAAATTAATTTACTTAAGAAAAGTAGTAAATAAGTATCGGATTTCATTATTAGCGGGATTTTTTCAATGAATTAATTAGGTCAGACATTAATTTGACCCAATCGATGTTCACTTCTGGGAAGGAAAGAAAATCTGGCTGGAAGGAAATATTAGAAAAATTGAGCTTATTTGCTTTGGCAAAATGAGGAAACAGAAGATTTAACAAGTTTGAAGATGGCTAATTGTTTTATTGATAAAGGGTAAAGTTATGAGGAACATTTAGTAGATAAGAAGGTAAGAATAGGAACAGAAGCCAGGTACAATCATACAGTCGCATCCTCCGAAAATCTTCAGCTGTTCAATTACATCAGACTGTTTCTATCTTGAAACTGGCTCTTTCAACTTTTTTTTGTCATTTTCTGTATACATTCAAAAGAAGAAAAAAATTTCAATGTAACAGTAAGAAAACGATAGTACTTCTGTCGCATCACATTCCATTCACAGATGATTCTAAACACTTCACAAACAATGGTTTATTTTTTGCAAGTGCAGTCACTGTTTTGAAGGGAGATGCAGCAACCAAATGTACAAATCAACCTATCACATTAAAATTTGGCAGTAAAATTGTGGCTGTAAGCACTGCTTTTTGAGGTATCTTGGCTATTGGAGAGGTGATTTCCTCAAATTCCAGGAGCAGTAATTACTGTTTTATATGCTGTTGCATTGTTTTGGAACTGTGGGGGAGAAAGATCAAAACAGCGTCCTTTAAAAGGGAGGAAGAGAGACAAATGGAGAGAACACAAGGTCAGAAAGAAACCCACGCTGCTGGCTCTCTCAGCAGTGGGTCTGCACAGCTACTGCCTTTGCTGTTGTGAGTTTAAGTATCTTTGGATATTGGAGTGCGTCTAAAAAAAAAATGAACAGTGAATATTTCTGCGGCCATCAGCGAAAAATCAGAATGGTGTGTTGCCTCCCTAGTGCCAGGATCAAAGATATTTTGGAGAGTGCGCAGAATATTTTCAAAGAGGAGAGGGACCAGCAGGAGGACGTTGTACACATTGGAACGAATGACATAGGAAGGCAGAAGGATGAGATTCTGTCTGGTAATATAGAAAGTTAAGAATTTAAAAAGGAGCTCCTCGAGTGGTAATATCTGGATAATATCCAGTGTTACGAGCTAGTGAGGGTAGGAATAGAAGAATAGTACTGTAGACCCTCAATAGTCAGTGGGAAATTGAGAAACCAATTTTAAAGGAGATTTCAGTTATCTGTAAGAATAATAGGGTGGTTATGATAGGGAATTTTAACTTCCCAAACATACTCTGGGACTACCATCGTAGTCAAAGTTTAGATGGAGAGGAATTTGTTAAGTGTACACAAGAAAACTTTCTGCTTCAGTATGTGGATATACCTACGAGAGTGTGCAAAACTTGACCTACCTTTGGCAAATAAGGCAGGGCAAGTGATTGAGGTATCAGTGGGGGAGCGCTTTGGGGCCAGTGACCATAATTCTATTAGATATAAAATAGTAATGCAAAAGGATAGACCAAATCTAAAAGCTGAAGTTCTAAATGGGAGGAAGGCCAATTTTGATGGTACAGAGGAACCTCGATTATCCGAATACCAATTATCCGAAAATTGGATTATCCAAAGGAGATCTCCAGGTCCTGCAGAAACATTACATCAACAGTGATCATGCCTTTTGTTTACAGCAATTAAACAGGCACTGTCTCCAAATGACTGACCTCCTGCCCTCTCTTCCCGCAGGAGTGTACCCTAAACCCCCTTCACCAGATCATCTCTCTAACATTGTCCTGTACAGGGCAAAGGTGCAACCTGTCAAAATGTTGCAGTAAAAAGTTTGTGTGCGCGCACGCGCTATTTGGAGACTTAGCCCACAAAGATGGTAGCAGCAGCAGTCTGGCTGGTATACAGTCTGGCTGGTATACAGTCTGGCTGCCCCAGGGAGGGGGTGGGTGTTCAATGGGGATAGTGGGGGGGAGGGGGGGGCACGGTGTTGGATGGGGTGAGGACGTTGTTGATTGGGGCAGGTGGGGGTGGTGTTGGACGGTGTTGGGGGCAGGGCGGTGTTGGACAGGGCTGGGCGGGCAAGGATGGTGTTGGACGGTATAGGGTGTCGGTGGCGGTATTGGACAGGGTTGTGGTGCTGGATGGGGTTGGGGCAGGTGGGGGTGGTGTTGGCTTGGGGCGGCGTTGGGGGCCGGGCCTATCATGCTGCTGCTGCAGTCTCCTTAACGGGAAGCAGACTTCTAAAAACTCCAAATCCAAAAGGAAAGGCATTTAATCGATTAACCGAATAGTAGTTTATCCAAACAAAATAGTGCCCGCCCAGCTTGTTTGGATAATCAAGGTTCCCCATTATTAGGCAAGAACTTTTAAAAGTGGATTGCGGGCAGAGGTTCGCAGGTAAAGGGACAGCTGGAAAATGGGAAGCCTTGAAAAATGAGATAACACAAATCCAGAGACCGTATATTCCTGTTAGGGTGAAAGGAAATGTTGGTAGGTGTAAGTAATGCTGGATGACGAGAGAAATTGAGGTTTTGGTCCAGCAAAAGAAGGAAGCATACGTTCAGTATAGACAGCAGAGATTGAGTGAAATGAATCCTTAGAAGAGTATAAACGCAGTTGGAGTATACTTAGTGAGGGAAATCAGGAGGGGAAAAAAGGGACATGAGATAACGTTAGCAAATAGGGTTAAGGTGAATCCAAAGGAATTCTGTAAATACATTTAAGAACAAAAGAGTACCTTGGGAGAGAATAGGACCCCTTAAAGATCAGCAAGGCATCTTATGTGTGGAATCGCAGGAGATGGGGGAGTTACTAAGTATTTTGCATCAGTATTTACTGTGGAGAAGGACATGGGAGATAGAAAATATGGGGAAATAAATAGCAACGTCTTGAAAAGTGTCCATATTACATAGGCGGTGTGCTGGATACCTTAAATCGCATAAAGGTGGATAAATCCCCAGGCCTGATCAGGTATACCTAGAACTCTGTGAGAAGCTGGGGAAATGATTGCTGGGCCCCTTGCTGAAATATTTGTATCACCCGTGGTAACAATTAAGGTGTCAGAAGACTGAGGTTGGCTAATGTGGTGCCACTATTTAAGAAAGATGGTAAAGAAAAACCAGACAACTATAGACTGACATCAGTAGTGGGCAATTGTTGGAGGGAATCCGGAGGGACAGGATTTACATGTATTCTGAAAGGTAAAAATTGATTAGGGATGGTCAACATGGCTTTGTGTGGGGGAAATCATGTCTCATGAACTTGATTGAGTTTTTTGAAGAAGTAACAAAGATGATTGAGGGCAGAGCGGTGGACGTGATCTATATGGACTTCAGTAAGGCATTTGACAAGGTTCCTCATGGTAGACTGGTTAGCAAGTTTAGATCACATGGAATACAGGGAGAACTAGCCATTTGGATACAGGACTGGCTCGAAGGTAGAAGACAGTGGTGGTGGTGGAGGGTTGCTTTTCAGATTGGAGGCTTGTGACCAATAGTGTGTCATGTGGTTTGGTGCTGGGTTCACTGCTTTTCCTCATTTATATAAATGATTTGGCTGTGTACCTAAGAGGTATAGTTAGTAAGTTTGTAGTTGACATCAAAATTGGAGGCGTAGTGCACAGCGAAGAAGGTTACCTCACATTACAACGGGATCTTGATCAGATGGGCCAATGGGCTGAGGAGTGGCAAATGGAGTTTAATTTAGATAAATGTGAGGTGCTGCGTTTTGGAAAGGCAAATCAGAGCAGGACTTATACACTTGATGGTAAGGTCCTGGGGAGTGTTGTTGAACAAAGAGACCTTGGAGTGCAGGTTCATAGCTCCTTGAAAGTGGAGTAGCAGGTTGACAGGATAGTAAAGAAGGCATTTGGTATGCTTTCCTTTATTGGTCAGAGCATTGAGTACAGGAGTTGGGAGGTCATGATGCGGCTGTAGAGGACATTGGTTTGGACACTTTTGGAATACTGCATGCAATTCTGGTTTCCCTTCTATTGGCAGGATGTTGTGAAACTTGAAAGGGTTCAGAAAAGATCTACAAGCATGTTGCCAGGGTTGGAGAGTTTGAGCTGGAGCATCGGAGGCTGAGGGGTTACCTTATAGAGGTTCTTGAATCATGAGGAGCAGGTTATAGTCCAACAGGTTTAATTGGAAGCACACTAGCTTTCGGAGTGACACTCCTTCATCAGGTGGTAGCCCTGTTGGACTATAACACCGGCATCTCCAAATCATGGATAGACAAAGTCTTTTCCCTGGGGTGGGGGAGTTCAGAATTAGAGGGCATAGTTTCAGGGTGAAAGGGGACAAATTGAAAAGCAACCTAAGGGGCAACGTTTTCACATAGAGAGTGATATCTGTATGGACTGAGCTTCACGAGGAAGTAGTGGAGGCTGGTATAATTATATAATTTAAAAGACATCTGGATGGGTATATGAATAGGGAGAGTTTAGAGGGATATGGGACAAGTGCTGGCAAATGGGACTAGATTCATTCCGGATATCTGGTTGGCAGAGACAAGTTGGACCAAAGGCTCTCTTTCCATGCTGTACATCTTTGTGACTCTGATACTAGGAGAAAGTGAGGACTGCAGATGCTGGAGACCAGAGTTGAAAAGTGTGGTGCTGGAAAAACACAGAGAGGGCCAGGTAGCATCCGAGGAGCAGGAGAATCACGTTTCGGGCATAAGCCCTTCTTCAGGAATGAGGCTGGTGTGCCAAGCGGGCTGAGCTAAAAGGTGGGGGGGAGGGAATTTGGGGGAGGAGCGCTGGGAATACGATAGGTGGAAGGAGGTGAGGGTGATAGGCCAGGAAGAAGATTGCAGGTCAAGAGGGCGGTGCTGAATCCGGGGGTTGGGACTGAGATAAGGTTGGGGGAGGGTAAATGAGGAAGCTGGAGAAATCTACATTAATTTTAGGAACCCTCCAACTACACTGGGTGAATGTAGATTTCTCCAGCAGTATTATACCAGTTCGCTCAATGCTGTGAGGTGATTTATTTCAGAGAATCATATGATTCATCTATGGTATGTATGTGAAACAACTATAATAAATAAAAATGAAGACTCATAACTTCAGCTAACTTTGTATAAATGAGTATTTTTTGATAGTGTTATTTGTCTCAAAACATGTCATTCTAATCTTGGCAAATTTAACGTCCGAGATGATCTGACCATGCAGAAGGTCCTGCAGGTAACTGGTAATGACATCTCACCATTTTGATTTTCTAATATTTTGTGCAAGTGACACCAATGTTATTGAGTATCCTATCCAGTTAACTCTACTGAAGAAACTTGCATGTAGATCTGCATGTATTAATAATCGACAAATTTGTTTCAGTTGTTCCTTTTTGTACTGTGGGTGACCTTCTTGAACACAGTGATCTCTTCCTTTTGTTCTCAGATTAACTGTAAAGGTTATAAATGCACAAACAGAAAATGTAATCATTCAGTATTGGTATCTCAGACCTTAAATTAAATATAACCTTGTTGACTCAAAAAATTCAAATGGTTACTAATTGGTACCTGAATAGTGGTCTCACATGCAAAGATCATAGGATTGCAGATGTAAGAAGAAATTCCATTCTTATTTTAAGCATGGTATACATCAGCTGAAATTGCTTGAAATTCACTCTTGATCCATGTATTTTGGGCTCTCTTATGGCACAGCGTATGCAACAACAAGTCTGAGCAGACTGAATAGAAAAATAAGACAATTTTACAAAAAACAGTTGGAGAATAACATAATTTACAACATGAAGCCAGGCTCTTTGATCTATTCTGTCCATATATATTCCTCATATAATAGTTCTAATCACATATAGCCACTCTCAATCCATTCCCCTTTCCTTCAACTAATTTGTAAATTGACTGAATCACAGCTCCAATTGCTATTTCTGATGGTGCATTTGTAGACTTGTGGCCTTTTAACCAAACTTAGCAAACAGCAATCATGAAAAAGAAACTTGAACAGCTGGTCTCTGAGACAGGAACCTCAGTTATGCATTTTCATGTTTGTGCTTTGCAATCATTGTTGGAATATTGCGTGCAATTCTGGTCTCCTTCCTATCGGAAAGATGTTGAGAAACTTGAAAGGGTTCAGAAAAGATTCACAAGGAAGTTGCCAGGGTTGGAGGATTTGAGCTATAGGGAGAGTCTGTCAAGGTTGGGGCTGTTTTCCCTGGAGCGTTAGGGGCATGGATAGAGATTTACAGAGATTTACAAAATTGAGGGGCATGGATAGGACAAATGGACAAAGTCTTTTCCCTGGGGTGGGGGGAGTCCAGGACTAGAGAGCATAGGTTTAGGGTGAGAGGGGAAAGATATAAAAGAGACCTAAAGGGCAACTTTTTCACGCAGAGGGTGGTACGTGTATGGAATGAGCTGCTCGAGGATGTGGTGAAGGCTGGTACAAGTGCAACATTTAAGAGGCATATGGATGGGTATACGAATAGGAAGGGTTTGGAGGGATATGGGTCAGGTGCTGGCAGGTGGGACTAGATAGGGTTGGGATATCTGGTCGACATGGACAGGTTGGACCGAAGGGTCTGTTTCCATGCTGTACATCTCTATGACTCTATAAGAATTAATGAAATTGAGGTTTTGGCTAACTCATATTGTATCCTGTAGGAAACCGTAAGGAAATCTTGTAATGGTAGTGATGTGTATTTCAGTTCAAATAGAAGTTTGACAAGAATTCCTATATAATCTAAGAAATTGTAGGAATAAGCTACAAGAACACGGTTTCTGCTTTTCCTGCATCTGTTTGAGATGCTCTGAAATTACAGATCACTGAATCCTAAAGTCTGTCATGATGTGATTTTTCATTATTCAATGGAATCTAGTAGAGTCTAGTTGTGAATGTATTTTGTTTTCCAACCAACATCTTATTTCATGTTAGGGTATAAAATATTTTGACGCATTTACATTTCAATAATGCCCTCAGCCCATGCATGATAAATGGAGGAATCAAAATGGTACTTTGTTGCTCAGGCAGGACAAAAGAGGAAGTGTCAGTGCTTCTAAATACTCTGAAAGTGTCAACCCTCCAACACATATCACCTTAATCTATAGCAATTCGGATCAGATATATACTGGTCTGTGAATAACAACCAAATGATCACCCAGTATGTTTCCCAAGTAAAGATGAATATTTGGGAGGAAGCAAATCTAGTTTTACAAATTAAACTGCAGAAGATATTAAGATTAACACTGGCTATAAATACAATGAGGTAACCATAAATTTAAGGACTCTGTTTTAAACTGTTGATAGCACCTTGTTGTTTGGTCAGGAGTAGTTTGTCCTGGACAGAGATCCTTGGGCACCTTCCCTGTCTGTTAAGGCTATGCAGGCCCAAAGTCATCGATCCAATGTGTGGCAACAATAAAGTTTATGCTGTTCATAAACTGTAGAAGAAATAACATTTGTCTTTTTAGTGCAACAATATGGTAAAATTTAAATTTGTAGCTATATATTGGCTAGTTAATGAATGAAAACAATTCCAGAACTTCATAATTAGAGTACTTTTCAGACATATGTGTTCATAGCTTTGGCATCAAAGGTAAGTCACTTCTGAGAAGTGTGATAAACTACTCATTTCTTTTTCCCTAACCAATCCCTCTACATTAACGGTGACTTGTTTCCCCTTTGGTTTGATGGGTTCTCAGATGGCTGATGACTAATTGGGAATTAGATGCTGATGGACTATAAAGAGTTGCCATGGAGAAGGCAACATCAAACAATTGGCTCCCCAAGCTCTTAAGCCTTTCAAAAAATGATCAAGGCTTGAACATGTTCCCTTTGTCTGTAGAGAACAAGTCACCTTTATAAATGTGTGTCATTTCTAGCAAGCACAAATGATTGAAATTATGAGTTCATCTATTTATCTTAAATTGATTTAGTGTAGCTATTAATGCGGTTGGATTGTTCACTATGTGCTGTTCAAGTGTGCAGACACAGAATACTGTAAAGGTTTGTTTGTATTATTTAAGTGAAGGCTGATTGAGTGCTGTCTGTGTGCTTTTCCTTGTTTTAGCAGTTTGTCATCCAGTATTTTAATTGTTTCACATTCATTAAGAGTAATTGAAAAGTTCCATGATTCAGAAAAAAATGGTGAAGTTTGAAAATTTCCTTCTGCCTTTCCAAATTGAGGAAGAAAATTAAGTGAATTAATTTTTATTTAATATGCATTGCTTTCTGTTTTAGAAAGCATTAAATATATTGCTACTATAAAGCAAATGTTTCCTTCATTCTTCAGACTGGAGTATTTTTTTGTAACCATTGAAAAATGTTGATATGGGCTAAACATTTTCCCCACTCCCCACTCCCCACAACCCTAAAATAATTCTCTTGGTTTCTCTTTCCCCTTCCAGTCATTCATACCAACAATTTTTAATGGATTTTCTTGCTTGTGCTCATCATTCATTTGCAGAAGTCAAATCGTGAATTTACAGATTTCTATGTAGTTTCAGTGCTACTGGACGTATGTTCTGGATGTCGTAGCATTTATCAAATATACCCAGTTATAAATGAATTTTGAATATTTAATTATTTGATGTGTATTGTTAATTTTTTTTTAACTTTTCTCATCCTTTGTTATTCACTGTAAACTGTCACTCTTGATCTGTCCTAAAACTACCTGAAAGAATGGCAGTGCAGCCTATTGGGCAAGAATAATGACAGCATGAGTCACTTTCTCACCACTTCATGAAGGACAGGTTAAAATTTCCATTCCTCAAACACAACATTCATTCTGTGGGTCAGCAGTTCTCACTAAGATCTGCTAGAGTCCCTTTTAAGAAGATTCTTTCACATTCTGCAAACTGTCACAGAGCAGCCTTAATAAACAAAAATGTGAATTCATCCACCACCAGGGTGGATAATAAATTAGAAACAAAAACAGAAATTGCTGGAAAATCTGAACCTGACAGCATCTGTTGAGAGAAATCAGAAGATAAGGTGGTGGGAGTGTGTAAGGAGTAAACGATAGGTGGAGAAATCAAAAGATGGGCTGGTAGGAGGGGTCTAAGAAATAAGTGAGAGGGTGTTGGGAGGGGATAAATGAGAGGGTGGTGGGAGGGGGTAAGGAGTGAATGAGGGGGTGGTGGGAGGGGGTGAGGGAGTGAGTGGGGGGATGGGGAGTGAGTGGGGGGTTTGGGGGGAGGGGGATGGGGAGTGAGTGGGGGGGTGGGGGGAGGGGGTGGGGAGTGAGTGGGGGGGTGGGGGGAGGGGGTGGGGAGTGAGTGGGGGGGGTGGGGGGAGGGGGGTGGGGAATGAATGAGAGAGTGGCAGAAGGGAGGTAAGGTGTGAATAAGAGCGTGGTGGAGGGGTAAAGAGTGAGTGAGAGGGTGGTGGAGGGAGTCAAGGAGTAAATGAGAGGTAGAAGAGTCATTAGGCATCATTTTCAACACCTCCAGTGGGATGCCACCACCGTCCATTCCCCTCCATTCCTTTGTCAGTCTTCCAGAAGGATTGTTTGCTCAGGGACATCCTGGTATACTCCATCATTCCCAAGACCTCCCCACTGCCCCATGGCACCTTCTCCTGCAACTGCAGAAGGTGTAACACCTGCCCACTTACTTCCTACCTCCATGGGCTCAAAGAAACACAGCTTCAAGAAAGCAGCGCTTTACCTGCACTTCACTCAATGTAGTCTACTGTATTTGCTACTCGAATGTGGTCTTCTCTACATTGGGGAGGGGGAGGAAATAAGAGCAGTCGGTGTGACTGCTTTGTAGAATATCAACATTTTATCTGCAAGAAAAACCCTGAGCTTCCAGTTGTCAAATTTAGTGCAAGCTAGAAGACCAGCACCTCGTTTACCACTTGGGAACTGCACAGCCTTCTGGACTCAATATCGAGTTCAACAGTTTTAGGGCTTGTGGCACCTTCTCCCATGTCCTTACCCCTAACCCCAAACACCAGGCCTTGTTATTACATGGTCTCCCATTACACACTACCCATTGTTATCCACTAATAGTCCCCATTAACAGCATTCATTCTCCTCAGCTGACCATTATCCTCTCCCTTCTCTGTCCAATTGTACTCTCTCTTTGGGCTCTAGCTCCCCTCCCCTACACTATCTTCTATATAATATACAACCTTTTTCTCACTACCATCAGTTCTGAGGAAACTTCACTGGACCCGAAACTTTAACTCTTGATTCCTCTCTATGGATGCTACAAGGCCTGCTGAAGATTTTCGACAGTTTTATTTTTCTGATTTCCAGCATCTGCTAGTTCTTTTGGTTTTCTTTTTGGGATAAATTAAGATAACTTTGAACAATGTAAACATTAAGGCTGTAAAAGAACATTTGAGTCACCAGAATTTTTTTAACCATCAGTCTTCAGTTGTTTGTGGCACAGCCATCAACCCCTGAGTCGGATAGCTTCGTCTTTTGTTTTTTTTTCTTTTGCTATGGCCCGTGATGAATGTACGTATTTACTTAATGTTGCCACAACTGATGTAGCATGTTATGCTTTGGAGTGGTGTCTGTCTGTCTCAATGAGATTCTCTATTTGTTGAGCTTACTTCAGCATCCATCTTCCCAGTACTGGTGTAAAACATTATTTTTTCATGTCTACTTCTCAGCGGTCTGTAGAAAGTAATTCTAACTCGACTGGAGTTCATCTTTTCTAATGTTGTATTATTACTCTCACAGAGCAAGCAAATTAGGGCCTCTCTCCTGTGTGCCTTGTTATGCTAATACCATTGGAATTCTGCTGGGCAACCGCACATCATTGTTTCTTCCCATTGACCCCTGTAGGTTTCTTCATCTCTGGTATGGGCTGCGCAGAAAGGTGACTATTAGTTTTATAGTGAATCCTGCTGCTGCTAAGTACTGTAGTGCTTCCTCAAACACAACGTTCATTAACCTCCTGCTGCCATTTAAAATGTTTTTCTTGAAGTTCTTTAAAGTCCCATAAAGCAGATACAATAAAAGCTAAAATGGAGACTTGAGATCGTAACAGCTTTTTGCCCTGACAACGTGTCCCAAGGATAATCAGTATTATAGGTTTAACCCGTTCACTGATAATAGTAGAATTTGGTGAGTTTGGTGATGGAGGAGCATCTAATTGAGTGGCAGGGTGCTGAATGGAGACCTCACTGAGTTTCCACCTCGACCCTAATTAAGTTCATGCCAGGAAGGACACTGAGGATGGCAGTTTACTTCGAGATGAGGATCTTCAGTGTCCTGTAGCAAGTGTGATCAGTAGCACCATGACTGACTGACTGAACTTGCCAAGTCCTGAAGGATAAAACAGTAAGAATGGATCTGTGACAGTTGGTGATGGAGCCATTGTGCGGGTAAAACTTGTCTTCACCAAACTGTCTGTTAGGGACAGGGTCATAGAGCTGTACAGCATGGAAACAGACCCTTCAGTCCAACTCATCCATACTGATCAGTTAGCATAAATATATCTAGTCCCATTTGCCAGCATTTGGCCATATTTCTAAACCCCGCCTATTCATATGCCTTTTAAATATTGTAATTGTACCAGCCTCCACCACTTCCTCTGGCAGCTTATTCCATACATGCAGCACCCTCTATCTGAAAAAGTTGCCCCTTAGGTCTCTTAAATCTTGCGCCTCTCACCTTAAACCTGTGCCCTTATAAACTTCAAGGTCACCCCTCCATCCTGGAGACTCCAAGGAAAATAACCCCAGCCTATTCAGCTCTCTCTCTTTGGCTCAAATCCTCCAACCCTGACCACATCCTTGCGGATTTTTTCTGAACCCTTTTAAGTTTCACAACTCCTTTCCTATAGCAGGGAGAAAGTAAGGACTGCAGATGCTGGAGATCAGAGCTGAAAATGTGTTGCTGGAAAAGCGCAGCAGGTCAGGCAGCATCCAAGGAACAGGAGAATCAACGTTTCGGGCATGAGCCCTTCTTCAGGAATGAGGAAAGTGTGTCCAGCAGGCTAAGATAAAAGGTAGGGAGGAGGGACTTGGGGGAGGGGTGTTGGAAATGTGATAGGTGGGAGGGGGTTAAGGTGAGGGTGATAGGCCAGAGTGGGGATGGGGGCGGAGAGGTCAGGAAGAAGATTGCAGGTTAGGAAGGTGGTGCTGAGTTTGGGGGTTGGGACTGAGACAAGGTGGGGGGAGGGGAAATGAGGAAACTGGAGAAATCTGAGTTCAAATAGCAGGGAGACCAGAATTGCAAGTGGTATTCCAAAAACTGCCTAACCAGTGTCCTATACAGCTGCAACATAACCTCACAACTCTTGTATTCAATGCATTGACCAATAAAGGAAAGCATACCAAATACCACCTTTACTATCGTGTCTACCTCTGACTCCACTTTCAAGGAACCATGAACCTGCACTCCAAGGTGTTTTTGTTCGGTAACACTCCCCACTTACCATTAAGTGTATAAGTCCTGCCCTGTTTTGCCTTTCCAAAATGCAGCATCTCACGTTTACCTAAATTAAACTCCATCTGCCACTCCTTGGCCCAATGACCCATCTGATCAAGATCCTGTTGTACTCTGAGGTGACCTTTTTCGCTGTCTGCTACACCTCCAATTTTGGTGATCACCTGCAAACTTACTAACCATACATCCTGTGATCGCATCCAAATCATTTATTTAAATGACGAAAAGCAGTGGACCCAGCAACCATCCTTGTGCACAGGCCTCCAGTCTGAAAAGCAACTGTCCCAACACCACTCTCTTCTATCTTCGAGCCAGTTCAATAGCTAGTTCTTCTTGTATTCCGTGTGATTTAACCTTGCTACCAGGCTACCATGAGGAACCTTGTCGAATGCCTTACTGAAATCCATAAAGATCATGTCCACTTCTCTGCCCTCATTAATCCTCTCTCAGTTGTTTCTTCAAAAAAATCTCAGTCAAGTTCATGAGACATGATGTCCCATGCACAAAGCCATGTTGACCGTCCCTAATCAGACCTCTCCTTTCCAAAAACATGTAAATCCTGTCCCTCGGGATTCCCTCCAACAACTTGCCCACCACTGATGTCAGGCTCATTGGTGTACAGTTCCATGGCTTTTGATTACTACCTTTCTTAAATAGTGGCACCACATTAGCCAACCTCCAGTCTTCTGGCACATGACCTGTGGCTATCAATGAAACAAATATCTCGGCAAGCAATCACTTCCCTAGCTTCCCACAGAGTTCTGGGGTACACCTGATTATGTCCCAGGGATTTATCCACCTTTGTGCATTTTAAGACGTCCAGCACCACAACCTCTGTGGTTGTGGTGTAATATGGACGTTTTTCAAGATGTTGCTATTATTTCCCCACATTCTCTCTATCTTCTATATCCTTCTCCTCAGTAACACTGATGCAAAATACTAATTTAGCATCTCCTCCATCTCCTGCAGTTTCACACATTGGCGTCCTTGCTGATCTTTAAGGGGCCTTGTTTTCTCTCTAGTTACTCTTTTGTCCTTTAATGTATTTGTGGAATCAGTTTGGATTCTCCTTAACCCTATTTGCTAAAACTATCACGTCATGTTTTTGCCCTCTTGATTTCCCTTGTTAGGTATACTCCTACTGCCTTTATTTTCCTTCTAAGGATTCACTCAATCTCTTCTGTCTATAACTGACAAATGCTTCCTTATTTTTCTTGACCGAAACCTCAAATTCTCTAGCCATCCAGCATTCCCTATACCTACCAGCCTTTCCTTTGACCCTAACGGGAATATACTGTCTCTGGCCTCTCGTTATCTCATTTTTGAAGTCTTCCCATTTTCCAGCAGTCCTTTTACCTGTGAACTATCGCCCCCAATTACATTTGAAAATTCTTGCCTAACACACACAAAATTGGCCTTCCTCCCATTCAGAACTTCAACTTTTAGATCCTGTCTATCCTTTCCATCACTATTTTAAAACTAATAGAGTTATGGTCGCTGGCCCCAAAGTGCTCCCCCACTGACACCTCAGTCACCTGCCCTGCCTTATTTCCCAAGAGGAGGTCAAGTTTTGCACATTCTTTCATAGGTACATCCACATACTGAATGTACTTGTACACACTTAACAAATTCCTCTCCATCTAAACGCTTTACACTATGGCAGTCCCAGTCTATGTTTGGAAAGTTAAAACCCCCTAACATAGTCACCTTATTATTCTACTCCTTTACAAATTTGTTTCTCAAAGTGTGAAAGTCCCTTATAGGTCTGTCAATAATAATATTAATAGGATCAAAACCCCAGTTGCTGGAAAGACTCAGCAGGTCTGGCAGCATCTTCGAGGAGAAATCAAAGTTAATGTTTCAGGACTGCTCTAAGGAAGGGTGACCAGACCCGAAACGTTAGCATTGACTTTATTTATTTATGATTCACAGCATCCGCAGTTCTTTCACTCTTTATATAATATTAACCATTGCACTGACCTTGTTGAGGCAAAGCCCATCTTGACAATGAGGATACTGCTAAATGGGATAGATTTCATGTAGGGAACACACATCAGGACTGGGCACCTGAAAGCATGGCTATCAGCAACAGCTGAATTGTATTCACTAACCTTGTGGCCTGGTATATTCCCCAGTCTACCAGTATAATTGAACTGGGAGATCAAATGTGGTTTAATGAAGAGTGCATAAGAGTATGCTAGGAGAAGCATTAAGCAAACCCAAAAAGGTGCCATAAGATCACAAGAAATACCAACAAGCACAGGACTTTCTCCCCTTCTCCAATGCACTTTGGATAAATAGTCAATCATATAATTTATAATTGTTTGCTGCAGTTAGCTTAAAGGAGCACTTAGTCCTTTTAGTATTTGGTGACCTTTAGAGATAAATAACATTTCAAAATAGTGATCCTTCATTTTTAATTTTCCCATATGAGGAAATTCCTTTCCACATTCACCTTGTCAACAGCCCTCAGGATCTTTACATTTTTCAATGAAGTTACTACTTACTCTTCTAAACAACAGTCGATACAAACCTAGGCAGTCTAACCTTTCCTGATAGGATATCCCAGGTATTAATCTGATAAAGCTTCTCTGCACTGTTTCCAATACATTTACTTCTGTTGATAAAGTGACTAATACTGTACATAGTACTCCCAATATCATCTCTCCTGTGCTCTTTTTAATTGAAGTATAATTTCCCTTGCAATAAATGATAACATTCTGTTAGCTTTCCTAATTAATTGTTGTAGCTGTATATTAATATTTTGTGATTCATGCATAATGTCCCTATCATCTGAGCTCTGCGATTCTCACTATTTTTAAATAACCTTCTTGTTTTCTTCCTGACAAAATGGAAAATTTCATATTTTCTCACACAATATTCTGTTTGCATGATCTGTACATACACGCCTAATCTATCTACCTTTTGTGGCTTTCTATGTCCTCTTCAAAAGAAATCTGTTTACCCATTTATGCCTACTCTCTGCTTCCTATTAGCCAGCCAAAGTATACTAACCCCTACACTATGAACTTTCTACTTTGTGGGCACTTTATCAAATGCCTTCTGGAAACCCAAGAATAATATATCCATTCCCTTTAGCCATAGCTTTAGCCATTTCACTTGTTTAGCGAACTCCCAATAGATTTGTCCAATATGACTTTCCTTTCACAAGACCATGTTGGCTCTGCATAGTTACTTTGAACTTAGCTAAGTGCCCTGGTATGTCAACATTTAATAACAGTTTCTAACACTTTCCTGTTGACAGATGTCAAGCTAACTGGCTTGTACTTTCCTATTTTCTGTATCCTTTGCTTTTTGAATAAAGGAGTTGCATTTGCTATTTTCCAATCTAAATGGATCTTCCTAAAGTAAAGAAAGTTTGGAAAACTAAAGCAATCTATCAGCTGTTTTGCTATTTAGTTCTTTTAAGGTGCTAGGATGTAGCACATCAGGACCAAGACTCCTGTCAGCTTGAAGCTCCCACAATTTTTACTCAGGATCACTTCTGAGGTGATCATATTTTTTCTACGTTCACCCCTACTTTTGATATCTTGATTCTGGAATGTTACTTGTCTTCTCTATAGTGAAGATCAATAAGAAATACCTGTTCAATTAATCTATCATTTCCTTTCTATTATTAATTCTCCAGAGTCACTTTCTGTAGGACCAGTGCTCACTTTGTTAACTTTTTTAGAAAATATTTTGAGAAATTCTTCCTGAAGCCTGACGCAGGGCAGAAAGCCTAGCCAACTGAACACATGCATTTTGCTGCACAGAACAGTGTCGGTCCCTTTTGAATATACTGTCACTGAGTGTACACTCCTTTTCTTTCTGATACCCACTTGAATGGCTTCCTGTACTGCAGTACAATATTTAGTTAGCTCATCCAGCCTGCAACCTGCACCGTCATCTAGACAAAACAAAGGAACTTCAAATTTGTTGAAAGTTTTCATGTCCATGAACCTGTATTGGAGCTCTGAGACCTCATTCTTACATAATTGGATGTCCCTTTCTAACTCCATAATTAGAGGCACCTCAGATATTGTGGTCACTTTATAAGCTGTTTTCATTTTAAATTAAACTAATACAAGATCACCTTCCTACTTCCTTGTAGTTGTCTAGCATTAAACATGGGACAAAATCACTTCCACTAATTGTGATTATAGTTGTTGTGGCATGAAGCTGGTGGGTTTTGTTAATAAGTAAGTAACTTTACCTCTGTTATCTCAGAGTATAGGTAAGGATGGTCTGAGGCTTCCACCTTCTCTAAAAGAGAAACATGAATTGGGGTTCCTTCTCTGTCTCTCTATCCTGTAAAAGCAAATCAAAGTCGAGAATACCGTCTTGTGGATGGCTACCTTGGTCTTGGGCATCTTTCTTCTTGCTTGTCTAGTTTCTCATTTTGAGAAAAATGAACAGTCTGCAATTGTGCAGTCGAGGACCGGAGCCTCTAGTGGAGTGATTCCTAATAACTTGAATCAATTACTTTGTCTTTGGTGACTGCTATCTTAGGATGCTATGCAAGCAGTTCTGTTTTTAAAAAAAAATACAATGATTAGGAATTTCTATGGTCTCACTTCCATTGTAGCAAAATGAAGCATGCATTTTGCCCCTTGGTAATGTTAGTACCTCCTGTGCCCTAGAGTTGAATGGAGGACTAGCCAATAATTTTTGGCCTCAACCATGGTGGAGAATCTAACATTAGTTCTTGTTATTAACACTGTTTTCTCCTCATTTAATGTTTTACTTAACCCAATAATTTCTCTCATTGCTTGCTGCATTCCAGGCTGTGGGCTTTCTCCAGTGCTTTATCAGCCTCTGCACAGGCTTTCTCTCTCTACAGTTTAGTTTCTAGATGGGCCTTGAGATCCTGTTCCCTGTTACTGCTGATTTTTTTTTTCAGATTTGTCCTTGTATCAAAGGATGAATTGCTGGGCTGGCGTCATCTTTTATCTGAAACTGTCTCTAGGTATTACAAGCACATACTGCTTGCTGCGGTTCTGTAGGTCTGGTCACCAACTGCCACTATGTCGTAATATGAGATCCACACTCTTGGTGAACTTTAATGGGTTTTAGATATTTTTAGATATTTTCAGTTTTTACACACTTCTGGAGCAGGTGGGTCTTGAACCTGGACCCCCACTATCAACTTTGTTAGGCTTTGTTGAGCTTTATTGAACAGCTATTTTATTTGACCTTTTCTAATCAACATGTTCAGAGATGTTATTACACACCTCTGGAGTAGGTAAGACTTGAACCCAGGCTTCTCAGTCTAGGGGCAGGAATACTAACACTGCACCACAAGAAGGCCCCTTATCAAACATTACTATGTTCAAGAGACAATTGGTTAATATGGCAAGTGGTTAAGCAGGTGATTAGGGTTAATTGATTAATTTATTGACTGAGTGGAGTAGGCCTTTTTGTGCCACAATGCTGGTGTCCATACCCCTGGACAAAGAAATCCTATCTGCTCCAGATTTGTGTTGTAATATCTCTGAACAGGTTGATTAGAAAAATAGGTTAACAGTATTGACTGAATATAATAGAGAAACATGTAGAAAGAGCCATAAGATAGTTTGCTTTTAAAAAAACTTATTAAATTCTGTGCATGTGGAAAGGTGTCATGGTTTTTGTCTCACCGATTTGCTTGGATCCAGATTAACAAAAGCAATCTTCTGGAGCCCTGCAAACTTGGGCTTTGGTTGCATGTGATCTCACGTTGCAATGACATTGCTTATTATTGTTAAGTAGCTGTTCTTAGGAGTAAAAGTACAGTTAACCCTTTACTCAACAGTGCCTGTATTGTCTGTGTCTCTCACTAAAATATATCACCTAACACTTCTCTACATTGAATTCCATCAACCACATGTCCATCAATTTCACCAACCTGTTTGTTATTCCATTACATTTAGTATAAGCAGAAGTTAATCCACGTATCATTTGTGCACCAATGATCTAGGTTATCACACAGATTTAGATGGAAAAATTTCCTTGATTTCTTTGAGGAAATAACAATCTGAGTAATCCAAGGTAAAGAAGTTGCTTATAACACATTCCAAACAAAATTCTTGATGATGGCAAATTAGAACACAACAGTATCAATTTGCAAATAGCAATGGCTTCATCTATGTGGATAAGTGTCTACAGCTTGCATCATTGTCAGCTACAGACTTATTCACATACACTACTTAACAAATGAGAACTGTTGGAGTTAGTGGGCCTAGAACCCACAACTCCAACCTCACAGATGTTCAGTATAATTTAAATGCCTGGTTGGTAATTGGTTCATGTATCCATTTCTTTTGGAACAGTTTTTTTAATAAAGCAACATTTAAAGAAGTGGAGTGTCAGGGGATGGCTGTGTGTTAGTGGCTGCTGAGGATGGTCGAAGCCCATCTTCTCTAAGAAACACTAACCTGATGGATTCAAGCTGTTTTATACCACTAATGCTTAATGGTTCATAAGATCCTAATCCAGGTCTGTCTCACAAAGTAATAATGTGGAAACTAGCTGTGACAGTCAAATGATTATGTCGCTGATACACAGATTCCTGCTGAGCTGGGTCATTCTACAAGCTGCCCTCCAGCATCAGTCAGCCGCAAGTCTGCAATTAACAACCCACAGTACAGATGAAATATTCCCTGATGCACAGAAATAATAGCAGCCCTCACACTGAAATAGGCATTTAAGTATACATTAGGGTTAAGAAATGAAAATGGTGAATTAACAGTCAATTGGCTAATTTATAGTATTTTTTTGCTAAAATGCTGATGCCATCAAGGAATAGGGAGAACCAAACATTCTTTGCTGTCAGTTGTTAATGAAGCTGGTACTGTATTTAGAATACACAGTTCAGTCAAGGTTATGGCACTGCCAAAATATATTTTTATATTTGAACAATGTATCTAATTTTGTTCATTTCTGTCTGTTTTGTTCACTTTCCTTCCATCATAAGTAGAGATATAATGTGTGCAGCTGAAAAAGGACAGATTATGTTACTGTGGCTTCTTGGCATAGTGATTAGATTAGATTAGATTCCCTACAGTGTGTAAACAGGCCCTTCGGCCCACCAGTCCACGCCGACCCTCCGAAGAGTAACCCACCCAGACCCATTCCCCCTAACTAATGCACCTAACTCTATGGGCAAGTTTAGCATGACCAGTTCACCTAACCTGCACATCTTTGGACTGTGGAAGGAAACTGGAGCACCCAGAGGAAACCCACGCAGACACAGGGAGAATGTGCAAACTCCATATAGATAGTCACCCGAGGCTGGAATCGAAACTGGGTCCTTGGCATTGTGAGGCAGCAGTGCTAACCGCTGAACCATGGTGCTTCAAGGTTTTTTATAAATATTGTCAGAATTCTTAAGCCCTATTCCATTACTTACACTGCATCATCTCAGAGTGGGGTGTTGAAGAATTTTATGGTTCATTGCCAACAAATTATTTTTGTAAAGAAAAAGCTCCTAGTTGTTGATTTCCATCTTTTAAGAATGTATAAAGAACTCCGCAGCAAGTTTTGAGACAATACGTGTTGAATAGCTGAGTGCAAGGAGAAATTAACGTTTTGTAACTTTGCCTTTCAACAGTATTGCAGCAGTGAATGCTGACCTTCCGGGGCACTGCTCAGAACTGAAGTAAAAAAAAATGAAGCTTACATTGCTTTATGTAACTGCATTCTGCCTACTTTTCATTCACATGTAATTTCAGTTTTGTTGAGTATCCTTGACAGATATTCTTTCCCTCTCACTCATTGCGTCAAACCTCTTCTGCATTTATTTCAGTCTAGTGATTAGCAAAGTTGGAATTGTTCGTATAACAAAGAGGAAACATAACAACAAAATGCCAGACCTGTTGTGATTCTGCAGCGCAATCTATGGAGAGAGAAATTATCATTTTGGGTCTGATATGACTTAAGAGTTACTTTCTTCAGAGATGCTGCCAGATCTGCTGAGTTTCTCCAGCACATGGCTTTTATTTCCAATTTCCATTATCTGCCGTATTTTACTTCTGTTTAAAGGCAAGATGAGATTTGATAGAACTGTTCAACATCAGGAACGGTTTTGGTTTAGTGAATAAGGGGAAACAACATCTAGTGGTAGAAGAGTCAGTCATGAGTGTTCACAGTTTGAAGGTATTTAGCAAAATACCAGGGATGACCAGAGGAAAGAAGAAATTATGCATTGAGTTGTCTTCTCTGAAATGCACTGTCGTGCGTTGAAAGCAGATTCAATAATGGCTCTCAAAAGGAAAATGGATATACATTTAAAAATATTATTTTAAAAAAGGTGCAGAGCTGTGGGGAAAGAACAGAGTTGCAGCACTAGTTATATATCCCTTTCAAAGAGTCAGCATGTACACAATGGCCTGAATGACTTTCTGCAGTGCTGTATCATCCTGTGATTCTCTTCTCTCTCTCCATGTCTCTTAGGTGTGCATTCTCTTTTTCCTACTATTCTCTCCATGATCAGAGACCCAAACCTCCGAATGTAAAAAGTTTTAAATCTCTTTCTTGGTCCAAAGATGTACTTTTCTCTTGGACATAATTAGAATTAGAATTGCTACAGTGTGGAAACAGGCCCTTCGGGCCAACAAGTCCACACTGACTCTCTGAAGAATAACCCACCCAGACCCATTCCCCTACTTTTACCCCAACTAATAACCGGCACTATGGGCAACTTAGCATTGTCAATGCACACCTTTGGACTGTGGGTGGAAACCGGAGCACCCGAGGAAACCCACACAGACACAAAGAGAATGTGCAAACTCCACACACAGTTGCTCAAGGCTGGAATCAAACATGGGTCCCTGGTGCTGTGCGGCAGCAGTGCTAACCACTGAGCCACCGTGCCGCAAATTCTAAAACTTGTTTCTGAAAATACCAACTACTGCAGTAACACTCAGTCCTTTTTTAGAGAAAGGAAGTTATTGGTCATGGAGTCACTTGCATCGCCATCCAGAATGGCATCTCGCATTTAGCCTTCAACACCATAGTTTTGAATGTTTTTCTCAAAGTTGGGGGCAGGAATGCTTTCAAGAGACCGTGGAATAGTTGGTCCTGTCTGATCCAGTTCTTCTATCTCTCACTAAATTTGTCCAAGAAACTTATTAAAGTGTTTTGCAGTGCGATGCTTAGCATCTCTAATTGAACTCTTGTAACTGTAGGTGAAGGAAACTGGAGGCAGTGGCCTTTGGAAGTGGTTGTCAGGGTCTGGGAAGTTAAGTCACGAAGAAAAAATGAACAGTCTTAGAATTAGATGGGAAGTCCGTGGAGTTGAACATCAGACTATAATCAAGATTATAGTTGATGGTTACTAAATCTCCTGATCAGGGTACGCTGAAGGGTACCTGTGTTCAACCAAGTGTTTGATTAAGTCGTCATCTGATCATAAGTGAACTTTAAACAAATAGGAAGTTGTGTGCATCATTTTTATACAGGTAATATGTACACACATTTTCAGGAAACAAAAGTCCTTGCTCAAGTTAAGGATAGTCGTACTGTTTAAGGATAGGAATAACTAGTAGAAAGAAGCTGTCGTATGCTTTGCAGAGAATAAGATGTGTTGCTCCACATGTTACATCCTGCATTGAGATTCACTTGTGTATAAAGCAAGATTACTGTTGCCTTTCACTTGGAGATTGTACGTGATGTGGAGGAAAATGTGGAGAAGTAAGACAATTGCACTGTACCTTATTACATTATGCCTGAAGGAATGTTGCTTAGCTCCTGGGGTTAGTGGGATCTTGTGATGTACAGACTCTAATACCCTCCCAGTGAAAGATGTTAGGGTAATTGGATTATTGTTACTTGATATTTGTGTTCCTCCCTTTTTGTATAACGTCACATTCTGTTTCTGATTTGTCTACCAAGCCAACTACTGAGCACTCCTCTCTCTGCAATATTTTTCGTGATCACTTGAAATTTGGCTGTCTTGCATTTTGTCCTGATGTATGCAAGGTGAAAATACCTCTCTTTTCAGTAATATTCAAGCAGGAGTTTCAGGACTTGTTGATGGGAATAGCTGAACATGGATAAGAGAAGGCTTGTGTAGAGCTTTGATATATTTTGCTGAGCTGGCCTTTTTTTATGTTGTACAAGGTATATGTAATTGTGCTAAATGTTTCTGTATGAAGATAGTAATATTTCTTGATGCATTAATGCACGTTTACAGATTGTTGCCAGCTTTGGTAGCACTATATAGGTAGTTTGTTGTCTTGAACTAAATTGAAAGTTGGCTTATGCTAACCGGAGTACAATCTTTGGATGTATTAACTGAGAATAGAAACAGCACAGGTCATGGCCATTTGTTCTGGCCACATGGTATTGCTGCAGGAATTTGAACCTGTAGATTACCTTTATCTAAACCAGTTATTAAATGAACAATCTCAGGGTTATAGTAACTTCTGGTTTTCAAGGTAAATAGTAATTTCCTCAAATTGTCTCCTAATGCTTTTTCCCATTATCATTATCATAACCACAATTTAACCTTTCATAACACAGCACTGCAATCAGTAGGGCAGAGATTCTTTAATGTCTTAGTTTGACTGATTTTCATGTTTTAAGGGGTACAATGTATGGTCCATTTACTAGCTAAAATAGGAAATTATTCATTGTGTTCCAAACCATGCTGAAATGACTATCATTTGGTCAGTAAAAGCACCAGCAGAATGCTAAGATAGTAAGAATGGAAGGGTGTGTGTTAGTGGTACGGGCAAGGAAAGAAGGTTTAAAAGTAAGCTTTGTCCTTACCTTTAAAATCTCATGTGACTCCTTTTTTTCCAGGTGCTGCCTCACTTTGTGTCTGTCTTTCAGAAACACACTGGTGTTTTGACCTTAAGATGATAAAGTATTGAAGTTGATGACAATAATTGAAGTTGAGAATTTGTGAATGTTGACACTTTTATTGACAGAGTTTACATAGCTACGTTCAGTTGTATAGATCACTGTTTTGTAGTGCACACTTCTCTTGGGGTGCTATGATTTAGTGCTCCATGTACATGCAGCTTTAAATTCATTGTAAAAAATATATGTAAAAGTTAAATTAGATTGAGATATATCGACAAGTGCAGAATGGTTTGAATAAAGTCCTTTTGATAACTTTAGTTCCTGCTTATATTAGCAAGCCTGGCAATAGCTATTTGCAGCAGTAATTTGTGCAGTTCAGTAATCTTTTGGGTTTTTTTAAGTACTGAGGGAGATTGTCAATGATGGAATTAACGTTACTTTTTGCTCACTTGGCTGAATGGTGAATTTGTGATGCAGACAGCCTACAGTATGGGATAAATTCCCATTCCAACTACGGTCACTGTGAAAGTCCCAACTTCTCATCCTCACCTGAGGTGTGGAGACCCTCTGGTTAAATTGCTATCAGTCGTGTTTCTTTAATGAGAGAACAGCCTTTTGATCCTCTGGACAACAGCAGCTTTACCTTTATAGATGTCTAGTAGCACTTAGTTACATGAAGGCTTTTCAAACTTGCATGCTGAGTTGCATGTGCCTCACTGACCTACTGTTTACAATAGGATTAAATACTGACTAGAACACTGGGGAAAGCTCTTCTGGAAATAAAGGCTTGGAATTTTTATTTTCAACTGATGAAGCAGAGGGATCTCAGTTTAACATCTCATTAGTACTGCAATTTCAGCCAAGATGCTTCAGCACAAGTCTGTGGAAAGGGACTTGGTTCCACAATCTTAACACTATGCAACCTAATGAAAGCTTTACTCTCAATTCTGTCTTTGAACCTTTCTAATTTAATTGATATTAATTTTCACTAGCAATCAACATATTACTTAAGAGGCTACAAAATGTTGATTCAACAGGAGCCAGTTTCCGAGAGCAAATTCTCACAACCTAAAGGCAGCTTCACTGACCAAGTAGGCCTTACTTGGCACTGATTAAAAGAGCAGTTCTGACAGCAGATCCTTAAGTGTGGAAAGAAGACATTGGGATATACAGGTTTACTAAATCTTCAATTCTACTTTTCCATGGGTAGTACTGATAATGAATGAATCAAGGAAAACTCATTAAATCCAGAAATCCAAAGAGAGATCCATCCAAGTGGATAGATTCCTTGTGCCGTCCATAGCACAGGTACCTCCACCATGGTTGGGGCAAATCCACCCAATGAGGATCAAACCCATTGTTGTTGACACCAACTAATCTACAATAGGCATCCAACCAACAGAGCCAACTGGCCTCCCAAAGAGTTAGAGGTACTGTGGCAATAATCGATTTACATGCATGCTATTGTCCAGATTGACTATGTGATGGTAGAAGCTTCAAATTTCTTTGTCTCTTGGTTAAGCAGGCATCTTTCTTGCTCTTACCACCTGCCTGTAGTGTATGCTTTGAAGTATTTGAAGTCTGATACCATTGAAAGTCAAAGTATACTGTGTTCGATGGTATGATTAACAAATCCACAGTTTCCTGCATTACACAAAAAGTAGAAATTAACTTTAGAAAGAAATGCTTTTAACAATGTTATGGAACAGACCAAATCCCCTCAAAATATGAGATGATACCTTGGATCCAACCTTTTCATATTTTAAAGGCAAGTGCCAGGCATTATGTTCCAGATGTAATTCAATTGGTCTAACTACCAGTCTTAAAGCAAAACACACTTTATTCATATGCTATAGTTAAAATACAACTAGGGAAGAAGAAATTGGAATAGCTTAACTCTTGAAAATCTTAACAGAATAATAGATTATTTGACTACTAAACAGGAACAGTTCCAATATAGTAACATCCCATAAATAAATACATACTTGACAAAGGCAAATTCAGTAAATTAGATTGGCTCCCATGCAATTCTAGCAGCAGGAAGAGAACCCCAGCTTTTAGCTGTAACTGAGAGAGAAAAGACAGCTTCCACATCCAGCTTTAAGACCCCAGCAGTAACTGCAACTGATAAACTAAAACTAAAAAATCTTGGCCTGGAGGAGATTTGACCCACCAATTCAAGCTGCTTCTATTGTTCCCAGCTTTATTTAAGAAAAAACACCAAGGCCTCTCAAGCTGTTTACTATTTTGGATTCAAGTAGACAGCTCAGCGCATCTGTCTTAAATCCTCTGTTTTAAAACAAACACCAGGACAAAATACACCGCTTAAAGCCATAGTATCGTCATAACAGTTATAAGGCAGAAAATAGGATTGAGAATCAACAGAAAGGCCAAAGGTTTGGGGGAGGTGAAAAAGCAACTGAGAGAAGCAAAGAGAAACTCTTGGGGGAAAAAAGTATTGTTAACATACAGGAAAAGCCCAACGTTGTCATTGTACATCTTAAAACAGTAAGAGAATGGTTAGAGGGGGAGCAGGGAATTTACCCTTGGAGGCAGGAGGATAGCTGAGGTGCAAAATGAATACATCTGTCTTACGAAAGAAGACGATGCCATGCCGGCCCAGGGAAGTGATGTTGAATTTGGGACAAAATACTTGTTGGATCTCAGCTGGAATATTGTTTACAATTGTGGGCACCACATAGGAATGATGTAAATGTATTATAGAAGTCATTTGCAAGTATGGCTCGAGGAATGAGGAAGATTAGTTATGAGGATAGATTGAAGATGCTAGGCGGCGAAGAAGGTTGAGAGGAGATTTAGAGAGTTTCAAAATCATAAGCGGGCTGCATAGAGTAGATAGGGAGAAGCTATTCACACTCGTGAAAGAAAATATAACAAGAAGACATAGATTTAAAGTGATGTGCTAATGAAGCAAGCTTAATGTGGGGAAAACATTACACTCAGAGCAACTAGTTAGGGTATATAGGAGTCAATTGGCTTAGGCTGGATGGCTGGTTTGCAATGCACAGTGCTGCCAGCAGCATGGTAATTCCCACGCTGGCTCAGAGATTGGCAAGAAGGGCCCGTTTTCTTAGTCTCATCCCTCACCTGAGGCATGGTGACCCTCAGAATGGGTTTATGAATAGGGAGAGTTTAGAGGGATATGGACCAAATGTTGGCAAATGAGACATCATCATTTTAGATACGTGATCAGCTTGGATGAGTTGGACTGAAAGGTCTGTTTCTATGGTATATAACTCTGACTCCATGACTTGGGTTAAACTCACCATCTTCAATGGGAGAGACTTGTGGAACTGTGGCAATTTTACTTTTATATTTTAATTTAGGCTATGGAACGCACTGCCTGGAAAAGTGGTGGAGACAGGTTCAGTTGAGGCATTTAAGGCAACTTTGATGATTACTCAGGCAGATGGAATGTGTAGGATAGGTTATTCTAAAACATGAGCTGAAAATGTGTTGCTGGAAAAGCGCAGCAGGTCAGGCAGCATCCAGGGAACAGGAGAATCAACGTTTCGGGCATAAGCCCTTCAGGAATGAGGAAAGTGTGTCCAGCAGGCTAAGATAAAAGGTAGGGAGGAGGGACTTGGGGGAGGGGTGTCGGAAATGCGATAGGTGGAGGGAGGTCAAGGTGAGGGTGATAGGTCAGACTGGGGTGGGGGCGGAGAGGTCAGGAAGAAGATTGCAGGTTAGGAAGGCGGTGCTGAGTTCGATGGATTTGACTGAGACAAGGTGGGGGGAGGGGAAATGAGGAAACTGGTGAAATCCGAGTTCATCCCTTGTGGTTGGAGGGAGTCGAGGGAGTCACGGAGGGAGTGGTCTTTACCAGGACAGAACCCCACTGGTCCTCACCTACCACCCACCAATCTCCATGTACAGCGCATCATCCGCCGTCATTTCCGCCACCTCCAAACTGACCCCACCACCAAGGATATATTTCCCTCCCTTCCCCTATCAGCATTCCGTAAAGACCACTCCCTCTGTGACTCCCTCATCAGATCCACACCCCACACCAACCCAACCTCCACTCCCGGCACCTTCCCCTGCAACCGTAGGAGGTGCAAGACTTGCGCCCACACATCCCCCCCCCCCTCACCTCCGTCCAAGGCCCCAAAGGAAACTTCCATATCCGCCACAGATTCACCTGCACCTCCACACACATCATCTATTGCATCCTCTGCACCCGATGTGGCCTCCTCTATATTGGGGAGACAGGCCGCCTACTTGCGGAGCGTTTCAGAGAACACATCTGGGACACCCGGACCAACCAACCCAACCACCCTGTGGCTCAACACTTCAACTCCCCCTCCACCAAGGAGATGCAGGTCTTTGGACTCCTCCATCGCCAGACCACAACAACACGACGGTTGGAGGAAGAATGCCTCATCTTCCGCCGAGGAACCCTCCAACCAAAAGGGATGAACTCGGATTTCACCAGTTTCCTCATTTCCCCTCCCCCCACCTTGTCTCAGTCAAATCCATCGAACTCAGCACCGCCTTCCTAACCTGCAATCTTCTTCCTGACCTCTCCGCCCCCACCCCAGTCTGACCTATCACCCTCACCTTGACCTCCCTCCACCTATCGCATTTCCGACACCCCTCCCCCAAGTCCCTCCTCCCTACCTTTTATCTTAGCCTGCTGGACAAACTTTCCTCATTCCTGAAGAAGGGCTTATGCCCAAAACGTCGATTCTCCTGTTCCCTGGATGCTGCCTGACCTGCTGCGCTTTTCCAGCAACACATTTTCAGCTCTGATCTCCAGCATCTGCAGACCTCACTTTCTCCTATTCTAAAACATGAAAGACTTGACAAACAATCCGAGTTTATTTCAATATATAATTTCAGTTACATCACATTGTAAACTTTTGCTATAAATTGTATCTTACAATCTTATTCTCCGCAATCACCTGATGAAGGAGCAGCACTCCAAAAGCTAGTGCTTCCAAATAAACCTGATGTGTGATTTTTAACTTTGTACACCCCAGTCCAACACTGGCGTCTCCAAATCATTCTACCTAACCCATCTCTGTTTTTTTCAATAAAACTTGCTATTCATTCTTTTACATGCTCATTTTGTTTTATTTTATTTTGATAACATCTGAGCTATTTAGAATCATAGAACTGTACAGTATGGAAACCCTAACTTAATTTAGTCCCATTTGCCAGCATTTGGTCGAAATGCCTCTAAACGTTTCCTATTCATGTACCCATCCTGATGTGTTTCAAATGTTATGATTGTACTAGCCTCCACCATTTCCTCTGGCAGCTCGTTCCATACACTCACCACCCTCTGCATGAAAAAGTTGCCCTTAGGTTTCTTTTAAATCTTTCCCCTCTCATCCTCTAGCTTTGGACTCCCCTCCTCTGGGGAAAATACCTTGGCTATTCACCCTTTCCATATCCCTTATGATTTTATAAACTTCTATAAGGTGACACCTCCACCTCCGATGCTCCAGGGAAAATAGCCTCAGCCTCTCCCTATCGCTTGAACCCTCAACTCTTGCTACATCGGCGTAAGTCTTTTCTGAACTCTTCCATGTTTCACAACACCCTTCCTATAGCAGGGAGACCAGAATGCAGTGTTCCGAAAGGGACCTAACTAATGTTCTGTGCAGCCACAACATGATCTCCCAACTTCTGTCCTCGGTGCACTGACCAATAATGGCAAGTGTACCAAATGCTGCTTTTAGTATGCACTGTTTGCCTTATCCATTTTTTGTGTTAGCTGGTTCCAAATTCTAGCTAGTCTGAGTAGAGAAATTTTTGCTTTCTCTTTTTGCATTTATTAGTAACTGTTTTACATTTATGGATCTTAATTTTGGATTCTGTCACATGTAGTAATATTATTTTCTACATCTACCCTGTCCAATCCAGTTAGAATTTTGTCGATTGTTACCAGGACATCACAAAGCCATTTTTTAACAGGACAAGCCACAATCTGTTCAGTCTTTCCTGATAGCTGTAATTCCTTGAAATTTCTTCTTCTATCATTGTTTGCTAAGTTCTTTTTATAGTACATTCTGCAGGGCTTATGTTTTAAATGTGTGGTGACTAGAAATGTCCATACTATTTGAGATATCCTGAACAGGACCTGAAACTAAATGAACATAATTTCACTAATTTTGAATTCAATACCCTTTCCAAATAAATATCAATACTTTATTAATATATCTAAGTGCTTCACTAATCTGCAAAGCTATTTTTGTTCACCTGTATCCCTGGATCCATTTGCTCTTGTGTTCCATTCCATTTATTTTCTGAGATGTAGGTGAAGTTTCTTGTTTTTCTGTCGAAGAGCATCACTTCTCATTTATTTTCATCAAACTGACATTTCTGCTGGTTTTCTATCGTCTTGTTTACATTATTAGATATACTCTCCAGTTTGGTATCATTTGCAAAGTTTTACTTATTCCTGAATCCAAATCATTTATGTAGACGATCAGTAACAATGGTCTCACCACTAATCCTTACCTTTCTACCTTCTCCTGTCCTGAATAATTACAGTATGCCTCTGCTTTCTACTTTGTAGTTGAACAGTTGGCAAGCATATTATTTTTCCTGGATTCCACATGTTAAGCTCAGACTTTCCTTTCTGGAGAGGAGGAGGAATAGAGGTGACCTGATCGAGGTATACAGGGTAATGAGAGGCATGAATAGAGTCAATAGCCAGAGACTTTTCCCCAGGGCAGGAGTGACTGGCACGAGGGGTCATAGTTATAAGATATTAGGAGGAAGGTATAGAGGAGACGTCAAAGGTAGGTTCTTTACGCAGAGAGTTGTGAATGCATGGAATGCGTTGCCAGCGGTGGTGATGAAGCAGAGTCATTAGGGACATTTAAGTGACTGCTGGATATACACATAGCTAGCAGTGAATTGAGGGATGCGAAGGTTAGGTTTTTTAGATTAGGAATAATCCTCGGCACAACATCGTGCTGTACTTTTCTTTGTTCTATGTCTATGTTCTATCGTGAATCTAAGGTGTTGCACTACATTGAAGAACTTGATGTTCAGATGATATTGATTAATCTTAGTTCTAAATTCATAGTATTTGTGAGTCAATTTTTTTTCCTGTTTTTTTCCTAGATATCTGTAGATTTAAACATATATTTTCATAGACCATGAGCATGGGTATGGTTCCACTTGTACTGTTACTGGCTGCAAGTGGCCTACGGTTCAAGTCGTTGTCCTTCAGAAAGCCTATATATAACAAATAGTAAATGTATGAACCTGTAGATAGTTTAAAAGGAAGTCACAAAACCTGTGAGGAAGGTCTAGGTTGTAAAGAGTGACCCACTCCTAAATTGTGCACATGTAGGATATTGGATTGTTTTATTGCATTTAGGTATTTGACATGGACAGAATTTGTCTTGTCTTTTTTTTGTGTGTGAGGTGACTATATTTTTTCATCTCGAGTGGTTTTCCCAATTTAAATAATTCTAAGAACAGACTTTTTGAGAAACTTAAAATAAGAAAGATTATTTGTTACCTCACATGGTTAGGATGTTTTAAAAATATGCTACTTCATTCGCACATACTGTAACTCTCACAAGGATTAGCCTCAGATGAAAAAAAACCTGTCTGATTGCAAAATGTAAATATCTCAATCTGTTTCCTCGCAAGCCTGTAGTTTCTTGGCTGAATTGAGTTTTGAAAGCCTTGAAAAGAAGAGGAGTCTGTGATTTGTGAGGCTTTTTGTAGTTAAATTTTTAGGAGGTTAGTTCTCAAGTTAACTTGAAGTTGAACTTTTGCAGTGCATCTTCTCTCCACTTTCAAGGTATTGGTATTTCTCACTTTGCAGGGTAATTGACTGCAGTTGCTTTCTGATGATATCTGTGTATGTGCAGAATGGTCTCGTGCTCTTCCAAAAGGCAACAAGTTTGTTTGTCTCACCCCTGTGATCTTTTGCAAGTCTAAAGTCATTTTCTAAATAAGGTGGTGTGTTAGGTTGATTTTACACTCCATTTTTGTGTTACAATTGGAAATTTAATCAGTGTGCGTCAGAATAAGGGGCCATCGTAACGCAGTGGGCCATTTGGGGACACATTCGTATTCATTGCATGAGTTCTGAACTGTTTTGTTTATGGTGAAACAGAAAAATGAGTGGTTTGAAAGCTTCTGTTTATATTAATTTCTTAAACAAATTCTCTGGAGCCAAAGGTTACCTGTTTGCAGTAGCTATTTTATCAGTCTGTTTATATTTAAAATTTTAAAAATAATGTTTAAAGCAGATGGATGATGATGGGATAGTGTAGGGGGACAAACTGAGAATAGTTCACAGATTGGCGCAGCATCGAGGGCTGAAGGGCCAGTTCTGCGCTGTATAGTTCTGTGTTCTATGTTTGAAAGATCATCAATACAGCAACATGAAACATTTGTGAATATAAGTTGTATTAGCACTTGGAGTCAGTAATTTCTGTGTTATGCATTGGAATCGCTCTGGAATACAGCTTTCATTTGGAGACCCAGAAAACTGATTTTTATTCATTGTAGGTGAGAGAGGAGGAAATAAACTTTGGGCACCTGGTGGAATATCTATGCAGTAAGCTTGGTCTCCCAACTTTCCGTTATAGTCTTCAGTCTTGAATTGGTTAGTATAACCATTTTATGATATATTTTGTTGGGAAGATTTAGCACACAACAATACAGATAATTTGTGCTACAAGTGAGACTGCACAATTGTAAGTGGGAGGTGTTTAAAGTTGAGTAGTTTGAAAATCCATTTCATTAATATGATCTTGTACTTTAACATTCACAAACATCAATCCTATTAACAGGTAATAGGATTCTTCAAATCATGCAGCAGCTTCTTATGAATTGTTAGTGTATTATGAATAAGTATAATTTTAGGTGAAAATGCTTTTCGCACAGCTGGACTTGAATCTAATATGCCAAAGTGATTGGATCTATCACCACACGTTGCCACTTGGGTAACCATTAACTGAACCTCTAGTCTAGAAATGTGGACTATTTCAGGTTCTAGAATTTGGGTAGTTTGTGTAATAGCCAAGGATTAGATTAGATTCCTTACAGTGCAGAAACAGGCACTCCTTCCAACAAATGCACACCGACTCTCCGAAGAGTAACCCATCCAGACCCATTCACCTACTCCCTAAAATGCACTTATCACTATGGGCAATTTAGCATGGCTACATCACCTGATCCGCACACCTTTGGACTGTGGGAAGACACCAGAGCACCTGGAGGAAACCCACGCAGACACAGGGAGAATGTGCAAACTCCACACAGTCACCCGAGGCTGGAATCGAACCCGGGTTCCTGGTGCTGCGAGGCAGCAGTGTTAGCCACTGTGCCGCCCCAATTGCATTGTATCAGCTGGGGCGACAAGTACGCATTTGGTTGGTGCCCCAGATTTTAATAGAAGTGTTGAATTTGTACTTAGATGAAATATTTGTGTCAGTCCAGAGACAAATGTCTTTGCTAATTTCAAAGCAGTTGTGAAGTAACAAATTTTCTGCAAATAATAAGCTCTTCCATGCCTGGCTTGTTGCATGCATCTATCTTATCTAATTGTTCACAAAGTACTTACACTCAGCATGCAGATTTGTGTAATTTTTTAAAACCTAAATATGCAGAAGCTTAAATAACAACACGTTCAGGGTGCTCATGCCCGAAACATCGATTCTCCTGCTCCTTGAATGCTGCCTGACCTGCTGCGCTTTTCCAGCAACACATTTTCAGCTCTGATCTCCAGCACCTGGAGTCCTCACTTTCTCCTTCAAAATAAAAGCCCCAACTTAATAGTTACATTTCTTGAAAAAGTTTCATTGTATTGCGTCTTTAAGTCTGTAATATGGTTTTGATGTGTACTGTTCTTAGGATTTCTTCTCTCTCTCTTTGTCTTTTCTCTCCCCCCCCCCCCCCCCATTGTTTGTTGTAACCCAAAAGGGAAGCTGTATTCCAAAGTTCTGCACGCCATAAGAACCTTAAATAAATGTGAACAAACCAGTGAACCTGGCTTGTGACTCACCACTTCTCACCTGTTGAAGAGTCACTGTTCCAACATAACATACTCTGACAATAATACATAAAATAGTCCCTAGGGAATTCTTTATGAATATTCTTATATCTTATCTGTCACTTCTCCTGGCAATGACCGTTTGGCATTTGAGAGCAATCCCAAGTCACTTACGTTACTGGCATAGGGAATGTGATTGAACTGAATCCCACCGTGCATAAATTTGGATGATCATTTCCATAACTGTCAGTGCTGTGGCAGCTGTATACCAGTGTTGCATCAGTAGTTCTAAATATCAGCTATTGGCATGTTTTTTGAACAATGTGAAAACCGTTTAAGAGTTTAATGATTTTTCTTATCACCAATATGTCTAGATAAGTAGGCGAGCAAGAAAACCGTTTTTTTAAATTTCATCTGATTAGATCAAATGTTTGGGCATGTGATAAGCTCATGAATATTGTTGAAAGGTGCAAAGGATAGTATGATGGAAATCAACTTAATCTGCAAGTCAACAATAATGCACATAGAGAGAAATTGTGTCATGGAAAGCAATAACTTTGAGTCAAATTCTGATCAACATTGGAGAGAAAAGTTGTGCTCATAAGGTCAATAAATACAATCCTTAAAACTGGATTCTTTACTAACTTGGAGTCAAAGTGATGAGATGGTTTCATTACTATATCTTGTGGATGTCATTGCTTGCTTGATCCAAACAAACTTCACCTTGATTAATTGGTGCTTGTTCAGTTTTAAATAGTATTGTGATTTCTGCCAGATTTGTTCTTGTAATCACGGCAGAAGAAAGGTAGATAACCCAAAGGATAATAGTGTACAGCCAAATAAATAAACTTTTTGGCTTACAGGTGTTTGTTTAAAAAACACAGTCGAGGGATGTTTATTGGGGTTTTCCTAAAGAGTTCTTGTACTGTCACTTGAACTTAAAAGCTCTGTTCACAAAAGACTGATGCTTTCAAAAGATGCTACCACCTGTTTAGTTCAACATTGTCACTGGTCATCCCAAAAGGTGCTGGCCTTTCCTTCATTCCATCATCTCCAGTTATAATGGACAAATAGATTTTGTCAACTCTGACCAATTTGTCTGAGACCAATTATTATCCGACTTTGTAGTCTCAATGCATGCATGTTAACATTCTTTCATTAAGATACAATGACAGCCAGACTACTGAGACCCTGGGATCCTGGTAGCACACAAACCCACCAACACTCTCTAACAAAAACTAACAAACTTAAAAGACCCAGTACAACCCATGGACAGAACCAATGTCATCTATAAAATTCCATGCAAGGACTGCCACAAACACTACGTAGGACAAACAGGAAGAAAGTTATCCACCAGGATACATGAACACCAGCTAGCCACAAAAAGACAAGACCCCCTCTCCCTCGTAGCCCTACACACGGATGAAAAAAAACACCATTTCGACTGGGACAACACATCTATCCTGAGACAGGCTAAGCAAAGATATGCCAGAGAATTCCTAGAGGCCTGGCACTCCAACCACAATACCATAAACAAACACATAGATCTAGATGCCATCTATCAACCCCTCAGAAAACGAACAGGAAATGACATCACCACAAACCCCAGGAACCCCATCCAGGAGAAAGATACAAGTAGAAAGCAGGAGACAACAGCTTCGCTTCACTTGGAGGTCGCCACTGATGTTACCTAGCCAGATAATGAATGTCTACAGCTCAGCGAGCAAACCTACATCCTATTACTCATGAAGCCTGACACCACCCAGGCATGAGCAGCTTATCCACAAAAATTCATTTCCTGCACCACCGATGTTCAGAAGCAGCAGTATATACAAACTACATGACACACGATTGAATTCACTAAAGCTTCTAAGATAGCACATTCCAGACTCTCCTCCATTGCCATCTTAGAGAGACAATGGGTGCTGATACGTAGTCACACAACCAAGTTTCCTTCCAGATTACCCAACATTCTGACTTGGAAATATATTGCCATTCCCTCCATGTCACTTGATCAAAATTCTGGAGCTCTTTCCTGAATAGCGTTGTGGGTGTAAGTACATCAAATAGACTGCAGCAGTTCAAGAGCTAGCTCACTGTCATTTTCACCAGGAATGGGCAATAAGTGTTGGTCGACCAGAAACACCACATTTCATGAATGAATTTAAAAACCAAACTTTCTCAGATGGTGTATTTCAGACCTTAGCTACTCACTGCACAAAAAAAAATTGTCACCCTGTTAATTGAGGGATATTATTAAGTTTATAGAGGGTTCAGAAGAGATTTACGAGGATGTTGCCAAGTATGGAAGGTTGGAGTTATAAAGAAAGAGTGGGACTTTGTCCACTGGAGCATAGGTGTTTGAGAGGTAACCTTTATAGAGGTTTATAAAATCATGAGGGGTATATATAGGGTGAATGGTAAGTGTCTTTTCCCTAGGCTCAGGAATTTCAAGACTGTGGAGGACATTTTTAAGGCAAGAGGAGAGAGATTTAAAGATATGAGGGGTAAATGTTTTCTGCACAGATGGTTCGCATGTGGAATGAACTTCCTGAGGAAGTGGTGTGCATAGTAACATTTAAAAGATGCTCTGATAAGGACATGAATAGGAAAGGTTTCGAGGGATATGGGCCAAGCGCTGGCAGGTGGGAATAGTTTAGTTTCGGATAATGTTCAGCCTAGTCTGGTTGGATCGAAAGGTCTGTTTCCATATGACTCTATGACTGTATGATGCTTTCGCTCCTTTAACCACTTACTTTAAATCTATTCCCTCTCATTGTCTAACCTTGACAAATGGGCACAGTCTGTCCCTATCTGCGCTGATCATGATTATGAATAACACAATTAAATCTTTTTTTGACATCCCTTTCTCTGAGCAAAATAGTCTCAAGTGACCATGCTTGGCACCTTAAGTGCACATATACACTTAAGAGCCTGTGCACACCTTGCAACACCTTTAGAATTGTACCCTTTATTTTAAACTGGTTCTCCGTCCTATTCCTACCAAAACGAATCATTTCATATTTCTCCATGTTAAAATTGATCTACCGCTTGTCTGCCCCATTTTGCTGCCCTGTCCACTAAAAGCAGATATCCAAGATTCTTCTTGCTAAGAGAGAAGGAAATCGAACCTCAGAGGATAGCTGATTCAATGGCACTGAAATGATCTCACTCATCGAATTTACAAGAAAACAAAGAACCGCAAATGCTGGAAATTAGAAACAAAAGTAGAAATTGTTGGCAAAACTCAGTAGGTCTGGCAGCATCCATGGAGAAAAAGCAGAGTTGATGTTTTAGGTCCAGTCACCCTTCTTCAGAATGGTCAGAATAGGCCACAATGGTCACAAGTCAGATTAGACTTTCTTAAATTCCAAATTATTCATTCTACCTGCATTACTTTAATTATGGCTTCTGCTTCAGTTCTGTGATTTTAATTGTTTCACTATTGATAATCATGCCTTCATTACATGGGTCCTGTAAACTCTGAAATTGTCCCCAAATGTTTTCACCCCTCTGCCTCAACTTCCTCTTTTTTAAAGCGTTTCTTTTACCAAACTTTTGATTATTTGTTGTCTTCTCATGGGACTGTTTAATTTGTTTTACAACTTTCTTTGAAGCACTTTCGGATGTTATTACATTAAACTTGCTTTTGTATAATAATACAAGTTACTATCTGAAAATAATGTGTAACTGATAATGAACCGAAAGCCATCCTGAATAAGGTGACATATGTTAAATATCTAATGCCTCGGCACAGCATCCTCTGGTTTACATGGTGCACAATGGCTCGTGTGAGGCATTGCTGTTTTTCTGTTATTAGCTCATGATGCCCAGGTGCTTTCGTGTAATGCTTACAAGAATTCTTCAAGTGCATCTTTGGGATTCCTACAATTATCTGCTTCTGGCTACTTCACCTTGCAGGAAATTCTTCATTGTGGAACTATCTTCAATACTACAAATGTGCCTGAGTCTGCAAAGCTACTTCTGTTTGAAGAGTGTTGACAAAACCTGGGACATTGCCTTTGAGAGGGCTGCTTCATTCATGATTATGTTCAGGCAGGATCTATTTGCCATATGCTGCAAACAGCAAAAATAGAAACTGTTGAGTTACTTCTGATATTTGTAAGATAGCGATATTTCACAGCCATACAGTAGGGCACCCAGAACTTTCTCTTAGTTGCTGCTCATGCTATTATAATCACTTTTAAGATAAGGAGACAAAGCTACATACAATACTTCAGATATAGTCTCATAAAAGCTCTGTGGAGATGCAGGGAAGCTCCCATATTTTTATATTCCATTTCCCTTGCAATAAGCAGGAACATTTCATTTACCTTCCAAATCGGGCAGCGTGGTGGCACAGTGGTTGGCACTGCTGCCTCAAAGCGCCAGAGACCCGGGTTCAATTCCCGCCTCAGGTGACTGACTGACTGTGTGGAGTTTGCACATTCTCCCCATGTCTGCGTGGGTTTCCTCCGGGTGCTCCGGTTTCCTCCCACAGTCCAAAGATGTGCAGGTCAGGTGAATTGGCCATGCTAAATTGCCAGTAGTGTTAGGTGAAGGGGTAAATGTAGGGGTATGGGTGGGTTGCGCTTCGGCGGGTCGGTGTGGACTTGTTGGGCCGAAGGGTCTGTTTCCACACTGTAAGTAATCTAACCTAATCAATTGCTGCATACTGACATTTTTGTGAATTTATGTACGAGGACATATACATCTGTCTGTACCACAGAGTCCAGCTATCACTCAAGTTATATAATATATCTGTTTTCTATTCTTCTTTCCAAAGTGGACAAGTTAATGTTTTCCCACATTTTACGTCCTCTGCCAATTCTGTATCCTCTTGGTGTCATCAGCACATAAAGCTATTATGTGCTTGTTTCCTTCATCCAAGTCATCGATATAGGTTTAATTGTTGGGATACTGCACTGAACCCTGTTTCTTTTCACTGTGAAGAAATGACCCATCCTGACTTTCTGCTGAACAACAAAAACTGAAATAACTGGAAAAACTCAGTCTGGCAGTATCTGTTGAACGAAAGCAGAGTTAACATTTTGGTCCATTGTTTCGAACTGAAAATGATTGGTATAGATGCTCGTGGTGGGGGCAAGTGGGAAAGGCATAGAAAATGACTAAATGATAAATGGAGTATATAGGGGGAGACAAAAAAATGGATAATCGTGAGTCAGGAGGAAAGTGTTAATAGAAAACATTATTGGTTGAAAATGGCTTGGCTGTGGTGAAAGCAGCCCATGTGATGACATGGCTGTGCGTGTTTTTGGGAGGGTGGGGTGGTGGTGCAGTGGTAGGGGGATGACATAAGCATATGGGCGAAGGTGTTCAGGCCCTAAAATTATTGAACTCGATATTGAGTCCTGGATACTGCAGAGTCCCCAAACAGAAAATGAGATGCTTTTGTTCCAGTTTGTGCTGAGTTTTGTGGGAGCACTGCAACAAGCTTGAGACAGGGATGTTGGCCAAGGAGCATCGTGATGTGTTGAAGTGATAGGCAACAGGAAGCTGAGGGAAAAACAATCGAAAGAACTGTGGATGCTGGAAATCAGAAACGAAAACAGGAATTGCTGGAAAAACTCTGCAATTCTTGCAGTATCTGTGGAGAGAAATCTCTCCACGGATGTTGCCAGACCTGCTGAATTTTTCCAGCCATTTCTGTTTTTGTTTGAGGTTTAGGGTCATTTTTGATGACCGAATGTAGGTGTTCTCCAAAGCAGTTGCTCATCTGTGTTCCATCTCCTCAGTGTAGAGGAAACCTACTCTCTGTTCATTGTCTAACCAACAATTTGTTTGTAATATATATATGTGATTTGTAGGTGGTCTAATTTAGTTTGATTATGGATGATACAAAGATTGGGGAGCTGCACATAGCTGAAGGACTTCGATAGGCTGGGGACTTGGGGAGAGCAATGGCAGATGGAGTTTAATCCATCCAACTTTGAGGTGATAAATTTTGGAAATATACAGTAAATGCCAGAACCCTGAACAGCATTTATATAGAGGAATCTAGGCATACAGGTCCACAGTTCCCTGTAAGTGGCAGCACAAGTGAACAAGGTCTAGTTCAGTTTTGGTAACTGTGGTACCAGAAGAATGAGCTGGCTTTGGAGCGGGTTTAGGAACAATTTTCCCTCGGATGTTGTCTGGTTAGGAGGGTGCTAGCTAGGAGGAGAGATTGGACAAACTTGGTTTGTTTTCTCATGAAAGCTAAAGGATGAGAGATGACTTGATAGAAGTTTCCAAACTTGTGACAGGCATGGACAGAATAGATAGTTGGAGTCTTTTTCCCCAGGATAGTATTGTGAATTACTAGGGGCTGTCGGTTTCAGGTAAAAGAGGGTAAGTTTTTTTTACATAGAGCGTGGTACGTTCCTGGAATGCACTGCCAAAAGTGGTGGAGGAAGCGAATTCAATAGCAATGTTAAGAAGCATCTTGATAGACCATATGAATACGCCGGGAATAGAAGGATATGGACCACCTAAAGGCAAAAGGTTTTCAGTTTAGAAGGGCATCATGTGTTGGCTCTCTTGATGGGCTGAAGGGACTGTTCCTGTGCTGTACTGTTCTTTATTCTTTTGCTTGTGTAATCAGTTCTTTGTCCCTGCTGATATGTTACCTCTACATGATGTGCTATTTATGCAGTATGTCCTATCTTTTGCACAGCTCTCTTGGCGTGTAGTGTTTTAGGTGCTGGATTTATGTTCATCCATGTAAGCTTTGTTTATATATATCAATGACAGACATCCTCTCAGCTGAGTACATCTTAAATCAGTCTTTGCTATGATTTCAGCCTGCACAAAATGATGTTTCAGCTGTTTCACAGATGACTGGGCTTGGTGACTCAAGGCTTCATTGATACCAGCATTGATGTTTCTTTGTAAAGTGGTAGCCATCATTCTAGCAACAGTGCAAAATGTTGGCATTTGGCATCACAAATAGAACAAAGAATTTTTTTTGTGTGTCAAGTCATTGTGTTTGCAACTGGAAAAGTGAGAGAGTGGAGCAGGTTATCATATCAGAACTTGCTGAAGAAGTTGATAAAATACTTTTTCTATTAATGTATTCAGAATAAATCACAACTTTGCGATTTAAAGTGTGATACTGTACACAACACTTGTCAGCCAGAACATATATCAATTTTTAATCCTTTTTAAGAAACAGGATTGCACCTACTATTTCCAAATAAACTGGGGAATGTGACAAGTGAAATTCCACACCCAACTCCTAATGTGCAACTTGAGAGCAGCATTACTCCATAGCCAATCTCCATAGGTTTTTGTCTCCCAATGGGACGTAAATGACTGCAAAATTTAGTAGCAGCGCTATTAATTAAACTAATAACTAGCAAAATGGAAAGTTTGTTCACTGTATATATCTAATTTTGAAATGAATATGAATGTGTGCGCTGTTTCATGAAAAGATATGTAATGAGCTTTTATATTATTTGGTAGATAAATCACGACATCAATTAAACAACAGGATCCAGCTATCAAGTAAAAGGAAAAGCTCAACTTTACTGTACTTGAGATCTTGTATGTATAATCTGAGGGGCAACATTATCTTGAACAACCTGGTTTGTTTTGTCATATTTTCTTGTTCCCCTTTAGAAGGTAACATCACATTGCCTTGTAAGGTAGGCAGGAATGTGGTGTAATCCAATCAACCATGATTTTATTGAATGGTGGAACATGCTCCAGGTGCCAAGTGGCCTATTCCTGCTCCTAATTCATGTGTGATCTTTCAGGGTACATTTTTCTGATACCAACAAGTAAATAGTACATATTGCAATTTGTGCTGTGGTAAATTTGGGTCTGAAGAATGCGGGGCTGATCACATCTTCTCATGATAACCAGATCTAATTGCTGGCAATGTCTAGACTTTGCATGATGCCATGATGTTTGATTGTGATATCTGTACTGAAGGAACGTTTTGAAGGCATGGGGCACAAAACTCAGGAAGATATTGTCCATTGACATTGATCTTGCCCAGCTCATGCTGTCCATGGCACATTGGCCACAAATCTCTGTCTGCCCCAACATTTGCATTGGACTTAGCTAGGTTAAATGGCATTTTATCTTAAAAATGTTTCTCAATGTCACATACAGAATGTGGAAATGCTCCTTGTTTGAGATGCTGTCATACAAAATTGGCATATAAGCCCAAATGATGCTGACTATAGAACAATTTCAATTACCTGAACGAGACAGGCAGGGAGTATTTTGTTTGGATAATGGGTTGTTTGGATAATGGATAGCATTTTTACGGGACCTTGACATATTTTGTTTGGATAATCCAAAATTTGGATAATTGATGTTTGGATAATCAAGGTTGTTTTGTATACCTCCTATGTTAGGTTCTTTTCCTGAGGTTTCACACGTGAGATGCAATTCACACACACCAACTTCTGCAAACAGGTAAAGTTCATTAAAGCTTGTACAAACTAGGTGACCCTCTTTGCAGGCATGCAAAGTCAAGTCAAAGTGAGGCACAGAACAAGGAAAACCCATCCCCTTTATACAGGTCAGTTGGTCATAGATACTCTGGCCACTCCCCCACAGTTACATGCAACTCAAGACAACTCCCAGCCATTCCCCCACAGTCACATGTTACCCAGGTACAATAGTAGCATGAGATCATCCTCTGAGATAATGTAAATGCTCTAATCCTAGGGAATTGTTATGCAGACAATTTCCTGACTCAGTAATTCCCCAATACATGCAGTGCAACATATCTAGCTTCAGGAGATGGCGAGAAAGCATTTCTGAATGGAAGAGATTGAATGATAGTCTAATTTAATAACAGTAGAGGGAGTAGTAGCAAATGACTTTGTCTAATTGGAGTGGGAGTTATTCACATTCTTGCATGACTGTCATCCCCACCCACTTCCAGATGTTCACTCAGTGCAGTTTAACCCTTTAATATTACCTTAATATCCAGAGAGAGATTCCCACTTTAATCTTGTAACATTACACCACCAGATGATAGTCACAGGGTGTTGAGATATTCTTAGCTCGCTACTGGAGATTTATTTGATTGCCAGTCAGAAGCTTGTGGTCCATTAATATTTATAGAAGGGAAATGTCTGCTGATGAGTGTGTATAGGGTATAAGCAGGCAGGGAAAGAGTTAAGTTCTGAGTTTTGTGAAACGAGATTCAACTGAGGATGACTCAGGTCAGATAACTTATTGTTAACAAAGGGCGGCTGCAGGCAAGGGTAATGGGTTAACAAGGTGGAAAAGCATTTATTACGTAGAACCTTTAACAAGATGAGGTAGCCTTCAGTAAGTGAGGTCAGTTTAACAAGGTGAAAAATATTCATTATGCGAAGCTTCTTATTCATTGTGTGACAGCAGATGACTTAATCTTTACTATTGATACTTGTTGATTGTAACAGTCACCCAATCAATATGTATGTTGCCTTATCTGGATGCTCTTCCCTGTAAAATGACTATATAGTGCATTGAGAAACTGCTGTTTTAGGGAAGACGGTGAACGCATGTCTCTGTGCACATGGGCGATCATTCTCTCTCTCCCTCCAGGGCCCGGAATAAAGATGGAGGTAAAACTACTATGTATCTGAGTTTTTTGTTTCGACTAAGGGAGGAAACAGGATGGCACTGACACCCCTGAGACTTTCAGTGTACACATGCAGTATGTGATGTGGCAATAGTGCAACAATGTCATTCTGATCAGATGAAGGAGCAGCACTTAGAAAGCTAGTGTCTCCAAATAAACCTGTTGGACTAAAACCCGGTGTTGTGATTTTTTTTTAACTTTGTCCACCCCAGTCCAACACCTGCTCCTCCAAACCAGTGACAATGAATATATATTGAGATTCTTTTGGGGTGTCAGGAGAGACAGTCCATAAAGCAAAAAAATCAGTGCAGAATTCTGTGAAATTCATTAAACTGCTGCTGAAAAATGTATTTGTGGGAACACAACGATTGTTGTAGATTTAAAGGAAGATTTTATGTAAGGTGGGGCAACAATGGCTTAGATTACTGAAGCACTGGAACTCGATTAACAAGAATTTGGCATTGAATTTTAAAGAAGTATTTTGAAATCTGAAAGAAAATCCAATGCAGGGAGCTCTAAAGCAAATGGTTTCTATCTATTTGTGACTAATGTCCTGGCTGAAGAGAAATAACTTGCCTTCAAGCTGATTCTTGTCTTTGTAAAATAATGCACATATTTGGCAAGAAGTTTTATATCGCATAAGATTAGATTAGATTACTTACAATGTGGAAACAGGCCCTTTGGCCCAACAAGTCCACACCGACCCGCTGAAGCGCAACCCACCCAGACCCATTCCCCTACATTTACCACTTCACCTAACACTACGGGCAATTTAGCGTGGCCATCAAAATTTACGAGCAAATACTTGGAAAAGGGTAGTTACATTTAATTTCTACATGTGACTCCAGACCCTCAGCAATGTGGTTGATGCTCAACTTTGCTCTGAAATGGCCAAGCAAGCCCCTCAATTCAAGGACAGCTAGGGACAGGCAATAAATAGTGGCCAGCCTGCCACACCTACATCTCAAGTGCAAATGAAAACACACTGTTCCTACGTATTACTGAAGTTATACAGAGCAGGACGACAGTGATGCCCCACTCAGTGAGTTTTGAATTTAAAGTGACCATGGTAAATTTTGAGTGCTATGTGCACCAATACTGAAACAAAAGTAGCAGTACCTGTGATGAGTATAACTATAGGTTCTTGCCACTGATTAAACCAAAGCATCAGTATTGTAAAGTTGGAACTGCAGTAAACTGGTGACTTGGACATACTTTTGCTGGTGTAGTTCTACATATAGATCAATGTTGTCCATGTCTTTTGGCTATTGGACTGAACCCTGCCCTAGTTAGGACTTGATAATTTTGTTCGTGTTTGATCAATTGGCGATACAGTCATAAAGTTGTTCTGTATTGAGTGTATATTATTTTCCCTAAACAACAAACAGTCATTCTGGTATAGTTGGTGCAAAGCAAATGGGGAAGGATGAAATTAATTTGTTAATGTTAATAATTGAAAATATCTATATAAACATTTTATTTGTACTGATATGGCTACTATAATCATGAGACAGGACTTAGTGGTAGCCTTCCAAAAAATTCTCTGAGCACAATATCAGCTTCTCAATGAATCTGGAATGGTAGTTATTCAATTATAATCTGCTAGAGAGAGAGCTGATCATTTCCAGGAAAAACCCTTACATAATGGAATTAGACCCTTCCTATAAAATGTGTCAAGTACTTTCTATTTTACCACTGGTCTTGACTCTTTCATTTTTGAGCCCAACTGCCTTTTTAAATGTTCAATTTTGAAACTGTTCTCTATGACATCCATTGGCAAAATCAACGGTCCTGTGTGTTGGCTACAAATGAAAAGCCTCTTGCTTGTAAAAAGCAGCCATCAACATGTATTTGTGCACTCAGTAAGTTTTAAAAACAAAATCTCCTTTTGTCAAAACAGTGAAGCAGAACTTACATTTCAACAAAACTTCCTTAGAAAATTTTCAAAAAAATTTCTAAAGAGAAGAAATTGTTTGCAACTCAACTGCTGGCAGTCTGTCCCCACAAACGAATTTTCAATTGTTAACTCCAACTTTGGACTGTCAGACTGCTCCTTCTGAAAATCAAGGACAGTGATAAAACTAGTATCTTTCAGTTGTTTTATATCTTAGTCATTATAATTGAATAATCTTTTTATCCATTCTGATTCTATTTCACCTCATCATAAAATCCCGACAGCGTGGAAACAGGCCTTGAGGCCCAACAAGTCCACACTGACCCTCCGAAGAGTAACCCATTCTCTTAACCTACACATCCCTGAACATTATGGGCAATTTAACATGGCCAATTCACCTAAACTGCATATCTTTGACTATGGGAGGAAATCACAGCGTCTGCAGGAAACCCATGCAGACGCGGGGTGAATGTGCAGACTGTACACAGGCAGTTGCCCAAGACTGGAATCAAACCTGGGTCCCTGGTGCTGTGAGGCAGTGGTGCCAACCACTGAGCCACCATGCTGCCATGTTTGTAAGCGTGCTTGTGTTTCAAGATTCCCCCTGAATCTGAATGTATGTAGTAAACCATGGTTCTGGTTTAACTTCACCACAGTGTTGTTGAGGTCCTTGAAAAGCAGCAACCACAAACAGTGGACTGCATCATCTTTTTAATTTAAAAAGAGGGGAAAACTAAATCTCTTATGGACATTGTATCCTTGAGGCACTTCCATGCAACATCCATGCCTTCTAACAAGTCATTTCAAACACTGATTGCTTCAAATCCATTCTGCATGGTGGAAAAAGGCCAGCCAAGCCTTTTTGGTTTGAAGCTGGATCTAAAAGCTAAAACAGAAGTTTTCCAATTGACTGTACCACCAAAAGCCATGTGGATGATGCTGTTGACCAGTAAATAGATCTTTACTGCAACAATCACTGAGACTTGCAGCAACCAAATATTCTAGTAAATAAATTGCTTATATTCCAAAATAAGGAAGAAACTATTTAGAATCTCATTCTTTTTCAATGACATTGCTTTATTGATTTGTGTTCCTCAGGGAATGCTATTTACCTTTAAGAAAAAAGACCTTCAAGAAAAGAAACCCTTCATGCTTTGACTGTCTTTATCTGCATTTGATGATGGTAGAAATACTGTTATGGTTTTGTGAGTAATTTTATGGTTTTGTTTCTGCAAAACAAATTGGAAATCGTGTTATTTTTGACCCTTTGTATTTGTAAGATATTTGAAACAGTCTGTTGTTAAAGAGATGTAGTTACAGCTGAGTCTGTGCATCCTAGTATTGAAATTCCATAAATGCTGTTTCTTTCTGGGGTAAATTTTATATGTCTGTGATGCTCTTGAAGTGTGATTTCTCTGAAGTATGCCTATTTTGTTTCTGTTTTAATACTGACTGAGTTACATATTGTAGATATTCTACTCCATTACACGCAGGTGGATTCACACAGGCAGGGTAATTATAATGAGTCTTCAATACATGCCTCATTAAAACAAAATGAATACTAATTTCTCAGCAATCCATTCAGGTGTGAATGTACTCTGCAGAGGTTTGAATAATTGTGACTGTTTCTTTGAAGTTCTGCAGCCAAATCCAAAGCATTTCTTTCTAGTTGTGGAAATGTAAAATTCATTACAAAAGTGAGTTAATTGGAAACTGTATTGCCACTCTGTTCTCACCTGCCCTACCAAGATAGCTGCATATTGTGTGTACCACGTTATCTTTCCCCTCTCTTATCCGTATGTTTTTAAACTAGTTTTCTAGCCATTGACTACGAAGCAACCCTAACCCTTAGACGTGGAGCAAGTCGTTATCCCAGTTACCATGGAAAATATTTGAAGGGTGATAAGGAGAAAAACCTGTGCACTGCAGTTACCAGTCTGACGCCAGAAGTTACTGAACCAATGTCAGACTATCAACCACACATTTTTCTGCACGTGCTTTTATCCCAAGATATCGCAGTATTAAACTCGAGTAGAGAGAGGGGGAAAGAGCCATAAGTTGGTGTCTATCTCCTGTCTGCTCACCAGATTCTGGGCTACATTCTCACTAAATTCTGGGCTACATTGTTACTATTTTATCCCTCCAAACTGGAAACTAATTTGCAAAAATGCAATAGAAGCAGAATAAATGTATGCCAAGTATTTTTTTTGGGGCTTGGCATTGAGCTATAAAAGTAAATGTAAATAGTTCTTAGTTTTTGACAACTATTTGTTTTCAAGTTGCATTTTAGCAGCTTAATTTATTTATGGTAATGACCTCATTCTTAAATTGATTATTTTTCAGGTTATGACAGTTGACTTGAAATATTGCAGTGTGCTATTTCTCTAATCTCCTCTAGGAGAAAGTACCTTACCAATTTAGTGTGACATTACTCCCCACCCCCCACCACCCAACCAGCCCAGTTTGGTGACTCTGGACATATTGTCACTTGAAAATGAACCAGACATGTCCTTCAATTTTATATTCAACGATGTCACCCTGTGAAGAAGTGTGCAATCACAGGCAGACACTTCTGCATTTAATTGTGCATGTGCAGACTGTAAGTTTCTATCCGTTTTAGAGCAGTAAAGATTGTGACTGTGTTTTTCTGTCCTTATTTTTGTAAAAATTAGATCTTATAAAGGTTGGAGAGTTTTTTTCAAGGGTGCATTAAAGATTTAACATAAAGTTAGGAATTCAGTGTTTTGCTAACTATTGTGAAGATACCTCTTTTAGTAGATGTATTTTTGTGGGTATGTTTCCTCCCTCAAAGAACGTTTTTCACTTAGACACACAATCTATGAATGTGAGAAGCTGCAGATGTTCCAGACCATTCTTGTCATGTCTACTGGCTCAGATTGGAGAACTCCCATTACTCCAGTAACTTCCACATTTCCATGCTTTACCGTGGTGTATCAGGCACACTTCAGTGAAGGAACAAATCTGCTTAGATTACTGCAAACACCATCTTAACCAAATGTTTGGGTTGTCCAAAGAGTGTCAAAATGTTGAAATTTTTATCTTTGTTTTGATTCATCCTTAGCCTCTAACCCGCCATAACTCTGTAACTGATCAGATCAGATGGGCCAATGGGCTAAGTGGCAGATGGAGTTTAATTTAGATAAATGTGAGGTGATGCATTTTGGAAAAGCAAATCTTAGCAGGACTTATGCACTTAATGGTAAGGTCCTCGGGATTGTTGCTGAACAAAGAGACCTTGGAGTGCAGGTTCATAGCTCCTTGAAAGTGGAGTCGCAGGTAGATAGGATAGTGAAGGCAGCGTTTGGTATGCTTTCCTTTATTGGTCAGAGTATTGAGTACAGGAGTTGGGAGGTCATGTTGCGGCTGTACAGGACATTGGTTAGGCCACTGTTGGAATATTGCGTGCAATTCTGGTCTCCTTCCTATTGGAAAGATGTTGTGAAATTTGAAAGGGCTCAGAAAAGATTTACAAGGATGTTGCCAGGTTTGGAGGAATTGAGCAAGAGGGAGAGGTTGAATAGGCTGGGGCTGTTTTCCCTGGAGCATCGGAGACTGAGGGGTGACCTCATAGAAGTTTATAAAATTATGAGGGACATGGGTAGGATAAATAGACAAAGTCTTTTCCCTGCGGTGGGGGAGTCTGGAACTAGAGGGCATAGGTTTAGGGTGAGAGGGGAAAGATAAAAAAGAAACCTAAGAGGTAACTTTTTCATGCAGAAGGTGGTACAAGTATGGAATGAGCTACCAGAGGAAGCGGTGGAGGCTGGTACAATTACGACAGTTAAAAGGCATTTGGATGGGTATATGAATAGGAAGGGTTTGGATGGATATGGGCCGGGTGCTGACAGGTGGGACTAGATTGGGTTGGGATATCTGGTTGGTATGGACAGGTTGGACCGAAGGGTGTCTTTCCGAGCTGTACATCTCTAGGACTCCATAACCGCTTCCAGTCCCACAGCCCTTTCAAGATATCAATGCAACTCTTCCTAATTTATAATTTTAATTGTTTTTCCATCAGATGGAATGCCTTCCGCTGCTGAGGTTGTTAACTTTGGAATTCTCATCCTAAACCTTGTGCTGCTCTACTTCCCTTTCTGCAGCCATGAGTTGTTTCTTAAAACTTTTTCCATCAAACCATTGGTCATTGTCCTGATGCAGCTCTATTAACAAATTTTGTTTGATAACCCTCTCCTAAAGCAACAGTACATTTTACTATATAAAAAGCATCATAAAAATGTAGTTTGATGTTGAAATTATTTAAATTGTTTAGGGGGTCGTAACATGGCTAGATGATTGGCTGGCTGGTAGAAACCAGCGAGTAGGCATAAGTGGGTCTTTGTCCAGTTGGCAGGACGTGAAAATGGAGTCAGCAGTGTTCTGAGCTTAGGCCTCAACGTTTTACATTTTATATTAATGAATTAGCTGTGGGAAGTGAAGGCTAAGCAGCCAGATTTGCAGGTGACACCAACATATATAGGAAAGCATATTGTGAAGTAGTTATAAATTACAGATGGATATAGATAGGTTGAGAGTTGGCAAGTGGAGTATAATGTGGGAAATGTGAATCTGTTCAGTTTGGCAGGAAGATTGAAAAAAACGCAGTATTAATTAAATGGAGAGTAATGACAGAATTCTGAGGTGTAGAATGATTAAAGCAATCTGGTGTTTGAGTCACAAACTGTTAGTGTGCAGGTACAGCGCATCATCAAGAAGGGCAAAAGAATGCTATCCTTATACTTCAGTTATGTAGGGCATTGACGAGCCTACATCTTGAATACCAAGTGCAGTTTTAGTCTCCTTGGGGAACGATATAAATGCATTTGCTGGCAGTTCAGAGGTGGTATTGTCAGATGGATTTCTGGAATTGGCAGGATGCCTTATGAGGATTGGTTGTAAAGGCTGGGCTTCTTTCCACCGGAGTTTAGAAGAGTGAAAGTGACTTGATTGAAGAATATCAGATCCTGAAAGAACATGATCTTAGAGCCCTCATAACTTAGGGCCTTTGGATCCTTCTCCTGGACTCTGGAAGCCTCCATGACACACTCCTTATCCCAGTAATGATGAAACCACACCAGGAGAGGAGGAGGAGGACGTTGACCCAGACCCAATCTCCATGCTCATCTCCAGTGAGCCCTCTCTATCTTCAGTCCCCTCAATCCTCCAAGGAATTTCGACAACCAGTCCTCAACAGGCAAACCGATGATCCGAATGTTTTTTCTTCTGCCCCTGTTCTCAAGATCATCCACTTGGTTCTGCAAGCTACAGACCTCCGTCCCCAGGGCTTGGATCTCTTCCTTGGATGAACTGGCATCAGCTTCCACCAATGTGACCCTGTGCTCCACCTCATCTGTCCTTTTCTCCAGGTCTCCCAGCTATTGCTCATGCTTCTGCGACATGAGAGAGATTGAAGCCAGCTTCTCCAATCTGTTTCCCCAACATCTTGCGAGATTTCGAGAGCTCATTCACCAGGGCCTGGAAAGTAATCTGCTCCAAGGATCCTGCAGGCTGAACTGCAGACTCAGCCTCTGATGCTTGTCATCCCTATTTCAGCATCTCTGGATGGATGGAAACACAGGTAAGTTAATGTTTAGAAGTTTCTTGGGACTCCACGATCTTTCTGGAGTCCCAAGATATCACGATGGTCTGGGTTGGGCAGGTTAAAGGGTCGTCCTGCTTGTGGTGCAATGCGGAGCTCTGCAGTGCGATCTTCTCAGATCGCCGCCATCTTGGATCCCCAGCATATTAGATCCTGAATTATCTTGACAAGGAGGACCTGGAAAGGACATTTCTTCTTGTGAGTCAGCCCAGAACAAAGAGGCATTGTATTAAAATTAACCGTCACTCATTTACAACAGAAAAGAGAAATATTTGTTGAGACATTGTGCACTTTTGGAGCTCTGCCTCTGAAGGTGGAGGTGATTGAATATATTTAATTATTTTTGAGAAGATTTATAGCTCAGATTGATGAAAGCTATGTACGCTTGCTCGCTGAGCTGAAAGGTTTATTTTCAGACGTTTTGTCACCATGACAAGGTAATATCATCAGAGAGAGTTTCCGGTGAAGTGCTGGTGGTATGTCCCGGCTCTCTATTTATAGGTCTTAGTTTCTTCAGGTGGGCGATGTCATTTCCAATTATTTTTTTCAAGGGAAGGTCGATGGGATCTAAGTCGATGTATTTATTGATGGAATTCAGAACTGTGTATCTCTGAGGTAACTCCACTGAATGTAGTCAGGTTCAGAGACCACTCTAATTCCGCAATATCTTTCATGATAAATGGGATGTTTTGAGGATAGATTGGTAGAACAGCATGTTCTGGGGCTGATGAGAGAGTAGAATACATTAGACATGCTATTCTGAAACAAGATAGGATTAATTAATGTATTAGTTTGCATAATGTGATTAGATTTTAGATTTAGTTTGAGGGGGGAGGAATGGATAGGATGAATACCAGGTTTGTTTCTCCCATGATAAGGGAGACCAAAACTAGAAGGCATAGGTTTAAGGTGAGAGCAGAAAGATTGAAAAGGGACCTGTGCTGCACTTTGATTTCCAGAAGGCATTTTATAAAGTGCCATGTCAGTATTGGGGAAAACTGAAGCTCAAGGTGTATGACATGGATAGAAGTTTGGCTAACAGGAACCAGAGAACAGACAGAAATGAATCTTTTTGAGGTTGGTAAGATGTAACAATTAGTGAGCCACAGAGTTCAGTGCTCGGATCTCTGTAATTTACAATTTATGAATGGCTTGGATAAGGTGTCCCAAATCTGCTGACAATGCAATGTGAGCCAGGAAAACAAGTTGTAAATAAATATAAGGATGTTGAAGAAGGAAATGAGTAGATTAAATGGTTGGGGATAGATGTGGCAGATGGAAGATAATGTGAAATGGTCAATGTTGGCAAGGCAGTTTTAAAAAAAAATGATCAAAGTGGTGAGTGATTGCAGAGTCATAGAATCCATAGACCATTCAGCCCCCACTGATCCAAGTCCAGCTCCCCACCCTATCCCCATAACTCCACATTTACCATGGTTAACCCACCTAGCCTATGCATCCCTGGACACTACATGCAATTTCAGCTTGGCCAATCCAGCTAATCTGCACATTTTTGTACTGTGGGGGGAAACCAGAACTCCTGGAGGAAACCCACACAGACATGGAGAACATGCAAACTCCACAGGTGTGGTCACCTAAGGTGGAATCAGAGACAGCAGCGTGAACCACTAAGCCACCATGCAGCTCAGAGGTCTGAGATGCAAAGGGATTTGAGTGACCTAATGCATGAAATACAAAAGGTTAGCATGCAGTCTTAGCAATTAATTAGGAAAGTTAATAATTTATCAGTTATTGTGAAGAAAACTGAATACAATAATTGTAAAGTGACATTTCAGTTATATAGGGCCTTGTACATCTGGAGAATTGTACGTAGTACTGGTTGCATTATTTAAGCAAGGCTGTAAATACATTTGAAACAGTGCAGTGAAAGTTTACCAGATTAATTCCTGGAATGAGTAAGTTGCTTTGTGGGGAAAGGTTGGACAAGTGGGGCTTATAGCCGTGGGAGCTTAGAAGCATAAGAGTTTACTTGATTGAAACACAAAATCCTGAGAGGTCTTGATCAGCTAAATGTCGAGAGGATTCTCTTAAAGGAAAGTCTAAAATTAGAGTCACTGATTAAAAATCAGTCATCTCCTTCTAAGACCATAAAAACAAAAGAAATAGAAGCCAGAATAGGACATCTGTTCCATCACGGAATCCAACCTTCCATCCATGGGCATAATTTACATGGGTCGTTGCTCCGGAAAGACTGCCAACATAATCAAAGACCCATTGCACCCTGGTAATGATCTCCAACGTCTTCCATCGTGCAGGTGATACTGAAGCTTGAACACATGCAACAGCAGGTTCAGGAACTGATTTTTCCCAACTATTATTAGATTGATGAATGGACTGTTTGAGCTCAAATAATGCTGATCTGCTCATGTTGATCTCACCTAACACATTCCCTTTGCAGCAAAACCTGTACGCCTCTAAGTTTTTTACAACATTTGATCTATACATCCCTGTTTTCTATCATGTACCTGTAAAGCTCATAAACAAAGCTTTTCTCTGTACCTCGTTACACATGACAAAAAATTAATCAAATCAAATCAATCCTGCCCTGCCAATTTGTATATTCAAGACTAATCTGCCTCAACTCATTTTGTGTCAGCTCCTTCTGCAGGACATCCCACTGTCCTACATTAAACTCTCATTTGTCAAGTTTTGCCAACTCACTCAAATGATCTATATTCCATTCTTGTGTCCTCCACATAACATGTCCTCTTACCTATTATTGTATTATCAGCAAATTGGGATGCATTACACTCTGTCCCCTCTTACAAGTCATTATCATAGTAAATAGTTGAGGCTCAAGGATTGGTTGATCCTTGTGGAACTCAGTTTTGGTTTTCCAACCTGCAAAAGACCCATTCGTCCCCACTATGTATTAACCAATCCTCAACCCATGCATTACCCAATGTCTTAAGCTCCTATCTTGTGCAATAACTTTTGATGTAGCACCTCATCACCTACCTTCCAGTCAACATGAAGACAAGATTCACCGATGAAGCTGAAAAACACAGCAGGTCAGGCAGCATCAAAGGAGCAGGAGAATCGACGTTTCGGGCATAAGCCCTTCTTCAGGAATGGCAATTGTAGCGCCCTTTCCTACATCCCTCCATTATTTCCTGATATATTCACTTTGCTCAACATTGAAAACTCTTCTGGGCCCTTGGAGGCCCAAGCAGCCAGAAAAATATCAGAGGGAATGCTATTGTCATGTTTCTCTGAGATATTACAGTTGGCTCTGCCATTTCCTTTCTCTCTTTTTGCCTATTTTTGTAGGACATTAATATGCTTGAATATCGAAAGGCCAGATTTTAATCTTTTGCAATCGTTGCCCTACTGGTGTGGGTCTGCTGTCCCAGTTTGTTTCACAGTGATGCTGATCTCCATCACACTCCTCCCGGTATCAGTTTTTAAAAGTTATATGAGCATTTCTTTTTTCAGAGGCTCATGAATCTTCAAAAGTTATTGAAAGCAGTGTCCTTGAAAATTTTTAAGATTGAATATAATCTTGTTCAGTAAGTGGGAATGTGAAGTTGAGGTTTCAGCCATGATCTTATTGTGTGGCTGAGTGGGCTTAGGAATCAAAAGAGACTTCTCCTCCTGCTCCTTGTTCATTGTTTTATCTGTTGAGCACAATTAAGAAATTGGCTTTTTAGTAAGTGTGAAAATAATGGATTGCTTTAAAAGCATCTGATGAACATTTATGCCCATTAAGTGTCTTTTGATATATTTAATAATCTAATACGTGACAATTTTTAAATTATTTTTATCTATAGGCTAAAAATGTTTTCAACACGTGGTGAGATTGCCATGATTAAATATACCTCAGTATATTCAACAGCATGACCACCTGTAGATTTTTGATCTCCAGAGGCAGAAATTGGCAGAGTCCACTTTATTGTTCCCTTCATCCTTCAGCTCTCCCCCTCATACATAAATTTGTTTTGGAAAGTGAAGTGTGTGACGTGATAGACTGGTGAAAGAGGAGAGTCATACATTACAAGCAATACATAAGGGCAGATGGTGATCCATCGAATCTGCTTTCTGAAAACCACTTTGCATAGATTCCTTTGTGATAGAAAATAAAAATGAATGTTTCTTTTAATAATTAAGAAAGCAGATATCAATCAGAAAATACTTTGTATAATTCCCTTAAGCTGCCAGCATGAGCTTGTTATGAACACTTTATTTTTCATACGTTCATTTGTGAGCTCGATAATGTATGTTGTTGAAATTATTACGTTTCAGTGCTTTTAACTTTTTTTTATTAAAGGCATTATGTTTGCTCAGTGTGATTGAACACAAACACTTGTATGTGTTTGTGTGTGTACTGGGGTTTTGATTTGCTTGTCGAGTAATTTCCAAATCCTGTTCTTGGTAATTGAACATAAGGCCGACAATGCACTTCATAAAAAAAAGAATGATGTTACATGCACCTCAGCAGCACATATACAATGGAGCTTTACAGACTGTGATCACACAGCATAAATATTTTAGATAGTCTGAAGCAAATAAGATGAGGCCTTTATAGTGTGTGTTGTGTTATTGGATTCCTCTCCTAAGAGGTGTCAAGTTTGATTGAAAAATAATTCGGGTTTTGGAGGTCCTGTTTCTGGTATTAATGAAAAGGGCAAGAGGTTTGAGACTCTCATTACTGGATTTTTATGTTGTGTTTTCTGTGCTTTCCATTTACAGACTATCCACTGTTTTCTAGCCAGCAGCTGGCTGTTGTCTTGATATCCAGCCTTGCTTTAAGAAAAAAAATGATGATTTCCATGGTATTTCTAACAGTTCTTCTTCAACAATGACCATTTGATGTTACATTCTTAGCTAGTCACCGGGGCAGCACTGTGGCTCAGTGATTAGCAGTGCTGCTTCTCAGTGCCAGTGACCCAGGTTCGTCCCTGGGCTGTCTGTGTGGAGTTTGCAGGTTGTCCCCACGTCTACATGGGTTTCCTTGGGGTGCTCCGCTTTCTAACTACAGTCCAAAGATGTGCACGTTATGTGGGTTGACCATGCTAAATTTCCCTGTAGTGTCCAGGGATTTGCAGGCCAGTGGATTAGTCATGGTAAATGAGGAGTTTGTCAGTTTGGGTCTGATGCTGTTGGGAGGGTCAGTGTGGACTCGATGAGCTGAATGGCCTCTTATTGCATTGTAGGGATTCCATGATTCTAAAAGTGTTTTTGGATCATTCTTATCTCTTTTACTTGTAGCTTTGTGTAAATGATATTGGTATTCAACATTTTTTATGGCTTGTTCCTTTTTGAATCTATCACCATGTTTAAGAGTTTAATTCGAGCTACTGAAACTGTTTGCATCAATCTGTAAGATTTATGTTTGTGCTATAAAGAGAAATCTGGGTGGAACTGAGAAATAAAAAAGGGATGATCACCTTATAGGGATTGTATTATAGAAAATTGAGAAAGAGATCTGTAAGAATAATAGGGTGGTTATATGAGGGGATTTTAACTTTCCAAACATAGACTAGGACTGCCATAGTGTTAAGAGTTTAGATGGAGAGGACTTTAAGTGTGTACAAGAAAATTTTCTGATTCAGTATGTGGATATACTTGCTAGAGAAGGTGCAAAATTTAAGGCAGGGCAGGTGACTGAGGTGTCATGGGAGAGCACTTTGGGGCTGGCGCCCATAATTCTATTAGTTTTAAAATAGTGATGGAAAAGCATAGACCAGATCTAAAAGTTGAAGTTCTAAATTGGAGCAAGGCAAGTTTTGACGATATTAGGCAAGAACATTGAAAAGCTGATTGGGGGCAGATGTTCACCGGTAAAGGGAAGTCTGGAAAATGGGAAGCCTTCAGAAATAAGGTAATGTGAGTCCAGAGAAAGTATATCCCTGTTAGGGTGAAAGGAAAAGCTGGTAGGTATAGGGAATGCTGGATGACTAAAGAAGTTGAGGGTTTGGTTAAGAAAAAGAAGGAAGCGTATGTCAGGTATGGACAGGATAGATCGAGTGAATCCTTGGAAGGGTATAAAGGCAGTAGGAGTATACTTAAGAAGGAAATCAGGGCAAAAAGGGGACATGAGATAGCTCTGGCAAATAGAGTTAAGGAGAATCCAAAGGGTTTTTACAAATATATTAAGGACATAAGGGTAACTTGGGAGAGAATGGGGCCCCTCAAAGATTAGCAAGGCAGCTTTTGTGTGGAGTCACAGAAAATGTGGGAGGTAATAAATGAGTATTTTGCATAGATATTTACAATGGAAATGGACATGAAAGATATAGAATTGGGGAAATAAATGGTGATATCTTGCAAAATGTCCGGATTACAGAGGAGGAAGTGCTGGATGTCAAGAAATGCATAAAGGTGGATAAATCCCCAGAACCTGATGAGGTGTACCCTAGAATTCTGTGGGAAGCTAGGGATGTAATTGCTGGGCATCCTACTGAGATATTTGTATCATCAATAGTCACAGGTGAGGTGCCGGAGGACTGGAGGTTGGCAAACGCGGTGCCACTGTTTAAGAAAGGTGGTAAGGACAGCCAGGGAACTATAGACCAGTGAGCCAGACCTCAGTGGTGGGCAAGTTGTTGGAGGGAATCCTGAGGGACAGGATGAACATGTATTTGGAAAAGCAAGGACTGATTAGGGATAGTCAACATGGTTTTGTGCGTGGGAAATCATGTCTCTCAAACTTGATTGAGTTTTTTGAAGAAGTAACAAAGAAGATTAATGGGGGGTAGAGCAGTAGATGTGATCTGTATGGACTTCAGTAAGGCATTTGACAGGGTTCCCCATGGGAGACTGGTTAGCAAGGTTAGATCTCACGGAATACAGGGAGAACTAGCCATTAGGATACAGAACTGGCTCAAAGGTAGAAGACAGAAGGTAGTGGTGGAGGGTTGTTTTCAGACTGGAGGCCTGTGACCAGTGGAGTGCCACAAGAATTGTGCTACTTTGTGTCATTTATATAAATGATTTGGTTATGAGCATAACAGGTATGGTTAGTAAGTTTGCAGATGACGCCAAAATTGGAGGTGTAGTGGACAGCAAAGAAGGTTACCTCCGAATACAACAGGACCTTGATCAGATTGGCCAATGGGCTGAGAAGTGGCAGATGGAGTTTAATTCAGATAAATGCGAGGTGCTGCATTTTGGGAAAGCAAATCTTAGCAGGAGTTATACAGTTAATGGTAAGGTCCTAGGGAGTGTTGCTGAACAAAGAGACCTTGGAGTGCAGGTTCATAGCTGCTTGAAAGTGGAGTCGCAGGTAGATAGGATAGTGAAGGCGGCATTTGGTATGTTTTTCTTTATTGGTCAGAGTATTGAGTACAGGAGTTGGGAGGTCATGTTGTGGCTGTACAGGACATTGGTTAGGCCACTGTTGGAATATTTCGTGCAATTCTGGTCTCCTTCCTATTGGAAAGATGTTGTGAAACTTGAAAGGGTTCAGAAAATATTTACAAGGATGTTGCCAGGGTTGGAGGATCTGAGCTACAGGGAGAGGCTGAACAGGCTGGGGCTGTTTTCCCTGGAGTGTCTGAGGCTGAGGGGTGACCTTATCGAGGTTTACAAAATCATGAGGGTCATGGATAAGATAAATAGACAAAGTTTTTTCCCTGGGGTGGGGGAGTCTGGAACTAGAGGGCATAGGTTTAGGGTGAGAGGGGAAAGATATAAAAGAGACCTAAGGAGCAACTTTTTCACGCAGAGGGTGGTGTGTGTATGGAATGAGCTGCCAGAGGAAGTGGTGGAGGCTGGTACAATTGCAACATTTAAAAGGCATCTGGATGGGTATATGAACAGGTGCCTTTTCCATGCTGTACACCTTTATGACACTATTTAAATTAATGGGGCTGGAATTGCATTATAACCAATACATGCTTTCGAAGCCGTGTCCCCAGTTCATCTATTACGTTATAGTGAATTTGCATGAACAAAATGTGTGTTATCGCAGAATAATCTGTAGTTGTATTTATATGGTACCTTTTAACATAATAAAACATCCCAAGATGCTGGAGGTACATTGACCCGTAACTGAACCATATTTGTATCATACAAACCAAGGCTTTGGTGAAAATTGGTAGAAGTAGATTGTAAAATAATACCTTATGGAATAAAGTGAGGTCGACAGGTGGAGAAGTTTAGGGATGTTGTTTTACAACTTAATGTTAAGATAAATAAAATCTTTGATTGATTCAAGTTGAATATGCTCATGGTGAGAACTAAGAGTCTTGAACAGGCCTGCCAAGAATGAAAATGTTTAAAATTTTGATGTTGCTTAACCAGAAGCCAATGAGCACAGGGATAATGGAGCAAAATGCCTGGGGGGGACAAAACACACCACAAATGATAACAATTGCACAATGCTCCTCGCAGTACTTGGGAAGTAAAAATGAATAAATTGCCATCAGTTGATTCTCGTTTCTCTATTCCTGAGATTTTCTTTTGGAGCTGGTCTAGATTTCATTCCTCATTTTTGGTACAGTCACTGCTTTTATTCAGATTTGGCAGTTTGTTTCATGAACATAAGGTGCTCACATTCTCTAATGCTGTAAACCCTGTCTCACTCCAGGATTACAATCTAGTTTCTTAATGTTTTAAACTTGCCTGATGTTGTAATTATGTGGAAATAATCTTGTGTGGCACTTAACAATTTATTAGACTTTCGTGAAGTTTGCATTATTAAAGATATCCAGCAAACTTTGTTATTGATTTGTTATTACGCTATGTGTGTTTAATTCCTTTTTTCTCTTTGTTCTTCCTGTTTATAGTGTACTTGTAGAAAGGATATGGTGAAGATATCAATGGATGTGTTTGTGCAGTTCCTTCAGCCTGATCGCTATGAGCTATGGAAAAACGGCAAAGACATTGTCACTATTGATCACAACAAGCCAACCGCTCTATCAAGTCCTGAAATGGAGGACTGGCTGGAACGGAAAGCGTCATTAAAGGCAAAAAGTATTAGAAGGTAACAGTGATATTTTTTATGAATTTAGAATTTGACGTGGTAAAGTGATAATTTTGCTCATTTTGTTTACTGCAAATCACTTTAATTTGAACTTCTTCATACCTCTAAGTTCATCCAAATACTTTGGGCTCTGAAGTAATATGCCAGTAACTGTCGACTGCTCTTAAGTTCCTTAGCATCAACAATCATGAGGACTGATGTTGGATTGAACTGTTCTCTGTGGTTTCACTGTCACGTCTTTAACATTTCTTTTTTTAAAAAAAATTAAACTCCAATTCTTCTGCCCAACTTTAATCCTGCCTTATAGAGTAAAATGTGGCTTGGTCTTCCCAAATGAATCTTATGCATTTTCATTACTTATGAGTGAGGGACATGAATCCATGCTTGAAATCTGCAGGAATGCTTTAGGGAAATGTCTAAAGCCTTTCTGCTGTTATCCTGTAAGGCTCCTGCCACAACCAGGTTCTTAGCAGAGCAGTTGTTTTGAAAATCTGATGTCAGGCATACAATTGACATGATTAGAGTGGTGCTGGAAAAGCATAGCAGGTCAGGCAGCATCCGAGGAGAAGGAAGGGCTTTCTTGATGAAAGGCTTTTGCCCAATATATCAATTTTCCTGCTCCTCGGCGAAGGAAGGGCTTTCTTGATGAAAGGCTTTTGCCCAATATATCAATTTTCCTGCTCCTCGGATGCTGCCTGATCTGCTGTGTTTTTCTAGCACCATTTTAATCTTGACTCTTAATCTCCAGCACCTGCAGTACCTACTTTCACCTATAAAAATGACATGACTTTGGCTAGTTGCCCTGGTTTTATGATTATTGCCTCGATGCAGGATTTGTTGGCTTGCGAGAGGACATGAAAATGTTGGAGGGCTTTTCTTGACGTTAGCTAAGAAGATCTTGGTAAAGTGAATTGGCAAATTAGGTTAAAGGATAAGTCAGTGGACATGCAATGGCACGCATTAAGGTGGATATTTCATAGCACACGAATTACATACATTCCAAAAAGTAAGAAGAATTGCAGGGAACAGACCGACTTTGCCTGGTTAAATAGAAATGTTAAACTTTTCAAACTTAAATAGAACCACATACAACCTGCAAAGACAGATGGAAGTTCAGAAGATGAGACCGTATAAATGACCAAAAACAAGTAATGGAGGAAATGTTACAGTGCATTACAGGAGAAAGCTAGCCAGCAATATGAAAAGCGAAAGAATTTCCATACATATTTAAAAGAGGAGGTGGTAACACAATGGTTGTTCAATAGCAACTGAGTCTGGAGAATTACTAATGAATTACTACTAAAATAGGGAGATGGCAGATGAACTGAGCAGATATTTAATGGTTTTTACTATAGAGAATACAAGTAATATCTCAGAAATAGCAATGAATCACAAAATGTAAGGGAAGGAGAAATTCAGGAAAATTGCAGTAATCAGTGATGTGGTACAGGTAGTTCTCTGAAACCACCATTGTTGTGTTCCTGTGTTATGGAAAATTGTGCAGTAGGAATAATGGCACCTATAGGAAAAACGGGGTTGGGGCTAACCGCCAAAATTACCAGTAAAAATGGAAACAAAAAGTAGTTAGCCTGTTGGCATGGAAAGATGATCGGCTGGCTAACAGAAAGCAGAGAGTAGGTACAAATGGTTCATTTTCAGGTTGTCAAGATGTAATGAGTGGTGACCCACAGGAATGGTTACCTTCAACTTAACTGTTTATAACCTGTATAATTAACTTGGATGAAGATGTGGTTGTCAAGATGATCCAATGATCTTAGGAAAATAAGTAGAGGACATAATGAAGCTATAAAAAAGATATTTTAAAAAGCTGGAGAATCTCAGCAGGTCTAGCAGCATCTGTGAAGAGTGAAACAGGGTTAAAGTTGGTTTCTTCCGAACTGAATTGGTGGAAGTCTGAGCCAGCACATTAGAAGCCTAATGCAACTGAGATAGTGACAGCAAATGTATGTTAATTCATGTCCAGTGTATAATACATTGGCCAAAAGGAGCAAGATTGCTGTACTGCCAATACCTGCTAACCTAACATTTGAATCCATCAACAGGTGCACACAAACAACCTCTACCATCAAATATATTTGCTTTGGTTGTTTTGTTTCCTTTACAACTTAAAAAGTTGATTTCATTTCAGATTGAGAATTTTTCAGTAAGTGTGAACTATCATTGCTGTTTTTGAAAAAAATACATAAATACCTGCTCTATCTTTCTGTGGCAGTGTGGTCTATATCTGCCATACAGATATATGAACTTGACATTTCTCAAATACATTTGAATGAGGCGCAAGAGAATGAGGTGCTGTTATTATGCATCTTTCTGATCAGTGGTGTAGCGACTGCATTTTTATGGTCAACTATGCATTTGCAATCTAATCTGTGCATAATAACAACTAGTGGAATTAATGTAATCACTTTTACAATAAAGTTTGGCCCAATATCATTAGTAAAAGTTATTCGGTAATTATTTAAAGCAGTGGAACATCTGATAGAAATAAAGACTTCTAAATATTGGTTATTGTACTCATACATTTTTGGACTTCGTATCTTTTGTGTAACATTGACAATATCCGAATTTCGTATCTGTATTATTCAGTGAAAGAAATCTGTCAATAATATCTTCAATAGGAAAGAGCTTACAGAGAATGGTAGTTGCCATATTGTTGCAATTACATATTTGGAACATTTCAACTATCACATGGTTAGGCCGAGTCCAAAAGGTTACCGGGTAGTTGTGGCTATAATAATAGTCTGGGCTGAATAGAGTTGAACCCATGGAACAATTACTTTATGAAAAAATAATATTGAGGTGCAAGAGTAGAATATAAATATGAATGTTCCTTGCAGTGATGGACAGGTAATGAATTCCTTATCTAGCTGTACATCCTTAGTGCAATGCAGCTTTACAGTAGCATTGTAGAGTGTAGCTTGCACTTGCTGATCAGTTGTTTAAAATGAGTGCTGCATGTGAGGGAAGTGAAATGACTATAAGTAGAGCTATAGATGCATTTTGTTCAGCAACTTGTCATCAGAACAGACATGGACTGTTACACCATCAAATTAAGCTGCTACTTGTCATGACCTGATTAATTTGGTCAACCCCACTTTTCACTCCACTTTAATTGCTTGGAAGAGAGGAAGGCTATAGAATTAATTTGAAATGACTTACTTTAACAAGTTGATTTACTAGTGCATTTAATGAGAGTTTGTGACAATACTCTTCACAGTGATTCCCCCATCTTGTGAAGAATCTTTTCCTTGTCTCGCCTTAAGTTCTTTTCAAGATTACTTTAACTTTGTATCTCATTAAGCTCTCATGAACCAGTGAAAATGTATTTTTTGCTATCTTTTGCCTTCACGATCCTTTTAAACCTTGAAGATATTCAGTAAGTTACTCTTCCATTGTATGAACTATATTGAAGAGAGGCTTAACTTCTCAAATATCTTTTTAGTAAACTCAAAATTGTAATTTGCACTATTATATAAATGCTTAATTCAGGTGTTCCAGCTGTACTGTTGAGAGACTTTCTTAATTTTGCTTTTCAATTTACCTCCCTATCCTCATCCTTCCCTAAAAATGTACTGCAGATCCCATCGGCGAAGAACACAGACCAGGAGACAGAAAACTGATGACCAAAGAATACTGAGTGAACCAGCAGCTGAAGAAACTTCTGGAAAAGATGTGACAGAAGATGACACCAAAATCAAGGATGAACACAAAAGAACAATGGACGCAGAAGAACACAGCAAACCCAGCAAGGTTACAATCTTGGAGCTAGACCAAGGTGACTTCACAGATGATTTATTTAATCACCATTTTTCAGGTATGTGTATGAGTCTGCTATTAAATGCTTGTATGTTAGTGAATTCAAATGTTTTTCTCAGCAATGTTGTATGGAATGGAAAAAAAGACAGAGGTATATCTACCTGTAGAAAGGGTACACAGATGATTTCAAAGTGCATGTGTGCACATTTTGGTTCAACTTCCCCGCTATCCGTTTTCCCTTACAGAAAAGATTTTGCACTATTTCAACTCTGCTACACTGAATCCTGAAGTACACCTCCCAGAGGAATTAATACACATTATAACTTCAAATCTAATAATGCCAAAACATTGCATTGTTGGTTTTCCCTTCTTCAGGAAAGCTTTTAGCCTGTCAACATGAAGAATGTCAATGCTGTGAATCGAAATATTTTTCTATTTTGTAAGCCACATGTCAGCATCTACATTCTCATGTTGAGTACACCACAGATTAACCGCAAAGATACTTTCCTGTTCGTCAGCAAAGCCCTATCATTCTACTCAAGATCATTTTTACTAGGCCGGTACACCTTAAATTTTTTTCTTAATTTCCAAGAAATTTAAATTAGCAGTAACTCCGAGGTAGTTTGTGTTGTCTCTGGCATTATTAAATCTAGGTATTGGATTTGTATACCAACTCATTTCACTTGGTACCTTATGATGATAGTCTTCAACAAGACAGAATCTAATCACTTCCCATCACATTTAAAGAATTGCAATCACTGAATCACATGCTATCAATATCCTGCAGGCTGCCATTGACCTCAAATTGAGATGGACCAGCCATAGAAATACTGTAGCAACAAGATCAGGCAACAGGCTGGGAAATCTGTGGCAAGTAACTTCCCTCCTAACTGCTCAGAGCTTGTATATCCCCTATCAAGCACAAGTAAGGAGTGGAATAAAATACACTTCACTTGCCCAGATGAGTATAGCTCCACAATGCTCAAGGTTATCCAGGAAAAAAGGCAGTCTGATAGATTGGTGCCCCATATTTTGAATATTCTCTCCTTCCATCATTGAACCTCCGTGGTAGTTCTGTGAAGCATTAATGCTAAACACCACAGCAACACATCAAGGTTTCTTTGATAGTACTGGAATGATAAAGGCAGTTGATGCTTGGGCTGAGCACCAACTGCAAGTTTCCTTCCGGTAGCATCTTGATTTATAATTATTGTCAGTGTGTTAAAATGCTGGAACTCCTTCCCTAATAACACTGTGGGTGCAGCTATAGCAGTACGAACCATACCTTCCCAAGACCAATTAGGAATGGGCAATATCTGCTGGTTTAGCCAGTCATGCCCACATTTCCTAATTAATAAATATTTTAAAAACATTTTTAAAAAGAGGTTTACACATTTTTATTCATCAGTTTGAGTTAAACTTAACCCGATCTCAACTATTCAGGCATTGAAGGACATATCATTCATTGTTCCTTTCAATGTAAATTTTAAGCTTTGGCAAGTTTAACTCTTTCAAAATTTGAAAGCATGTGGAATAAAGTAGAAAGTCTGCAATGATGTCCGTATTGGTGCATCAGAGAATTGTCAGGTGATATTTAAATCCACCCACCATTCCCACCTCCTTGTTTCTCCTCAAAGCAAAGATTAAAGCAAAAAAAAAACCCTCAAATCAATTATGTTTATTGTGGTTAGTGAGAAATCTCAAAGCATAGCTTTAGACTCCAAATTATACTGTTAACATATTTTCCAGCTTGGAATTTTATTAACATTTTTGTTTGTAGGTGAAATATAATTTGCACTTGGGCGTCTGATATAATGTCGTTCCAGTACTTTGTCAGATGTCCCAGACTCATTGCGTCTGGAAAGTTGAATTCAGGGACTTGAGACAGAATTTATACCACCCTATTTATGGACATTGTTGCCACTAAGTAGAATTGTTTACTTCTTTCCTCAAAAAAAACTATTTTAAGTTGAGTGAGCTCTTAAGAGAACCATTTATAAGTTGTAATATTCCAGTTATTAAATATGGTCTTCACTACAATGATTGAAGTTTTTTATCTGTTTATTTGATTGGATGTGGTGAGATGTAATGAATTACAATGGACCTAAATAACCTTACCCTTAATCAAAAGGATATTCTTATTAAAATACAGTGGAGCCTTTATTACCCTACACTTCAGTGCTAGAATTTCTTGGGACAAAGATCAATGACAATTTTTTCTCCTTTCATTTTTTAAATAAATAGTCAGAGTCATACAGCATGGAAACAGACCCTTTGGTCCAACCAGTCCCCGGAAAACATAATCTCAAACTAAACTCGTCCCACTTGACCTGCCTGTGCCTGGTTTATTTCCCTCTAAACCTTTCCTATTCATGTATCTATCCAAATGCCTTTTAAACATTGTTATTGTAGCTGCGTTCACCTCTTCCTCAGGAAGTTCATTCCACACGCGAACCACCTTCTGTGTAAAACATTTATCTCTCATGTCTTTTTAAAATCTCTCTCCTCTCACCTTACAAATTTGTCCCCTAGTTTTAAAATCCCCCATCCTAGGAAAAAGACAACTAGCATTAACTCTATATATACCCCTCCATTATTTTATAAACTTCTATCAAGTCTCCTCTCAACCTAGTTTGCTCCAGTGAATAAGTCCAATCCTATCCAGCCTTTCTTTATACCTCAAACCTTCTATAACTAGCAACGTTCTGGTAGATCTCTTCTGAAGTTTCTCTAGCTTAACAATATCCTTCCTATAAGTGGGTGACCAGAACTAGACTCAGTATTCCAAAGAGGCCTCACCAATATGTGGTGTAACTTCAACATAATGTCCTAACTCCTATACTCAAAAGACTGAGCAACGAAGGCAAGCATGCCAAATCCCATTTTAACTACTCTGTCTATACAGGACGTAAATGTCAAAAAATTATGTGCCTGCATCCCAAGTCCCTCTTTTCTACAACAGGCCCCCCTCCTTAATTGTGTAGGCCCCCCCTTGTTTGTTGTACTAAAGCTAATACTTTGCACTTATCCAGATTGAACTTCATCTCATGTTTTTCAGCCTATTGACCCAATTGATCAAGATCATTTGTAATCTTAAAAAATCCTCTTCACTGTCTATTGTGCCACCAGTTTTGGTGTTGTCCGCACTATAATTCATGAAAATTGATATCTGCTTTCTTTTTCTGTATGTTACTTCAGCCTCATTGTTTGAGGTTTCATCAATATGATTTAACTGTGCACCTGTAACTTCCTGAATATAGAACCTGGAATATTTTACTCCATTGCACACCTGCATGAATTGTGTGTGTTCTGTGGAGTTGAAGGACAGAGGAAGTGCACCATTGTAGTAATCCCTCGGTTGATAAACTTGCATTGAGTCTGCTGGGAGTGAAAGAATTTTAAAGAAGAATCATTGAGTTGTTATACCAGAAAGAATGTACATGCATTAATATACATATAAACAAAGTTTGCGGATGTATAAGTTAGATTCATTAGTCAAGGAAAATGCAGGATTACAGGATAGGGTGGTGGGATGTTTTTGAGAGGGCTGAATGGCCTGTTTCCATTGCTGTAGGGATTCTATATTGATGAATAGAAGGTTTGCTGTCACGAATTATTTGGGAAACCACCTTTGAATGCACTTGTATTGGCGAATGTTTTACTGCAGTTTAGCAGAAAATTGTCAGACGTTATAAATTCTCCTTTGAAGTTGGATCATTTCTGTAGATTTCTTGTTCTGCATTTTTAGTATCTCAATTGATATTTTTGGAAAATTCGCATAGCTCAGCCTTTTTCTCCACATCTAGAATTTCTTACATGATTCAATTTCCCACAAATATAAGTGAAAGACTTTGTCCACTATATACTCATACATACCAAACACTCCCATAGCTATCTGGAATTGGATGATTAGAGAGACTCAGAGATATTCCAGCAGGGATTGAAATATTAGATTGGTCTGGTAGAAAGGCTCCTTATTAATACAAGAATAGTTACCTTACTTAAAATCTCCTTATGCTATAAGGTTTCTTTAAACCTTCTAATGCTATAAGTCAAGGAAAATCTTAAATTTGTACACTACCTTTCATAACCTGAGAACATCTCAAGATACTTTTTTGCCAGTGTAAAACTGCAGTCTTAGCCTGCTTGGCACACCCTCCTCATTCCTGAAGAAGGGCTTATGCCCGAAACGTCGATTCTCCTGCTCCTTGGATGCTGCCTGACCTGCGCTTTTCCAGCAACACAATTTTCAGCTCTAATCTCCAGCATCTGCAGACCTCACTTTCTCCTAAAAACTGCAGTTGCCAATTTACAGATTGATAATGACTAAACACTCAGTGACTGGCCGTAGTTCTGGCTGTCTTGTTCTCTTCATGAAATATTGGTTAAGCTCTTTCCTGTAAGACTGAGGACAAAGATACTTTTAACAGCTCCTTTAAAGAACAGAAGGTCTGACAGCGCAGTATTCTTTCAATAAAACACTGGAATGTTAGACTATAGATTTAGGTACCTAGTTCTCTAAAGTGTGACTTAAACCCATGATCTTCTGGTTGTGTAATTGAGCTCTGCCACTAAAATACAGCTAACATCGCTTAACACATAAATTGCTTGATTTTTCTTTCTCTGGAGAGAGACTTCTGCGTCAGTATGTTTCTATTGTGTGTATAATGATGTACAACCTTACCAAAGATCTTAGAGGGTCTTGTGTTTTTTCTCTTTCTGTGAACAGCTAATGGCAAGCCACTGAAAACATATTCACGTTCCTCAAAATCCAAAAATGAAAAGAAAAAGAAACGTGTGGAAACAGACACCGTAGCAGCTATCTCAGCTGATGGCATTGAACCTACTGAACCATCCAAAGCAGAATTATCCCAGGCAGATTCTCCATCTGCATCAGCAAGTATGCTTTCAGATAGTTTTACTGCTGAAGATGAATTTAAACCCAGAGCTAAAGCTACCATGATGTACGTGCTACCTAAATCAAAGAAGGTGGTGTTCGACAAGGAGCACATGTCCTGTCAGCAGGCTTTTGAGCAGTTTGCCACCAGGAACAAACTACCAATGTGGAAGGAAGCAGAGATGAACAATGATGGAATAACAATGGAGGAGGAGGCGAGTGACCATGAAAGCGTGGATGTCAGTTTTGAAACTACTGAAGTGCAGGTATAACAATGACAATGATTTTCTTTCATGGATTTATGCTCAATTATTTTCCTATAATAAGAAACATCTTTCATGCCCACAATAATAGCATGTATCCAGACATTGTCGACCATAAAGATGGCAAAGGTCAGTTTAATACCCTTCCAGCTATGAAAAACAGACAAAGTTCCTAAGAATTTAAGAGAATGACTGACCACTGTTTTTATTTGTAGAGGTGTGATACCAGCTGCCACTGTTTTAATTTTCAGAGCTGTTGTGACTATGGTCTATTGTTACACTGTTGTTTTTAGGGTTGGAAATCTTCATTATATCAAGCTAGAAATAATTAATCCTATCAATACCAAAGTTTCTATAACAATTGATACACTGCAAAGCTATCAAGGTGTCTCAGTAAACGAATGTGAATGGTTGGTTTTTGAAAAGTAATAAACTACATGATTCTGGATAATTTGATAAGATCTTGGATTGGTCACGGACAGAAGAGACAATATAATCTTGAACAAAAGTGTTTGAATGTGGGATTTTCTTTCTTAACGTTTTTTTTTAGCTGGACCAGACTATTGTGGTTTGGGTTTAGGACTGAGGGATGTACTGCAGTTTTTAACTGTTTCTCCAGTTGTAGGTTTGAACTGAAACCTGTCTGCTGTGCTGGTTTGGATGGGCATTGGTTAATCCTGTGGTACTATATGCAAAATCTGGGAAACATTTTATGTCTCTAAACCAGCAAAGCAAGGATGCAAATCTGTGTTTCTTCCCTTGTCTGAAGGAATCCAAAACTAACAGAGTAGCAGTCCCTCAACTCTTAATCCTTTACTTCAAAATCATGACATCTACCTACTGGGCTAAACTAATTAGAATGGAGCTTGCTGTTTATTCATTTTCATCTGCCCTCAAAACATTGCCAAAAGGATGACATAATTTGTCCCTTTACATTATTTTCTCCCTTTGATACACTGTTGCTGGCAAATCTATTTTCTAAATAAGTCATCTTCCTTTAATCTTGCACATTGTGCCTTTCCTTTTTAAAAAAAAGTCAAAACTTTTAAAACTCCTTTGTCTGAACTTTGTTTTTCCTTTATTTTGGTGTTTTGACATACACATGCACAGACAAGCATCCGTGCATCTATTTCCTGTTTAAATGAAGGTTATCTTCTACATTCCTCGTTTACAAAGCAAACTGAAGCTATCTTGATGTATGATTTATATACAACTTTTGAGTATAGTTTCAAAACCATGAGCAGTAATTTTAGGGCTAATATGTGGAGACACTCTTTCTTGCTCAGTGTGATCATTGTAAGGAGTAAATTTCAGGACAAACCACTGAAAAAACAATTACTAGCTAGAATCAGTCAAGAAACACTTGAGTCTTGCAATGGAGGTGTTTTAACTCATCAGGATGATTTTATGTAGCTGAATTGCCTTCCTCATTCATAATTACCTTGCCATTTTTCTGAAACCTGATTTATCAAAACATGCCTAAAGTTCTGGATGTTTCAGAATAAAACTTCAATGTAGGTATGTGAACTCTTTAAAATTAAGATGTTAATTTGGTCATGTTTCCTGAATAAAGTTAGCATTATTTTCAATTAGAGGAGAAACAGTTGGGTGCAAGATTTGTTCCGTGACAAGTAGCAAAGGGTGATAGCGCACACATTTCTGTTACTGAAAAGGTATTTCCAGAGGAATTCTACACGGCTCAGCATTAGATCCCTTGCTATTCACATATCTCATAAACTCTAAATTAAATATACGAGGGATTGATTAAGAAGCTTACAGATGGTGCAGAAATTGGCTATGTGCTGAACAGAAAGGAAAATGCCTGTAGACTGAGGGAAGATATGAGTGATTGCTCAGGTGAGAAGAAAAGTAGCAAATGGAATTCAGGTTGAAGAAGTGTGTAATTCATTCGGAAAGGGAATGCACAATAAACGAGAGAGTATTGCAATGGTATGTTGTAAAAAAGCCTGTTTTTTTTTATTATTTGGAATGTTCCTGTAAGACAAAAATAGGAATATTCTGAAAGAAGGTTCGCTGGTTTTCCAATTATGACATCTCTCGGTTTCAGGAGGTGCTCATGTGACCTGAAGTTGCCATGGGGATGAACAGGCAAAAAGCAAAGGATAAAAAGAAAGCGAATGTTATTTTCAGCCTGTTTCTGTAGCAGTTGGTTCACAGCACGTTCAAAATTTAATATAAATGGTTCTCTCTGAATGGAACAATTTTCTGGTTGACAGTCTTTAAACAGATGCTGATGTTGAAGCAGATCTATGAAAATAAAGAATCTGTTATAGGTCTCATACAGTTGAAAGAGCAGAGATCTGAAGACTGGAAGAACAAAGGATTGAGGATTGGATAAGACTCATTGCAACTGTTTATGTTGCCATAACCTACCAGAGTATTTAAAGAGGTTTGAAAAGGAGCCTCTGAAGATTCTGTGCTATCAGAACTATTGTGGAGTGAAAGAGGATTTGCACCTTGTCAATAGTAACCATACCTGAGACTTTGATAGGCTGCTGTGTTTGAATTGTATAGATTTCAGTTTATTTGCTGCAACAACATTTTTTAAAAGCGAAATGCTATCCAGCAGTTTTCATGGGTCATGGATGTTCCTTTTTTTTTTGAAGGAAATTACCTTAGGTGGTATTGTCCTAACAACAAGAAAAAGTGTGATGAAGAACACTGTCCTTTGTTAGATGAAGCATGAAGTATAACAACCAGGGAACCAACATGGTTACAGTGTAGGAGTCCAACCTTGCCAACAAAGTTTGACCAAATTGACCAGAGTCAGCCAGCTTGGTTTAAAATTGAAACAAAACTTGGCAGTTAACTGATAATCATCTAAATGATTGTACAATCGTAATGCCATTACCAATCAGTCCACTTGACATTCAATCAGCACTTTTGCCCAACCCCCAAATACAGTCATTTTCCTCTTACGTTGGTATTTTTTGTGAATTGTCCTGATGAGTGCAAAATGAAGTGTCCTTTTTTAGCAATCTCTTTTGTTCCCAGGATGTGGTCATCATTGGCTAGGCCAGTTCCTGTTGCTCAGCCCCTTGAGAAGTTGTTAGTGAGCCTTGAATCACAACCTTATCGTATATTTACACCTATTGTGCTGTTATGGAACCTATTCTATCATTCTGTACTAACTACAGTGAAGGGATGGTGATATCGTTCAACTCCGAGGAAAAGCTGCACATTGTGGTTCTTTTTCTACCAAGTAATAGGAATCGCGGGTTTTGAAATGTAGCATCAAAGGAATTTCTGGTCAATTATAAGTTCCCCAGATAGTAAGGCTGATTTAAATATCGAGGGGTGAATGTTAAATTCTCTTCTGTTGGTAATGGTCATTGCCTGGCATATATGTGGCACATATTGCTTGCCATTTATCAGCCCAACCTGAAAGTTGGCCACATCACTGAAGGACATTTGTGATTTAGGAGGCGCTTTATGACCAGTTTCGTGGTCACCATGACTGAAACGAACATTCAATTCAAGACTTATTGATTGATTCCAAATTCCATCCCCTGTGTTGGTGGGATTTGAACCCATGTCGCCAGGACATGGCTGGACAGGTATTTGGCATCCCACTTCATTACAGGGTAGCATGTAACATCCCAGAAGCAGCGATAAATTGTGAAATGAAAGAGAAGAAGGAACTCAGGAAAACTTTAATCACAGAATAGTGGTGTAAGACATAAGATATCCCCTTCATCCTTCTAAACTCCAAGTATAAACCCAGAGCCCTCAAACGTTCCTCATATGTTAAGCTTTTCATTCCTGAGACCAGTCTTGCAAATCTCTCTGAACACATTCCAGGGCCAGTATATCCTTCCTGAGATACAAGGCCCGAAACTTGTGCACAATACTCCAAATGTGGCCTGACCAGAGTGTTATAGAGCCTCAGAAGTACATCCCTGCTTTTATATTCAAATCCATAGTTGCATTTGCTTTTCTAACTACTGACTCAACCTGCAAGTTTGCCTTGAGAGAATCCTGGACGAGAACGCTGAAGTCTGTTTGCACTTTAGACTTCTAAATTTTCTCCTCATGTAGAAAATAGTCTGTCACTCTATTCTTCTGACCAAGGTGCATGACCTCGTACTTTCCCACGTTGTATTCCATCTGTCACTTCTTTGCTCTCTGTCTTATCCTGTCCAAATATTTCTGCAGCCTCCCTGCCTTCTCCATGCCACTTACCCCTTTACCTATCTTTGTACCATCTGCAAACTTAGCCAGAATGCCCTCAGTTCCTTCATCTAGATCCCAGTGGAACGTTGTGATCCCAACACTGTGCTTTGTGGAACACCACTTGTCACTGGCTGCCATTCTGAGAAAGACCATTTTATCACCACACTCTGCTTTCTACCAGACAGCCAAGCTTCTATCCATGCTAGCACCTTGCCTCTAGCACCATGGGCCTACATCTTACGCAGTAGCCTCCAGTGTGGCACCTTTTCCAAAGCCTTCTTGAAGTCCAGTTAGATAATATCCTTTGGCTGTTCTTGGTCTGACCTGCTCATTACTTCCTCAAAGAATTGTAGCAGGTTTGTCAGGCATGGCCTCCCCTTGATGAAACCAGGCAGACTTGGCCCTTTTTTTGTTAGATTCCCTACAGTATGTAAACAGACCCTTCGGCCTAACAAGTGCACACTGACCCTCCAGGGAGTAGCCCATCCAGACCCATTCCCCTACCCTATATTTACCCCTGACTAATGCACCCAACACTATAGGCAATTTAGCCTGGTCAATTCACCTAACCTGCACATCTTTGGACTGTGGGAGGAAACCCACGCAGTCACGTGGAGAATGTGCAAACTCCACACAGACAGTTGCCTAAGGCTGGAATCGAACCCTGGTCCCTGGCGCTGTGAGGCAGCAGTGCTAACCACTGCTTTTCTCAAACACGTCTGAGGTTAGGCAAATCGGTCTGTATTTTTCCATCTTTTGCCTTACTCCCTTTTTAACAGGGGTGTCACATTAACAAATTTCCAGTCCTCTGGGACCCTCCCTGATTCTAGTGATTCCTGAAAGTTCACCACTAATGCCTCCACTATCTCTTCAGCTACCTTCCTTAGAACACTGGGATGTAGTCCAACTAGTCCAGTGATTTATCTGCCTTCAAGCTATTCAGTTTTTCTAGTACTTTCTCCTTGGTGATGGCAACATTACTCAGCTCTGCCCCTCACTCTCTTGAATGTTTGGGATATCACTCGTGTTGTGCACCATGAAGACTGATGCAAAGTAAGTATTCAGTTTCTCAGCCATTTCCTTGTTCCCCACTACTATCTTTCCAGCTGAGTAAATTGTTGGAGCTCCAGACTGTCAAATGCCTATGCACTGACAAGCTTCATGGTAATATGTTGAAGGTTTAATTTTCCAAGACTACTATGATTTGGGGATGGTTCCATTAGATGGGAAAATAGTGAATGTAATTCCTTTATTCAAAAAGGGAGGTGGACAGAAAGCGGGAAACTACAGGCTGTTTGGCTTAACAACTATCACAGCTTTTATGAGGCATTATTGAAAATATTTTAGCAAGGTACTTCAATGAGCTCAAAGTAATCAGGTGGGATCAGCATTGTTTTGTGAAAGGGAAATCATGCTTGGAGATTTTTGAGATGGTAACATGCGTTGTAGCTAAAGGGCGTTTTCCCAATTCCTTCGTCTCCGCCGCATCTGCTCCCAGGAGGACCAGTTCCAAAAACGTACAACCCAGATGGCCTCCTTCTTCAAGGACCGCAATTTCCCCCCCGACGTGGTCGACGATGCCCTCCACCGCATCTCTTCCACTTCCCGCTCCTCCGCCCTTGAGCTCCGCCCCTCCAACCGCCACCAGGACAGAACCCTTCTGGTCCTCACCTACCACCCCACCAATCTCCATGTACAGCGCATCATCCGCCGTCATTTCCGCCACCTCCAAACGGACCCCACCACCAAGGATATATTTCCCTCCCCTCCCCTATCAGCATTCCGTAAAGACCACTCCCTCCGTGACTCCCTCGTCAGATCCACACCCCCCACCAACCCAACCTCCACTCCCGTCACCTTCCCCTGCAACTGCAGGAGGTGCAAGACTTGCGCCCACACCTCCCCCCTCACCTCCCTCGAAGGCCCCAAAGGAAACTTCCATATTTGCCACAGATTCACCTGCACCTCCACACATCATCTATTGCATCCTCTACACCCGATGTGGCCTCCTCTATATTGGGGAGACAGGCCGCCTACTTGCGGAGCGTTTCAGAGAACACCTCTGGGACACCCGGACCAACCAACCCAACCACCCTGTGGCTCAACACTTCAACTCCCCCTCCCACTCCACCAAGGATATGCAGGTCTTTGGACTCCTCCATCGCCAGACCACAACAACACGACGGTTGGAGGAAGAGCGCCTCATCTTCCGCCTAGGAACCCTCCAACCACAGGGGATGAACTCTGATTTCACCAGTTTCCTCATTTCCCCTCCCCCCACCTTGTCTCAGTCAAATCCATCGAATTCAGCACCGCCTTCCTAACCTGCAATCTTCTTCCTGACCTCTCCGCCCCCACCCTAGTCTGACCTATCACCCTCACCTTGACCTCTTTCCACCTATCACATTTCCGACGTCCCTCCCCCAAGTCCCTCCTCCCTACCTTTTATCTTAGCCTGCTGGACAAACTTTCCTCATTCCTGAAGAAGGGCTTATGCCCGAAACGTCGATTCTCCTGTTCCCTGGATGCTGCCCGACCTGCTGCGCTTTTCCAGCAGCACATTTTCAGCTCTGATCTCCAGCATCTGCAGACCTCACTTTCTCCTTAGGAATAAGATTGGCTGGTTAATAAGACACAGGGAGCAGATGTAAAAGCAATTTCAGGTTTGCAAGCTGAAACGAGTAGTGTGCTACAGGGATGTATGCTCGGACATCAACTGGTTATAATTTATATAATGACTTGGATGACTGAACGGAGGGGGTTATCAATTGTTCTGATGATGCAAAGATAGGTAGGAAGATAAGTTGTGAAGAGGATACAAAATTATAAACTTTTATTGATAGATTTAGTGAGTAGGTAAAGATGTACTTTGGACCTGTGAAATTGCCCATTTTTGCAGGACTACCTTAAATAATGAGAGACTGCAGAGCTCTGAGATGCAGCAGGATCTGGGTAACCTTATGCATAAATTGCAAAAGGTTAGTATGCAGGTACGGCAAGTAATGAGGGAAGCTAATGGTATACCTTTTATCACCATGGGAATTGAATATAAAAGTGTGAAGGCCATGCTTCGGTTATACAGGATACTGCAGAAACCACATCTGGAGTATTGTACACAATATTGATTACCTTATTTAAGGAAAGATGTAAATTATTTGGAGGCAGTTCGGAGAAGGTTCACGAGACTTAAACAATGAATGGACAGATTTTCTTATGAGGAAAGGTTGGATAGCCTAGGTTTACATTCACTTGGCATTTAGATGAGGAAGAGATTACTTTATTGAAACATAAAATCTTGAAAGATCTTGATTGGGTAGATGTAGAGATATGGGATATATGAGAATCTAGACCCAGGCCATTGTTAAAATCAGGGTTTGTCCAGTTAAAACGGTAGTTAAGCAAAATCCTTTGAGTGTAATGAGCCTTTGGAACTCTTGTCCTGTAAAAGTGGTGAAAACTGAATCCGCTAATTCTTTTTAACACTGGTGGATAGGTGCTTAATAAGCAAAAGCTTGGAAGTTTATCAGCAGTGGGTGGCAATTGAGGTGGTAATCAGATCAGCAATGATGGGATAGGCTCAAGGGATTTCTGACTCATATGTCCATATGTCGAGCATTAGCTTGAGCATTTGGATTACCTTGCTCACTGATGTTTCTGCTTTGCTACCTTATAATAATGAATGTTATCTAGGTAATTTAAGTTCCTCATCCCTGGAATTGTTCTTGTCTGTCTTATTTGCACCTCTCTGATGCTTTCATATTCTTCAGAAAATGTGCCCTGCTAAGACTAATGCTCTAAGTTATTGTTTTATGTAAGTTTAGCATAATCTCAAGGTTTTTGTGCCTTATACCTCTATTGATTAAACTCAGGATACTATATACTATATTAACTTCTCTCCCAATCTGATTTGTCACCTTTAATGATCTTTGCACATGTGCACCCAAGCCCTTCTGTTCCTTCAAGTCCTTTCAAACTTTTAAAAACATTTTGTGTTGGCTTTCTGCATTCTATCAAAATGGATCACTTCACACTTCTCTGACTTGTCCATCCATTCTGTCACCCTTCAGGAAGCAGACTAAGAGTTGAAAAGTAGGACTACACTGGATAGAATTTTTCAGTTGGCAGAGGATGAACCTAATTGTGTCTTTTTTATTTTCAAATTTGTTCACAAGGCATTGTGACATAGAACATAAAACATTACAGCACAGTACAAGCCCTTTGGCCCTCTAAAGCCCATCTAACCTACACTCTTCCATTTTCATCTGTATATTTATCCAATGACCAATTAAATGCACTTAAAGTTGGCGAGTCTACGACTGTTGCAGGTAGGGCATTCCATGCCCTTTACTACTGAGTAAAGAACCTACATCTGACATCTGTCCTTTATCTATCACCCTTCAGTTTAAAGTCATGTCCCTTTGTGTTAGCCATAACTATCTGAGGAAAAAGGCTCTGACTATCAATCCTATCTAATCCTCTGATCACCTTGTATGTCTCTAATAAGTCATCTCTTAACCTTTGTCTCTCTAACGAAAACAGCCTTAAGGACCTCAGCCTTTCCTCAAGACCTTGTCTCCATACCAGGCAACATCCTGGTAAATTTCCTCTGCACCCTTTCCAATACTTCCCTGCCCTTCCTATAATGTGGCGACCGAACTGTAGGCAATACTCCAATTGTGGCTGCACCAGAGTTGTGTACTTCCTCTTGCTCGGAGTCAGTGACTTTGCTGTGGGTCTGGAATTATAAGTAGGTGAGATCAGGCAAGAACAGCAGCTATTTGTTCCTAAAAGGCATTTGTGAACTAGTTGGGTTTGATTGAAGATAGTCATTCTTGCCATTAGGCAAGTTTTATATTTCTATTCCTATCTTCATGAATTCCAAATTCCATTAGCTGCCTGGTAGGTCTCAAACCCATGATATAGGAATATTAATATGGAGTTCTAAATTGCAAATCAAGTGATATTGCCTCTAGATCACCATAAAACGGCCTTTCATCTCCCTCCCCCACCCCCCAACACTTGTACTGTTGTAGATATTTGTCTCTTTCTGAAAGATTCAAAAGTATGATAAAGTTACAACCCTAGACTCTCACTGTTCTTTCTAATATATATATGTTGCGCTCAATGCACATTCTTATTGTAAAATGTGGTACAAATTCAATGGTGAATATCTGCATAGACATAATAAAAGTGGGAAGTTCTCTAGCCTGGCAATATATGTGGAGAGAGAAACAAGTGCAATGTTTTAGATTGATAAAGCATTCATCAGAACTATCCTTATGAAATAAAAATGTATGGTCGGAACCTTTTGGGATGAACTGAAGCTGGTGCATTCTAGTGACATCTGTAATCCGATTTGACTTCCAGTTTATAGTGACTGGTTTATGGTACAGAATAATCTAATATTCTCTGGGACTGCATATCACTACAATGACTGCGCTCTGCATTGTCATCTAATTTTAACTTCTGTTTATAAGTTGTATCTCCTGTGCAGTTCACATCAGATTTATAATAACCCATGTCTTCGCCCTGTTTGGAAGCCTAAAACTGCAGTACTACTTTCAGATGTGTTCGTATTAGAAATGTAGTTGAATCAATCTTTCTGACTTGGCTAAGTATGGCCTTGGGTAAAAGCAAGAACTGCATACAAAATCTGTGCCTGTTTCTATTTTAACAGTAGTTTAAGACTTTTTGCATTAATACCAGTTAATAAAGGCCTTTTATAAGTATCAGTGGATGTTTTAAATCAATCAACTTTAAAAGTGATGATATTTTTATGAAAGAAAAACATTGAAGGGCATCAGATCATTAAACTGCTAGTTAATGTAGCTGCCAGAGTAACTCGATGACTAAATACAATGCTTACTATGGCAGTGACTAGGACGGTGCCAGAATAAAGTTAAAGATTTAAGCCAATTGGTATCCAGTCAGGTAGATGTTGGTGCACAACATTTGGCTTTGGATTCCCATCCCAACTTTTTGTTCATATTGGAAAATATGAAATTATTGGAAAATGAATGTGTGAACACTAAGTTAAGGTAGGACATTCATTGTCATAATACCATGTCTAGGTTCACATGAGAACACCTACCTCAACCATATCTGTCTTGATACAGAAGAGACAGAGAACCATACGGCCTTCTTTTACAATGTGGCTCTGTGCGTTGTTACTTAGCTAACCATTGGGCAGATATCTAGGCATCTTCATTGCTTCATGTTCCATGATTTTTTTTTGCCTGATTTTGATTGTGTTTCACAGGTGCCACCAGATTATCCAAAGTTGAAGAAGGAGATCACAAAGAGTCGGCGCCATCCCTTCAGCAAGCCCCCAGCTCGATCTCCATTGTCCGTTGTCAAACTGGAAGCATCCAGCGATGAAGGTAGGTGAATTGCTTCTGGTTCTTTCCCAAGGGATTTAGAGTTCAACACACACTTCTTAACATGCTGTTCCCAATTAAAAAGTGTTGCCCTGAAATCAACGCTTGGGTACTGTTTTATCTTAAAAATCCAGAGTAAATTGCCATGGACCATAGTGCAAAGCAATAGTAAAGCAAGTTCAGTAAAAGAAAATCAAGGTCATTTAGGGAGTGATTAAAAGATTGATAAAGGTTGAGGTATAGGAGGTGACTGTGTGAAGAGACTCGATAATATTTGATACATCTTCAGGGGATTTAAATTTTTTTCACAACCATTTAATTACAATACACATGCTGCTGTTTTTTTAGATAAATGCAACTGCTAATTTGGGCACAGCCATGTCCCAAAGCAATAAATGAATGAAACAATTAATCTTTTATTGATGAAGATGCTTGAGGAAAGTATACAGTGTTCTGACTGAGAGGTGATGGGAGGCAAGTGTGCAGTAAATCAGATTACTAGTGAAGCTGACTGGGAGAGCAGACTGGTTTAGAAGGGCAGTGGCAGTGAACGATTAAAATCTGTCAGCAGAGCACCCCTTGAGTGTGTTTCAACCTGTCAGAACCAAAGTGCAACATCTCAGGAAGACAAGACAGTGATTGGTGGGTATTTCTTCCGTGCTTTTCTTGATTGGCCAAGTGGCTTAAATCAGACAATATTACAATTGAAGTCTGCATTTGGAATTTTTAAACTACTTAAAACAATTAACTAATCAAATAGAATTGCGATAGCTAAACAGGTGATGTGTAGTAGCTGGTGGATGCCAGTACATTCCAAGACGACCACATCTGCAGCAAGTGTTATCTACTTGAGGAACTTCGACTTAAGAGTTGATGAACAGGAATCTGAGCTCTACATCCTCTGACCCATTAAAGAGGAGAACAGCTACCTGGTCGTGGTTTCAGGACACAACCACGCACTTAGATTAATTAAATCAAATTTGATCATGGCCAAGGATAAGATTTGTTTACAAATTAGGCAAATATTGCAATCCTGAGTGTAGCTTTGGGGGAGGTTAAGCCTTGCCCAAGAAACATGAAGTTCTTGCTCCTGATGTTGATGAGGATGCAAGGTGCAGGGATGATGAGCAAACTGACCAAAACACTGTGGATCAGAGAAAATAACAATGTAGAAGTAATAGAGGACAGCAGACTGAGGGAATAGATTCTGTCTCTGCAACAAAGAGAGTTGAAAGTGATATTTCCTGTCTGGTGCCAAGATTAAGAACATTTCTTCTAGGCTGGAGAGGAACTTGAAGGGGAAGGATCCATTGTTGTGGTTCAAGTAGTTATCAATGATCTCGGTAGCCCGAATTACAGTGGTGGTATTCTCAGAATTTCTACTTCAAATTGGTGTGGGCTAAATAAAATTTAAAAAAACTAAATACATGGCTCAGAGATTGATGTGAAGGAAATAGGTCCCAAGTCATGGTTGACTAGTACAAGGGAAGGAGAGCTGTCCTGTTGGGGTGGACTTCATTTGAAACATGCTGGAACCTGTGTCCTAATAATTCGGGACTGGGGTTGTAAGCACTTTAAATTGATTAATTGGTATTGGAGAGTTCAATTGAAGGTAGCTTTTAAAAACAATCAAAAAAGCATGAGAGTCTAATGAAGGGCAAAAAAGTTTGACAAGAATGGGGCAGGAAATATAAGCAAAAGTGTACAGTAGATGTTAGAACTACAATAATAAGTAGTAATGGTAAAATGTCAAAACTTAAGGCTGAAAACAAAAAAATGTTGGAAATCACAGCGGGTCAGGCAGCATCTGTGAAGAGAGAACAAGCTAACGTTTCGAGTCCAGTTGACTCAATGTGAGCTTGCTGTCTCTCCACAGATACTGCCTGACCCGCTGTGATTTCCAGCATTTTTTTGTTTGCAGTACAGATTCCAGCATCTCAGTAATTTGCTCCTAAAACTGAAGGCTATTTATCTGAATGCCTGCAGTGTTTATAACAAGATAGATGAGTCGACAGCGCAGGTAGAAATAAATTACTTGATAGCTGTTATAGAGACATGATTGCAGGACAATGAAGACTGCAAACTCAATATTAAAGAGTATTTAATGTTCTGGAAAAATAGACAAAAGGAAACAAAGCTGGTGTAGTATTGTCACTAAAAGAAATTTCAGTGTAGTGGTGAGTAATGAAATAGCTTGCAATGTGATATTCATTTGGGTGAAAGAAGCCATGACTGGAAGTTGTTTATCGATCCCCAAAGAGTTGCCTCACTGTAGGACAAAAGTATAAATTGGAAAATAATGGATGCATGTAATAAGGACACTATAATTGTCATTGGTGATGTAGTCTACATATTGACTGGCAAAGTCAGATGGGGAAGAGTAGCTGGAACGTAAATTTTTAGTGCATCTGGGATTGTTTCATAGAACAGTAAGTGGCAAAACACAACTTTGGAGAGGCTATTCTAGATCTAGTAAAGTGTAATAAAATAGGATGAGTCAGAGATCTCATAGTTAAAGATCCTTTTGGGGATAGTACTCTGTGTGGTGAGACATCAGTTTGAGTGTGCAACTCAAGCCAGTGTCCTCAAAAAAAGACATTTACAAGAAATGAGGAATGCTCTGTCTTAGGGTATGAATGCTGGGAAAATTGACTCTGGAGAAGGTTAGTAGTTGATTAGTAGCAGACATTTAAGCAGATGTATCATAAACTCAGCAAAAGTGTATCCTCTGAGAAGGATGAACAACCTGTGTTTAACACAGGTGCTTAAGGACAGTATCCAATCAAAGTCTAAGCCACAGTAGCAGTTGAAAAATAATGATAGGCTAAAGATTTGGGAAATATTAGGAACCAGCAGTGGATGACTGAAAAACTAATAAAAAAGAACAAAATTGATTGTGAAAGTAAATTGACAAGAAATGCAAAAACAAACAGCAAAAAATCCTATCAGAATATAGGGTACTAAAGTGAGTTTGGGACCCATGGAGGATGTGACTGGCAAAATGGCAGATAATTTAAAGTGCTAATGGGAAGGCAATTCTTAAAGCCATCTCAGGAGACTAAGTATATGACAAGTTAATGAGACTGACGAGCGACAAGTCATCAAGATCTGATGACCTGCATCCTAGGGTTTTAAAGCAACTGGTTGAAATGATAATGGCAATATTGGTCCAAATATTGCAGAATTTACTGGATTCCAGGAAAGTTCCATTAGATTGGTTAACTGCCAATGTGATGCCTGTATTCCATCAGGGAATTATAGGCCAGTTAGCTTGACATCTGTCAATAAGAAATTACTTGAGTCCGTTATTAAGGAAGAAATAGCAGGACATTTGGAAAAGATTAATGCAGTCAAAGAGGGTTTGTGAAAAGGAAGTTATGTTTGACAAGTTTGCTTAGAGTTCTTTGAGGGTGTTAGCAGAACTGGTGAAAATGAGGTGATAGACACAGTGCTTCTGAATTTCTAGAAGGCATACAGAAAGATGCCACATAAAAGATAGAAATGTAATGTATTAGCATGGATTGAGGATTGGTTAACACGTTGGGACAGAGGCAGGATTAATGGATCTTTATAAGTTTGGAAAGATCAAGTGCCACAATGATCAATCTTAGGTTATTTACTAGTTATACCAATGACTTGGAGGACAGGGCAGAGTGTGATGCATCCAAATTTGCTGATGATATAAAATTAGTGAGAAGGCTTATGTTGAGGATATAAGGAATCTGCAAGGGGATATAGATGGGTTATGTAAGTGCACAGAAATCTGGCAGACGGAATTTAATGTAGGAAAGCGTGATGACCTGCACTTTGGTCAGAACTTAAAAGATGGACTATTATTTAACTGGAGACAGACTCCAAACAAATGCAGCCCAGTAGGATTTGGGTGTTCTTGAATGAACCACTGTGTTAGCATGCATGTGCAATAAATAACTAAAAAGGCAAATGGCAACTTAGCCTTCATTGTTGGAGGGTTGGTGTTTAAAAATAGGGAAGTCTTGTTACGACTGCATAGACTGTTGATGAGGCCATACTTAGAGTACTATGTGCGGTCTTTGTCCCTCTAATAAGGGAAGGTACATTTGCTTTGGAGGCAGTTCAAAAGAGATTCACAGGTTGGTTCCTGGTTTGAGGGGTTAGACTTATCAAGAACGGTTGAAGAGGTTTGGTTTTATTCATTAGAGTTAAGAAAAATGAGGTGAGATCTTCTTGAAAAGTACACAATTCTACAAGGGCTTGAGAGATGGATGTTGATGATATACTAGTGGGCAATCTCAAACTAAGATATAATTACAAATAAGTGGGCATTCATTAAAACTGAGATGCAAATGAATTTCTTCTGAGGTAAGTGAAGGTCTGGAATTCTGTACTTCAGAGTTCTATAGAATCATAGAATCCCTTCAGTGTGGATGCAGGCCATTCAGCCCATCAAATGCACACTGACCCTCCAAAGAGTATCCCACCCAGACACATCTCCCTACCCTATCCCTGTAACCCTGCATTTCCTATGACTAATTCACCTAACCTACACACCGCTAGTCATTATGGATAATTTAACATGGCCAATCTGCGCATCATTGGACTGAGAGAGGAAACCCATGCAGACATAGGAAGAATGCACAAATTCCAAACAGATAGACAGTCCAAGGATGGAATGAAGTACGGGTCCCTGGTGTTGTGAGGCAGCAATGCTAACCACTGAATCATCGGGACGTTCTAAGGAGGGTAGATTACTGAAAATATTTAAAGATGAGGCAGATGGAAATATCAAGGAGTTGAGGACTATGAGGAGCTGGCACAAATGAATAGTTGAGGCCGAGAGCAGATCAGCCATAATATTATGGAATGGCAAGGCAGGCTTGAGAGGTTGAATCGCCTACTCCTATTTCATATACCTCATGTTAGAATGACTCCAATTGAGCCAAAATAGCTTAAAAAGAGAATTGAATGGGAGAGGTAAATCCACGAAAGCAAATGGTTTAAGAATTGAAATATTCAAAGCACCAGGTAGAAGAGATACATGGGGAAGCATTGAAATAGAATTGTTGTCAAGGATAGGAATTTTAAGTTTTATTAATTGAAGGACAAAGGATCAGTCAAAATGAGTGGGAACATGTCTTGCAAATGAGTGGGACTTCCCATTGCTGTAATCCAGGCAGCTAAGATTTGGCAAGCTAATATTAGTGGAAAATGGAAGATTGGTAAAGAAGCCATTGCAGTCAAAGAATAATAGAGATATGGTCAGTGGATTTGACATCAGCGGCAGCATAATGAGCCAGTGAGTAAATAATCTGTTGGCATGGAATAAGTAAAAAGGAGAAGCTATAGCGATAGATCTGGTTCAGTGCATAGAAGGAAGAAAAAAATAAATGGTTTAGAAGCAACAAGAGGAAATAAAAAATCATGATTTCACTTGTATCAGTAAATAAAGTAAAATAAGAAAACATTTGATGGAGTGAGAATTAATTAAGGAATGAAGGTTGCAATTTGGTCCTTCATTTTATTTGCAATCTGTTGGAGAAGTGGCAGAGACTCCTCACACATTGGGTAATATTGAAGTTTGGGTAGACAAGTGTTAGAATTCTGCTTGGAAAATAAATGTTTCATGCATTAGAAAGCTGAGATTCTTGATTTTAAAGCAATAGGAGTGATGTAGGAATTCTGTTTCAAACCAATGACGGTAATGGTATGAAGTATTTTAATCAATGAAGGATGTCTAAAGCTGAAAGTGTCAAAGGCAAGAGATAGTTGTTAAACTCATAAAAATTCAGACGAAATTATGGTAAAGATATGATCTCAGCTGCTTTACTACTGGGCAAGTCCAATCCCAGAATTAAATCTGGCTTGTAGATTTTTTAAAAAGGTGGCACTTGTTCAAGGAAGCACACAAAGCTGCCGACTTGGTTTTAACAATAAAGAAGTTGTTAACAACATGGAAAAATACAATAAAATAAAACAAAACAAGGGCTACGCACTCATTGAAAGATTTAAAAACTCAGAACAAAACAAAATCCCATCTATTCCCCAATTTGTAGATTTAAGTTTTTTGCTTCTTGGTTCCTGTTCTGAGAGCTATAAAGATCTTTCTCTTGAACACATACACAGTTAAGATCTCAAACCTTCTCAGTTTTGAATGATCTGCAGTTCCTATCCAAACACACCAGACCTGGAAGTTTTCACAAACTGTAATCAATACACTGAGCTAACTTATTCTCTTAACTAAACAGTCTTTTCTATGAGACACTATACTTGCATCTGACTTCAGTCAGGTCTCTTTCAGTCTGAATCAAAAAGCCTTTTAACTGAATTATTTTTTAAAAATTTTCTCATCCTAGATCCTGCCATATTAATAGCATTTTTTTTTTCTCTCCTTTTGTAACATAAACAATATGAACAAACTTCTGGCAACGCTCCTGTGGCCCTTGCAGTCACTTGTTCTCTTTGACATGAGTTTTAAAGTTGCAATTCCAGAAAGACTGAAGTAACTAATTGTCAAACCCCTTAATGAAAATAGACCAACACCCATCTGCCACTGGTTTTAAATACACTTTTTTTAAAAAAGAAGAACATGTAGGGCGGCACGGTGGTTAGCAGTGGTTAGCACTGCTGCTTCCCAGCACCAGGGTCCCAGGTTCAATTCCAGCCTCGGGTGACTGTCTGTGTGGAGTTTGCACATTCTCCCCGTATCTGCGTGGGTTTCCTCCGGGTACTCCGGTTTCCTCCCAAATTCCAAAGATGTGCAGGTCAGGTGAATTGGCCATGCTAAATTGTCCATAGTTGTTAGATGTATTAGTCAGACGGGAGGGTGGGTTACTGTTCAGAGGGTCGGTGTGGACTTGTTGGGCCGAAGGGCCTGTTTCCACACCATAGGGAATCTAATCTACATGTATAAATCTCATGTTTTATCTCACTATCAACTGGAATGAATGCAATTATATGCCTTGCCTGACTTCATTCGACTTTAGGGAAAACAAAATTGAGCTATCTACCATCAGTTTTATGTTCCTGCCAAAGTTGGATTTCACCCCTTATGTCTTGATGTAGTTAAAACTTTCAGTGGTCCAGTGAAAGATAGGCTTTCAAGTGGACTGAAATATGGGCACTATGTAGAAACTGAAATTTGAATCTGAAGGAAACATTTAATCTGTAGCAAAAAAAAGGTGAATGACAAATTGCATCTATGCAACTGCACAATTCGAATTTCCGTACTATTGCCATTCACAAACTGCCAGTGTGTTAATGCTATTCCCAGTATTCTGTTCAAATCTCTGCCCAGTGTACTGGCTCCCTTATTATTTCTGGTGCTGCACTTTGTGCAGTTAGGAATAGTGTAGAAGTAAGTTATCATGAAAATTGATGTAAAGCATGTGCTAATTTCATCACAGATGAACTGTTTCAAATAATAAGCTATTTAGGTACTATGGAAAAAATTGAAAATCCCAGTGTTGTTCTTGGGAAACATGAATACTTGAACTAATGAGCCACAAAAGCATAAATTAAAATGAATGTGTCAGAACAGTATTGTTCCATTATAACATTAAAGTGTGCTTGATAGACTGTCTTTTATTTACAAAGTAATTAACATTTGAGATCCTTTATCCTTATAAACCCCAAAGTTGACATTGCAATACAGGAATTTGAAAGTATAAAGATCTGTAGGTGAGTGATTGACTAATGAGTACTTTATGCACACGTCAAATTCTCTGGAGTGCATCCTCAGGTATGATGTTATTACAAAGGAATTGGACACAACACTCAGGTGAATGGTAATGAGCTATATTTAGCTGAGTGCAATTAAACAAATTAATTTCCTAACTGCAAATATATCACTAATACCATTTTCTTTTTTAAAGAGCAATGTTTGTCAAAAATCAGGTTTATTGCCTCAATATTTGTCAGGTTATGGGCATCCCAGAAGATTTGTACAGCAGGTATAGGACCCTTGAACTACAGGTCATTATACTATATCACATATTGGGGACAATGTTTCTAAAGTGCAGATTTTTAACATGAGTTATCAGTAACACAATATCACCACCTACACATAAAGCGCTGTTTCTAAAGTGCGATTTTTCTATAATGTGGGGTTGCATAAGAATGCAACCGTCGCGTTATAGAAGAACTACCTGTAATTTCTTCTGACAGCAACTGAATCATGAAGTATATCAAGTCAATAAAACATTTCCCCAGATAATCGCAGCACGCTTACCAACTTTAGACATGATGCAGTTTGTAACTCAATGGCATGTGTGGTGGAAATGTCAGCTTTCTCGTTGTCTTCATTTGTAATTTACTGATGCAGTGGAGAGGTTTTTCAACACAGACCTTTTTTCCTTCTCAGTCAACAGATTGGTAACCTTTTGCTTTAAAGCTTCCCTATTGCCGTGTTAAAGTTGACCTTTAGAAGAGGAGCATAGCTATCGCAGTGTGTGTGTGTACATTGGGGCAGTACTGGCTGTTCATGTAGGAACTCCTCTTTCTTTTCTTTATCTTAATTTTGTCTTGCCTCATGTTTTCTTTTTCTTCCAATTTATGGTTAGAATAGTTTATATGTACCTTCCATTTGTTCTGTTGCCGAGCTTTCATTTTTCTTTTTAATTATTATTTAACTTGGTTATTTTTGAAGGATGTCAGCTTGCCACACTGCTGTCACCATGGTGGCCTTGTAATGTTTTTATGCAATGAAGATAGACATCAGCAATTTTCAAAAATCCTTTTGAAATAGATGGAGGGTCATTCATTAAAAACTCCAGCACTGAAGGAGCCATTTCTATCATACCCATGACAAATTTTGAAAAAAAGTTATTCAATTAATCCTACTCTTTCCTCCTACATTTAAATATTTCCTTTCAAATTATTGATAATTGTACACTTACACTATGGAAACATTTGATATTTACTTTTGCATTCTTCCAATGTTCTGCCTCAATCTTGATGAGAAACTTGCCCCCAAATCTCTGGCATTCAAAGCAGATAATTGTTCAACAGTTGCTGTGGTGGGACATTTTGCAGTATGCACTGTTAGGTCACCTCCTTCCAGCAACTACCTCTCAAACATAATCATTCTGCAAATTGCAAAAAATACAAACTGATCATAGCGCAATGAGGATAGTTGATCATTTAGGATCTGTTTGATAGATAGAATTAACATTGTCTCCAGCGATTAGGATTGAGAATGAAACTTAGATAATGAGGATAAAATAGAATCAAATCACTTATAAAAAGAGTAAGGGAAAAAAAGTTTAGATTGAGAGAAATAAAAGGATAAAAAGTAAAAATAAGAACAATGTATTTAAAATCAATGTTTTAGAATCTTTATTGCATTTTAATTAAACAGTTTAAGTTATCTCCTGGGTTGGAGACATTGATTGGCTTTGCGTTAATGATTGTCACATTGATTTATAAATTTGTTAATTGTGTGTTCTGAAGTTCTGTAGCAAATTTATTAGATAAATCCAGTAAGTTCTTCAAAAGAATGGGAAAGCTAAGGTAAGGTGACTTTTGTGCAAGGCAAAGGGCAGAGATTTGCAACTCGTGGAGCTGACTTTTATGGGCTGCTTTTGGGTAGGAAAGAGCTGGGTGGATCCATATGTTTGGGCAAGTGGTGTTGGCACTCTCCCTGCTGCCAGTCCACCCATCCCCATCTTAATTTTACAGATACACTCTTATTGCCTGCCCATTGTCCAGTCAAGGTCTTAAGTGATAAGGATTTTTTCCTATTGCTGCTTTAATTTACAAGGTGGTGGGAGGGGACATTGTCCAACCTGCAGCCTCGGGTCTGCTGGCCTGTTGTAAGGGGTGTGCTTTTTTCGGGTCATGATCCCAGTTGAAGAGCCCTACTCAAGGTTTTTCTTCCTCACATCTACTTTCACCACCTCATTCTCTTCCTCTATGGGTCCATCCCAAATCCCTCCTCATCCCTTCACTGTTGCCCTTCAGCCTGGCCTCAGTCAGTTTTTAGATGTACACCGTTTCCTTGGCCTACCAGCAGCACTGGCAGAGACCATCTCTCTTGTTGGCATTGAGTAGGCTCTTCAACCAGGACCATGACCTGAAAAAAAAACACACACCCTACAATAGCCCAGCAGACCAGAGGCTGAATCAGGAAATATATTATATTTTTAAAAAAGTTAAAAACAAATTTTAACGTTCCCAGGTAATCACAGTGTAATTATTCACTTTAAACGTCATGCAGTTTGCACATACGCTGGCATATACGGTGGAAAGGTCAACTTTTCCTTTATCTTCATGTGTAATTTACCAATGCAAAGGTGAGAACTTTCAGCACAGGCTCTTTTTTCTTCTCACTCTGATGATGTATATGTCACTTGGTTCCACGATCAGTCAGTTAACACACCTGTAAATGACACTTTGTCCAACATGCAAGCAATTGTTTATTGTATGTTACACGGCTGGGTTGGCAGGCTCTGATTTGCTCAGAAGTATGAAAACTTCTTGGCAATCAAAAGAATCCAACAGCCTTACAGAGTTTACATAAGGTTTATATACATTAATTGTCATCAGACATGGAGCATGATCCCATAGTAACAACCAATCAATAAATTATAATCACTTCATGGGTAGTAACTTGAACCAATGGTATTGATTAAGTTGTAATGGCTTATGTTACTTTTACAAAGATTCACAGCTTGCAAAATGTGGTTTAGTATTTCCTCTGAGGACTTGCAGCTTGCAAATGTGGTCAGTGTTTTCTCTTCTCATCCGTCTACTTCTTCATAGCTTTAACTATAGGTAGTCACATAAGCATGGGGAAACATCAGTCTGTGGTTTCTTGTTTCTGTCTGGTCCTGCAATCTAATTTAGCAGTGCAGAAGACATTTTGTGCAGCTTCTTTATCCATTTTATCCTACCTCCTATCTTCAACTGTACAGAAACCACTGATTTTCCAGTGCATGCTAATTAGAGTTGATGCATGAAAAATCAAAATGGCTGAATGGAGGCAGGCTTACCGTCAAGAATGGGATACCATCTTCAGAATGTAAATCCAACGATGATATTTTTCTACCTCCGAACGTGTTGGTCAATATGCTTATAATTAATGGCATGTAGCATGCAGCCACCATTAATTTGTGGGAAATTAGCCCAGTGCATTTTATTTATGCACTGCTAAGGATAAAAGGTTGTGCTTCCAGCTAATATTATTACTGGACAAGTCAGATCTCAGATAGGAACCTGGCTTGACAGATCATAGTTTGCTTTGTTTTGGTTTGAATGAAGTGGTCTCTTGCTGAAAGAAAACCCAAATTGACAGTGAATGATTTTAAAATATATATATTATCACAGTTTATAATAGCAAGATCCGAACCTTATTTCCTTGGCGTGATGTTTTAAGATCCATTACATGGCCAGTCTTTACTTTTAAACTATTTGTTTACTTCACATCAAATCAAAGTTTGAACAGGTGAAAAAGCAAAGTATAAGTGAGGCCATTCAGTCTTGGTGTGAATGTTTAAAAAGAAACTTAGTAACTTTGTAGTTTCTTAATTCTCTGCTCTTCATCAAAATTGTCAGGTCGTGTTCCAGAGCCATGCAATCAGGCTTGTGTGAAGTAAAATGACTTGCATAACGAATTTGAGGAATGGGAAGAAAATTGAAAAGAGCAGCCCATCCTTTCTCTCCCTAATTTTGAGAAGTCTGTCCTTGGGTTCAGTACACCCCACTCTGCAATTGAGGAATCATTTTGCAAGTGATAGCCTTTGAAATGGTTAAAATTGAAACCCAAATAAATGACAAGTAACAAATAAGTAAATTTCACTGCTTAAAACAGAATAAATCTTAGCTTCAACCTTTTGTGTTGCACTTTCTTTATGTATTCTAACAGGAACAATAAAGGTCTTGCTGACATCTAAAAAGGTTTTAATGCAATGAACAGTAACAAAAAAAGTTTAATTTGAATTTAATGCATTCTGTTGTGACTGCTCTCCTCCTAATGCAATAACAGTTCAGTTCTGTTTGCTTCACTTACTTGTCAGATAATGGAGCTGTCCTTGCAGCTCCCTTGTGGTGTTTGTCAGTAATCTTGATGGATTTTTATACATGAACTAAAGAGATGATAGATGCCTTGAGGGAGCAATGGGTTCATTAAAGCAGGAGTGTCAACTGCATACTCCTGGCTGGAATCTGGTATACAGTGTCATTCTCTTTATTTGAGGTTTATTTGTTACAGTAAAAAAGAGTATTACTTGTGAAAAGCCACCTGTTTACTTCATTATTTTTTGAAGCACACAAGATTGGAGAAATGTCAATGAGTGTGTCACACATTTCGAGCTTTAATCCTCTCCCATACTGAGCTTTACCAACATACCCTTCCAATATTCTCAGACTTGTGATTCTTGGGATAGCAGGACTGACATGCAAAGAGAGATTGCATTGGTGAGGACAGTGTCCACTCACTGGAATTCAGAAGAATGATGGGGGCAGTCTCAAAAATCTATAAGCTTCTGACTAACTAGACATAGTACATGCAGGAAAGATGTCCAGGGAGTCGGAACCAGCGATTGCAGTCTAAGGATACGGCGAAATCCATTTAGGGTCTGAGATGAGAAATTTCTTCACCCAGAGAGTGGTGATCCTGTGGGCCTCTCTGCTATAGAAAGCAGCTAAGGCCAAAGTGTTGAATATTTTCAATAAGGAGCTAAGTGTAGTCCTTTGGGATCAAGGGATCAAAGGGCAGAGGGCAAAATTGTGACAGGATACTGTGTTGGATGATCAGCCATGATAATATTGAATGGTGAAGCTTGAAAGGCCAACTTGTGCACCTTTTTTTTAATGTTTCTATCTAATACCGAATATTCCAGTTACATGGTGGTGATCATACCTAGGTTTCAAATCATCTTGGCAAGCCACCCAAGCCATTCTTCTGCACCAGTTGTGTCAGAGCAAAACTACTTGTGTTTAAAACTTTCTTTCATGTCCTCATGATGACCTAAAATGTCTTAAAGTCGTAGAGCTGTACAGTATGGAAACAGACCGTTTGGTCCATATTGTCCATACTGACCAGCTATCCAAAATAAACCAGCTTTTAGCCCATATCCCTCTAAACCCTCTAAACTGATGTATTTGAACCACTCTGAGCAGATCAGTAGATGTGTCTGCCTACTGCCATCGTTACCTGATCAATCACAATTTTCTTTGTGGGAGCTATTGAGCACACACTCCCTGCCTCCCCTATATTAGAAAAGTTCAGTATAATGCCAAACATGTAGAATGTGACATGACCTAAAGCTCCTTCACAAGATGGTGTCACATAAGTGATAGTACTTGATAGCAAAGAGTATTTAGTCCACAGTGAGATGATTGACACCAAATATTTTGCATGAAGAATTGAGGTTTGATCTGAGTGACTTTGAGTAGTTTCATGTAGGAATGGTCACAAGATGCAGTTCTCCTTTCAATATCTTTTCAGTCAGTTGAACAGTCAGAGCAGCGAAGTCAATCTTCCCATACTTCAGAGAGGCATTATGATTGGCTGAAGTATGTGCCAGAAATATGCAGTAAACTCTATAATTGGAATGTTAGAGTTTGAAATTTTATAAAAAAAGAAAAAAAATTACCTTAAAGATATAAAATTTACTGGGGTAATAAATGACCGATTTGTTGTCTGAATATGAAACTTAATGTGACAACTGAAGAGTAGACTGTTTAATGTATTTATCTAAAGCTGGGTTGAGTTGAATGGTTCGATCAGGCAGTGCAAGCAGAAGATGAACTTTACTGAAAATGACTGCACATCTCAGATTTACTGTATGAATAAACTAGTCTTTCAAGTGGGAATACTATTAGGAATTAACTGTATGACAACCTGCTGCAGTAATCAGAGCAATCTGTGTACCATCATTACTCGTTACTGTGATACAGCATGTGGATCACAAGCTTCAATACATCATTAAAGTAATTTGTGAAAAAGAAAGGCCAAAAACAGATTGCAATTTCTGGCTGTATGATTTGCTGTAGACTTTAAAGTATTCTCATAACTACCTGATAGACAGGGCCACCTAAGCATTCCAGTGTTTTGTTGAACACATGAATATTTGTCTTTTTTATTTATAGCTAAGTGTTTATTTTCTGTTTGAGATATGAATGGTTTTTAACTTTAATTTAATTTGACAAACCAATTTATTTGCATTACTGTCCCTATTATTGCATCATGTTGCTAATTCTAAGCAGTCTGCTCAAATGATTTTTTTTTTCATCTGTCCCCTGTCTTCTCTCCATTCCTCCCCAATGTAGCTAGCCTTTTCTCCAATCAAAAGAGGGAATTTGTCCTCTCAATTTTATGTGGCTCAGTTGCAGTGGTAAAACTGAAGGTATAGAAGCAGTGGATTCAGCTTGGAATGTGGGATGAGGGATTCGGAGGAAGAAAAACATTATCATTGTTGATAATTTGTGAAACATAGTACTTTCATCCCTGAAAAGTATGACGAATGATCACTTTATTTTTCTCGCTATGAATCCAGAAGTGATGGGCTAATTATACAACATGATTGACAAAGCACCTCTGTGCATTGCAACATTGGGCCAATCAGTTACAGAAATATACCTTATCTATTGAGTATCCAGCATATTGAGTATGACTGAACTAGTGTTTAAACAGTATATCCATCCAATCCTCTGAACAGTAATATTTATCGAATAGAGCGATAGCCGACAAACTGTCATGTTTGCGCTCATCAATGCATTAAAGTTTTTGTCTTGTCAGTTAGAATCCAGTATCACACTGCTGGTGTAAACAAATCCCAATTACTGTCCTTTTTATTTGTTGCCCTTTCCTTGTCAGTGTTTTCACTGGTTTCAATGGTGCTTGTCTGTTGTCTGCACGAAACTTCTTGAAAGAAGCATAAACTGTGTTGCAAAATAAATATCGAATAGTGTTCCTTCTATGCTACTAAATCTCAGTGATTGCAGAATGTGTTTTTCACATTCTTGTTTGAGTAACTCCTAAAGGGAGCAATAGATCATTTGAAATATAAGCAAAAAATGAGCGCCAGCAGGTCAGGCACAGTTAGTGGAGAGAGTTAACATTTTCGGGTCAATGAATTTGCATCAGGACCATGTGCCATCGGTCTTATTGAAATCACTTGAATCTCTAGTGGGCAGGAAGTTAGGGAGCTACGATTGCTCTATTAATTTGACATTAAAAATTTGTGTGGAAGAGTCTCCTACTGGATGTCTGGCTTGAAATTTAGAATAATGAAGTACACCCAAGAGATGGATTCACAATTTGATGATCACCATAAAGACTACGCTGTTATTTTTTTTATTGGTCCCTTTTGTTGATTTAATTCCAGTTGAGGCGAAAGCTCCAGGGTCACCCACTCCAATTCTTTATCATTGGGCCCAACCTATGTCTAGTCCTCATTAAAATCAAAATAACAATGTAATTTCTAAATATCCTTTGCTGTAAGTGATTTGAGGAGCTAGTTTGAATCCTAAAGATAATGATACTATGGTCAGAATTTTCTCAGGTCCTTAATGATGTGGGCTGTGGTGAAACAATTTCAGGAAATCTGATGAGAAGAGTGAGACCTTTCTCGATTATTGAGAGCAACATGGCACAAATTCCAACAACATTCCAGGCACCAAGACAGGATCCTCTCGTGAGCAGTAAATGGTCTGTTAACAGAAATTATTGTTCATTATCACCTTCGTTGCTACCTAATTTTTCCTCACTGATATGCAGGTTCCTACTCTAGCGTGTTCCAGATAAAACTAGATACACAGAATTCTGAATGTGAATGTCGGTGCGAGCCTGATGACTCCCTCGTTCAGACTTCCACCTTGGGCACTCAGCAGCAACATTTCCAAGGCCAGTGACCTCATTCACTCCATGAATATGTTACATTTCCAAACCACTTACAGAATGTTCCTGCACTTCAGTGTTATATCTCGGGCTGCACTGGCAGCTGTCACTGTAATACTGTAGCAAGGATGTAGTGCATTTAGAATCAGGAACCCAGCTCATGGAATAGATCAGACTGCCTCTCAGGGCTGCTCACTTACTGACCTCCCACTATCCCTACCGTGCCTTTTTTATGTTTTGTTCTTTCAGCCAAAGCTATCAAACTCTCAGTATTCTGTCTTGCCTTGCCTTGCCTTTTAGAGCACGCACAAAGCCAGTTAAATTCTCATGTTTGTGTGCAGTGATCAGCGTAGAGGGTGGAAATGTTTGCTGGACATTATGCTGCCTCAGTTTTTCATCAGATACACCGCATGTGCTTCAGCCAGTTGGCTGTGTCTCAAAGTTGGAGGAGAGTAGTGCTCAGTCAAGGCAGGCCTCTGATATTGTGCAGGATTTTGGGCACCGTGTCAGGGTCCTCCTGTCTCGGGTTGAAGAGCCAAATATCAGGCACTTCAGTTATGGCTACTCCTGCCCGATGATGGGCTGTTTTCTTCTGGATTGAAAGAAAGGGAGATATTGAGTGAAATGAAAATGGCTGACATAGCTGTTAATGCTGGTGCAGTTGAGGAGAGGTGTTTCAAATGAGTAGGCAGCACAGAGTCCATGTAGGGTTAGTTGGATTGTAGGTTTGAAGCTGCCACTAATATGATAAGAGTCTAGATTAGAGTGGTGCTGGAAAAGCACAGTAGGTCAGGCAGCATCTGAGGAGCAGGAAAATAGACGTTTCGGGCAAAAGCCCTTCATCAGGAACGTCGATTTTGCTGCTCCTCAGATGTTGCCTGACCTGCTGTGCTTTTCCAGCACCACTCTAATGTAGACTCTGGTTTCCAGCATCTGCGGTCCTTGCTTTTACATAATATGATAAGACTCAGCCCAGTGTTTCTGTTGAGGCAACTCTTAGCTTCTTGACCAAATGCAAGTAGAGACAAATGTTGCAAGTTGCTGAGGAACTCCATTGGCAATCAAAGGAATTTAAGGTTAATTTGGAAATGCATTGTCAGTGTTGTACTCGGGCTCCTTGTGGTTTCGCTTTCAAAGGCAGTTATTGATTTAAGGATCATGAGTTTCAATTACCTACCTTCAAAGTCATTTTGAGCAGATCAGCAGGAACTGTCATTTACAGCTTCTCAAGGATACTAAAACTCTAACCTATCTCTATTAGGTGATAACCACCATGTGGGAGAGAGAGCTTCACATCAACAGCCTTTCTCTGAATTCAACTGGCAAATTGTTCAAAAATAGCCAGGAAAATAACCATTCCAAGACTGCAGTTGGCAGCTGTTTCATCATTAAAATATTGGACATGATGTGTATTCACTTAAAAATCTTTCACCATAATATTTCTATCTATTTACATCTTGATTCATGATAATTTCCCCTGTTCAGTTCATTTGTAAGTGTACGAAGAAAGCTGTCAGTATATTTCATACTGAGTAACAGACAGTTATCAGTGAGTTTAAGGTTGTAAATTAGTTTCTAGGTCAGTGCATGCAAAGCAAAAGCAATTCAGTGCCAGAAGTTTTGGATTATAGCCTTATAATGTGACTGCCAAATGTCATTATAGAGAAAACTCAATAACTCACATGCAAATAGATGCTTGAATATTTGGAAGGATTTTTTCTGATCTAGTGAGCTCAGGCTGATCCTTATGCTGAGTCACATTCATGCACAGATCTTTCAAAAGAGTTTGGATCGTGACCAGGGTGAATGCCATACTTGGTGTTAAAATATTTGTGATTTCTTGCTTTTCCTTTCTGTCTTGTCTGCAGCTGCAACCTTTCTCTTTCTTAAACGTCTCTCTCTTCCCCCATTACAGAGTGTCTTTCACCTCTCTTCTTTGCTTCCCCACTAACACTCTTCCCCCCCGCCCTCCTTCCATGCCTTTGTCTTTTGTCACTTCCTTTCCTTGTGTCTCTCATACTTTGCTGTCAACATCTTGCCCCAGCTGTGCTCTTGGACCAACCTTTCATACATTTTTGCTGTCAGCCTCTCCTTATGTTCCTTCTTTTCCCCATGGTCTATTGTCCCAAACACACACTATCTCGTGTGTACTCTCTTTTTCACACTATCCTGTCCCAGGTGCTTCCAGTGTTCATTTGCTTATATTTTGCATTAGCTGACCCAGAAACTAAATAACAACCTTAAACTCACTGATAACTCGATGTTACTCTGCATAAAATATATTGACAGCTTTTTTCCTTACTCATATAAATTAGCTTGTTATCTCTCTCCGTGTACATGCTCAGTCTTTCACTTTATACACTCTGTATCTCTCTTTTGTCCTGCCAGTCTGATGTGTGCTCTGATCCTGTGTGTGTGTGCTTGCTCTTTCTCGCACATGCTTTCTCCAGCACCCCCTGGCCCCACTGTGCTCAATCACCCTCTTTAGCCTGCACTCCCCCTCTCTCAGATCTGACCGTCAATGAGGCACTTCTGAAATGTAATCATTGTTATAATTTAGGGAACACAACTAATTTGCATTCATCAAGGTCCCACAAACACTAATACAAATATAGTCTCCAAAAAAACTGTAAATATTCAAAATAAGAAATAAAAGCCGTAAAAGCTGCAAATACTGAGCAGGTCTAGCTGCATCTTTGGAGACAGAAACAAAGTTGACATTTCAGGTTTTTAAACCAAATCTGTTTATTGGTTGAGGACAAGCACTGTTTATAACATAATGGAGAACTACCTCACTGTTTTTCAAAATTGTGTCATTTGATCGTTTATATCTGCCTGAGAGAACAAACTCCGTTTAGTGTTTCATTCAAGGATGGCAGCAATGTGGTGTAGCCCTCATGTAGTATGTCACTGAAGCATCAACCTAGATTTTGAGTTGGAGTCTCTTGGGCAGGCTTGAACTCTGAATCAGCTGAGTCTTGGGGGGATACCACAGATGATGATGTGGCAATGGGTTCAAATTCTGCCTTTTCTTCTTTAGTCTTGTTTCATACTCGTAGAAAAACTGCATTTGTGCTTTTTATTAATGGCCATCAAGCACATGATGTGAAATGAGCTTAATCTGACACCTGTGGCAAAAAGCTGACTATAATGCAGAATTAATTCTCAATGTTGTTAATGTCCTGCCACAATATATGCATACCACCCTCTGTGTAAAAAAAAAGAATGTTGTCCCTCAGGTTCCCTTTTATTCTTTTCCCTCTAACCTTAAACTGATGCCCTCTAGTCCTCGATTCCCCAACCCTGGGAAGAAGACGAAGTGCATTCACCCTATCCATGCATCTCATGATCTTATACACTTCTACAAAATCCCACCTCAGTCTCCTACACTCTAAAGAAAGAAGTCCTAACTTGTCCAACCTCTCCAGATAACTGACTGTTGAGTCCTGGCAATAGCCTTGTAAATTTCTTCTGCGCTGTTCCAATTTAATAACATCCTTTCAAGCAAGATGACCAAAAGTGAACACAGTACTCCAAGTCCGGCCTCACCAATGGTAAAAACAATGACTGCAGATGCTGGAAACTAGATTCTGGATTAGAGTGGTGCTGGAAAAGCACAGCAGTTCAGGCAGCATCTGAGGAGCAGGAAAATCGGCGTTTCGGGCAAAAGCCCTACATCCTGTATTCCTGATGAAGGGTTTTTGTCAGAAACGTTGATTTTCCTGCTCCTCGCTGCCTGAACTGCTGTGCTCCAGCACCACTCTAATCCAGAATCCGGCCTCATCAATGTCCTGTACAACAGCAACGTAACTTCCCAACTTCTATACTCAGTGCCTTGACTGATGAAGGCCAGTGTGCCAAAAGCTGCCTTCATTGCCCAGTCTATGTATGACTCCACTTTCAGAACTGTGCACCTGAACTTCAAAGTCCCTCTGTTCTACTACACTCCTTAAGGTGCTACCATTCACCATGAAACTCCTACCTTGATTTGACTTTCCAAAATGCCAGACCTTACATTTGTCTATATTAAACTCCATTTGCCATTTTTCAACCATTTCCCCCAGCTGATCAAGGTCCTGCTGCAAGTTTTGATAACTTCCTCATTGTTCACAATACTGCTTATTTTAGTGTCATTTGCAAACTTACTAATCATGCCTTGTACATTCTCATCCAAGTCATTGATATAGGTAACAAACAGCAATGGGCCTAGCACTGACCCCTGAGGCACTCCACTAATCACAGGCCTCCAGTCCGACAAGCATCCTTCCACTATTACCCTCTGCTTCCTACCATCAAGCCAATTGTATATCCAATTTGCCAGCTCCCCCTGGATTCCAAGCAATCTAACCTTCCAGAGCAGCTTACCATATGGAACCTTATCAAAGGCTTTACTGAAATCCATATAGACTACATCTACCACCCTGCCCTCATCAACCTTCCTGGTCACTACTTCATGGAAAAGTTTTTCTAATTGCAAATATTAATTTCATTTTTGGAGGGCTTTAGTAGTTTGTTTTGGTGGAAGTTCTTTTTAAAGTAATAACATCCACTAATAAAAGTCATTCTCTGAATGCTCAGTCTCATCTGTTAAATAGTTAAGAGATTTGACCCTCTTCAGTCCCAAAACCACCCACCTCTAACATGTTACCCATTACATTTCAGTTTACCCTGACCAATCCAGAAAACAAAATCCATTCTTTTATCACATGCAGGCCCACCATCACCTAATCATTTCTGTAGCTGCACTGCAAATAAAGCCTAACTCATCCAGAACTCTGACCCTCAGATCCTGCTTGTCTATCACTTCAGCGATGTGAATGTTGATAATGGGATGCTAAACAAAAGGTCTGCTTTGTCTTAAATGACATCCAGGAGACTGGATAGAAAGTCCGGGAAGGGAGAGGCAGTTTTGGATATGATATTCAGAAATGTGCCCAAACTGGTAGAAGACAAATTGATAGGAGAGCACTGTGAAGATGGTGACCGTGACTGTTAAATTAGGAGTAGAAAAGTGTGGCGCTGAAAGAACACAGCAGGTCAGGCAGCATTTGAGAAGCACGAAAGTCAACATTTCAGTTTCCTGATGAAGGGTTTACGCCCGAAACGTCGATTCTCCTGCTCATTGGATGCTTCTTGACCTTCGCTCTTCCAGCACTATACTTTTCAACTTTCTGACTCTCTGGCATCTGCAGTCCTCACTTTCTCCTAGATTAAGAGTAGTCATGTAAAGGATGAAGTTGGGCTGAAAATAAATGTTATAAATTGGGGAAAGGCCAATTTAGTCAAAACTGTGATACGATATTTTCCAAGTAGACAGAGAGCAACTATTTGCGGATAAAACTGTCAGAACAGTGGGAACATAAGAGAATATAGCAAGAATATTGGGCAGATATATTCCTGTAAAGGCAAAGGATGAGGTGAAGAATAGGAACACTGGGCATCGAAGTATCTAAAGGTTGGAATTAAGCCAAAAATGAGAACTCAGCTTAGATACTCTGGGTTCAATACAGCAGAGTCCTTCAGAGTATAAAACGTGCCAGGGTTGAAATAAGGGAAGCTGAGAAAGTGCATGAGAGAGTATTCTTGGGTAGAACAAAGAGCAAGAAAATTACAAGTGGGGCCCTTCAGGGGTGATAGAGGTAATCTGTGCGTGGATCTGGAATACAGGTACACAGTCCTCTGTGAATACTTTACATTGGTTTTCACAATGGCAAAGAATGACATTGATATGGAGATCAGGGCAGAGGAATGTACAATATTAAGAGAAGTGTACATAGAGAGTTGAGGTTCTAGCATGTTTAGCAGTCTTGAAAGTGGATAAATCTACAGGCAAGGATGAAATGTATCCCAGGCTCTTGAGGGAGCCAGAAGTGGAGGTGTGAGTGCCCTGCCATAATTTTAAAATCCTTTCTGATCACAGGTGTCATGACAAAGGACTGGGTGATTGCTAACATTGTCCCATTATTAAAAAAGGGTGGAAGTGATTGATCAAGAAATTTCAAGCCAATCAGTGCAAGTTCGGTGGTGGTGAAGTTATTAGAAAGATTTCTGAGCAACTAAATATATTTGCACCTGGAAAGACTCTGATTAATTAGGGATAGCAGTATGTATTTGTTAACAGAAGGTCATGTTTGACAAATTATATAAAATCATTTTTGAGGAGGAAACCAGAAATGTTGATGAAGGTAGCATGTAGTCTCCCTGGGCTGTAACAAGATTTTTGATGATAGTCCTCTTATCAGACTGGCCAAGAAACGAAGATTCCGTTCCCATGCATGGCCAATGTGTCACACTGAATCAAAATTGGCTGAGAGGAAGTGAAAAGTGATGATAGAGGTCTGTTTCCAGTGGGGTTCTGTAGTGCTTGGTGCTGGATCCTGTGCTGTTTGTGGTGTAAGTTAATGATTTGAACTTCAGTGTAAGGGGAATGACATGAAATTTGATCGTGTAAATAGTGACTATGGGAGCTACAGACCATACGTGGATATCAATGAACTGATCAGGTGGGCAATGCAGTGGCAAACGGAATTAACTGAGAGAAGTGCAAGATACTCCACTTGGGAAAGGCTAACGAGGCAAAGAATTACGTTATGAATGATGGGAACCTGGAAGGTACTGAAGATCAGTACTTGGGGATCCTGCAGCCTTCAGAACTCAATATTGAGTTCAATCATTTTAGGCCATGAGCAGTAGCTCCCATGTTCTTTATCCACCCTCACAGCACTGGCCCTGTTGTAATGTAGACTGCTTTCAGCACAGTCACACAATTTTTACCTACTGATGGTCCCTTTTATCAGCTTGTGACTTCCTCCTTGGCTCACCCATTGTCCATATCTTTGTCTCTCAGGGCTCCATCTCCACTTATCCTGTACTCTTGTTTTTACCCCAATCTCTGTCTTCAGCATATATAATTACCTTTTTCTAGCTACTGTTGGTTCTGAAGAAGGGTTGCTGGACCAGATGTTAACTGTGCTTTCACCCAGATGCTGGCACACCTGCAGCATTTCTCCAGTAATTACTGTTTCTGTTGAACATCGGAGGGATTTGGATCTGAAAATCCTCAAGTCCCTGAATACAATAGGGCAGGTAGATATAGGATATATTTCTTTATTACCTGTGGCACAGATTGCAAGAGCAGAGGAACAATGCTGGAATTATATAAAATACTGAACAGGCTGCCACTGGAGCACTACAAGCAGTTTTTATCACCACATGACGAAGTAATGTGATAATAAATATTGTAACATTAAAACAGTATTTAGATATTCACTTGTGCTGCCACAGCTCCCAAGGCTTTAAGCCAAGACCTGGAAAATGGCATTAGTGTTCTCATATCTGTGTTTTCTGGAATATTGTGTCCAGTTCTGGTCACCCAGTTATAACAAGGATATTGTTAAACTAAAGAGGCTTCAGAAGAGATTTATCAGGATCTTGCTGAGTTATAAAGACTCTTTTCACTGGAGCATTAGAGGTTGAGAGGTGATCTTTATGCAAGTTTATAAAATAATGAGGGGTATAGGTAGAGTTAATTGTAGTTGTCTTTTCCCTAGGATGGGGGATTTTAAGACTAGGGGGCACATTTCTATGGTGAGAGGAGAAGCATTTAAAAAAGGCACAAAGGGCACTTTCTTTTTAAATAAGGTGGCTCACATGTGGAATGAATTTCCTGAGGAAGTGGTGGGTGTGGGTACAATTGCAATGTTTAAAAGACATTTGGACAAGTACATGGATAGGAAAGGTTTAAAGGGATATGGGTCAGGAGCAGGCAGGTGGGACTAGTTTAGTTTGGGATTATGGTCAGCATGGACTGGTTGGACTAAAAGGTTTGTTTCCATGCTGTATGACTCTGACTGACGCGGTCACGATGGGCTAAATAGCTTCCTTCTGTGCAGTAAGCATCCATGAGTTTGTATGTTAGGAAGGGATGTAAATGTGTTGGAGGCAGTTCAGAGCTTGTTTATTAGATTGAGATCTGGAATAAGCAGTTTGCCTTATGAGGATAGGTTGGACAGGCTGACCTTGTTTCCACTGAAGTTTGGAAGAGTGAGGGGTAACTGAGTTCAAGTTAGGGTGTTACTTGCTGCAGAATTCATAGTCTCTGACCCACATAGTAATTCCAAAAGGCTGGTTTGGTTCAATTTCTGGCAATTGCAACTCTCCAGATGTTGTCGGTGGGCGTTTTAGCAATGATAATGCCATTGAACATCAACGTCACATTGAGTAAGAAAACATCATGTGAATCAAATTAATGATTGATGATCAAGGTGACAAATGTGTGTGTTGGAGGCAGAAAAATATAAAGGGATTATATGATGCTTCCTTGGAAGGTAAAAGAGGTGTAAGAGATCAAGATCTTATGTATATTTGCAGAAGTGTGATATGACAAAGAGGTGATTAGTTAAACATCCCTGAGAAAGATTAAAGAAAAGCTGAGTTTCTTTTATATATGGTATTATCTCCTGGATTGCTGCTGAGCAGAGCCGAAAGGTTTATTAACATATTGATAGGATTAATGTTGCATTTAAATCTGTATCTGACCTGGGCTCACTTGGTCATTTCTTAGAAGGATGAAAAGTATTTACGACTCCAACAAAAAGTCAAATCAGACAGATATGATTGTAGCTACCTACATTATGACAGTTATGCTGGCAGTACACACAGATAGTTTTCTAAGATCTAACAAGCGTAATGGAAGAAATCTACAACATTTTAAAATTATTTCTTCACACCATTTCTTGTTGGATGTGTACAATAAGCTCCAGAGTGTCCATATTTGTTTTGGCTTTGAGTTATTTCTAAAACACCGTCATACTCTATCACTGTTTTCTTACAGCAACTGAGAATGTTGCTTTCAAATGTTGATGAACTATCATTGTCATTATCAAATTGGAACTGGGTGCTAACAAAATGATGCACAAAACTGGTGTAGTTTGTGTGTTGGTGCTAATTTTGATGCATTCTTTTCCTCATAGAAATACCCTTTTTCTCCGGTGAAGAAGATCAGAGTGAACCAGAGGCCTGGAAGTCACCACTCACCCACTTGTGGCAAAGTCGGTCATACAATTTTTTAGCCGAAAGGAAATTTAATGCATCTGCTGCATTAACTGAGCCCTACTGTGCAATCTGTACACTCTTTTATCCCTACTACCAGGTAAAGAAAATCTTCTCTCATGCCTCCTGTTACTTATAAAATAAATTGTGCCGATCTGAATTCTGGTGATACCAACAATTTGTCACCATGTGAAAGTTGTAACATCTTAATCCAGCAAAGAAGTGTGTTGCCAGTTAGCACCTAACTCCCTAACAAATGTTGTTTGCCATAACATGCAATTCCCAAACATGAAACGTGGTTTAGCCCATGTTCAGTATCCAACTCCTTAGAGAAATCATGCATCTATATTTTAACGTGAAACAAAAAAGCTCCAGTCTGAGTAGAGAAATTCAGTGCCAACAGAGAGGTTTATCCCGTGTGATGAGCCGCATAATGCATGCTGCTCCATCAAAATGACTGTCCTCTGTTTCCTTTAAAAGGTCACATACAGAGATATGGGACTTTAGCTTAGAATGAGAGTAAAGATGAAAAGTTGCATTTACTGAATTTCTGTTTGAAAGGTAAAACTTTAATAGTGACGCAAAGCATTTATTCACTCAAAATTGACATTTCTAAATGCTGTTCCAAGAATGGAGTTAAATTATGCAAATTTAAAGTCTGTCTAAAATTAGGGTTTGAATTAACTTAATGTGAGATGAATAAAAAGCAACCATGTGGAAATCATCCTGGCTATTGGCCACAAGAAGGTATTTGTGCAGCTCAGTGATGTAGATGCACAGAAGCTTGATTAGAGAAATGCAGTGCATTAAAGAGATTGTATTTTAATTGTTGTAATTAACCAATTATCCACATCTGTGAAAACTGTCTATGTTTTATAAAGATTGGCACCAAAGGCTTGTCATTGCGTGGACAAAACAACGACCATAGAGTAACGATAAGATAAAATGTAATTCAGCTTCGCAAACAGGCAATAATCCTTAATGTGATTCTGATTTATAACAAACAAGATAATTTGATTCACTGCTATTATTCATTTGTCATTCTCCTGACACCAGTAAAATGTGAGGCACAGTATTTTGGACTCAGTAGTTTCAGGAACAGTTGAACAAGGCACTCAGTTGCTGTTGTTCATCACCATGTGGAAGCATGACTAAGACAGTACGAGTTGGAGATCTATTATTAGCAAGAGATGTACAAATAGAAGTGGCTTTGATGGAAAAAGAGCAGATGGAATCAAGATGTGGATGGTGACTAAATTCTTGCATTTGGCTAATAAGTCATTATAGCTATATACGTTGATATTTGTAATGTGGACAGCATGATTTCAATGAATGTCACCCATTCATCAATTGTGGTGATTAGAGAGATTTTCAAGATTAATTTTTTGCAAGTATGTTTAGTGGCAGTATAGTCCTAAACTAGTAGAGGAAGGGCACTTAAACAACAAATATCAATTCACATTTAACATAAGACTGTGATGTTACACTTGATATTTGAATGTGACTGGCTAGTTAATAGACCTATTGAAGATACTTGAATAGGAGCAATCAGGTCCCCCTGACCCCCTCATTTTTTTCTCCAATCCAATTTGTAGAACTTCTCTCTCAGCACACTAAAAGTCTCTGTCATCCCTTAGTAGTTGGGTACAGACACTCGGATAAAAGGAAATAAAACTGCAGGTGCTGAAAATCTGAAACAAAAACAAAGTGCTGGAGAAGCTCAGCAGGTTTTTCAGCATCTGCGGAGAGAAAAACAGTTAACTGTTCAAAATCTGTGATCCTTCATCAGAGATGAAAGCAGCTGGGAAATGCTGATGGTGAAATTTCCCTTTTAAGTGAAGGCGAGCATTCCATTTGCCTTCCCTATTACCCTTTGGACATGGATACTAGCTTTTTGAGATTCATGTGCTAGGACTCTCAAATCACCCTGTGTTGCAGTTGTTCTCCATTTAAATAGTATTCGACTCTTGTCGTCTTCTTCCTGCTAAAGTAATAATCTCACATTTTTTCCATATTATATTCTATCTGCCAAGTTTTTGCCCACTCACTTAACCTGTCTAGATCCCTCTATAAAGTCTTTGTGATGTCCTCACTACTTGCCTACCCATCTGTGTTTGTATGATCTGCAGAATTGGCTATAGTACACTTAGTTCCATCATCCAAATGATCAAAATGTGCTTTAAATAGTTGGAACCCCAGCATTGGTCCCTGTGCCTCTTGATTATGGGTTGCTATCCTAATAATTCCACCTATATCCCAAAGCGCTCTCTTCTATTTGTGAGCAATCCTTTATGCATGCTAACATATTACCCTCAACATCAGGGGCTCTTACCTTCAATAGCCTTTTGTGTGGTGCCTTATTAAATGCATTCTGAAAAATCAAATATGCAACATCTGCTGGTTCCCTTTTACCCACCATACCTATTACATCCTCAAACAATGGTAATAAAGCTTTCACTTGCAGTTTCACTTTGCTGACTCTGCTTGATTGTATTATGTGTTTTGAAATGCCCTGACAATACATCCTTCATAACCACTAACATTTTCCTTATGACAGATGTTAAGTTAATTGATGTACAGGGGTGAGGACACGAGTGGGAGATGGGTTGGACAAGGTTGATGGTCCAGTCATGGAGATCTACAACACAAAAAAAGGCCTTTTGGCCTATTATAACTGTACTGGTGAGGTCACCCATGCTGGAAGGCAAACCTCAGTTGAGGAAACAAAAGGAGAACATGTCAGAGATACCCTAATGGAAGGTGGCATCGTCGGAAGAAATGTAAGAGAGATAGGAATACTGGTAAAACTGAATCTTTGCAGGAAGCAGGGTGAGAGGAACTGTAATTGAGATAATAGCAGGAGTCTTCTATTCTGGGGGATATTTGTTTTGATAAACTAGTGAATTGGTCACAAGTATTTGGACTTGCATATCTTTGCTATAAAGATGACAGGCATTGATACTGCCAGTTGTGAGGTAGTTGTTGATGATTGTGACCTCTGGAAGGGCTTTGGAAGAATCCACTCAAACAAAAGGCTCAGCAGACTAAAATAGGGTCCCTGAGAAAATAGAGGCCAGAGCACTGTGTACCTTAACAGGAAATGTAGCAGAGATTGCCAGAGTGGTGTGCCTCATCAGGAGTCGTTTAACTCACAGGCTAACATCACCACGCAAACCATCATCTTGCAAGATAGAAGGTTGCCACATTACTAGTTGCCCTAAATAAAAGCAAGTTGGGGAAAATGAAATTTGTGGTGAGAAGTTGGGATTTTAAAAGTGGTGAGGGTAGGGGCACGTTTTTCCACTTCTATCACTACAGGTTTGTCACATGGTTAGATTCCGAATAAAGTTCTGAATATCCTCTTTTATTAATATACCCCGAATCTTGGTATACTGCACCATTTTGTGTATTTACGTTTCCATTACATGCAATCCTTCCAGTGTGAATGAGATTTCCAATTTAATGCTAAATTGCAGGAAGGTTTTTCTGCAGACCTGGGCTTAATGGCAATATGTTGAGACTGCATAAACTCATTCTTATAATTTGACACAATATGAGTGTGTGCTTGTAGTGCAGAAAGAAAGCTTTTTTTTAAATGGGCTGCAAATATTTTCAACCTAAAACTGCAAGTGCACTGAGGGATGATAATATATGGGGTTCTGTCGGTTTTGTCAAATATAAGCTGGGAATTATCTTTCTAAAAAAAAACTCATATTTGCTTGAAAAAGAACATTAAAAGTTATGAGGATCGATGGATTAAACTGTGACTCTTGGTGGGATTCTTGATAGACTGAACACTTCGTTTCTGAGCTTTAGCAATTTATGAAAAGTTGAATCAATAGATTTGTTGTGGTTGCTGCTTCCACGCCTTTGTACATTTCCTTTTTTAGTGATTTCTACTTTTTCTCTTAAAAGCAGAGTTTGGATGTTTGGTCAATTCCTTGCCACCTAGTAGCTCATAAATAGCCATAGACAACAAATGTCAGTATTTGTGCCTACCTCTTGTCAATGCAAAGTGCACATTCCATCAAAAATCACTGCATCATGATTAGGAGTGGGAACCCTGGCGCCTTTGTGTGCTTAATGCAAGGAAACAGAGGTTAGTTGGGACAGCACAAATGTTGGCCTTGGTTGAGATCAAGTAACTATGTAAATATAGAGCAGGGAAGGCAAATTCAAATCTGTGTGCTAAGCAAAAATGCATTTATCCACTGAGCTATCAATTTTTTTATAAAAGGTTTCCACAATTTCTTGGCTATCAATTAGTGGGAAGGTTAGATTGTTGTGCTGCAGCAATTTGCAAGATGTACAGGACCAATGACAGTAATTTAAATGAAACTAGTTGTCAACCTAACAATGGAAAATAATTATTTATAATATTCAAGTGTATGTTGGTAGTGAATTCTGTATAAATATGCTGCAACCCAATACAGGAATTATCTTCAGTACCTACCTGAATAACTACTTATGCATTGTCTTTAAGAGAGCACCAAAGTGCTAATTTAAAATAGCTAATTCAGCAGGGTTATGGGAACTTAAATTGTAATTCGAGTATAGAACCTGTAGGCGAGTATAGAATTGTAGCTCGAAATAAGGTTTCAGGTCGCAAGAGGGCACCGGCAAACAAGAAGTTAGTTTGAAGTGTGTCTGTTTCAATGCCAGGAGCATCCGGAATAAGATGGGTGAACTTGCAGCAAGGGTCGGTACCTGGGGTTTTGATGTTGTGGCATGGGTGGAGCAGGGACAGGAATGGCTATTGCAGGTTCCAGGATTTAGCTGTTTCAGTAATAACCGAGAAGGTGGTAAAAGAGGAGGTGGTGAAGCATTATTAGTCAAGGATAGTATTACGGAGATCCTAGATGGCGGCGACTCAGCAAGTCTGAGTCTATAGTGCTCCTCCCAAGACCTAGGCAAAGTGGGCCACCCGCCTCCACCACACTCACCAAATCATTTAAAATAGTTTTACTTAATGTAATTAGTGGTTCAGTACTAAATTTAAACAGTTCAGTTTCCTGTAAAAATGACTAGGGGAAAAGGAGCCCGCAGCTCTCAGCAGGCAGGAGCCCCTCCCCCACCCTCCCCAGCTGCAGCAGAGGCATCCGAAGCCACCTCGGGGGACTTACCTTCGGTGGCGAGCCTCGCGGAAGTAATCTCTAAACTCGACGCGAAGATCGATGCTTTCATTGAAGAATCCCGAAGTCAGTGGAATTCATTCTCAGCCGCGCTAGAAAAGCACGGCTGAGACATCGATGAAATTGAATGCCGAGTCGGAGGGGCGGAGCTAAAGGCCGCGACCTCCGAGGCCATTGCAGAATCGGCCGTGGATCAGGTCCGGACTCTCGAGCAACAAGTCCGGACCTTAGAGAATCACATTGACGACCTCAAGAATCGAGATCGTCGAAAAAATATTTGTTTGTTGGGCCTTCCCGAACGGGAAGAAGAAGGACAGCTTGCAATGTTCCTTGAACAGTGGCTTCCACAGCTTTTAAATCTGGAAGCTGGATCAGGCCAGGTAAGGGTGGAACGGGCCTACCGGGCCGCAATACACGGGCCCGGCTCGAACCAGCATCCCCGCCCGGTCCTGTTCCGGCTGCAGAGCTATAAGATGAGGCAGATGCTCTTGGAAGCCTCCAGAAATCTTGGGAAAGATCCCCAAGCCATGACTTATAAAGGATCCAAGATTGTTATTTCAGGACTTTTCCCCAGCTCTGGTCCGAAAGAGGAAGGCGTTTGATGAAGCGAAGAAGTGTTTAAGGGAATTAAACATTCAATACTCCTTGCGCTACCCAGCTATACTACGCCTTAGCCATGAAGGATCCGTGTATAACTTCGGATCACTGGAGAAGGCCAAGGAGCTTTTGGACACACTCAGATAAATTATAAGAGTTAATTGATGTTGTTTTGCCCAACCCCCACCCCGGTTTACGCCCCTTTTCTTTGTTTCTTTTCATTACTTTACTGTTTAATATTACCTCCGGGGGGGGGGGGTGGGAAGAAGGGTTTATTTATTCGTTCTTTACTTAACGATTTTCTTTTCCTTATATATATAGGCCAGGGGGTTGATGGGGGGAAGTTGGCTACCTTATCCTATTTTATCTTTGTCCTTGGGAGCGGGGTTGTTTTCCCCTGTTATTTTGTATTACTATATTTAATAATATAGGGGTCTCGGACTTGCCCGGTGATAATGGATGATCGGTCGATTAAATGGTGCACCTGGAATGTCACTGGGAGTAATTCACCAATCAAAAGGAGGAGAATATTATCAAACCTCAGAGATTATTTTCCACTCTCCCTTTCTGTGCAAGGAAAAACATTTTGGTAAACTGGGTGGCTGAGGGCCTTCATGGATTTTCGAGTTGGCACAGAATAATTATGGAATATACTACCCCTGGCTTCATTCTAAATAGGGTGCACCAGGAGAAAAACCAAATTACTCCATAAAATATGGCAGCCCTTCTTGAATTACACAAATACAGATATCTTGGTCATCCTACAAGGGCCTTTATTTAATTGAGAGGGTGAACCTGGCTGGTCCGGGGCCCCCGGAAGAGGAATCCCGCATGAATTCAGGTTTTGTTGTGATCTGATGTTAACACATTCCGAGCATGTATATCACTGCTCAATTTGTGTTATCTGTTGGGTTTTTTTTTCTCTTGAATAATGTAAGAATTTTAATCATATACTATGGTTAGTTGTAAGTTAGATGAGTAGTTAGTTGAGTTTTGTTTTTCTCTTGGTATTTCTGTTTTCTTGTTTGATAGATTTTGGTTATCATTTATTTAAGATTTAACTGTATATCAATGTTTATAGTTGGGTTTTTTTTTAGTTTTCTTTTGTAACCGTGTAAAAACATGTTAAATTTTCAATAAAAATATCTACTAAAAAAAAGGATAGTATTACAGCTGCAGAAAGGACGTTTGAGGACTCATCAACTGAGGTAGTATGGGCTGAGATTAGAAACAGGTAAGGAGAGAGGTCTCCCTGTTGGGAGTTTCTAAGAGGCCTGCAAATAGTTCCAGAGATGTAGAGAATAGGCCAGCAAAGATAATTCTTGATAGGAGCGAGAGTGACAGAGTAGTTGTTATGGGGGACTTCAACTCCCCAAATATTGGCTGGGAATATATAATTCAAGTACTTTAGATGGGTCAGGGTTTTGCCCAATGTGTGCAGGAGGGTTTCTTGACACAGTATGTAGACAAGCCAAAAAGGGGCGAGGTCACATTAGATTTGGTGCTGGGTAATTAACCTGGCGAGGTGTTAGATTTGGAGGTGAGTGAGCACTTTGGAAATAGTGACCACAATTCAGTTACGTTGACTTTAGCGATGGAAAGACATAGGTATGCACCGGAGGGCAAGAGCTACAGCTGGGGAAAAGGCAATTACGATGCGATTAGACAAGATTTAGGATGCAAAGGATGGGGAAGGAAACTGCAGGGGATGGGCATAATAGAAATGTGGAGTTTATTCAAGAAACAGCTACTGTGTTTCCTTGATAAGTATGTACCTGTCAGACAGGGAGGATGTTGTGGAGCGCAGGAGCTGTGGTTTACTAAGGAAGTTGAATCTCTCTTGTCAAGAGGAAGAAGAAGGCTTATGTTAGGATGAGATGTGATGGTTCAGTTAGGGTGATTGAGAGTTACAAGGTAGCCAGGAAATACCTAAAGAGAGAGCTAAGATGAGCGAGGAGGGGGTGTGAGAAGTTGTTGGCAGATAGGATCAGGGAAAATCCTAAAGCTTTCTGTAGGTATCTGAGGGATAAAAGAATAACTGGAGAAAGGTTAAGTCCAATCAAGGATAGTAATGGGAAGTTGTGCGTGGAGTCAGAGAAGATGGGGGAAGCGCTAAATGAATATTTTTTGTCAATATTCACACTGGAAAAAGACAGTGTTGTTGAGGAGAATACTGAGGAAGGCTACTAGGCTAGATGGGATTGAAGTTCACAAGGAAGTGGTGTTAGAAATTCTGGAAAGTGTGAAAATAGATAAATTCCCTGGGCTGGTTGGGATTTATCAAAGTATTCGCTGGGAAGCCAGGGAGGAGATTGCCGAGCCTTTGACGTTGATCTTTGTCGTCATTGTCTACAGCAATAGAATAGCAAATATTGTTCCCTTGTTCAAGAAGGGGAATAGACACAACTCTGGTAATTATAGACCAGTGAGCCTTCCTTCAGTTGTGGGTAACGTGTTGGAAAAGGTTACAAAAGAGAGGATTTATAATCATCTGGAAAGGAATAAGTTGATTAGGGATAATCAACATTGTTTCATAAAGGGTAGGTTGTTCCTCTCAAACCTTAAGTTCTTTGAGAAGGTGACCAAACAGGTGGATGAGGGTAAAGAGGTCGATGTGTATTTGAATTTCAGTAAGGCATTTGATAAGGTTCCCCACGGTAGTCTACTGCACAAAATACGGAGGCATGGGATTGAGGGTGATTTAGCGGTTTGGATCAGAAATTGGCTAGCTGAAAGAAGACAGAGGGTGGTGATTGATGAGAAGTGTTCATCCAGGAGTTCAGTTACTAGTGGTGTACTGCAAGGATCTGTTTTGGGTCCACTGCTGTTTGTCATTTTTATAAACTACCTGGATGAGAGCATAGAAGGATGGGTTAGTAAATTTCCAGATGATGCTAAGGTTGGTAGAGTTGTGGATAGCGCTGAAGGATGTTGTAGGTTACAGAGGGACGTAGACAAGCTGCAGAGCTGGGCTGAGAGGTAGCAAATGGAGTTTAATGTGGAAAAGTGTGAGGTGATTCACTTTGGAAGGAGTATTAGGAATGCAGAGTACTGGTTGAATGGTAAGGTTCTTAATAGTGTAGATGAGCGGAGAGATCTTGGTGACCATGTACATACACTCCTCAAAGTTGTCACCCAGGTTGATAGGGTTGTTAAGAAGGCATATGGAGTGTTAGCTTTTATTAGTAGAGGGATTGAGTTTCAGAACCATGAGGTCACACTGCAGCTGTACAAAACTCTGTTGTGGCCACACCTGGAGTATTGTGTACAGTTCTGGTCATTTGGAAGGATGTGGAAGCTTTGGAAAGGGTTCAGAGGGGATTTACTCGGATGTTGCCTGGTGTGGAGGGATGGCCTTACGAGGAAAGGTTGAGGGACCTGAGGCTGTTTTTGTTGCAAGTTTGAGAAGTGACTTAATTGAGATATATAAAATAACTAAAGAAAACTAAATGTATTGATTTTACTACAATAATGCTTTGGTAGTATCTACTAACAGTACAGTTTATAAGAGTAAATGAAACATACAACAATTTTTATTCTTTTGCCTAATACTGATTTGTCTCTGGCAGTGAGTTAACAATTGCAACCCAAAGATGCTTCCGCTCATGAAATTCTTGGCTCATGTTAAAGTAAGCAGCAAACTGTGTCTGATTATACAATGTGCTGTGAATTAACTTTGTCATTTGAAAGATGACTTGATTTGATTTATTATTTTATGTACCAAAATGGGCAGCACGGTGGCACAGTGGTTAGCACTGCTGCCTCACAGCGCCAGAGACCCGGGTTCAATTCCCACCTCAGGCAACTGTGTGGAGTTTGCACATTCTCCCCGTGTCTGCGTGGGTTTCCTCCGGGTGCTCCAGTTTCCTCCCACAGTCCAAAAATGTGCAGGTTAGGTGAATAGGCCGTGCTAAATTGCCCGTAGTGTTAGGTGAAGGGATAAATGTAGGGGAATGGGTCTGGGTGGGTTGCGCTTCGGCGGGTCGGTGTGGACTTGTTGGGCCGAAGGGCCTGTTTCCACACTGTAAGTAATCTAATCTAATCTATAATGAAAATTGTTTTGTATGCTATCCAGGCAAATGCTACGTAACATAACTACACCAGTTAAATGGAATAGAATGCAGAATATAGTATTACAGCTACAGTGAAGGTGCAGAGAAGGATCAATTCTAATATGAGAGGTCCGTTTAAAAGTATGATAACAGGCAGAAAGAAGCTTTTCTTGAATCTGTTGGTTTTGTATCGTCTGCCTGACGCAAGAGGGTGGAAGGAATATAACTGGGCTGGGAGGGGTCTTTGATTATAATGTATCTGCTTTCCTGAGGCACCATGCAGTATAAATAGAATCAATGGATGGAAGGCTGGCTTGCTTAATAGATTGGTGCTGAGGTGGAGATGGTCAAGGGCTTCAAGTTCCTCAGAGTAAATAAGACCAACAATCTGTCTTGGTTCATTTATGTCCATGCTACAGTTAAGAAAGCAGATTAAGGTCTCTACTGCCTAAGAAGGCTCAGGAAATTTGGCATGTCCATGTTGAAATTTACCAATTTTTATCAATGCATCATAGGAAGCATCCTAACTTGATGCATCAAAGCTTGATATGGTAGCTACTGTGTCCAAGCCTGCAAGAAATCACAGAGAGCTGTAAATCCAACTTTCAGTGACTTATTGTATCAAATACTTGGAACACAAGTTCCTCAATTAATTTGGAGAGATTTTCTTAGATCAATGTGTATATGTCAACACTGTATTTAAGACTTTCCCTGTTTTACATGCCACAGTGCATGTTTAGGCTGTTACTTGGCAGATAGGTTGACTCCACACAGTTAATAAATGCATGGTTGTACACGAATTAGGAGTTGGCTTCACTTTTTTTGGGTACAGAAATACAGGGCTATATTTGCCTTCTGATTCAAGCCATGGTATTGAATGGGTGATCAGGACCATGTTGCTAAAAAGATGAGCAGGAGTTTGAGGCAAGAGCAGTCTGCATGTGGTGACTGACAAACAAAACATTTTAATATATCAAAATAGTTAGCAGCAGCAACATTTCACATTTTATCTAGTTTTTATAAGTTGATCCCCGTTCCTTAAAGGGATTTTAAAAGCTTCAAAAACCAACTTGTAAGTCATAATCTATGGTAAATGCACATGGATTTCTTTTCAGAAAGTAGGAATATTGTAAAATCTTTAAACTTCCATAATTTAATAAGTGTTTCTTGATTAGTCTTTGTTATGCTTTCATACTAAATGTGATCTTTATATCTTCAACATTTCTTGGAAGGAAAGGGATGTGCATCTGTACAATTCATTTGTTGTCTCTTTTTATTAATGCCTTTTTATTTAACTGTATGTTTTGCTGTTTGTGGAATTTCAATTGTTTTTTTTATGGTGGTACAATTAAAATTTTAATTTGCAATACAGGGGAATCTCTATTATTGGAACGAGATGGGCGGGCACTATTTCGTTTGGATAATTGATTAATCGATTCAGTGCCTTTCCTCTGGGGCTCGGAGTTTTCTATGAAATCTGCTCCCTGTTCAAACTAGGCAGTAGCACACCGGAGAGAGAGAAAAGAGTCATTTAGAGACAGTGCCTGTGCTCCCATCAGTCCAGGATTGTTCTGGGCAACAGTTTTAGTGACTGGACCAGTGTTGCTCACACATCATTGATGTAATGTTTCTGAGTGGACCTCAAGATCTCCTTCAGATAATCCGATTTTTGGATAATTGGTATTTGGATAATCGAGGTTCCTCTGTATGTTTCTGACTAGGTGTGAGGAGTATGAATCCTTAATAGGTTTTACTTTTCTTTTGGGGAAAGTGAATTTCTCTTGAATTCCAGAAAAGCTGAGTCAATGCTGACTACCTGTGAAATTCCTTGGCAAGGTTGACTTTGTTATTTTGAGAAGTATCCTCCATTCTGTGTGCGCACCTCAATAGACACATTCAGGCTCTAATTGGGATTTGGTTTGCATTTCCAATAAGAATTGGTGTGCAAATAATGAGTGGAAACCTGTGGGAGTGCGCCTTGCGCACCATAGTTTAAATAGTCAATGTATGCAAATGTAGAATCTTGGTTTATGTAGCTTAGAAATGAATAGTTCACCTTTTCAGTTGTAGACAGCAGAAAACAGCTGCTATGTTGAAAGAATAAAGTATTGTTTCCAAGATGTTGCATTCTTGTAAACAAAGAAAAGTATCAAATAGCATCTTTAAGGAAGATGGTGCCCTTTGACTTTTTTGAAATGTTGGAACTGGCAGATCTGCCTCATCCAGTGATCTATCTTGTGGAGATGTTAGATTTAGTGGACAAGCTTCACTTTCTTAGCAGCTTACCTGGGTCGTTGCTAATAAGTGTTTCAGGGATTTCCAATGACATAAAATTGAAATGTTACTTAAAGGTGAATGTACAAAACTCGGCAGGAACAAAACATTAACTCACCCATCTCTGGCAAACATGTACTTTCAATACCAACCTGATCCACATCACCTGCTACTGGGCATATCAGGGGCTTTCTGAGAACTAGGAGTCAGTAGCCACTCTCAATCAGCAAAATGTAACAGTGATCGTCTCAAGTAATTTACTTTGTATTTCTAAGATTTCTAGTTTTACCTTTTGTTACCTATGGATATGGTTAGTTTTAAGCTATTACTGATCGTAGCAAAGAATTAGCAATTAGCCAAAGAATTAGCAATTGACAATATTTTTAACCTACACTTCAGGTGGATAAATGCCAAGGGAGTATGTGCAAGTGGATATGTGATTAGTGCACGTTCATCCATTTGGATTGTTGAAAAGCACCTGTCAGTAGAACTGCAGGTTTACCTTTCATCTTATAGAATTTCAGACAAGGCTGGTTTACAATTAATTATTGCTCAGTGTTTGGTGTTACAAACAGGTGTTAGATTGAGTATCTTAGAAAATGCTGGAAACCCTCAGTGGTTTGAGAGGTCTTCATGCCAAAAGCTAAACTCTCTTGTGTCTTTTTAGATGCTGATGAGCCAGCTGTTAATTTCTAACATATACAGTCCTTATTTTTAACTTTGTAGTATATTCACTACAATCTAATTTTGTTTACAAACTGCAACATTAGGACCACTATGTCAAAGTCCTGCTCAAATCCAGTATCTTTTGAAACTAAGCTGGGTTTTTAAGGGGTCCTTATTCAACTTATTAGAGTTCTATTTTGTAACCACAGAAAACAATACAAAGGTTATGAAGTTTTTTTAATCAGCAAATATCATCAACTTAGATCTGCTTTGGAAGAATTCCTCATCCCAGTTGTGAGGGAACTGAATTAATAAACACAGTTGACAGTACAAGAAAAAAATCACTTGAGCACTTCATGTTAATGACTCGAGATAATTTAGTCTTATTTAATAATTCCTCTAAACTAGTTTCCCGATGTTATGAGTATTCAATGCTCAAACAAATGACTTTTAAATCGAGAAATTAAAATTAACTGTTAATTTATTTGTAGCTTTTAAATATTTACTGTTCATTATTCACAATGAAACGGATGTTGTACATTCTGTCTCTGACCTTGAAAGGTTTTCTTGCTGTAGCTATACATTGAGTGAGAGAATTAATGGCAAATTAAAGTGAAGAGCACAAACGTTGTCATTGTAAACTATTCAGTTCATCTCCAATTCATCTCCAACCTCCATTTTCAAGACCTGTATGCTTGCACCTTTTGTAAAGACCACCTTCATCCAAGCTCTGGTACAGTGCCCAACTCTCCCTCTACCACAGTCTGTTCTCTGCTACTGAAACCGTTTAGTGGCTCTAAACTCACCTATTTGAATGCTCTCCTGCTTAGTCTCCTATCCAACCCCATTAAATCTCAGCCCACCCAAAACTCTGCTTCCATATTATTATCTGCACCAAATTCATTCCTCTTCACTGACCACATTAGCTTCTGTTTCACTGGTACCTTGGATTTAATATTCTGCATTTAGGACACGCTATGGCCTTGACTCTTGCTGTCTCTGAACTCTTATTCATCCTGACTTCACAGTTTCTCTTGTTCATACTATGTGCATATCATTCCCTTCCTTTTTGACCTAGCCTGATGAGAACTTTCAACTAGCTATGCTTCACATTCTAGAATTTACCCTCCAAAGCCTGTTCTCTCTCCATATCCTCTATTCCTTTCGAAATTTCCCTTTAAACCCATCCCAAGCAAATATTTGATCATCTGTCTAATTGTCACCTTTATCCTTGTGCTTCTGCAAAGTGCCTTTGTAAATAGTCTTACCAGAAAAAAAATCATTGAGCCAAAAGCCAATGCAATCAGCGATCAGTTGCCAACAAGTACATGATGGAAGATAAATACATTTTGAGTTAAAAATAAAGTCTTGAGGATGTAGTGGTACTTGAAAGGAAAATATAGGAAAAATTAATAATCTGACTTCCCAATATTTGCTTATTTTCTGAAGTTTAAGGCTATCTCCATTTTGACTTGTTTAAGTTGGAAGTAGTAATGTCTAAGAACGAGCCTTTCTATAATTGATGGAAGAACATTTGATGTGTGCATGTAACACTCAACAAACTTTGATTAAAGTGAGATTGGTTTTGAATTGAATTTTGTTCAACATTACCCAAAGACACAGAGTTTGACACCATCAAGTAATTGAAAATGATCCTTAAATCTCTTTGTATAACGCTGGCATGATAAAATCTTGGAGTGGAGAGAGGCTAGACAAATGAAATATTTGCAGAGCAATCTACGCGATAGCATTAAGTACATGGAAATGCAGTTTATCTGAGTTTACAGCAATCCCATTAAATCACTTGAACTGATGCAGGGGAAACAAAAATGGCTGCTAGGTGTTTTTTCTTATCTTTGCAATGAAAAGCCAACCCAGTAATCATATCGAGAAGGATTGACTCCCTTGTGGCTCGTTCGCCCCCTCGCTCTTATTAAAAAATCTACTGTTCCAAAATATTTAATTTTTTTGGCTTGACTACTGCATCAGCAATGCTGGAATAAACAAGTGCCAGAGCTTGTTGGATTGGATCTGTGCAATTCCAGCTTTTACCACCAGCAACACTGGAGCCCCTTAGCTGGCTGGCCTGTATGATAGCAGAAGTAGTACTGAATTACTTGCATTTAAGCTTGACGACTGTGTAAGACCTGCTTGGCTGCTTGTAAAATTGCACATCCTTCTAAAGAAGGTGCAAACAATATAAAGAGACCAATCTAATATGCTGCTTTTCCTGTCTCTCTGGCTATTTCTCCTTGACAGAACATTTTGTCAGATGTAACATTGTCATTTGTGCACACATCATTTGTCAGACTAAGCAAGTTTTAGACAATGGAAACATCCACTTTTTTTTAATGCTCATACTGAGTTCACACTTCTGTGTGTTCTTTGGGTACAGCCAGTTTTATTTTCTAATGTATTTTTGTTGCATACAATCCAGTATCCAACTCCCTTCAATGTCACCTATTTCACAAAGAAAGGAATTCTTTTATTTTCTTGATGTTGCTTATGGCTGCCATTTACTTTTGGAGTACTGTGGCTGTTGGTCTGTTATCCTTTCTGTGTCAGTAACATCACAGTCAGCCGCAGGATGGACAATTGGTTATTTGAAAAATATATGTTGAGGGAAAAACATCGGCCAGGACAGGAGAAGAACTCTCTGCTTCTCATGCATTCGTTACTTAGGATTGAAATGTGAAAGAGGGACCTTAATTTAACTCTTCTCCCTTCAGACAGTACTTTAATCGTGTAGTACTGTGCTAGAGTATCAGCCTAGATTAGGAGCACATTTGCTGAGTATTTGAGGAAATAAATATGTAAAATTGTGTAATCATGTTACTGTATCCTTTTATTTTGAAAAAAAGAGGCAAATGTAAAAAGCTCCTGTAATGGGCCATAATATTAAAAATTACCATTGGAAAAATGGTAAAAGGAGAAAATTGACTTGGTAGTTGTCCTCAGGATTTTTGGTGAAGCATTAATTTTTTTTTAACTGGCAGATAATATAAGTCTGATATAGTTGTGCAGATGAATTGTGTTCCATGTGTTTTATTATATCCCTGGGTAGCTGTCGCTTGCCCATTCCTGCCTGTCAGTTTGATGGGCACCCCTGAGAGCAACAACATAGGATGTGGACAATTTGTTCTGCACTACTGGCCTCTGACATCACTCACTTAATATTTTCCGCGCATGTAGAAAAATCTTAAATTTAGCTGCACGTCATCTGCAGATTCTAATTGTAAAATGATTCAAAATTGAATGCTTTTGATTTTATTGTTTTAAAAAAAACTCTCTCTTTTTCTTTTGAAGCCTGAAAGAGATACTGTACAGGACACTTTCACAGCTGATGGAAATCCCTGGAAAATGACTGCCAAGGTTGGGCAAAAGACAAAGCCAATCATCCCAGAAATGTGTTTCACATCAGGTGGAGAAAACACAGAGCCTTTACCAACAAATTCATATATTGGTGATGATGGGACCAGCTTGCTCATTTCCTGTTCAAAATGCTGTCTTCAGGTGCATGCTAGTAAGTAGTTCACAGCTCAAATAAATATATCTTCAAAATGAATGGGCTGTCAGTCCTGTCTTGAAAAATATGCAATTTGTATTAATCTGTGTCACAAAGGGCATGGTAATAATATATGTTTTGGAAGTGAATATTCTGTTTGAATATTAAAATTCTTGAATACATTAAAAATAAAAAATATGAATAGCAGAGTGATAAAATGCCATTGAAGCTGTGTCAGGGGTTCTATCCAATTCCACTCTAACAACAAGAAAAACTCATGAAAGTATCGAGAATAAACCAGGATAGAATGAGGTCATGGGAAATCGAGCATTCACCCTTTTAGTCCATGTCAAGCGTCATCGTCTTACAGTACAGAAGAGGTCCTTCAGCTCATCAAGTATACACCAACAAAAAAATTCCATCACCTACCTATGCTAATTCCATTTTCTAGCCCTTGGCCCACAGCTTTGAATGTTATGACATTTCAAGTGCTCATCCAAGTACTTGAGAAAGGATATGAGATTTCCCACCTATACCACCCTTGCAGGCAGTGCATTCCAAATTTCCATCACCCTCTGCGTGACAAGCAATTTTCCTCAAATCACCTCTAAAGCTCCTGCCCTTCACCTTAAAAGCTATGCCTTTTCATTATCGACCCTTTATCTAAGAGCAACCGCTGCTTCCTATCCATCTTGCCTATGCCCCTCATAATCTTGCACATCTCAGTCAGGTTCCCCCCTTCAGCCTTCTCTGCTCTAAAGAAAATAACTAAAGAAAATAGCTGAAGCTTATCCAGCCTCTCCTAATTGCTAAACTGCTTCAACCCAGACAGCATCATGGTGAATCACCTCTATACCCACTCCAGTAATAATCACATACTTCCTATAGTGTGGTGACCAGAACTTCACATAATACTCTAGTTGTAGCCTGACCAAAGTTTTGCACAGCTCCAACATATCCTGTCTATTCTTATAACGTATAAAGGGAACTATCCCATATGCCTCCTTAACCATTCTATTGACCTGTCCTGTCGCTTTCAGAGATTTGTGAACAAGCCCCCCAAGATCCTTCTGTTCCTCTAAGCTTCCAAGAGTCCTGGCATTGATTGCTGCTCCCTTGCCTTGTTAGTTCTTCCAAAGTGCATGACTTTTGAGGGTTAAATTCTATCTACTACTCATCTGCCCATCTGACCAACCCATCCATATCTTCGTGTAACCTAAGACTTTGTCCCTTGCTCTTAACCATCCGGTAATCTTTGTCATCCTTAAACTTGCATATCATCCCTCCACCCCCCCCCCCCGCCCCCCCCCCCGTTCTCATTTTATATATGATCTTTAGGAGAGCCAGTACCGATTCCTGTGGTACGCCACTGATGCCAGATTCCAGTCACACAGATGATCATCTATCATCACCCATCTGTCTCCAACTTTGGATCCATCTTTCCAAGTTACACTGGACCCCATGCACTTTTTCAGTCTTTATCAGTTTCCCTTATGAAAGCTTACCAAAGGCTCTGCTGAAATCCAGACAAACTATATCCACTGCACAATGTCATTGGGCTGAGACCCCACACATCCATTATGCAGAAACAGCTACACCTGCAAGGAAAAGATTTGTTAAGTGACACCTTTGCTCTGTGACCTGTTCTGTTCTTTGCATATACCTCATATTGAGTCACTTCAATCTTATAAGTGATATGGTGTCAAGAACTGTCTTATTCAACCTCTCCCTTTGCCTGAAGTGTGGTGACACTCAGGTTAAACCACCACAAATTGTCTGTGTCTCTCTCTAATGAGAGAGCAGTGGTCTGACAGGAATGTGGCAACTTTATCTTTTATATAGTTATGCTATGTTGTACGTAGTGTCCAGGAATGTGTAGGTTAGGTGGACTAGCCCTGGGACATGCAGGATTATAGGGTAGGTGCGTGGATCTGGATGGGATGCTCTTCAGAGGATTGCTGTGGACTCGATGGGACTGAATGGCCTGATTCGACACTATAGGGATTCTATATGCGTCAAATGTTGTTAGTGTCACTTTAATATCGTATGTTAAAGACTTCCTCTTGTGACCTGTACATGTGAATTTTCAATTTCTGTGCAAAGTTCGTGCACTCCCCAAATGCATATACTCAAAACTCCCCCCACCCCCAAACATGGATGCACACCCAAGCCCAAACCTTTGTTACCTGAAATTGCTCCCTGGACATCGTCAACAGTTGGGAGGGCAAGGAAACTGAGTGAGGTGCATGGGGAAAAATGGGAATGTGTAGAAAGTGAGAGAGGGGTGAGAGCTAGAGAGCAGAGTTTTTGATTTGCTGCCATTAGTACAACTGGATGAAGTGACAGAGCACCTCCATATCTGGTAGCCAGTGGTTGCCTCCAAACTATTTCTGAGGATGTTGGAACTGATTCCTATTAGCACCTTAATTCCCTGCAGTCATCCCCTGAAACAAAAGTCCTGTCGATGTTTGTGCTTGCTCCCAAGGCAGGAATGCTGAACTGTGATATTTCGTGAATTCCAGTACCTACCTCAGCTGAAAATCCAGTCCTTGATGCTCACCTTTTTTACCAATTAAAATAGCTCCAGTCTGAAATGAGTGTGTTTTAGCTTCTTCCCGCAGTTTTCTTCAACAGTGAAGTGTCAAACTGATACTCTGAAATTCCTGCTGGCTCTAATAATGCACTTTACTGACCACAAACACAACAGGGTGAGCAGGGATCAGGTCATGTGTCTGCCAGCTTAGGTAGAGATCTTTCAGAGAACATCAAAGAGGATTTGATATAATGAACAGATTTTAAAGTAAAGCACTTTTATACCTTTTGAACCAATTTCTCTACCATTGAAGTTAATTGTAACTTAAGTTCCTACTTGCTTAATTTTTCAGTGCAAATAGAACCACAAGCAAACGCCATCTTCCTTAAGAGATGTCTCAAAGTCAGAATACTAATAAAGAGGAAGCACATTAGCACATTTGGTTCAATCCCAACTCTGTCAGTTATTGAGTGTTAAAGTGTACTTGGTGCCTCTGTTCCCTCTTAATGTGTGTGGTCTGCTTGTTAGAGTACATGGTCCTTCCATAACTGACATGTAGCTGGGCATCTTAAAGGGAATGTTGCTTGTGAGGGAATGTTCCTTCCGTTCAATATCATAGAATCCCTTTAGTGTAGAAACAGGCCATTTTGCCCAACAGGTCCACACTGACCCTCCAAAGAGTAACCCTCAGAGACCCATTCCCCTTTTTCATTACTCTACATATACCCCTGACTACTACACCTAACCTACACATGCCTGAACACCATGGGCAATTTAACAGGGCCAATTCACCTAACCTGCACATTTTTTGGATTGTGGGAGGAAACTGGAGCACCTGGAGGAAACCCGTGCAGACACTGGGAGAATGTGCAAACTGCACAGTCACTTGAGGCTGGAATTGAACCTAGGTCCCTGGTACTGTGAGGCGGCAGTGCTAACCATAGCCACTGTGCCATGCCAAACTCTCCATCACTGGCTTACGAGACCAGTGCTCTAATCACTGAGCTACACACCCACAAGATGACGTGATCCTAACAAGTATACAGATTTGGTGGCATATACAAGAGCAGGACTCTGTACAGTGCAGTTCTCTTGAGTTGGTTTAACATAGTGGCTTTGTAACTGGACTAATTATCTGGAAATCTTGAGTACAACTCCTCACACTCATCAATTAAATCAATAGAATAAAAAATTTGTATTGGTAGTGATCACTGATAAAGATTAACACATTGACATAAAAATTCATCCGGTTCTCTAATCAGCTGAGTATTAACCATTTTCTGAAATGGCTTAGTCAGCCACTCAGTTGTATTTGGAAGGCACCTAACCAAAGCCGCCTTAAGGGCAATTCGGGATGGGAAGTAAACACTAGCCGTAATCCTGTGAATGAATCAGCAAAATTCTCTCAGTTCTGCACTAGCATCTACTTAGGTTGTCTATGGTAGCCTATTTGAATTCCCAATCAACTGACTCAGGGAAGAGTGCTCGCAATGAGCAAAGCTGACACTTGTACAAAGTGTAATGTACCCTGCTCTTGTTTGAGTGAGTGTGATGATGAAAATATCAAATATAATCCATTCTAACAACCAAGTTTCTAAATAAGTGATCTGGAAAACATTGAATTTAGATGCACAAATACAAAATTTTATGTACTGTTTGACTGAGAAAGGCCAGAAGTGAACTTATCTATTTCAAATCATTCTAACAAATGTCACTGTATAAATTGAATTTCTAGAATAGAAGAACTGGATATAAATTTGTACTCCTGTTTGCACTGATTCTTAGCAGCAGCAGCTGGTTATAACCCCACAGTTTGCCTGTTCCCCAAGAGGTCTATCAGACCATTGTTGATTACATATTTTCTCTCTATTTGTTGCTCTGGGGATTTTTCTTTTGTGTTATTGTTTTTTTTGTGTGCGTTCAAATTGAATTTAACTGTTTAGACCTTACATTCTAAATGCAACTTTGTGATTACAGTTTTCTAGGTTAATCACAGAAGCTGCTCTTCAAACCAATGAACAAAATGACTATGAAGTAGGATTGCAGAATGTTCCAGGCATCATAGCTCCTCATTTTTAAATTTAGATCCATTAGATTGTATATCCATTTTCATTGTAGTGACAAATCTTTAATGCTCTGGTATGTGGAAGAACCTGCTTTCAGTAGAAATGTGTAAGTCTGATCCTGAATTTATTATTTGAAGAAAGCTTTCAAATGCTTCCATAATGCAGTTATCTGGAGCTCATAAGATTCTTCATCTCCTTACCAAAATCTCCCAAAAGCAAAACTGATCTCTTTGGCACCTTCCTGCTTTCTCATTTCATAAGCAAGATCAAGCATGCATTGTGGTAAAATTATCATGTCTAGTGTTTGATTGCCAGCTCAGATTCATTGTAATATGACCACATGTGTGCCCATCCAACATCTGTGAAACACTTCCAGGGAGTTTCAAATTCTGGAGATGGTCAGGGTGGAAGTTCGTTTCTTCAGGATTGACATACTGCACCAAGTGGATCCCATCATGTCAACAGTGCAATTCAGTTAAAATTCTTTTTTGCTATAGAGAGGAAAACATTGACCTTAAAGTATTGGTTATCCAAGAAGCTGGTTATAAAGAAGAAGTTAATTATAATTGGTTTTTGTCCTATCTATTTGCCATAACCTTACAAGGTTCAGAGGTGTTTCCATTTACACTTGATGCACTTAAAATGCTCTAAGAATTTCTGGGTTGGGTATTTGGATCTAAGCTCATGATTTGGGATGAGTAGAAATGCTAGTATTCTAATTGTATTAAGATATTCTTACAGTTTTAAATGATTAAAGGATCTCCTATGCTTAATCCAGTGTTTTGTTTTAAAACCAGCATTTAGTGTGGCTATGCTCTGCAGGTTTGCAACTACCAATTGCAAAGTTGTACCAGGAATCGTTTGAGCCATGCTAAGCAGTGAAGACTAATCTTAAACTCAGCATGCTAGGGAGCTGAGGATTAATTAGTAACATGCTGGAACTGCTTTATTAAGATACTGATTTGAGGTTAAATAAACTCTTTGATTTCTAATCAGTTCTTTTGCTGTTGGCAGGTTGTTATGGCATTCGACCAGATTTGGTCAAACATGGTTGGACTTGCTCACGATGTACAGCCAATGCCTGGACAGCGGTAGGTGCTTCACATCACATACTGTACAACTGCTTTGAATGAATAGAGACCTAAGGTCTAAATTGCTGAGGTTAACTGGTTATTTTGACGGTGTCAGTGAAAGTTGGTGGAGGACTAAATGAGCTCATATCCACAATTCTGTCCCTTGTGGAATATTCAACCTGTTCTGCAAAGTAGGATTTTCAAAAGAGTGGGAGTAAAAGTGAGTGTGTTGTAAACATTCAAGCTTTCCTACCAGCCACCGACAGACCTAGTCAGTTGAAAAACAAAACGTTATAGAATGTCAGTTGATTCTGTCTAGTGTAATTTAACAATTTCTTCATGTGCAGACCATTTATTAATAATTGAAAAACTCCAATTTTTCAGTTGGATTGCATAGAAACTGCCATTATCCCTGTTAATAGAAAACAGTTGAAATTTTGCAGAAGCAGTGCTTCTGCAGGTACACCCAATATTTCCTTTCAGTGAATCTGTATGAAATATCTTAATACCATCTAGAGCCACTTCTAAGACTCTGGTTGAAATAGTAACTTGTCACCTTCACAGCAGATTATATCATGTTCAGTTTTCACTCATTCATTTAAAAGATGAGTGTATTGCTGATGTAGCCAGCACATAGCCCATTCATAATTATCTTCCAACTGACTGTTTCTGAACTGTTCAGAGTCATGTGCAGTTGCTGTGAACCTAGAATTACATCTCGCCAAAAACTCTTTAACATAACCACCATGCTATTGTTCCAATGTTTACAACTATGTAATAATTTTTGGGTTAAAATTTGAGATAGAGACTCTTTAGATGGCATTCAAATTCTAGTTCCACAAGTTAATTCATATTGTATGTTATTTAAAACAGAAAATGCTATAAAAATAACTCAGCAGATTAGGCTGCATATGTGTAGAAAGAGGAACAGAGTTAATGTTTCAGGCCTTTGACCTTTCATCAGAATTAGAATAGGTTAGGGATAATGTTAGGTTTTGAACAAAGAGTGATTGCGCCAAGTACAAAAGAAATTCTTGTGGGTATGGTGGAAGACAGATGGGAATGATAGAAAGATTAGTCCTCCAGTTCCGAAGGGAATAGAGTTTGGGCAAGAAAAGAAACCAAGGATGTGCATAATACAGGTGCGCTGTTAACTGAAAGGAAAAGAAACTAAAACAAGCAAAGGAATACAAAAACGAGGATAATGTGAAATTGTTAACCTCATCGTTGAGACTGTGAAGGGTCTAATTGAAAACTTAGAGGATGTGCTATTAATTTCAATAAATAGTATATCAAAAAGTAATGTATTAGTGGATTTGGTAATGCACAAAATTAAATTTTCTTCCAAGAATTCCCTTCATATCATTCTTTTCTTCAGGTGTTTGATGAAAAATGTTTAAAAATTGAAAATAGGTTTCAGTAAGGTGCATTTTATTAAGAATTATTCTATTAACCTTTGGTCTCTGTGATGTTTGTAAAATAATTGACAGATTATCCTGAGGCTTCAGGATGACAGTGTCTCGAATCTTCAAGAAGAAATCATTTTAAGTTAACGCTATATAAGTTGAGTGTTTTGCAAAACCTTGAACTGAGTGGTAAAAAGCACAAAAAACTTGTATTTAGTTAATATCTTTTAAAAACTTCGAATGTAACAGTGATGGAGCTAAATACAAATAATGGACATTCCGAGGGTTTGAACTATTGTCCATTTACCTGCATTTTGGAGCCAATCATCAACCTGCTCGGGTGTGGAAACAGCTTCCACAAAAATTCTCTGCTTCAACGAGATTTACATTGAGTGTGATACTAATTCCAATTCCAGTGTTCAGTTTAATCTGCTGTGCTGGATGATGGACTCAGAGTAGCATGGATCTTGCAGCTGTCCCTGAGATTACAGACTTGTTTCCAGATTTACTTTTAGATTTCTTGTTGTTACAAATATATGAATAAGAAATGTCTGGAGGGATATGGACCAAGTGCAGGCAGGTGGGTCTCGTTTCATTTGCGATTATGATTGGCATGGACTGGATGGACCGAAGGGTCTGTTTCTGTGCTCTATAACTCAATGCTGAAGACACAAAACACCTCACAGTGAAGAAATTCTGTTTGAAGTGTAATATTGTTGCATTTTCTGATAAGCATTTTGCACATATCAAGTTCCCACAAACAGCAATGATAATGATCAGATTTTTTTCATGGTGAATTAGGGGCAAATATTGACGAAGCCAAGTGCTAGCTGCAGTTGCCATTGCTTTGTTAGGTGGTAATTGTTATGGGTTTAAAAGCTACATTCTAATGAATGTTGGTAAATTTCTCCATTCTATGTGGAGTGGTGGTAGTGGAGGGTGATGGATGTATGCCAATTAAGCAAGCTGCTTTGTCCTGGATGGTGTCAAGCTTCTTACATGTTGATCAGATCAGATTCCCTACAGTGTGGAGACAGGCCCTTTGGCCCAGCAAGTCCACACTGACCCTCCAAAGAGTAACCCACCCAGACCCGTTCCCCTACCCTATATTTACCCCTGACTAACCCACCTAACACCATGGCCAATTCACCTGGCCAGCACATTTTTGGATTGTGGGAGGAAACCGGAGTACCCGGAGGAAACCCACACAGTCAAGGGGAGAATGTGCAAACTCCACACAGGCAGTCACCCGAGGTGGGACTTGAACCCGGGTCCCTGGTGCTATGAGGCAGCAGTGCGAGTCACTGAGTCACCATGCCACCCTTGTTGTTGGAGTTCCACTCATCCAGGCAAGTGAGGAGTATTCCATCACACTTTTGATTAGTTGCAGATGTTGGCCATGTTTTGGAGAGTCAAGAGCTGAGTTATTTGCTTCAGAATTTCCAATCTTGGGCTTGGTTTTATAGTCACTATGTACCATGAGGCTGGTCCAGTTAAGTTTCTGGTCAGAGCAACTCCCAAAATGCTCCTGGTGTGGGAGATTCAACAATTGTAATATCGTTGAATGAGAAAGGAGAATTCCTAGAAGCATGGCACTCCAACCAGAATTCTATCAACAAACACATTGACTTTTACCACCCCCTGAGAAAAAGAACAGGACATGACGTCACCAACCCAAGGAAGCCGAAACACACAAATGAAAAGCAGGCCTTACCACTAGTGCTTCACCGGAGGCTCACTGATGTTACCTAGCATGGTGACAAAACATCTGAAAATGAATCTTCCAGCTCAGCAAGCAAACTTACATCCAGAACCTCAACCTGAGCTACCGATCTTCTCAAAGCTCTCTCCTTTTTATATATTTATTCATGGGATGAGGAAATCTCTGGCTTGACCAGCATTTATTGTCCAGAGGGCGATTAAAAGTCAACCACACCACTGAGTGTCTGGAATCCTATGCACGCCAGACTAGTTAAGGATGGCAGTTTTCTTCCCAAATGACATTAGTGAACCAGGTGGATTATTCAACAATCAACAATGGGTTCACAGTCATCATTAGTCTCTTAATTCCAAATTTTTTTTAAAAATTGAATTCACATTCCGCCATCTGCCTTGGCAGGATTCAAGTCTGGGTCCCCACAACATCACGTGGGTCTCTGGATTAATAGTCCAGCGATAATACCACCAGGCTATTGCTTCCACTTTTGTGTGGCATGAATGTTACCTGGCACTTGTTATCCCAAATGTAAGTGCCGGTCAGAACCTACAGTCTTCATTTTCTGTGTTTTCAGTCCCATTCCCATTATTGAATAGTGAGCAATACCCACCATTGAGCTTATGATGGAGGGAAGGCCATTTGTGAAGCAAATAAAGATGTTTGCACCCAGAGGATTACCTTGAAAAGCTTCTGCGCTGTGATCCTCCTTTGTGCGAGGTATGACTCCTGCTGGTGGAAAGACTTTCCCCTTATTCACATTGATTTCAGTTTTAATAGGGCTTCTTGATGCTATACTGTGTCAAATGCTACCTTCCTGTCAATGGCAGTAACTTTCACCTCCGTTCTTGAGTTCATCTATTTTGTTTATATTTGGATCAAGCTGTGATGAGGTCTGGAGTTCAGTGGCCCTTGTCAGCATCAATGAATAAGTTAATGATGAGTAAGTGCCACTCCATAGCACTATTAAAAATTCCTCTGATTGAAGGTACATTGATGGAACAGATTGGATTTGCCCTGCTCTATAATGGATGAAACTTGGAGTTGATGAGTTATTGTGTTGAAACAGCTTGGCTGGGAAAATGGCTAGTTCTGGAACACAAACCTTCAGCTTTGCAACCAAAGTCTTTGCTGTGTTCATTATGCTAAGCAATTTTTTTTTCGAATGTGGAATGAATAGAATTGACTGTAGCCTGGATACTAGGGAACCTCAGGAGGAAACTGAAATGGAATGTCCACGTGACACTTCCAGATGAAGATGGTTGAAAACCCATCAACCAAGTCCTTTTGTATTGGCGTTGGTGTCTACTACAATCGATGAGTAAAATAAAATGAAGAACTGTGGATACTAGAGATCTGAAACCAGCAGAAACAAATTGCTGGAGAAACTCAACAGATCTGACAGCATCAGTTGAGAGGACAGTTAATGTTTTGAGTCCAGTGACCCTTCTTCAGAACTGGTGAGGATGTTTACGGAAACTTCATCAGTTTGTTTTTAATTGTACATCACCATTTACAGCTGGTCGAGGCAGGACCACAGACCTTTGGTCTCTTCTATTAGCTGTTCGGATCTGTTTCTGTCTGGTGCAAGTTGCATCTGTTGTTTGTTGTGCTGTGTTGCTTATTAAATGTCTGTTAGACTTCCTGTAGGGATTTCCTCCCAAAATCACATTGTAGCTTCAGAGTTAACCATGGGGCAGCCACGAAGTTGTTTGTAGTACTCATTTTCAAGAAAATTTCAGAGAGCAATATCAGCATCTTAACATGCTGTTCAGAGATGTAGCTAAAGCATTTGACAGTGTGATTCAGCCTGACCTGTGACAGTTGCCATCCATGTCAAAAATCCTACAACTTCTGCAAGGCTAGATATGTTTATGTCAATGGCGAGATGTCCAGTGCCTTTGCAGTAGCCAGCATCATAAGATGAGTATGTGCCTCTATTCATTTAATGAAGCCAGCAGAGACCAGCATGCTACTGTCAGTATTAAATTTAAGTCTGGAAGTTCTCTCCCCAGATTACATGCCTCCATGGCAATCACTGTATGCAGGTGACTTGTCCTAGCTACCATGACATAGAAGACATACAGACTGTGTCAAAAATATTCTTCAGTGCTGCAAAAAAAAATTCAGTCTCCAAAATCATGATTTTATTTCAGTCTGCACCAGGTGCATGCTTTGAAGCAACAAACATAACTTGATGCCATCAATATCAATATTGAGAATGATCTTTCTCGGAATTCTTCTGATGATAGTGCCTGTGCATACATCCAGAAAGCAAGTTCTGTCAATGACTGACTCCATGATCATGTCTGGAAGCAGTAAGGCATTAAACTAAAGATGAATATTAAACACTGCCAAACTTCCATCCTCACCACATACTGTATGGTACTATATTAGGGTCTGCTTTAGGCACCACAGCAAAGCTTTAGAATGCTTCCACCACAGATACCTGAGGCACAGCATAACAATTTGACAACAGGGTCAAATCACAATCAGCAAATCCCATTGTGTTTATGTCAACAGCATAGGACAGGGTTTAAATGTTTTAGTAGGGTCAGAGGGGGGGTAAAAGAGGGGGAGGTGTGGCATTGCTTGTCAAAGATCGTATTACAGCAGTGGAAAGGACGATGGATGAAGACTTGCCATCTGAGGTAGTTTGGGCTAAGGTTAGGAATAGGAAAGGTGAGGTCACCCTGTTAGGAGTTTTTTACAGGCCTCCTAATAGTCCTAGAGACGTAGAAGAAAGGATTGCGAGGATGATTCAGGAGAAGAGTGAAAGTAATAGGGTGGTTGTTATGGTGGACTTTAACTTTCCTGATATTGATTGGGAAAGCTATAGCTCTAGTTCGTTAGATGGGTCGGTGTTTGTCCAATGTGTGCAGGATGGTTTCCTGACACAATATGTAGATAGGCCAACAAGAGGTGAGGCCATACTGGATTTGGTTCTGGGTAACGAACCAGGCCAGGTGTTAGAATTAGAGGTAAGTGAGCACTTTGGGGACAGTGACCACAATTCGGTGACTTTTACTCTAGTGATGGAGAGGGATAAGTGTGCACTGCAGGGCAAGAGTTATAGCTGGGGGCAGGGAAATTATGATGCGGTGAGGCACGACTTAGGATGCGTGGCTTGGAAAAGTAGGCTTCAAGGCAAGGGCATAATTGATATGTGGAGCTTGTTCAAGGAGCAACTATTGAGTGTCCTTGATAAGTATGTACCTGTCAGGCAGGGAGGAAAGGGTCGTGTGAGGGAGCCGTGGTTTAATAAGGAATTGGAATGCCTTGTTAAATGGAAGAGGGCGGCCTATGTAAAGATGAGGCGTGAAGGTTCAATTGGGGCGATTGAGAGTTATAAGGTAGCCGGGAAGGACCTGAAGAGAGAGCTAAGAGCAGCAAGGAGGGGACATGAAAGGTCCTTAGTTGGTAGGATTAGGGAAAACCCTAAGGCTTTCTATAGGTATGTCAGGAATAAAAGAATGACTAGGGTAGGAATAGGTCCAGTCAAGGATAGTAGTGGGAAGTTGCGTGTGGAGGCTGAAGAGATTGGGGAGACACTGAATGAATACTTTTCGTCCGTATTCAATCAGGAACAGGACATTGTTGTCAATGTGAATACTGAGTTACAATTAAGTAGAATGAATGGCTTTGAGGTATGTAGGGAAGAGGTGTAGGAAATTCTGGAAAGGGTGAAAATAGATAAGTCCCCTGGGCCTGATGGCATTTATCCTAGGATTCTCTGGGAAGCAAGGGAGGAGATTGCAGAGCCATTGGCCTTGATTTTTATGTCCTCGTTGTCTACAGGAGTAGTGCCAGAAGATTGGAGGCTAGCAAATGTGGTTCCCTTGTTCAAGAAGGGGAGTAGGGATAACTCTAGTAACTATAGGCCGGTGAGTCTCACTTCTGTTGTGGGCAAAGTCTTAGAGAGAATAGTAAGAGATAGGATTTATGAACATCTGGGTAGGAATAATGTGATCAAGGATAGTCAGCATGGTTTTGTGAAGGGCAGGTTGTGCCTCACAAACCTCATTGAATTCTTTGAGAAGGTGACTAAGGAGGTGGATGAGGGGAAAGCGGTAGATGTGGTGTATATGGATTTTAGTAAGGCATTTGATAAGGTTCCCCATTGTAGGCTACTTCAAACAAGACGGAGGTATGGCATTGAGGGTGAGTTGGAGGTTTGGATTAGGAGGTGGCTGGCTGGAAGAAGACAGAGGGTAGTAGTTGATGGTAAAGGTTCATCTTGGAGTGCCGTCACTAGCGGTGTTCCGCAAGGATCTGTTTTGGGACCATTGCTGTTTGTCATTTTTATAAATGACCTGGAGGAGGGGCTAGAAGGTTGGGTGAGCAAGTTTGCGGATGATACGAAAGTCGGAGAAGTTGTTGACCGTGAGGAAGGATGTGGCAGGTTACAGCGGGATATAGATAAGCTGCAGAACTGAGCAGAAAGGTGGCAAATGGAGTTCAATGTAGGTAAGTGTGAGGTGATTCACTTTGGTAAGAGTAACAAAAAGATGGGGTACTGGGCTAATGGTCGGATACTTGGTAGTGTGGATGAGCAGAGGGATCTTGGTGTCCATGTACACAGATCTTTGAAAGTTGCCACCCAGGGAAATAGTGCGGTGAAGAAGGTATATGGTGTACTGGCTTTTATTGGTAGTGGAATTGAGTTCCAGAGTCCTGAGGTCATGTTGCAGTTGTATAAGACTCTGGTGCGGCTGCACCTGGAGTATTGTGTGCAGTTTTGGTCGCCATACTATAGGAAGGATGTGGAGGCACTGGAACGGGTGCAGAGGAGGTTTACCAGGATGTTGCCTGGTATGGTAGGAGGATCGTATGAGGAAAGGCTGAGGCATCTGGGGTTGTTTTCATTGGAGAAAAGAACGTTTAGGGGTGACTTGATAGAAGTGTACAAGATGATTAGGGGTTTAGATAGGGTTGACCGTGAGAACCTTTTTCCACGTATGGAGTCAGCTATTACGAGGGGGCATGGCTTTAAATTAAGGGGTGGTAGGTATAGGACAGATGTTAGGGGTAGGTTCTTTACTCAGAGTCGTGAGTTCATGGAATGCCCTGCCAGTAGCAGTGGTGGACTCTCCCTCTTTATGGGCATTTAAGCGGGCATTGGATAAGGCATATGGAGGATAGAGGGCTAGTGTAGGTTAGGTGGGCTTGGATCGGCGCAACATCGCGGGCCAAAGGGCCTGTACTGCGCTGTATTCTTCTATGTTCTATGTAACTGAAAGTTCAACTTAGATGGGCAGGGTGATTACTTAATCTCTAAGCAGATCTTCTGTGGGGAAGTGTCTCAGGACACGTGACATCAAGGTGATTAGTTCAAATGATACAAGGCCACATTTAAAAACTTTAAATAGTTCTGCATTGCAAACCATCTATGTTGGGAAGACACTTCACCAACCAGCCCGTAATATTGCAAGCACTTGCAGCTTGGATACACTTAAATAACTAAGCATCCACCATCAGTCCGATTGTTATAGCCTCACCTTATTTCTAATTATGCCTGATGCTGTAGGTGAGAATGAGGTTACAGATCGTGGTTGAACAAATCTGGACAAAAACCACAACCTGTCTAGGTGCATGCATTATGGGACATTCTTGGGCTATCCATGATGCCTGATCACTTTGGACCTGTAATTTTGCCAACATGTGGCGCAGGCTCAGTTGCAAATATGTTCTTCAGGAGTTGCCCAATTGGTCGCTAGTGATGCTACTGAGTCACTCTAGTTATATAATTACACTGCCTTTCCAGAATACATTTTGTGTCCTTGCTGCCTTAGCACCTCTTCCAAGTGGGTTTTGATGTGGAGCCATGATCAACTGAAGCAGAGCAGTAGCTAGTTTGGACTGCAGTTTTCCTTGTCCATGTTTTTGCCTGATGCATTGAGACTTATTGGGATCCAGGGTTACTGTACAGAACATCCGCGGCCACTGCATTCCCCTTGTACATTGCTGTGTCACCTCTGGAAGCTCTGCCGTCCCAGTGGAACAGGAAGACCAAGCATAGTGATAAAGAAGCAGAGGTCATTGGCTGTAAGACATGATTCTGCAACTTCTGCCTATGTCTGGCTGTTGCATGGTTAGTCTGTGGGATAGATGTCCCAGTATTGGCACCACCTCCCATGCATGAGTGCAATGCACTTCACAGGATCGGCAGAGCATGATGCAATTATGTCATATCTGGTGCCTGTGTTGATGCTGAGTGGTTCATCTGGTTTTATTCTTAATTGACTTTATGTAGTGGTTTGATACAACAAAGTGATTTTCTGAATCATTTCGGGGCGAACTAACAGTCAACTCCATTGCTGTTGGTCTGGAGTCACATGTAAACCAGACAATACAAGGATTATAGTTTTCTTTTCCCAAAGAACAATGTTAAAGTAAAGTATGTTCATCTTACAGCTTAGTTTTAATTTGAAGATTCTGACCTCTGGTTCTATAGTATTTTGGCTTATCAGAATGTTCATTCGCATCAGTGAATTTGTTGCAGTTGCAGTGATGAGCAGTCAAAAATGTCAGTACGAAAGATACAAAGAGTGTCTGAGTCATTGCCAAATTAAATACTATACTTGAATAACTGTGACTATAAGTTTAGTACATAGCAATAAGTCAAGAGAAAACATCTGTTCCGGATGTTTGTTTAATCCCCACTCACTGTATCCAGTCATTTGAGGAAAAAGAAAGTCCATAAATTCTGTTGGCTTGTTGTGGAATGCGGTGTAATTTTCCCCCTCTGAAAATTTCACATAAAGCCAGATGTTAATTTTTTTTTCTAATTGAAATAGTACTCCTCAGGTTTTACCCCAGGTAGCATCAAGATTGCCATTCGTTCGGCTGTGCTTTGCCCTCCATTTCAAAGAGCTAACTAAGCATTTAATCCAACTCCTTTGCTTTTTGCCAATAATTTTGAAAATGCTCCCACTTCAAATATTTATCCAATTCTCTTTTAAAAGTTATTATTGACCTGTTTCCACCAACCTTTCAACTAGTTCATTACAAGTCCTCGTAACTGGATATATGAAAATGTTGCTCCTTGGGCTACCTCTGGTATTTTTGACAAAAGAGATGTCCAAAAGGACTGGAGAGCAGCTAACGTGGTAACACTATTCGAGAATGGTAGCCAGGATAAACCAGGGAACGTTATGCTAGCATGTTTAACATCAATGGTAAGGAAAGTTTTGGAAAATGTACTAAGGAACTGAATTAATCTCCACTTGGAGAGACATGGGTCAATCATAATGGCTTTGACAGGGAGACATCATGTCTAATGAACTTGATTGAGTTTTCATGGAGGTGACAAAGTTCCTATGTGAAGGTGATGCAGTTGATTTAGTCTCCACAGACTTCGGTAAGCTTTTGACAAAATGTTGCATGCAGATTGGTCAAGATGAGTAAGATCAAAATGATTGGATCCAAAATTGACTTTGTGGCAAGAAGTCAAGGTACTGGTTTGTTTTTTTTGTGCCTGGAAGCCTATGTCCAACGGCATACTACATGCAGGGTTCAGTGCTCAGCTACTCACTGTTTGTACTTTACATTAATGATCTAGACATGAATGTAGGAGGTTTGATCAGTAAGTACACATATGGCATGAAAATTGGTGGTGTAATAAATAATCTGGAGGATGAGATGGGCCGATTAGATGGTCAGAACAGTGGTAAATTGAGTTTAATCCATAAAACTGAGAGGTGATGCATTTTGGTAGATCTAACAAGGCAGGGGAGTACACAATGAATGGTGGGACCTGAGAAAAACTGAGAATTAGGGGGACGTTGCTGCTTCTCTGCATAAACCCTTAAAGGCAACAGGGCAGATAAAGACAGTAATAAGAAAGTAGGTGGGATGCTTGCCTTTATTAGGTAAGGCGTTGAATACAAGAAGAGGGAATTGTAGAAAATCTCAGTTGGAGTACATTGTGCAGTTCTGGTCACCATACTATAGGCTAGATATGATTGCATTACAGAGGGTGTAGAGGAGATTCAACAAAATGTTGCCCGGGCTGATATGTTTCACCAGTGAAAGGAGACTACATAGGCTGGAGTTGTTTTCCTTGGCATAGAGAAATGTGAGGAGATGCCTGTCTGAAGTCTAAAAATAGGCAAAAGCGAGTAATGCAGATGTGGAGATTACAGTCAAGAGTATGGTGCTGGAAAAGCACAGCAGGTCAGGCAGCATCCGAGGAGCAGGAAAATCGACGTTTCAGGCATCCTTCCTGATGAAGGACTTTTGCCCGAAATATCGATTTTCCTGCTCCTTGAATGTTGCCTGATCTGCTTTTCTGGCACCACAATCTTGACTGAGGTCTAAAAATGATGAGCAGCATAGATAGGGTAGCTGTAAAGGAACCTTTCCCCTTTGTGGAGGGGTCAATATCCCAAAGGGCATTGATTAATGGTAGAGGGTTGGAAGTTTAGAAGGGATTTGAAGAAAACATTTCCTCCCAGAGGGTGATCACTGTCTGGAACTCATTGCGTGAAAGGATGGTTGAGGCATGAGTCCTCTCAGCATTGAAGAGAAGCACTGAAAAAGCACAGCATACAAGGCTAAGGGCCAAGCACTGGAAATGGGGTTAGAATAGATAGGTGCTCAGTGACCAGTGAGGACACAATGGGCTGCAGTTCCTCGATTTGTGCTGTGCTCTGACTGCGACTGTAATTCTAATAACTTTTTAAACTTGTTTCTTCTGGCTACTGATTCTCTTGGTGCTTTAAAACTGTTGTATTCATTTACTCTACCAAAATATATTTTTTTCACCCATTTTCTGCTGTGAGCTCTGCTTTTCTAATAACATGGTCTCAATTAAATCTTAATCAGCATTGAGAGCATTTCTGTTGAGGAAGGCGGTCAAAGATATTTTACAAGTTTCACTAATTGGAACCACATTCATTTTCCTTTCAGCGTGCTTCTGCTTTAGGTTTCTTATTTTTCCCTTACTCTATCACTTTCCTCCCATTCACTTCTGTTCTTCCAGTGATCTCTCCCAGTGATTAACTGGGAAATGCCATGCAGATCCGAGAGTGACACGTTTTTTGTAGAAGGGTCTCTTGCTAGCTCTTACTGTGACATTAGGAATCAGTTTTGTCCAAATGTCTATCTTATGAAAAATATAAATGCTATGTACATTCAGAGACAGAGCTTCTAATTTTGTCTTTTTGTTAATTTTGTAACATCTAGTCTTGACTGTGTAAGTGTTTATTCTATCTGCCCCAACATGCCATTCCCTGATTTCATTTCACCTATTATTATTTCGCTCTTCAGCCTTGTTTGTTAATAATCCCTCCTGCTTGACACTCTTCCTTGATTTGCTACATGTCTCCCCACCCAACCCCTATTGTGTGGTTTATAGTCCTCTTCTTCTCTAGATTTTTTAATTTGCTAGAATACTGGTCTCAAAATGTTTCACATGCAGACCATCTCGAAGACTCTGCTCCTATTTTCCCCAATGCTCATGCCAATGCCCCACACCAAAACCCACATCTTATACTACAGTCTTTCAGCCATATATAAATTTGCTAATCTCTTATTCCCTCTGCCTATTGGTACATGGCTGAAGAAATAATTTAGATTATTATCCTTGAGATTCTGCTCTTCAGTTTGCAATTTAGCACCTCGTACTGTCCAAGCAGAGCCTCTTTCCTAGCCATACCTATAACTGCCAACTGGATCCTTTCCCTCCCACTCCCAAAGTGCTGGCAACCCTGAGCAGATGTCCTGAATCCTGACACAAGATAGGCAATGTAACCTTCTGGACTCTCTCTCTTTGCTTTTTGGATCAGTGTCTAACCCCTTCACTATTATATCTCCATTAATTAATTTAACTCTCACTGTTTGAAAGGCATTCTGAGGCGAGGCATCCTGGTCAATCCACTTATCCTCCCTACAAACCTTGCTTTCGTCCACATAAGTAAACACTTCAAGCTTGTTAGATCATGGTCAAGGCTGAAGCTCCTGTACTGCAGTATTGCAATATGTCCCTTTACTCTTTCCCATTACTTGCCTTGCTCATGGTCACACCCTCCTGTCCCTTTCTACAAGTTTCTCCAGAAGCTACACATCCTTCAGCTGTAACCTATTGCCTGTCCCACTGTTGTCAGTGTGCTAATTCATGAAATGTAATTTTGTTAATTTAATCAGTTATCTGAAATGAGTTGCGTCTCTTAACCACAATGTTACTGCATTATTAAATATTGATGCCACTTACAATTGAATGTTATTTACTCCTTGATTAAACAAATAACTGTCTTGTGTAACTATATTAAAATGTTACTGCTTTCTATTTCCAGACCTTCCCTAAGTCTTAGCTAGGCTGTTTACATACTAAGTCCCACACTGAGCAGGGAACAGTGAATCAGCTTACCAGATTTCTGTGGTGTTTTTTTAATTTTTTCAAACGGAACACACACAGTCTCCTAGCAGCTGAGCTTGCCTGCTTCAATTACGTTAAGTAAAGCAAAGGTAAATTTTCTCTCCCACCTCACTGATCTCATACATTTCCCAAAGTCCCAAATTCCACTGTATACCAGCTGTGCTCAAGGTACACATAGTAAAAGCTAATTTATTTAAATTTCATTTCATTGTTTTAAATTCCGTTGTGTGAATTCAGATTGAAGTCTGCCTGTTAACATTTAATTTCCATTTCTTAAGCTTGAAATTTTATCTCTTATTTCAGGATTGCTGTTTGTGCAATTTGAGAGGTGGGGCACTGAAAAGCACCACGGATAAAAGGTAAAGTAATATTTGTGTTTTGAGACATACTTGAAATACTCCTAGAGTTTTAGATTGATTCATATATTGTTTAATCGATGATAAACAGGACTGTCACTTGATAGTAAAACTTCTGAATTGTATCTCCAGCATTCGATCGACCTTGACTAATTAGGTCATACTTTTCGCTCATGCATCTTTATTGTATCTTGTGCCCTTTGTGTGTTGGGTTTACGTTCACACTGCTTTTGTTAAATAGTATTTGCACAATTATTATTTTGATCAGGAACGGTACTTGTGTCATTTTTGCAAGTTAAAGTTAAATGGTTAGGATATGGTTTATGTAAGCTTAGTGTTTGTGAGTAGTCCAAAAGTATTTGCCAAACACTGACTTGCCCATCAGTGAACCGTAAGCTGAGTGAGGCCACTGGTTCAATGGACATGCTATGGTGCATTAATTTGCATTCAAGACCACAACTGTCTTCGGTACACCTGGGTTAAAGAGAGGAAAATTGGCCTGTGATCCTGTCGCTGATCTCTATCCAGTGGCTTTACTGTGCTATTTGCATGAAACCTGATGCTCCACATTAAAATATAATCTAAATATGTGTGTAGATTATTGAACCTTAACATTTGGATATTACATAGAAATGTCAAAGAACTGTGGGTGAAATCACTGTACAATATTTGTTGCCGCCAATTTTAATAAAATCATTTATTTTAAATTAAATACTGATTTCAAACAGCAAAGAAATTTCATAAATTTGTATTTTGATGTGATCAAACTCATTGTTACTTTTTGGTAGTACACTGTTATTTTCATGAAATTATAGAATGGCACAATGCAGAAGGAGACCATCCAGCCTAAGGCTTCTGTACCAGCTCTCTTCAAGAGCAATGTACCTGATCCCAATATCTAATTGTTAACACCCAAACACCCTGTCATTACTCCATTGAGCTGTCAGGCTGAGAATGAAATTGATCTGTCAGAATAATGGGATGCAGCCTTGGGGGGAGAGTCTTTCTTGCCCTGGACGCTGGCTCACCCAAAGATGACACTCTTGGATAAATTCATCTGCTAAATTGCAGTGAAACTATTCTTTACCTTGGTTCCATAATCCTTATTTCCTTGATGGCCTTATTAAATGGAAATCTATCAGTCTCAATTTCTCTGAGCAAGCATTTGTTTTCCATTTTGTTTGTGTGGTCTATTTTATGATGTTAAAGATCCTTTATAAATACAAATTGTCATTGTTGAAGTGTATCCTGACAATGTCCTTGAATGGCCAAGCTTTAATTTTAAGCTTATGCCCTCATATTCTGAACTCCCCAACAGAGGAAACAAGTTCTCTGTACCTACCTTACCAAACATATTTATCAAATTAAACATCTCAGCTAAATCACCCCTTAATGTTCAAGGGAATACGAGCCTTGCTTATGTAACCTTATGTAACTCTTTAGCTCTAGTAACGTTCTGGTGAATCTGTGCTACACCCTGTCTATGGCTGATTTATCTTTCCTTAGGTTTAAGAAGCCTCAACCTTTTGGGATCATTTTGTTTAGTGTCTAACAACAAGCCACAAGTCTAGCTTCTTATATTGTAATGCCATAATAACCTACATTTTTTTTAGTTCATTTGAGAGATGTGGCATTACTAGCAAAACCAACTTTTATTCCCCATTCTAATTGCCTTTGAGAATTACATTGGTGGTGAGCTACCTTTCTGGCTGCTGTTTGTGTAGTATAAAACAGGCCTTGCTACTTGATTGTTAAGTACTGATAGTTAAGCCATGCAGACTTCTGGGATCACTCCTGTAATTTCTAATTGACAGTTAACATTCAAGTTTTCAATTAACAGCTGCTAACTTGTTTTAAGTGATCTAACATCAAATATCAATGTAAATTATTCAAATAATTTGAATGGTGGGGGGTTATTTGTTATTAAATCCGATGCCTTTCTAATTTCATGCTTGCACTTGTCTGTCTGTTTAGGTGGGTCCATGTCATCTGCGCAATAGCAGTCCCTGAGGTGAAGTTTTTGAACGTGTTGGAACGGAATCCAGTTGATGTCTCTGGGATTCCAGAGCAGAGACAAAAGTTGGTAAGTGTTATAGGGATCATTACCAATTCTGTTATGTCAGTACTTTTGTATTGTTGTTTTTCCAGGTTCGTTTAAAGTAAGGGCAGTGAGGGGAATATGCAAGTCATTTAAAGAAGGGGACACTTTGAACTTTTAATTTCATTGGCTATATGGCCAAACTTTTCACACTTGGTTGTTTTTGCTGCTCATGTTTGTGTATCCCAATTATTATCTACTATTAGGGAAGAATAATTCCAACTTTTTCCCCACCTCAAAACAGCTCAAAACAAAAAAGCCTCCAGTATAAGACTTGGTATTTGCTGATCCCACTGAAGGTGGTGAAGACAATACAATTATTAGTGCTCTAATGACCAATCAGCATGATTCCTGCTCCTAACTCTAAAGGAGTGAACTCTGTTCATAAATGCTAACATTTGAAAGAAATGTGCCTCAGTGTGGTTTATTCAATGATTAAAAAATGTAACTAGAATGACTGATGTGAACAGTGACTATTTGGACCAGCACTTTTAGAAGGAAAATGGAATATTAAACAAGTGGTGTTTCATAAACTTAATGAGTTGTTTTCTCTTTTGTATGATTGACAAAGCTGGTTAGTTAAGCAGAGAGAATATGTGTGCGCTCTGTAACTGGATTCCTACTCTAGGCCTGGTCCCAATCAGGTACTAGTATACTTCCATCTCAGCATGAACTTGATAAAGAGTACTTTGGAGAGTTTTCTAATAAGATAACATTTATAAAATCAGACACAGTTTGGCATTTTCCAGCTTTTTCAGGCCCAGAGATCACGGGTGCTGATCTCTGTGGTAAACTTCAGGGTGTTTCAGCATTTACTGGGGTTTGTGAGTTAGCACCTCGTTTTGTGAAGATACCAAGAAGAATGACACAAACAAACAGTTAGGACCCTTTGGAAATGTGTCCAATACAGAAACTATTTCTCTGTAATGAAAAACTCAAAAAATTGTAACTATAAGTTTGCGTGCTATTATCAGCTTTGTACTTCATTGGCAAATTTGACAATTATTTTCTTTTACTAGCATCATCTTGTATAGCAAGGTGATAGTTTAGTAGTATTATCGCTAGACTACTTGTTCAAAGACCCAGGTAATGTTATGGGGACCTGGGTTTGAACCCTGCCATGGCAAATGGTAGAATTTGAATTTAATAAAAATCTGGAATTAAAAGTTAAATGGTAACCAATCAAGCATCGTTAATTGTTATGGAAACCCCATCTTGTTCACTAGTATCCTTGAGGGAAGGAAACTGCCATCCTTACCTGATCTGGCCTACTTGCGATTTCAGACCCATTGCACTGTGGTTGACTCCCAGCCAGTGATATCCACATCCTGTCAATGAATCTTTTAAAATTATGCCCTGTTATTTTAAAATTGGATAAAGTCATACACCACAGAAACAGACCTTTGGTTCAACTTGTTCATGTCAACCCAGGTTTCCTAAATTTGGCCCATTTTCCTCTCAAGCCTTCCTATCCATGTACCTGTCTTTTAAATGTTGTAATTGTACTGGCCTACACCACTTCTTCTGGCAGCTCGTGCCATATATGCACCACCCTCTATGTGGAAAAAGTTGCCCCTCGGGTCCCTCACCTTAAATCTATGCCCTCTAGTTTTGGACTCCCCTACCCTAGCAAAAAGGCCTTGGTTATTCACCTTACCTATGCCCCTCAAGATTATATCAATTTCTATAAGGTCACCCCTCAGCCTCCTATGCTCCAGGGGATAAAGAAAATCACAATCTATCTAGCCTCTCCTTGGATAACTCAAACCTTTCAGTCTTGGTAACACCCTTGTAAATCTTTTTTGCATCCTTTCCAGTTTAGTAACAGCCTTCCCGAAGGTAGGGCAGCCAGAATGGTATGCAGTAATCCAAATGTGGCTTTACTAATTCTTGTACAGCTGTAACATGATGTCTCAACTCCTGTTCTCAGTGTTCTGAGCGATCAAGGCAAGCGTGCCAAAAGCTGCCTTCGCCTCCCTGTCTACTTGTGATGCTATTTTCAAGGAACTATGTACTTGTATCCCGAGGTGTCTGTTCGACAACACTCCTCAGGGCCCTACAATTAAGTGTGTAAGTCTCACCTAGTTTGTCTTACCAAAGTGCAAAACCTTGCATTAATATTAATTATATTTCATCTGTCTTTCCTCGGTCCACTGGCCTAGTTGATCAAGATCTCCTTGTCCTGTTCGATAACCTTCTTCACTGTCTACTATACCACCAATTTTGGTGTCATCTGCAAATGTATTAACCATGCCTCCTATAACTCATCTAAATTGTTTATATAAATGATGAATAGCAGTAGAACTAGCACCAATCTTTATGGCACACTACTGGTCACAGGTCTCACAGTCTGAATAACAACCCTCTACTGCCACCCTGTGTCTCCAACTGTCAAGCCAATTTTTTATCCAGTAGGCTAGCTCTCCCTGGATCTCATGCAGTATATCCTTACAAGCCAGTCTACCATGCAGAACCTTGTTGAAGGCCTTGCTAATGTCCATGTAGACAACGTCTGCTGCTCTGCCTTTATTTATCCTCTTGGTCACCTCCCAAAAATCTCAGTCAAATTTGTGAGACATGATTTCTCATGCACAAAGCCTTGCCTTTCCAAAAGCATGGAGACCGTCTCTCAGAATCCCCTCCTGCAACTTACCCACTACTGACGTTAGGCTCACCAGTCTGTAGATGCCTGGCTTTTCCTTGCAGCCTTTCTTTAATAATGGCACAACATTTGCCACCCTCCAGTATTAGATTAGATTACTTACAGTGTGGAAACAGGCCCTTCGGCCCAACAAGTCCACACCGCCCTGCCGAAGCGCAACCCGCCCATACCCCTACATTTACCCCTTACCTAACACTACGGGTAATTTAGCATGGCCAATTCACCTGACCTGCACATCTTTGGACTGTGGGAGGAAACCGGAGCACCCGGAGGAAACCCACGCAGACACTGGGAGAACGTGCAAATTCCACACAGTTGCCTGAGGCGGGAATTGAACCCAGGTCTCTGGCGCTGTGAGGCAGCAGTACTAACCACTGCGCCACTCTGGCACCTCACCCTTGGTTGTCCATAATACAAATATTACCACTAGGGCCATGCTGTATCTGAACTCTCTTTAGCTCGCTTTTGAAAGCCTCCCACTTGCCAGGCATCCCTTTACCTGCAAAGAGCCACAGGAGATTCCTGCTTGCTTCCCCTGGCGATCACCCATCTTCCTGACTGAACCTGCGGTGCAACCACCTCCCTGAAGTTACTATCAATCTCACTGTCTGCCTCCTGTATGATTTTCAGTGCTTCCAACTCCTGCTCCAGTTGATCCATATAGCCTTGAGAGGAACTGCAGCCACTTCCTGCAGACATAGTTGCCAAGGACACTTGACTGCTCCCTGATCTCCCACATCTGACAGAGGGAGTATCGCAGTCCACTGACTGCTACGTCTGCACTTTTAACGACTAGCGGACTTAGAAGGAAAATAAAGATCTTACCATGACCATATGTTTGTTGCTGCTCACACTCCTCAATGAAACCTGGTATTTACTTAGGCCCACAGATGGAACTAACTAGCAGCAAGTCAACCCAAAGCAGCCCTCTGCAAAAATGCCCAGAACAAGACAGAACACAGCAATGCCTCCCTCCACCTCCGCTTGCCTAAATTCTCATACATAGCGCAACTCCGTGTTTTCGTTAGTTTCCAAAAACACTGCAATATTGTATTATCGTTACTGATTTACCATTCATTTCAACCTTTTGTTTTTACATAGGGTAAGCAACTTCAGGAAAAAAAAGTGAACAACTTGGTTAATGGTAACATTATTCCTTAAAGTGTTGTTGGCTTGGGGAGTTTTTTTAATTAAAGAAATGCTTTTTCTCAGTTATCATCTTTGTCTATGTAAATCTTAGTGTATATGTTAGATTTTAATTTTGCTAGTTCACTTGTTCATAATGATGAATTTATTACACAAAACATTAATCTCCGTAAAAAAAAAAATGCTTCTCAGGACTCAGCAAGCTTTCCTAACAATTTCTTGTAATTTTCTGACCAGGATAGATCAAAGATGTCCCAGATTAGATACCCAGACTGTATAGAATTTGCAGTGGTAAGATGCTCTGTGACAGCCTTTGGTCCTCTTCTTGACTTGAGAGAAGGAAATCAACCAGAGATCTCATTTACAATCTACAATTGATGGGGTAGGCTGGGTATTGTTATCACATTGTCACGTTTGCTAATAACGTGGGCGGCACGGTGGCACAGTGGTTAGCACTGCTGCCTCACAGCACTAGAGACCCGGGTTCAAATCCCGCCTCAGGCGACTGACTGTGTGGAGTTTGCACATTCTCCCCGTGTTTGCGTGGGTTTCCTCCGGGTGCTCCGGTTTCCTCCCACAGTCCAAAGATGTGCAGGTCAGGTGAATTGGCCATGCTAAATTGCCCGTAGTGTTAGGTGAAGGGGTAAGTGTAGGGGTATGGGTGAGTTGCGCTTCGGCGGGTCGGTGTGGACTTGTTGGACCGAAGGGCCTGTTTCCACACTGTAGGTAATCTAATCTAACCTATCCTGCTAACAATAGAAATCAAATCTCACAAGTACATAATTGTCACCAGGAGGAGGTTTGGCTAGCTTAATAGGCTGGTTTGTGATGTTGAGTGATGTTAACAGTGCTGGTTCAATTCACATATAGGCTGACGCGATCATGAAGATCCCACTTTCTAAAACTTGGCTTTCACCTGATGTTAACCTCACCTCGTCTCTCTCTAATGAAAGTGAATTATTTGGACCTCTGGCAGTATAACAACTTTCACTGTTACTATGTGACTGATCCACATGGAAACAGCAAAGAGCTGATGTCTTTAAGTGATGAAGGGAAAAGTTGACCAAATATGTACCCTGGTTGACTGCTTAATATTCATAATTTAAAGCACTTAAGGTTCAATATTCTCAATCAGTTTGGTTAAATGTGAGCACTTCAGATTCCAGCAAAGCAATCAAGTATGGCATTTGCATGTACAAAGTAAATTCATTGTTATGCACAATATATGTATCCGTGAGACTAACCTTGTTTACCAAAGGTGAAGTATGCAAAATGGATTAGTTATTTAATAGTCATTCAAAACTCATATGGTCATATTTCTATGCCAACTGTTGATTAAGGCCCTTCCATTTTCTGTCTGCAAATTTGCTTTCAATTCAATCTGTAAATATGGAAAAAAATGGGGCCCAATCTCAGTTTATGAATTGTATGGAAATTAGACATGATACTTTGTCAAATCAATACCTTGGAAGCTATTAATGGTTAATTTTCATGTTCAGTCCATGAAGCAATATTTTCCTGAAGGTTAATTGTTGAAAGTCTGATGTGGTTTTGAGGCATGCTTAGTGCCTGTATTGGCAGAATATAACAAATTAACCAAAGCCAACCAATATAACAGTCATGTGATAACCAATAAATTGTTCTCCCTTTGTGGGCAAAAAGTAGTTGTGTTAACATTGTAGGTATTTGAATCGCTTTTACTTGAAGTGTTATAATATTGTTGCAATGGTATATTCAATTCCCTTGTGTCACTCAAATTTTATTTGTAATTTGTGTTCAATTTGTACTTGCAGTCAAAGTTGGAAACTTGCTATAAAATGGTGCATAGAGTTTTTGCAAAGCATTTCATATTAACAGGGAATTATTTTGAAGTGCAGTAACTGATGTCTTGCAGCCATATATAACAACTATTTTGTTGCCACAAATTTGTAATATAATGAATCCTGTCTTGACTCTTCTAATACTGTCCTAACAAAAACCTCCAACTTCCCCTCCGCCCACAGAAAACCAAATCCTCAACTACACTTAACTTTACCTGGATTTCAACCGATATGAGTTAAGTTGAAAATAGAGGAGCGCAGCAACTAACTGTTGTGACCAATTGTATGTATGCTTGAAATAATGTCTCTATATAACATGTATCGGTAGGATGAGTATTAAATCGAAGGCACATTTGGAGTGTATTATGTGCATAACATCTGTCATCTTAGTCTGTGCTGACTCAGACATATTCATAGAACAACTACAAAGCACTGGCTCTATTAGATACGGGAGCCTTTATTTTTCTTTGAGCCAATCGCTTTGGTGTTAAAATTGTACTTTGCCTTCTCCTTGGATAATTGTAATCCCCTCGTCTCTCTCTTTATCTCTTTTCATGCATATGTTCCTCTCCTTCGCTTGAAATTAGATCATATTGATCATAACAGCAACATTTTGGACACTGGATTATAACCATTAACAGTGCCACAGGAGAATAACTTGTAATTGATTAATTATGGTTGATTAGGAACTTGATATAACCATGTGACCAAAGCTGAATAAAGATTCATTAGATGTAGCAGCATATTTGGAGAGAACAGCAGCTCTGGCCTTCTATCGTTGAAAACTATTCAGTTGGATTTCCCAGTGGCTTTCAAGACTCTAACAGCGAGATCATTCCGAGGTCCCAGTCTGCACATCAGTCATGTGACATGATTTCCAGTGAAGAAGGTCCTAATTAACCTGGAAGCCACATTGCTGCTCTTGAATGGGCAGGAGGTGAGAAAGAGTTATTGAGGGCATTTTTGTAAGTCAACCATCACTGGTCTTGCCCTGGCTTAGAGGAATGGAGAGGCAGGAGAGCAAAGGACCAGCAGCCTCCAAGTGCAGACAAGTGTCCAAAAGCTAACTCAAGCTGCTCCAATCAAGTGATGGTCACACTTCATTGGAGTAGCACACTAGAAATCAAGCCTTGCTATTCCCAGAGCCTTTGCAAAAGTTTAAGGTTTTCTAAAAGTATGCAGAATTTCCCAATTTACTTGGCTTTTAGACCCAGGTTGACAGAAAGCACGGACCGGGTTTCTGTACTTAAGAATTACTGTGTATTACAATTAAATACATTCTAGTTACATGTAAACAATTATAGACTGTCAGCATATACCACTACTAATTAAAATTCAAATCCCCATATAAACTCCCCTTTATACACTTACACAGACAGGAAGGAAAAAAAACACAAGGGTGGATGAAAAACTGAGAAAGCAGTTGAGTGGTCTCTGTTTGCAGGATCTGCTGAAATGATTCTTCTGCTGACCACTGAATTCTGCTTCAGTCTTCCTTCTGTAGATGCCTCGACTGGTTTCTAACATGACTGTTTCACACCTTTTCGGTCTCTGAATTATTAATTAAAAGTCGTAGCTTAAAGCAATTGCTGGAGGAGAAAGAAACCATTTTTTTTAGGCATAAATTTCAGCCTGAAAAAGTGCCTGAGCTGCTGGAAGTCTGAAAAGTTATCTGAGAGCTAATCACATTATTTGTAGACAGGCAGAAGATCTTTCTCATCAATAACTGATCAACCAGCCACATGGTGCGAACCAAAGTTCCATTTGTATGCAACCCTTTGGCTCCAGCTGCTTTACAAACCACATTGCAACATGTGCTAAAAGCAACAACTGTGTAAACAGTGTTTACAATGAGCGTTCAGTTGCTTGCTTTCAAAAATATGCAGCAGTCCTTGGTTTTACAGCTGTTCTTTTCTCATTTCAGTCCATAATTAAAAATGCAAAAGAAAGGACATAGTCTTTACAATGGCAACTTTGTATCACTCATTGGGTACATCTGTTTAACTTATCCATACGTTATATGTAAGGATCCTTAATTCATATTAAATTTTCACCAGCAGCCACAATGAGTAGAGGCTCCCCAATGTACTCCCAACAACTCTGCAATAACATGTCTCAGACAGTTTGTTCTTACCATTTTTTTAAAAAAATGTCATCTTCCCTTTGCCAACTTTTGAAAATTTGGATCTGTCTCTCTCCAACCAAGCTCTTGGTTAAAACAAGCTCTTCAAGGGGCTTAAGAGCAAATTAATTGGAGGCATGTGGGTTGCCACCTTCTCCACCTCTAACCTGTGCTTAAAAAAACTCCACATCATGGACACCTTAGGAGACTGATGCGTCATCTAACTTGCTCCTTTCTGACCATGTCTGCTCACAGAAGACTGTAAATTCTGTGTATTTTCTGTTTGTGGCCTGACCTGCCGAACAGGTGTTTTGTTTGTTTTAATGAGTCAGTCCTTATGTTCCTGCAATTAAAATTAGGTCTTTGTCTTCAAACATGTCAGGAGATTGGATAAACAATTCTAATGAATCTCTAAGAGTTCAGACATTGACATCTTGGGATTATTTTGTATTCTAGAGCCATCCTCTAGAACTTGGATTCAGACAGAAGTCAGATGCGGAAATTACCCTGATCCCCATTCAAGAATAAATGTTAACAGGGTTACAGTGGTGACCTTGACGATTAGTCTTTTCCCTGCAGTAGTTCAGTGATCAGCCACACTAACATCAGTTCTGTTAAAGATTCTGTAAATGATTCAGGCGATCAAAATCGAGTTGTTCGTGTGTGGAATGAACTTCCAGAAGGAGTGGTGGATGTGGGTATATTTGCAACATTTAAAAGATATTAGGATAAGAACATGAATAAAAAACATTTGGAAGGATATGGGCCAAATGCAGGCAGGTGGTACGTTTAATTTGAGATTATGGTTGCCATGGACTGGTTAGACCAAAGGGTCTGTTTCTGTGCTCCAAGACTCAATGATTCTATCTAGTTTCATTCAGTTGTTCAGATTCACCAAGATGTTGCAGGAAAGCTAGAGAAATATGCATGACTTATAAATGTTAATAACTATTGTAAATTGAGTTGAGGTGCATTGAGTGTAAATTTGATATACATCATCCTTCCTGCCCCTGAATCACTACCTGATTCTGGCTTTGGCTGCAAGAGAGACCACAAATTAAATATTAAGATCACAAATTAATTATTAAGCACATGAAAATATATGCTTTAATGCTAGGGATTTTTGAGAAGATTTGTAGCTCAAGTTGATGGTAAGTATGTAAGTTAGCTTGCTGAGCTGGAAAGTTTGTTTTCAGACATTTTGTCACCATCCCTAGGTGACATCATCAGTGAGAGTCGATGAAGCTTTAATGCTGTTTTCTAAAGAATAGTGTTGTTGAGGTTTGTGGAGATAATTTTGCTTATAAAAGCAAATGCAGTGCCAGGTTAGGCTGTATCACCAGCGATAAATGGCAATTATACACACAGTGAAAGACTTCTCTCACTGGGACCTTCATTACAGTTGCAGTTCACTTTCCTCCAGTCATTCCTGTGAGACAGAGAAAATCAGATATATTTTGGTTACACCATGTTCCTCTTCACAATCTAGTTTCATTTTTTCAGAATAGTATCCAGTCCAAGGAGGAAATTGCTTGTCATGCTAGAAATAGGGTAATATACAAAATGGGTGTAGGGGAAGAAGAGAAACTTGTACCAAACTTTGAAAATGTGATGATTCGGAGATGCCGGTGTTGGACTAGGGTGTACAAAGTTAAAAATCGCGCAACACCAGGTTATAGTCCAACAGGTTTAATTGGAAGCACACTAGCTTTCGGAGCGACGCTCCTTCATCAGGTGATTGTGGAGGGCTCGATCGTAACACAGAATTTATAGCAAAAATTTGCAGTGTGATGTAACTGAAATTATACATTGAAGAATTGATTGTCTGTTAAGCCTTTCATCTGTTAGAATACAGTGATAGTTTCACTTCTTTCATGTGTAAATCACAAAACCCTTTTTTTTAAAGTTGCATTCTCGGGTTAGCTGTTAACAATGGTGATAGCTAGACAATATGTTGAAGGTGTTAGCCCCCTGTGTTCTCTGTCTATGACCTGATGTTTAGACTGATTCCAATCTAAAAAGTGAGATAACAGAGTTTTACATAAATTCATGCAGTTTTTGAGCTCAGAGTTCTACATGAATGTATGTGGTTTTTGAGCAAAGTGCAATGTAACTCTCAAAGTACCAAAAGAATTCACCACACAAAATATATGTGTGCATGTGGGTCTTTGTCTGTCTGTGTGTGTGTCTGTCTGGGGTGGGGGTTGTGAGTGTGAGAATGTGTGTGTGGTGAGTGCAGAGTGCCTTAAGTCTGTGAGGGGGTGCATGTGTGGGAGTGTGTGTGTCTATAAGGGTGTCTGTGTGTATCTGTGTCCGTGTGTATGTGTGTGTGTGTAGGAGTGTGTGTGTGTGTGTAGTGCAATGGTGATCACCTGTAATGTGACATGAACCCAAGATCCCGGTTGAGGCCCTCCCTATGGGTACCGAACTTAGCTATCAGCCTCTGCTCGGCCACTTTCCTCTGCTGCCTGTCCCGAAGTCCACCTTGGAGGATGGTCACCTGAAGGTCCGAGGCTGAATGTCCTGGACCACTGAAGTGTTCCCCAACTGGGAGGGAACCCTCCTGTCTGTTGATTGTTGTGCGGTGCCCATTCATCAGTTGTCGTAGCCTTTGCTCAGTTTCCCCAATGTACCATGCCTCCGGGTATCCCTGCCTGCAACATATAAGATAGACAATGTTGGCTGAGTCACATGAGTACCTGCCATGTACATGGTGGGAGGTGTTCCCACGCGTAATAGTGGTATCTATGTCCACAATCTGACACGTCTTGCAGCGTCCATCGTGACAGGGTTGTATGGAGTTGTCCTGAGAGCCGGGCAATTTGCTACGAACATTGATCTGTTTGAGGTTTGGCGGTTGTTTAAAGGCAAGTAGTGGAGGTGTGGGGAAGGTCTTGGTGAGGTGCTCATCCTCATTGATAATGTGTTGCAGGTCACAAAGAACATGGCGTAATTTTTCAGCCCCTGGGAAGTACTGAACAACGAAGGGTACCCTGTCAGTTGCAGCCCGTGTCTGTCTCCTGAGGAGGTCATTACGGTTCCTTGCTGTGGCACGTCGGAACTGACGGTTGATGAGTTGAACATTGTACCCCGTTCTTGTGAGGGTATCCTTGAATACTTCCAGGTGTCCGTCACGTTCCTCCTCATCTGAGCAGATCCGGTGTATGCGTAGGGCTTGTCCATAGGGAACGGCTGTTTTAACATGTTTTGGGTGGAAGCTGGAGAAGTGTAGCATTGTGAGGTTGTCTGTGGATTTGCGGTAGAGTGTGGTGCTGAGGTGTCCATCCTTGATGGAGACGCACGTGTCCAAGAATGAGACAGATAGTCGAGAGTAGTCCATGGTGAGTTTGATGGTGGGATGAAACTTGTTGATGTCACTGTAGTTTTATCAGTGACTCCTCGCCATGGGTCCAGAGGAAGAAAATGTCATCAATGTACCTGGTGTACAATGTCGGTTGGAGATCCTGCATAGAGAAGAAATCTTGTTCGAACCTGTGCATAAAAATGCTGGCATATTGGGGTGCAAATTTGGTCCGTGTGTCTGGATGAAGAATTGGTTGTCAAAGGTGAAGATGTTATGATCGAGGATAAAGCGGATGAGTTGTAGGATGGTGTTTGGAGACTGGCAGTTGTTGGTGTTGAGTACTGAGGCTGTTGCCACGATGCCGTTATTGTGGGGGATGCTAGTGTAGAGTGCGGAAACATCCATTGTGACGAGGAATGTTCCCGGTTCAGCTGAGTTTCTGTAAGAAATCCGTAGTGTCGCGACAGAAGCTGGGGATTCCCTGTACAATAGGTTTCAAGATGCCTTCCACACAGCCAGAGAGATTCTCACATCGGGTCCCATTTCCCGACACGATGGGATGTCCCGGTGTGTTGGCTTTGTGTACCTTTGGAAGGCAGTAGAAGTTGCCTACACGAGAAGTACGTGGGATGAGGGCGCGTAGGGAGCTCTGAAGGACTGGATCCAAAGTTCTGATCAGTGTGTTTAATTCTCGGGTATGTTCTTTAGTCGGATCAGCTGGTAGTGGCCTGTAGTGTTCCTGGTTGTTCAGTTGTCGGTACACTTCCTTGTAGTAATCTGTTCTATTCTGAATGACAGTGGCTCCTCTTTTATCTGCTGGTTTGATGACAATGTTGTGATTGGTTTTGAGAGCCTGGATGGCATTGCGTTGGGAACAGGTGATGTTTTGCTCTACCTTATGGGTACGGCTGATGAATCTGGCATTTATATATTTCCTGACAGTTTGAGCATACATGTCAAGCCCCGGGCAGAGAACACAGGGGGCTAACACCTTCAACATATTGTCTAGCTATCACCATTGTTAACAGCTAACCCGAGAATGCAACTTTAAAACACATGATTTACACATGAAAGAAGTGAAACTATCACTGTATTCTAACAGATGAAAGGCTTAACAGACAATCAATTCAATGTATAATTTCAGTTACATCACACTGCAAATTTTTGCTATAAATTCTGTGTTACGATCGAGCCCTCCACAATCACCCGATGAAGGAGCGTCGCTCTGAAAGCTAGTGTGCTTCCAATTAAACCTGTTGGACTATAACCTGGTGTTGTGTGATTTTTAACTTTGAAAACGTGAAGTTGTCTGCAAGTTTAGAATCTGCGTTCTATTTGAGAACAAGAAATGTTTTACTTTGAAGAGCATTTGATTAGTAAATTTGACCAAAATTGATATTGTCAGAATTAATTATAGCTAAATGTAATTATTACTTTGATTGCTAGCTAATTTGCATAATGAACGATCTGTCACGTTACAGCTGTGAATCCTCCAAGAAGTTAATTACTGTCAGTTAGTAACATTCTGCGTGGTAGATTCTGCATTAGATGGGCATCTGATGAGCCACCGTGGCATCTGCCATTTTAACATTAGTTTTTAAGGATTCTAATTTTGTGTGTTTTGGAATCTAATTGAAACTTACAGTATACTGAGAGTCGTGGATAGGGTGGACGTGGAAAAGATATTTCCACTAGTAGGAGAGACTAGGAACTGAAGGCAGAGCATCAGAGTGCAGGGATGATCTTTTAGAACGGAGATTGGGAGGAACTCCTTCAGAGGATGGTGAATCTGTGAAACTCATTGTTGCAGAAGCTGTGGAGGTATTGAGTAGATTTAAGACAGTGAGTTAGTTTCCTGACTCTTCAGAGAATAAAGGTTTATGGAGAGAAGGCAGAAAAATGGGTATGAAAAACTTGTCAGGCATGATCAAACAGTGGAGCGTATTCGCTGAACTGAATGACTTAATTCTGCTCCCAAATCGTATGGTCATTTAAGGGAAACTAGAAAAGTGTGTGATTGAGAAGGGAATAACTTGTTAAGTTGTCAGGTAATGATAGAGGCATGAATTGAACATTGTAACACTGGATTAGGTGTTTAGTTATGCCAAATGGTCAATTTCTATGCTATTAAATGTTATGTCCTTCTACGTACTAGTTAAAGCCTCAAAATTTTATCTTTGTTGCTATTGATCACAGCATTGCCTGTTTACGTATTCCTTGCTTCATACAAGTCTGGATTGAAAGGTGTTTTGTTCAATGTGTGCTGCATTGCAGTGCAGTTACATCTGCCTATGAAACGGAGGAACTGGTGTTGGACTGGGCTGGACAAAGTTAAAAATCACACAACACCAGGTTATCGTCCAAAGGTATATTTGGACTCCAAATTTTTAACTAAGTCTGTGTGATTTTTAATGAAGTCTGCTTATGAACAGGTTTAATTCTCAAAAATCGCTAGGTTTAATACCTGTTTGTTCTGCTTTTCAAAGCGGAATTAGACTCAATGTTTAATATCCATCCTTCAGCTTGATGGGCCAGTGCCAATAAGTCCTCCTGTAAGCAAGTTATGTTCTCTAAACTGTGTGCATAACCCTACACCTACCCAAGTTACTGCTTGTGGCTCTGTTAATGCTGATTCACTCACCATATCGAAAATCTTTTACAACGCATGCACCGTTGGAGACTTTCCTCATAAGTAAATTTGATTCCACACTTACTACCATATATACTCGTGTAAAAGTTGATCTCATGTAAAAGTCAACACCTTATTTTTAGCCAAAAAATCTTGTAATTTTCATATGTCATGTAAAAATTGACCCTACTATATCACATTACAAAGGAAACTGCATGTTCCTATTAACCTACTTAAACGAAATTGCATTCACTCATTCACACCAGTAACTCTACTCATCGCTGTTTGTTTACTATGTTGTGTCTCCGTTCATTCGTTTGTTCATTCACTGAGTCTATCGGTAATTGTTGCACCTTGTTTACTATACATCCAAAAGTTAATATCGTTATAAAGTTACTAATTTTAACTATGCCATTTTATCTGAATTAAAGTGAGATATATTAGCTACATATATAGAGTCGATAGCCAGAGACTATTTCCCAGGGCAGAAATGGCTAACACGAGGGGTCATAGTTTTATGCTGGTTGGAGGAAAGTATAGAGGGGATGTCAGAGGCGGGTTCTTTACACAGAGTTGTGAGAGCATGGAATGCGTTGCCCGCAGCAGTTGTGGAAGCAGGGTCATTGGGGACATTTAAGAGATTGCTGGATATGCATATGGTCACAGAAATTTGAGGGTGCATACATGAGGATCAATGGTCGGCACAATATCATGGGCTAAGAGCCTGTTCTGTGCTGAACTGTTCTATGTTCTATCTTCAATTCTTTGACAAATTTGCTAATGTTGCTGAGGTTCACAACATACAAGAGTAAATGGGAAGGAAATGGAAGAATTTGGCGGGAAAGTTCAAGGCACATGTAGAATTTAATAAATGTTTCATTTTAAGTGTGCCATTATACCAGGCCATGACTATGTTGAGCAGTATGACTTTGCAGGATTCCAATTAATCTTTGACATGTTAAATTTTCATACCGGTATGTATAAATAAAATTTTATAAACAAAATTCACTCTTGTTTCTAATGTTTTTATGCAGTAACTAGCTTTACTGTAATTCATTGTGTTTCTCTCTTTACCCGGGATTAGTTGTGCAAACAAGTCGATTTCTGCTAATAATACAGTATTTTAAACTGCAGCATGAATTTCACCCCCTCAAAACAAGTATCGTGTAATAAATTGAACCTTTAAAAATAGTCTAAAAAAACTTGACTCTTACACGAGTATATATGGTTTTTGTAAATGCATTTTTTGAGGAACAGCAAAAACATTTGTCAGCCCTTAGTACCGAATAGACTGAAATGAGTGCTGTCTCCTTTCCTCCTTTGATAATTCTCAGGAATGAAATCTGACCACTCTATAACCAATCATAAGAAGATAAGAAACAAGATAAGAAACAAGATCAGGTGTAGGCCCAGTTCCCCTCAGTTCAAAATCATAGTTGAACTATTAGACCAACTACACTATTCCCATGGGATAAATCTTGCAATTTTGACTTAATCAACATAATACAATCCATCTATTTTTTTAGTAGGTTTTTTGTTGTAAGATCTGATGAATTTTCTTGCCCTATCTTACCAAGCTCACTAAATTAATTACCTACCCTGCCCCTTGCAATCAATTTCTGCCCCATCTTACCGCATGTCATTCTCACATCTTGCCATTTAATGGATATCCAGCAAAATACGAGCAACACTTGCACCTGTGCCACCTTTTAAAGCATGTTGTGCAGCCAGACCAGCACTGACATTCCAAAACTAAGAACTGTGCTCTGCTTGGTCAAGAATAAATTCTGAACATGTCAGAGAAGGGGAAGATGGCACTGTAATTTCCTGACATGTACTTATGGCAGAGGAGGGCTGTCCTCTTCTCAAGGGACTGGCAGAGGACACCATGTCACCAGATCCTGTCAGCCTGGTCTGAGGTGGTCATCTGGATCAGTACCATCTCCAGGTTATGGAGGAATGGCTAGCAATGCAGAAAGAAGATCAATGACTTCTGTGCCAGAGTAAGTAATACACTCTTCTCTCTGTCACCTCACACTTAGTCCATCTCTACTACTGCACACATTTCCCACCAACAGTCATACATTATCACTCTTACTATTACATATAACACCATCTCTCACTTACTTCCGTCCCACAGCCTCCCATTAGTCCTTTATGCCCAATACCAGGTCCAACGTCCTCCGAGAGGCACACATACCTGCAGTCCATCACCCCATCACCCTAGCCACTGTTTCCCCGGAGTGAAGGTATGACAACAGATGGGACAGGAAACCTTGACCCCAGACTAGGTGCCACCTCCTCACAAAGAGACAAGATAGTACTAGGAGGTATCTAGCTGGAAATGGAACCACACCCAGGCTCCTCAGCACTTTCTGTGACCGTGACATTGTGTATTGCATAAATGTTGTACTTTATTTCCCAGTTAGTAATGGGATAGAATGTTAAGTTTGAACGTTGTGTATGTAGCATTTATGTCAGCAAAAGTTTGACTTCTATTGCAATTTCTTTTCTCCAACAAGAGGAGACTGCAAATATTCGATGGGATTTTTAGGTCAGTGCGGATTCTTAATCGGAAAGGGTTTGAGACAAAACTTCCCTCCACTGGCCTGTTTGCCAGTTCACTACCAGTATCCTGATCCAAAGCTATTTATAATGGATATGGCTCATGTTGGTTTAGCTCCCTGTTGGAGAGTGACTATCAGCCAATTATTAGTAATTATGGAGCTATTAAGTTTCCAGCTCCACAAGGTCTTGGGTTTCCAGTTAGCACAGCAGATGGCACACGTTGGCGTGCATTAGGTCTAAGTGAGGGCAGTGGGCTCAGGATGAGAAGTATGTGTGTATTGAAGTGGGGAGTGGAATGAATCTCAAAAAGGACATGCGCATACACCTCTCCCCTTCCCCAATCTTGATGTATAATCCTGTGTCAGGTGTGGTCATTCAAGATAGTCTCTCTCGTGTGTGTATGTGTGCACACTGTCTCACCACATGCACGCATTCTCTTGCCTTGCACTGTCATGGACTAGGCCAGACCACTCTGGCAGACCAGACCATAACTTTGCAATTTGTTTCGGTAAGTGTACAGTGAAAATTACCCGGATTAAGTTAGCTAGGTTGACTACTAGGTTTTAATACAGACAAAAATTTATTCATGAAATTACACAATGAAATACAAAGAACAGAATAAAGAACCCCTACAGAACTGACTATCCAAACTAGACTTAATTATGCTGTTCTGAATATACACAACAGTCCCAATTAGCAAACCTCCTTTTTTAAAAAAAAGTTTAAAAATGGAACAAATGCATACAAGTTGAAGTTAGAAGGGCAAGAGAAGAGAGAGAGGGAGTTTGTTTCCACACAGCTCACTTTCAAACTTCTAAGTAGTTCTGGACTGATCTGCTCAGCTAGAGAGCTGACCACACCCCTTTCATTATACCCCTTTCGTAGGACTCCTCCATCGCCAGACCATAGCAACACAATGGCTGGAGGAAGAGCGCCTCATCTTCTGCCTAGGAACCCTCCAACCACAGGGATGAATTCAGATTTCTCCAGTTTCCTCATTTCCCCTCCCCCCACCTTGTCTCAGTCCCAACCCTCGAACTCAGCACCACCTTCTTAACCTGCAATCTTCTTCCTGACCTCTCCGCACCCACCCCCACTCCGGCCTATCACCCTCACCTTCACCTCCTTCCACCTATCGCATTTCCAACACCCGTCCCCCAAGTCCCTCCTCCCTACCTTTTATCTTGGCCTGCTTGGCACACTTTCCTCATTCCTGAAGAAGGGCTCATGCCCGAAACGTCGATTCTCCTGCTCCTTGGATGCTGCCTGACCTGCGCTTTTCCAGCAACACATTTTCAACTCTGATCTCTAGCATCTGCTGTCCTCACTTTCTCCCCTTTCATTATACAGGTCACTTCTAAAACGTGACCACTTTGGCCTGAAGTCTCATCTGTTTACATATAAACAAAAGGCCTCTCAAAATCCTTTTCCTCTCTGTACCAAACTAGTTTAATCGGAGTGAGGCCTGTTTACGACCCCTCTGAAAACGTTCAAGGACATAGTATCCTTTAGAAAGTGAACAGCTTTTAGAAAAAAGGGATCAACTTTGTGACAGCATTCTCTCTCTCTCCCTCTCTCTCTCTCTCTCTCTCTCTCTCTCTCTCTCTCGTCACATGCACACTCACTCACTCTCGCTGTGCATGTGCTCCCTCTCTTGTACATGCTGTCTCGCCACCTGCACACATTCTCCCTCTCTCTCTCTTGCCACGTGCGCACTCTCTCGCCGCGCACACATTCTCTCTCTCTTTCTCTCCATGTGAGTGCACAAACTCTCACTCTCTCGCAATGTGTGCACTCTCTCTTGCTCTCTCTTGCCACGTGCACACTCTCCCACTTTCTCTCACTGTGCACGAGTGCTCTGTGACACCGCTCTTGCGCTGTGTGGGCACTTTCTTGCCATGCACACACATTCTCTTTCACCATGCCCGCCCACTCTCGCCATGCACGCACATTCTTTCTCCACGCATTCTCTCTCTCTTGCCATGCACACACTCACTCTTGCCATGTGCACGTACTCTCTCCCTCCGTGCACACATGCACTGTCTCTCTTGCCACCCGTGCACGCTCTCTCGCCGTGCGCGCACCCTCTTTGTGTGTGTCTCTCTCTCTCACACATACACGCACACACTACCTCACCACACGTGCACACCTCCTAATGCCCCAATCACAATTATCCTTTCCCAGCACCTGTATCCCTGCCCCTCATGAGAATAGGAGCAGGAATGTACACTGTCACCCCATTAAGCCTGCATTGCCATTCATCAGGATCATGGGAGATATCCCTACTTCATGTCCTTACCCCATAACCATTGATTTCCCCTAATGATCTTACCCCCACCCCAAATACAATTGAGCCATTTAAAAAATAGTTCTGTATATTTTGGAAGCCCTGAGTTCTGAATGATTAATTCTCTGGAAGTAAGTTCACTCTGTTTGCATATTTCAAATAGGAATTTCACAATATTTATTGTAATGAGCCTGGAAATAAATTGTGTCCATATGCAAAGGAAATTCCTGTCATTAGAAACTCTCAAAAAACGTGACTGCAGAGGATAAGCAATCTTAATTTCAATTCAGATGAACTGCCAAGTAAAGCTCAGGATATAAGTGTGATCCTGGAAGGGTTAAGTAGTGAGCACATTCTGCAATGTGAAACAAGATTTCTGCCTGTTCATCTGATTTTGTACATTATTGTCACTTTAATGTGAAATTTTCAGAAAACATGGTTGTCAGGTTAAAATATTCAGGTTTTTTTGTACTTTGTTTTAAACATAAGGACTGAATATCAATTAGGAGTTTTCACTGTGAGGAGAAGTTGCCAACTAGAACATTACAGCTAATTATTATCCTACCAAACAGACAGACTGAATATGTTGTGACTGATCTTGCTTATTTCTAGCTTGATCTTTCTGAAACCATCTTGACACTTCTTCTCCATTCTGTCATCACAATAATGATTTTAAAAGCCTATTATCAGAGCCATAGCTAATAATCCTTAATGGCTTTGGTGCATAACATGGATGGGGAGTGGGGAGACATTTCAGTCCATAAATACCGGAATAACTTCATTGTCAATGGTTCAACGTTAGGTATTTCTTTTTCCGATGAAACGTTTTGAAATAACCTTGCACATTTTATGAAAAAGGATGTTTGGCTTAACTTCAGTCAATGCAAAGATTTTGAAGCTGAGGTTGATAAGTGGCCTGGATCAACTGATACAAAAGGGAACGTTTCCCCATTGGAGGAGTAATTTTCAGAGCCTATATGACAAATCAGTCCATTTTTATTTGACAGACCAAGGAGAGAAATTTTTTTTATTCTTAAGCAGTTGCTGATGAATATTATAATTCTAATTTCCCAGCTGGCTTGTGTATTGCATCGATGTTGTACTTTATTTCCCAATTAGTAATGGGATAGAATGTTGAGTTTGAACATTGACGTGTATGTAGCCTTCCTGTCAACAGAAGTTTGACTTCTATTGCAATTTCTTTTCTCCAACAAGAGAAGACTACAAATATTCACTGGGATCTTTAGGTCAGTGTGGATTCTTAATCTGAAGGGTTTTGAGACAAAACTTCCCTCCACTGGCCTGCTTGCCGGTTCACCACCATGATCATGATCTAAAGCTGTTTATAATGGATATGGCTCAGGTTGGTTTAGCTACCTGTTGGAGAGTGATTATGGGGCTATTACATCCCCAAGTCCACAAGGACTTGGGTTTCCAGTTGGCACAGCAGATGGCACACCTTGGCCTGCATTAGGTCCAAGTGAGGGTAGTAGGCTCAGGATGAGAAGTGTGTGTGTGTGTTGGTGGGGGGGGAATGGAATTAATTTCTAAAAGGACATGCGCACACACTTCTTCCCCTCTCAACCTTGATGCATTATTCTGTTGTGGTAACCAGGACATAACTGCTCATCCTATAGAAAGCTTACTCTTCCAGAATCTCAGCTGGATAGCTCTGGTTGCTTAATTTAAATAAAAGACTGATCTCTTCTTCATGGGGCATTTCCAGACAAAGGGCACCTCACTTACCCTCCTATCACAAATTTGCAACTCCCAAATTGGACAGTGGGATTGCCAATGTAGCGATGTTGGCTTCCCATTGACCCTCCACTCTTGGGAGAGTTGTCATTTTTAATTGGAAAATGTGCCCGCTTGGCCTGGTCCTTTAGAGATCACTGTGAGCAGTCTGGAGAGCACTGAGACTCAGGACTCAGAACTGACCGACTGGTCTGGTTGTCTAATTTTAATTTCTTTTGACATGAAATTCTTCTACCGAGCCGGTACCAGATGTGCCAAAAACGTACAGAACTAAATTAGGATGGTCAAATTCCAGCATCTATCATGTTCAATATTGTCCCTGTTAGCCTGTCTCAAACAGTGTACAGTTAAAACATGCTGAGCAGAATGTTCTGGGTTAGATATCTAATCTTAATTAGAGAATAATGACTGTCAGATTGTTCCATGAAGTGGAGAGGGAAAAATGGAGTGGATTCTTGTTTTCAACTTTTCCAGCGATCTTTAGGGGATAGTGCTTGGCGGGTGAAGATGGGAACTGTTAGGTATAATGCCTTATTATCAAATTAAAGTGTGAGGATTTTCATTTTAGAAGTGAGAATGAAAGAACAGTATTATTCAACTGGAGAGAAACTGCAGAAAGCTGCAATACAAAAGGACATGGGGATGTTTGTGCATGAAACACAAAGCTAGCACACAGGTGCAGCAGGTAATCAGGAAGGCCAATGGAATGCTGCACCTTGTTCCAAGGGGTTTGGATTTTACATAGATAAGTTTTACTGCAACTGTACAAGATGCTGGTCAGGCACATCTGGAGTACTGTGAGCAGTTTTAGTCCCCATATGTAACGGATACAAGTCCAATCTGTCCAAGCTTTACCAATAAGATTAACCCCTTTATCCCAGGAATCAATCAAATGAATCTTTTTTGAACTGTGTCTTGAGAAAAGATATGGTAGCACTGAGACAGTCCTGCAGCTGTGGTCTCAATAATGCCTGAGCAAAACTTCCCTCCTTTTATATTCCATTCCCTTTGTGATAAATCATAATAACTTGTTTACTATCCTAATTACTTGCTGAACCTGCATATTGACTCGTGATTTATGTACAAGAATGTCCCTAGATCCCTTTATCCCAGAATCTTGTAAATTGCCTCTATTTAAATAATGTACTTCTGCCAACATTCAGTTCGCATTTTCCTATGTTCCACTCCATCTGTTTTTTTTGGTCAGTCCCTTAACCTAACTAAATTCCTTTGTAGGTTCTTTGTGGGTTCCTCCTCCCAATTTACTTTTCTGCTGATCTTCGTGTCATCAAAAAAAAATTAACAACCTTACATTTTGTCCCTTCATCCGTCATTATATGCTGCTTGTAAATAGTTGAAGCTCCAGCATAAAACCTAGAGGCACTTCATTGTTTACAGCTTGCCAACCTGAAATGACATCACACGCTACGCTGAGATCTGTGCGCTGTATGTGACATCGACCTGCAGGGCCCCTAATCCCAGGCGATACAAATACATTGTTTCCATATATACTACGCAACTCCCTGACTCAGATATTGCTGACCATTTCTCTCGCACCAACATCTTTGGACACTGAAGCCAGACAATAATTAAGGATGTTTTAGGATGGAAAGCAAAGGTTTGGCTGAATGTCTTGCTGTATACATGCCTGGATCATCATGCTTTCGGAGGGTATGATGGGCGTTCAGCATACACATTGATCCATGGTGCAGCCAGTATGGACATATGTATATCAATATAAGTTGCATTAAAGGCTACATAGAGACTCAAATAAATAGATCTAATACAAATAAATAGACATAAAGCAAATTGATACAAACCTGAAATAGTGCTATGTCACTCATGCCAGCAAAATGGCCTGATAGTTTTTTCTGTTTTTCTCCTGTCCACTAATACAGGGAAAACTAGCCATTTGGATACAGAACTGGCTCAAAGGTAGAAGACAGAAGGTGGTGGTGGAGGGTTGTTTTTCAGACTGGAGGCCTGTGACCAGTGGAGTGTCACAAGGATCAGTGCTGGGTCCAATACTTTTCATCATTTATATAAATGGTTTGCATGTGAGCATAAGAGATCTAGTTAATAAGTTTGCAGATGACACCAAAATTGGAGCAAAGAAGGTTACCTCAGATTACAACGGATCTTGATCAGATGGGCCAAATGGCTGAGAACTGGCAGATGGGAGTTTAATTTAGATAAATGCGAGGTGCTGCATTTTGGGAAAGCAAATCTTAGCAGGACTTATACACTTAATGGTAAGGTCCTAGGGAGTGTTGCTGAATAAAGAGACTTTGGAGTGCAGGTTCATAGCTCCTTGAAAGTGGAGTCACAGGTCGATAGGATAGTGAAGAAAGTGTTTGGTATGCTTTCCTTTATTGGTCAGAGTATTGAGTATAGGAGTTGGGAGGTCATGTTGCGGCTGAAAAAAAAGCACCGAAATTTGTTGGAAGGAAACATTTGCAGTTGGACCAGCCTGAGCAAGAAGCCTTTGTGTAGAGATATTGGTGAATTTTTGCTGGGTTTGGTAGTTATAAGATATTGTTGGATAAAAAAGAATAGTGAGAATTTGAATTTTTTTACACATGTTTGTACTGAAATATTTCCAAACTTCTTGTCTTGTCTAATATAGTCTGTGTTCTTCTTGTCTAATAAACACTTTATTCTTTGTGTTAGAAATACACTTGTAGATTGTTCAGTAACTGAACTGCACCGTTAGGGTCAATCAAGTCAAGTTTTAATCTGAGATCTAACTTGTTCATTATTAACATCAGCTGAGTAGATATATGAATTTGCAGTGGTGGTATCTCTCTGATTTCACTAAGGAGTTGGATATAGTACTTAGAGCTGAAGGGATGAAAGGAAATGGGGGGAAAGCAGGAACAGGCTGTTGAGTTGGATGATCAGCCACGATTATAATGAATGATGGAGCATGTTCGAAGGGCTACTTGTGCTCCTATTTTCTATGTTCCTACAGGTGTCAAAAATTTGACAATGGACAGTAAGTTTTTTGAGATACGTGTAAATCTTGCAAGTTATTTTTTCAAATAAAGAATCATTCTACACAGAAGGAAGACAGTTGATTAGTTGTGACTGTGTTGGCTCTTAAAAAAGGAATTATTGATGGTGATGCAGCAATATTTTGATTGCTTCCTCATCAATAATGTCTTAAGGTGGACATCTTGTGGCTGCCAGTATTTTGCTTTTCTAATGGAACAATACTGTCCCCCTCACCCCCTTATCTCCCTGAACAACTTAATGGATAGTTAGAAGTAAAGGAGTGAGATGACATGCTGCTCTCCTCGTTGGATCTGACTGCTTCAAAGATGAATGTGAAATGAACCACAATTGTACATGTATTTTTTTCTGTAATGTGATGGTTGCATTCATGTATGACCCTGCGCTATATAAAAATGGCACTTGATATTGGTGATGCAATCACACTGTAACCAACACACATTTTAAAAGCTCACGCTTTAGGTGCAGCGTCCCCTTTTCATCAATCGCGTCGCAGCTAATTCACGTTATAGCTGAATGACCTGTATTCCAGTTAACTTTACCTAAGCTTCCCTAACAGCGTCAAAATTATTTCCAAGTATTTTAGTGCTTGCAGTTGTATCATTGGCACCTTTAGTAGATTGGGTTAGGATATCTAGTCGGCATGGATGAGTTGGACTGAAAGGATCTGTTTCTGTGCAATACATCTCTGATTCTATGACTCGAAGCGCTCAGGTTACACACTAAGCATCATCTTTTCATCTATTCCTGTGACACTGTTCATTCCTTGAAAAGGATGCTGTATAAGGTCTCGTTTATGTCCAATAAATAAAGATGAGTGGTGATGAAGCTCTCATTTCTCAATCAGATGGTCTTGAAGATCTTTGAATGCCTCAAGGTTCTTTCTATCCCCTGTAGTTAGGTGTCACCCCAAATAATGGCACAAATAAATTACCTTCAGAAGGATAAATCAATTCA